>NC_134573.1:182440602-183159352 GCF_050947875.1 Dermacentor variabilis | reverse complement strand
TGCCGTCACGTGGCTTTGAGTGACTCGCAACTTCGAGAGTTATTCAAGGCAACATCTGTTATGTTTAATTATCGCATTGACAGACGAGTTAAGGTTTCGAGAAATAATAGAACACACAAACCGAATGTCTGAGTGTATTTGTTTTACTTCGGACCGCAGCAAGAGGTACTTCAGTTTTGTCTGCTTGCTCCCCTGTCGTGCAGTCGTGCGCGCGGACACCGAAACCATTTTCTACCGTGTTCCAGCGCGCGATCATGCTCTAATCCGCTTGTGTCTGCCTCAGTATTCGTGAAGCACTGACTTAAGCCGCTAGTGAGGCGTTCTCGTGCACAGCGCGCACAATTGTGCGCTGCGCGTGCACAGGCGGGTGCATGCAGTTAGTTATAAGTGGGCGCCTTGAGTAAACGCAGCAGGAGCCGTATACGGCGCCATGAGTGCGCACGACCGCGACGCATCTTCGCGGCCCAGCAGCCGTTGACTGATTTATGGATGGGTTATAGCGGAGTCCTTCCATGTTTTTCCATGTTTCCATGTTCCATGTATAACCAGGACTCTGGTTATAGTCTGCAGCGCATCAGCTGCTTACTCCGTCCAGTACAGGGGAAGTAGAAAAATGAAATTAGTCTTACGTGCGCTGGCAGGATATTCCGTAAATCTGGGAAATGCCGAGCTTCCCACAGGCAAATGGTAAAACTTTAAAACATTTATCAGAAAGCTTTGTGAGGGCAGTCAATCGGACGCACATTCACTTTTTCCAGCATTGCGAAGATTTCGAAACGGCAGGCTTTCGATTCAATGTTGCATCGCTAAAAAACAGGCGACTGCTCGGGGAAGCGCAACCATTCTTCAATAACGAAATGTTTGTTGGCAGGATAGATTATGTTGTTTTACGTGCCAAAACCACTTTCTGATTATGAGGCACGCCGTAGTGGAGGACTCCGGGAATTTCGACCACCTGGGGTTCTTTAACGTGCACCTAAATCTAAGTACACGGGTGTTTTCGCATTTCGCCCCCTTCGAAATGCGGCCGCCGTGGCTGGGATTTGATACCGCGACCTCGTGCTCAGCAGCCCAACACCATAGCCACTGAGCAACCACGGCGGGCTGTTGGCAGGATAGAACCTTTCAACGTTCACGAACGGACCCTCAGACTTCCCGGCCTGCTGCTCGAACAGATCCCTGAACTGTATACGGCGCAAGACTAGAACGGCAAACTGCAATAGAGCCTGCCATCCGGAACGTAGCCGGTGGCCGCCAAATTCGCGTTCCAGGTAATCGAAGTTTTCTACGAAGTAGATCTCCAGAAAATACAGGTGCTTGAGGCACGAAACGTGCGTATTCATTTTCAAGGGAACAGTTTCTAAAGTCGACAAGGAAGCGACGAAGGTTTCAGGGGTCGTAAGAACGGCGGCGCCAAGGAGCGTACAAAAGGGCCCATATTTTTACACGCTCGGGCGTTTCTGCACGAAGCTGCAGGAACAAAAGAAAAAACCCGGAGCATTTCACGGTGGACACACAGCCCACGGGGCAGAAGTACTGGACCAGTGATCTCTACGTAATCTGGATGCTGTAAACTCCAGCTGACCCCTGTTGTAAGGGCATCCTGACGTCGGTGTTCCGTTGGCAAATCATGCGGTGGAAATAAAGCCGCGAAGAAAGTACCACGGTGATACTCATCTGTTTTGGGCACGGAGTGCGAACGGAAATCGAAATGGGAAATCGGAGTTTAGCAGTTTGTTCAAATAAAAGCCGCATTCATGCTATCGCCACAGAGAACAATCGCGCAGTATCGAAGGACGAAGAATGTGGTCTGTCAAGGGTTGTTCACGTTTCTCGCGCACAGCAGTTTCCGCGATGCGGGAAACGCGAACCCGTAAACCGAGAAATATAGTCGCGGCTGTGTTTCGGTTTACCCACCTGCCCGACAAGAACCTAATGCTTTCCTAGCCTGGGCATTTGTATCTACCAAAATGGACAATCAGTCGAAGAACAAACAAACCGTCCGTCACAGCAAGCATGTACGGTTCGACCCGTTGCTAGTGAAAGATGCGTTGGAAGCAGTCGGTCAGGAGGAACCACACATGATGACCAGCTGCCAGGAGGCATCACAGGCCACTGCGAGTGTTCAGTGCGCAACAAGCAATACCTATGAGGCGCGGCGACGTCAGCGGTAATCGAAGGTTGATTGCCAGCAAAGTTTAATGGAAGCGCACTGATGAAGACAAGACGAAGCGCTAATACAGACGAGCGGCGACGACTGTACATGGATCGAAAGACTGCATGGAACTATAAATATACGCGGCAAGCCACGCTTACTCTTTGGTTCCTTCGCGAGCTATATTCAAGCAGGCGTCCGTTGATTGCACCGCTGCGCGGGTTTTTTTGTTTAGTTTTGTTTTGAGTTTGGAAAGACCTGTCGTGTGCGTGCGTGCGCGCGCGCGCGCGCGCTAATGCGGAGCCTCGCAGCCACCAGGGCGGAACGCCTGCAGGCGATTATCGTGATTGCGGCGAGAACCAGGGAAAACAGGTTATATAGCGTTATGGTAGCCATAGAAACAGGCAGCCGGGGTCGTTCAAAGCGGGTGCACGAAAACTGTGGGGACTGCTCGTGTAGGACACATGTGCAACACCTGCGGACTGTGTGCTTATACGAGAGGGTCGACGTCCGCTCTGTGTACGCCCCGCACACATATCGTGCACGTGTTAAGCACGTGTTAAGAGTAAGAAAATGCACAGCAGTATTGTGCGCGCGCACCAGAGTAGGACATTCTTTGCTTTCTTCATTTGAAGCTATCGCAGGACTAATGATAAGGTTGCACCGACACTGCGTTCTTTGTCCTGCACATATGGGAACCGTGCCGAGGTGGTCACGCGGCGCTGGAATTAGTCTTAAAAACAGAAAACCTACCACAGCAGCGTAAGGGATGGCTTTCCAGCACATATTAGTATGCATTGTAACTAGAAAAATCCGACTCTGCAATCGCTAGGTATAAATGACGGACAGCACATTGATTTTCCAAGAGTCACGCGGCTTCGTTAACGATGCCCATTAGCGCCCATCTCAATTTGTCGCCTAGTTGTGTTTATTGCTAGTTGCACAGCGTTTATGTAGAGCAGTTCAGTGTGGAATCCACAATGTCGACCTTATAAAGTATTGGACCACATAACTGAATGTTGGCAGTTCATGTAGGCGTGGCGGTAAATGTTGGCAATACTTAGGCACAGATAACCATGAATGAGTGGATATTCTGAATATGCGTTTTCCAGTGCGTCGAAAACGGTCGAATAGAGATTCGTACAATAGGTCCGCGATGACAAATTAGCTCTAAGGATGTCACCTGGTGCCGAAAGAGCGCAGTAAACGGACACTAACTGGCAATTAACCTGCGAGAATTTTTATCACGAAACTTTCCTAAATCCGACTAGCGTGAGTGAGGTGATGTATAGGCTTGATATGAGACGAGCAAAAGTAAGCTGCATTAAACTTCACTTAACCTGCAAATACCCTTTAGTGCGTTTTAAGTACTTAGAAATGCGGCTTTGAATGATACGCGTCGAGTGTTTCTTACAATGCGCAAAACACCGCAGAGGGGGAAAAAAATGCCCCGACGTTCAGTGCATTCAGTCGACGGTTATAGACAGTAGGATACACGGCTGCGTAGTACTTCGCGTGTCATTACAAAGAGACATAGCACAGTGACACGAATATGCAGGGGAAAAAAATGTGGGCGCAGTTTCTTGCCGAAATAAACAGGACGAACTACGCAGGGAAGCAGAAAATGTAGTGGCGGCAGGGAAATCGAACGCTGAACCACATCTTCGAATTAAGGGTCAAAGCTCAGCTTTGTGTCGAATCATACTCGCATTTATCGAGAATGCGGCACAGTACGATTCGCTCGTCACCACGCAAAGTAATAGCAATTGAGACTGCTTGCGACCTCTCCAGCATAGCGATTATTCAAATTTTATAATACCGAGCTTTGCTAACATCGCAATAATATGAACTGGTTTTTGCTAAATCGCCGTGCAGAATAGCTGGCACGTTTGACATGCTCTGATGGCGGGAGCGTTTAAATTGCAAATGAAGGAACGACACATGTAAGCTGTCGGAAATTTGCGCCGCGAGTCACCGGTTGCAATTTCAAATGAAGCGTGTACCGCAAGCACCCAACCAGTGTCACCCTGTTTGAGATAACGCGAAGCGACGTGTCACAAGTACGCCACTGCATCTGAGCTACGGACAAAAAGAAAGTTTTGTCAAAGCGGGAATGCCTGAATACGCAGACATGAAGTAGCAAATCAGTGGACACTTTTTTTGTTTAGTGAAATAACTTCATGTTTTACAAGTAACACTTACCAGCCTAAGGGACGTCGGCTAAGGCAAATCATGAAAAATAGAAGTCAAAGCACGGCTTAAACTTGACTGCGGTCACTGGTCGGAAGACACGGGAAGCCCAAATATTCGAACATTAGATTGCGATGCAGGTGGATGCCGAAGGTGCATCAGGTAAACCAGAGACGCGAAGGGCTCCGTGCTCGTGTTGAGAAGCTGAGACAATGGAAACGGGTGGTTGCAATTACTGCTCCTACCGGAATGCGGACGCCATCGCAGAAAGTCCACCTTACGACCGCATTCTCAGTGGCGAACAAGTGTTTAGTGTGCTGAAAGAGCACTAACGGTGAAACTCGCCTACCGTGATATTGGAAGATTCGTCATGCGGGTGAGCGTGTTGAAGCTGTGCGACGATGTGACACGGAGCAAGCGCCGAGCAGCGCTTCAGACGAGACACCAAAGCGGAATTGACGCTTCACACAGTCTTGAACACGCGCCAAAGCCATTGCAGTGGTCGATGAACGTCCACATGTGCCGCATTTCCTAATGAACCAGCGCGCCGAAGATGCAGAGTAGTGGCACGGTGCTAAACACAGAAATGCAGATGCATGCGAAAACTAACCGATCCTGAATGGATATAAATTTGACAATGGCGCTATCAAGGCTAGGACGAGCAAAAGTTATTACGTTATGACGATTACGATTGGAAAAACGAAATAGAGATATTATGGAGTGAAATGAAAGCTACGAGCTGGGCTTTCTCGACAGTTATCGTCAATAGACGAACGTAATCCTGAATTGCAGTGAAGATCAGTTTGCGAAAATCTGTGGGACAAAGGGTTCAAGCGCATGTGTTTTCTTAATATTCATCCAAGCGAATGCAAGGCCACAGATGCACTTTACGACTTTTGGCACAGAAACTGACCGCGGTAATAAAAATACGTGAAATAGAATATTCATACCAAATTTATAAATTTGGGAACTACGATAATTTAGGTCGTTTCGACTTAGAGAGGCACTTTCCTGGCAAGAACAGCCACTTGCCATCCGCGTGCGGGGAAGCACATCGCGATGCTACGGGGAGAGGATTTCAGGCTCATTGCACAATACGTAAAACAATGGCCCATAGTTAAAAGCACCAGGCAGCCACGAGTCGCCGAGAACAAATGACCTTGCACGTGCCGTCTGCCATAGCCGACACGGTGTACGAAAGCGAAACGGGTGCGCGAGCTACTGCACGATGACGACGCATTTGATCGAACAGTCGCTACCAATTTGCGCGAGCCTACGGGCATTAGTAGCCTACGAGCCTAGTAGCATTACAGGGCCAACCGAAGGGCACACATTTTTGCTGCAATAACCAGTGGTGATCGCCGAGAGCACTTGAATATAACGCAGGAAAGGTAATCAAGGGAGAGGGGGGGGGGGGCGTCAATGCTAAGTAGTGCGACGAGGTGTTCCGGGTGACAGGCACCGCTCTGAATTAAACAACCCGTCTGGATACCGTACCATTCTGTCAAGAAATGGCTGGCCGTCTGCGGCGGCAAGTTGGCCTAGTTATGTAAGCGGTAACGTCTCGGCTATTTTCGCTGTTTAAAGCACATGTTGGATGACTCCACTCGCAGGAACACGAGCCTTTTCAGATGTACTGACGGGCGAGAGAAATTGTGCAGCATGGACAGTTATGTACAGTCGCGCGGCTACATAGGCGACCGTATTCCATTCGACGCTTGCTCTCAACCACAATGGTTATGCGTTCTACAATTTCTCGTTCGGCATCACGACCACAAATGCCGCGGTTACACTACCCAGCATTTTTTCAAATAGCAGCAACTGGCTTCAACACAGACAGCCCTCGCTTTGTACCCGTTACTGAAGGAATCCATGCCAAAGATGAAATTTTGCTGGCGTGGCACTTACCTCCTGTACGAAGAACAGCTGCATGAAGACAGAGCCCGGCGCGTAGCACACAGCACGGCGCTCCACGGTCCGCGCGACAGGCAACACACACAGTAGCATTAGCAGCAGCAGTGACCAGGCCAGCCACCGACATGCGACTCCGGAGTGCATGTCGTCTGTTTTGCTCCTCCTTTCGACGCGAACACCGCGCAACAAACACCGCAGGTCACGCCCACCGCCGCGTTGTTACCCTAGCTGCTGTTGTAGCAGGGGCAAACGCTTTCGGGCGACCCGAAAACGCCAGCCGCGATTTTCACCACGGACCGCCGACGCTGTCACGCCGCCAAGTCGTCGCGTCGCGCCGACCCCGCCGCCACCACCGCCGTCGCGACCACCGCGGCACCAGTGTCGTCGTCGTTCCGTAGCGCCGGCCTCCTTTCTCCGTTGCCTTTCGGGGACGCGGCCATATTTAAAGCCTCACCCGCGCCCTCTCTTTCTCATTTGGGAGCGTCACATTGGGCGAAGCGGGGAGGAAAGGGCACGCACCCCTCCTCCGTTTCAGAACAACCTCCTCCTTTGCGTTTGCATTTTTCGCTTCGTCTTCCGCGTGGGGCTTGGCTTGCTTTGTTTTGTTATAGTAGTTACTCTGTCCGGAGGAGCAGGAAGCACAAGGATCTACATCTACAACGTTGATGCATTTCACGGCGGTGCTTGGCAAGCTTTATCTCCCAATCCGAAACGAAATCTAAGTAACAACCGCTGCTATTTAATAATAATAATAATAATAATAATAATAATAATAATAATAATAATAATAATAATAATAATAATAATATGTAAAAGGTGCAGCTGTGTAGCTTTTTTCTGCCACCGCTGTTGCGCATTTCGCTTTTCCTTTGATGATGATGATAATGATTTTAGAGCACTTGGCAGCTACCGCCTCTGGAAGATCGGAGAAGAATTGGATGGATTTTGGAAATTAGCTAGGGGTGTAAATTTAGAAATCTTTAATTATTAAAGATAAATGAGAGCAATTAGATACATAGATAATTTTGTAACCAGCCATTCTAATATATGACAGAAAAAAAAAGAAAGGAAACGATGAGCGAAGAGCTAAATGACCGATGCGAATAAAAATGAGATAGTTTGGATTCACAAATGCATTTTTCTATGATGATGCATACATCCCTGCATGAGTGCCCTAGCACAGAAGCTCGAACTTTGCAGTGCTTCCTTGATCATCATTCTCGTTTTTAAGCAATGGCCACTCTGCAGGATTGGCGAAGAAGTAGGCAATTTAAATATTCTTATATTAAGTATATGACACGTTAAGAAAATTAATTTGCTTTACGTCTCGCACGCTAGTTGACGCCTCTTTTTCTCTCGTTTTTTCTCCATGGTCATATCCGTGCAGCGTGTTTTTTTTTTTTTTTTTCAGACTAGAAGGTCGCACGTTACGGCGACTCGGGATGCTGTGTGCGACTCTGCGATCGCTATCACGAAGTCGCTTTTCGATTCGCAGCCTCGACGGCAATGATGAAGAAAACGCTCGTGTGCCGAGGACTGGTGGTGAGTTGAAGAACTGCCGGTGGGTCAAAATTAATTTCGAGCTCTCCAACACGCTGTCCAAAGTAGCCCCTATGTTGCTTTGGTGGACGTTAAACCCAACCAGCGTTTTACGACTAAGCCTCAAGGGAACTTTATCATAAAATATCCTGCAGCCCTTGGGTAACCACTCCTACAATTATAAGAATTCTTCTTCTTTTTTTAATTTCGTGCATTCTAAATATTACGAAGTGTCCTGATTATTTTTATCAAGACTGTAGCTTCAGCGCGAAGTGGTAGCAAAGGATGCTGCTGCCTTTATTGTACATCGTTTGTGCATTGGTATATGTTAGAGGAGTCGGCTGGACTGTATTTACTGCTTATTTGTGCGCGGTTCATTGAGCCTAGCCGTCTAGCAACGAATTTAACTCGAACATGCAGTCTATCCTTATGAGACACCCGCCGCGATGGCTTAGCGGCTATGGTGTTGCGCTGCTACGCACGAGGTCGCGGGATCGAATCCCGGCTGCGGCGGCCGCACTTGAATGGGGGCGAAACGCAAAAAACGCCCTTGTTCCGCGCATTGTGGGCACGTTAAAGACCCCCTGGTAGTCAAAATTAATCCGGAGCCCCCCACTACGGCATTCCCTGTAATCAAATCGTGGTTTTGGCGCGCAAAGCCCCAGAATTCAATTAATCTTCATGAGCGTGAACACGGGAGGGCGTGGCTTCCTGTACACTACCCGTGCTGCGTAGAGGCCCCTCAATATCTGTGTGCGCAGGCGCTGGTTTAGTGCTGCGCGAGTAGGTTGCCCCTGCGAGCGCTTCGCGTCATCAGAACGCTCGCATGTCGTCTGGTATGGACGTCTTTCTACAGCGACGCTGTCTACCGCCAGGACCTGGCGGATCGCCTCCGCGCGTAGACCAACAATTTTTCATACGTGGGCCGATCCCGAAGGCGGTGCAATGCCGGGCCGACCCGCCGCGATGGTGCAGTTCGTCATTAAAGGGCCCACATACACAGCTTCGCTGGTCATCTTTCTTCACAGAGTGGAAGAGCACTGAGCTTTCTTTCTATATTTTCTTTTCCTTTTATTTCTGATTCACTGGAGGTCGCAGTTGGCTAATCAGCGACGCTGCGCAGCTGTGAGATCAAATGGGGTTGTCCTGGCCAGTTACGACTGAGCTGAAAAATATGGAGTACAATTTTTCGCTGTCATTTCTGCCCGCGACTGTATTCACACAGTAATAAAAAAAAAACAATTTGTGCAAGGAAAGCAGCAGAACATTTACTTCATTTTGTTCAAGTAAAAATTCAAAACAAATATTTGAAGTATCGCTGGAGCCCTGTTGCTGCGATTAACTGTTGCTAGCACTTATTTTATTTATTACATACTACAGACCCTTAGGT
The DNA here is from genome assembly GCF_050947875.1 of Dermacentor variabilis. Taxonomy (NCBI): domain Eukaryota; kingdom Metazoa; phylum Arthropoda; class Arachnida; order Ixodida; family Ixodidae; genus Dermacentor; species Dermacentor variabilis. The sequence goes on along the minus strand of NC_134573.1, from coordinate 183,150,164 downwards.
TGAAGAAGGTGGACAGTTCCAAATAACAGACATAATGGAAGCTGTTTCGAGATTACTGTAATAACAAAAATAAAGAAATAAAAAGATAACAACAATGAGATTTATTTCAAGGTTATCGTAATAACACATAATACAATATAAAAGAGCACAAAGCAACAACGGAACCTCTTTGTAATTACTGCAATAACAGCTCTGGTGTGGTAACAGAGACCGAGAAGATGCCTGGATTAATGCGTTACAATCCTAAATCGTGCCTGGAAAATAAGAATGCTTATAAGTGTTAGTTATAGCAAAATAATGTGTTAGAGAATTAGCCTTGTGGTGGTGCCTTGTGGGTCTTGTTAGTAAGGGTAATAGTACGGTGGTAGGTTTATGGCAAAGTTCGTAGTTGAGAAGCAATGAATGGAAGTCAATCCTGAACTGTTTTCAACGCGTTTCAAGAAGGGGAATGTCATTGAATTTCACTCTTTCCGACGCAGAGTAAGATCGTGAGAATTTGTAAATAAACCGGACTGGTTGCTTTCCTCAGTATTCTTTCAAGGCACTTAATGTTTAGTTGAGTATGTGGGTCCCATACTGTACTGGCGTATTCAAATTTATGTCTGATTAACGAATAATAGCATAGTAGCTGGACATTGATCGGAGTAGTTTTAAGTTTATGTTTCAATTTAAATTTGAAGTATCTATAGTCGATCATACACCCTGGTGCCGCAACCAATGCTGCCATTCCAGACGGGAGTCAATTGTACAGAGCAGGCCCAAAGTTTACGTCTGCTATGAGGTTTTCCCACTCTTCGTAAAAATATACCCATCGCTTTCTTTCAATGGCACAGTAAATTAATGTTTCACAATGACTCCTCTTATACGCCGCTGTTTACTTCCTCCAGACATTAATGCTCCTTTGGCCAGCCATGATAACACAGCGTGGTATACGACGCGCGCGATGAAATGACGTCATGCGCAGTACACTTTTTTCTTTTATTACACTGCACGCACCGAACATGATCAAAACGTTTCGTAGCCACCGCTAGGCAGCGCTGATAATACTGAATATCATGCGCTCCTATGTTCACGCACAGAAACCCCAAGATGGTACTTGTAGTTTCCTGTCGCCATGGGCATTGTAAATGTTTTTTACGTGATGCGAAGGAAAGAAGAGTTCGCCGACTACCAACGCACCCGCGAGTCCCGTTTCGACACCTTGCGAGCTTCACGCAAATGTGCTTGTAACCGTGGCCAAAGGTCAGGCTTGAACGCAGGTGCGTACACAAGCTAACATGAGCCGATGATTTCATCTCACTTCAGGCGTGTATTAAATTAAAGATAAGGAAGACCTGTGGGCTAATTATGGCTCTGATGATCAGATTCACGTGCGGCACAGTTGTAACAGTCAGCTCGACGCGCCATTCGTTTTCATAACGCTGACGGATTCTGACGCTGTTGGCAGAGCTGAAATTTTAATAACAAATATTTTCCTGTTCCCCCGAACCTTAAAAACGTGTTGGAAACTAATGAGAGTTGATGTAGCATATTTATTCGAATGTAGGCCGACCTTTGTTTTCGGGAATTCTACCCAAGAATGAGCTATCGACCTATATTCGTGACACAAGAATGTCGACCTGTATACTCGTGAACAAAGCTAGCAAAAAGTGCGAATATAGCAGGAGTTCCTAACGGAAGATTTAGTAGCCGGGCTTACGGTAAATAAAGGTGTCTCATGTTCAGAATTATTTGTTTTTCTGAAAAGGCATAGGTCGACCTGTATTAGAAATATTTTTTTTATACTTTTCGGCGAGTTCAATATATAGGGTTCGACCTATATTTGTTTGCGACCTTTCTACGAGTAAATACGGTATTTTGTTTCTTAGCTGACTGTGCACACGTCACTGCATGTGGAGCGGCCCTGCGTGCTCAGTGAGCATAGAATGAGTATAGAATGAGCATAGAATGAGTCAACCTTAGCCTGTTAACTTCATGTGTTAAATCGATGCACATATTTAAGTCCCGTTCTTTTTTCTTTTTTTTTAATGCTCGCTTCAGAAAAGAAGCTGGCTTTGCAACATATAGGCTGCATGCTGTATTTTGTTCACGCTAAATGGATATTGCATGCATGGTCACAACTCTGCGTAAGCATATTTTGTCCTCGCTGTCGCAGTGACAATGATTGCTGTGAATGCGTTCCGACAATTTATATGTGCAAATTTTGCCACTGCATTTCTAGTTGAACCGTTTAAACTTGATGTCTCCGTTTATCGTTTCTTTCCCTGCAAGCATTCCTGTGTTTATTTTTAAGGTCACCCCTGCTGTTGCCTGATCCATTTGCACCCGCTGTTCCGTTGCCTTTTTCTATCGTCTTCCGCTCAGTGTAGCCAACCATACGCCTGTCTTGTTAACCACCCTGTTTTTGCTTTTATTCTTTTTACCGTCTATATCAGACTCTGGCAGAGTCCTTAATGTAGGTTTTTTTCGCTGTCAGGCCTCTAAAGCTGCGGAAAAATAAGGATTGGCCGATCGATTGAGCAAACCGAATAAACAGCGATTTCATAACGAAAGTATATGAAGCCAGGCGCTACGCGCTAGGTAAGCATTTTCAGGACAACTTGTGATAACAAAAGCTGCACGACGATTGAAGTGCGCGTCGTTAGTGGCGCAAGCTGCGCTGCAGATATTGATGGGGAATTTACGACTTGCCTAGTGAAAAAGAAAATCGTAAAGAAAGCTGCGGCGGAAGAAAAAATATGCAGATCCCATGCACTGTGGGAATCGATGTAAGCGAAGCTTTGTCTGCTGTTTGCGTTCACTGACGTTATTTGGCGGCGATATATTGACGGCACACGACAGTCGTGGCGAGACACCTTGCCTGCTCCGCTTGTGTTTGTTCTTCCTGCTGCGCTCGGCGCTTTGTGCGAGCCTTCACCTCTTCGGCACCAAGTGCATGCGTCGGCGCTATTTTGGGTTGTGGCGTTGTAGCTCACAAAACTGCCTCTTCTCTCTCAATAGCCTCGCCAACATTACCCGCACCTTCTCCCTCCACTGTCGTTGCTGTTGCAGGTGAGCATGGAGACAAGCGCGGCAGCTCCTGCACTGCATTTGCTGTGTGTGGGGGCTCACGAGCCAACAGCTGCAGTGTCCAGAGGGCATTGTGCACATGCGACGCAGCGTAAATGTTGACACGAGCTTCTCAGGTCGTCTTTCCATTGTGCCACACTCCTGCCATGTACTAACGCGAGGAGGAGGAAAAATCATTATTTTGACGGAATGTGGGACCTCCCTGGGTCCCCGCACGACCCCACTGCACTTAGCGTTAACGGCCCCATGTCCCTGAAAATGCAGTGTCAACGCCACGGGCGTCGCTAGGCACATAATCACTCTGAACCAGAACCGCGCAGACCCTCCAGGTGGCGCATACCTTGTCTTGCATTCTTTACAAGGTTATTCCTCGGAATTTTGAGAACAGCTCATGAACAAATGTGATGAAACAAAACACCGGGAGCGGGGCACGCCTTTTATGTGTTTGTGACATGGCCACATCTCAACCCCGTCCCGACGGAGCCGGCGCTAGCGGCGTGCAAGACCACAGCAGCAGCAGCAGCAGCAGCAGCAGCGGGAAGTCGAAGGAAAAGGCAAAGAAAGCTTCGCTTTAAGAAGTTGATAGGTCGCTAGTCGAGCCCAGAGCTACGCCGAGAGAAGGAACCAGGCACGGCAACGATATATTCTTGCTTGCGTTTCCTTCCTATCCATCCGCAACAAGGAGCAGGCGCGATGCCAGACGCCGTGCGCACATGCTTGCACACAACGGAAGCGGGCCAGTTTGTCACCCTGCTCTCGGACGCACCCGTCGGCGGGGGCCGCGCAGCTTCACGGCTCGCGGCGCTGACAGGCGATTTGTGTACCGCCCCTCCATCGCTGTGATTCCTGCGACGGCCGGGCCCGTCCCTCGCGCCGACGAGCGGTAGGTGCGTGGCATTGCGTAATACCTATCAATATTCAAAAACCGTGAGAACAATGCGGAGCCCCAGCACGACGTAAATGCGGAGAAAAGCTATGTAGGCGTGCACGATCGTCCGAGCCAAGCGAAACATATGAGCGGCCAGTAATAGGTGGTATTATTGGGGACTAGCGGATGTGACCAACGCATTATGCATAAAGCATGAACATCGCTTCTGAAACGTAGATAAATACTTGACTTGGCCAGTGACCACAATCTGTGCTACTAAGAACGTACAACCTGACCGGACGCGCGTTCTCCTGTCTCCGCTACAAGACGATTACGTTTAATTAAATGAGCCCGTAATTAGGGCCCACATTGCGGAATAGGTTTGTAAGTTGCTACTTTAAACACGCTGCTTTCTTTTTTCGGAGTCACCATGTTCGGATTTATAGCTCATCTGTCCACGCAAGGTGTGTTACTGCAGATCAAGGAAGGAGTGATAGACAAGCTGGACACGCACAGCAAGGGAGCCATCCTCGCACTATGCGTGAAAGCGGCTTTCGAAAACGTGTCACATGAAGCTATACTGCGACACCTAGTGTCTACAACTGCAGAGAAAAGGTATATAATTATATCAGAGCTTTTCTCAAAGAAAGGAGAGCCATAGCGGGAATAGCCAACTTAACCACCGAGAAGTATGAAATACGGTGGAAAGGAACGCCACAAGGCTCCTTCATTTCGTCAATGCTATTCAATCTGGTGATGAGCTCGCTACTTAAAGAACTGAATCAAATAGACGGGATTGGTCACGACTCGTCTCTATGCTGACGACCTCTCCATATGAACTACGGGAGGGTCGACAAGCAAGCAGCAAGATGCTCTGCAAAAAGCGATTGAGAAAACGGAAGAGTATCTGGAAGCATTTGGACTAACGTGCGCACCAGAAAAGTCGGAGTTCTTGGTGCTAAGAAAGCGCACTAGCGGCCGACAGACGCAACAGGTACCAGACCCGAAAGTTAAGGTAGGAGGCATCATGATTCCGCAGGTTACGACGCTTCACATCCTCTGACTCTTGATTCAAAAGGATGGGGCCAGGGGAGCAGAGTTGGAAAAGATTAAGAGAATAGTGCAAGAAGTACCTGATCAAAAGGGTGACGAGCGAAAGTCACGAACTCAAGGAAAAGGACTGCGCGAGAATGATATAAGCGCTGCGAGAATCGGCACGTGCAGGGCTCGACATGAAGAACAGTCAACGAGAGAAAATCAACACCCTCATCAGAAAAGCCTACAAAATCGCCGTTGGCCTGTCGCCCTTCACGTCCACAGCGAAACTACTCAAACTGGGAGTGCAGAACACATGAGAAGAGCTCGTGGACGCGCACAACGTCAATCAGCTGTCAAGATTAAAACTGACAAAGAGGTGAAGGGCCTTGCTCTAAGACCTAGATTACCAAGACGAGGATCAGAGGCACCTAACCCAGCGTATCCCGCACGAGATCAGAAACAAACTACACGTAAGCATGATACCAGTAAACATGCATCTCGCGGGTACAAGGGAAGGAGACAGGCGAGAATACAACTGCTCAAGCAATTGCTCGAACGCACCAACAGAAAAATGGCAGGTACGCTGACGCAGTGGCGTACAGAACAAACGACCGATTTGCAATCAGCGTGGTCGACGACAAGGGTGAAGAACTGAGAGTCACGTCCATACGTGCCAAGGACGCGAGTACAGCGGAAGAGCTGGGTATGGCCCTCGTCATCACAACATGGTAGAATACCCTGGTTGCCGTTATGATGGACTCGCAAGAAACGTGCAGAAGGTGTATGAACCGAAGGATCGGAAAGTCAGCACTTCTGGCCTTAAGAAACGCCGAGACAGAAGAAGCAAACATCCTCTGGAAGCCGGGACACGAGCCTCTCACAGGGAACCAGGCGGCGCATGCCGCAGCTCGAGATCATGCACGCCGAGCGATCTCCTACACGCAGAGATTACAGGCCAACGGCAGTCACGAAGAGGGTGTGTGGATACTCAAGAAGTACTCGGAGATCTTGGCGCACTACAGTAAGCATGAGAAGAGTCCGCTACCCGCCGTCACACAAGAGGCTGAGTAGGGAGCAAGCGATGACCTGGAGAAGGCTCCAGGATGGAACCTATCCGCGCGGAACACTGCTGCACGCCATGTATCCGGGGACCTACGACCATGACTGCAAGTTCTGCCCGCCGAACACGCCCAACACCCTGCGCCACATGGTGCCGGGGTGCAAGAATACCAGACTAATAAGAATAAGAATACCACTATCGTCACCACCACCAGGCGATAATGATCAGAAGGCGATAACGAACAGAGTACCAGAGGAAGAATCAGAAGACCAGTTTGACTTGATTTTCTTGAACGGTGCACGGTAAACTAGCCTGGGTTGATTAACAAATTATGGTTAAATATTAAAATTCTTAGGCGACTTCACCATCTGTTCCGTCATGAATTGATGAGGTTTAACATCGATCCACAGAGCAGCGCTGATACTATACAGTTATGTGAAAGAAGCAGTACAGTGGAGGCCTCGGGATTAACTTTGACGAACCGGAATTCTTTAAGAAAGGATTTAAACCTGAGTACAGTGTGAATTCCACTTGTCCAAAGAGGTCAATCGGCTGACTGACCAGGTTAAACAGGCCGACGCCACAAGAAGATCACGCAGAACAAACGGATCTGGAATTGCTAGGTAGAAACCACTTGGTGGCGCTGTTGAAGACGCTCGCGCAATCCGCAGCCGGCCACTCGACCCTTTCATTGTTTAGAAACGTAAGCCCTGGACGACTTCCGCTTTTGCCCACTGACGTAGCTCGCTAAATGTATCGAGCAAGAGAGGCAGTGAGACAGTGGCGACAATGTCAAGTAGCAACAATACGTTAAACCAAAGACCCGCAGAATTTCAGCGCTTTTCCTCTGTACTTAATGACAGTTTACATGCCGAGGTTGCGGTAATTTATACTAAAAATTCATGTATTAGTCTTGAGGCGTATAAATCGCATGTCTTTTATTTGATAATATAAAAATATGATTTCCGCACATTGAAACAACTTAATAACACGCTTTGAGTTCCGACGTAGTAGACTGATAAGGCACATGACCGGAAGCTTCTTAGGGTCGCACACTCGTATCTGTTATCGCGTGCGTGAAACAAGTGGGATTCGCACGGTACATGATCCCTCTTACACTGAGCCCCCATTGAAATGCGGCCAGGAATGGGACCAGTGACATCGTTTTCAGCAGCAGTACGCCACACTCATTGAATAACAGTGACAGATCTTCTTTGCTGATACTTTATCGCTGTTTTCGGTATAATAACGACTTATTTGTTTCTTTATAAGTGTTATCTACAGAGTAAGTTTGTCTTTATATTTTATTCTTGCGCCTTGAAAGAAGAACGCAGAGTGAATAGTCTTATTTATATCCCTTTGTATGACGGTGTTCAAGCGGTTCAAGTGCACTGTGGCCAACATGCAGTGTCGAAACTTCATGCAAATTAATTTAGGAGAATTCAAATAGTGGAGCGCGCTATCACGTCACTGAAAGTACCTCGTATTGTGTAACGCATATCCAGGAATTCTGGGCATTAATTGGGGCAAAATAAAAAAAAATTACACGTAGAATTTTCTGTGGGAGGTATCTAGACGCGTAAGCATTTCCTACTATTATCACCTGCTGTTCCGTCATCGTATGCTGCTGTGTTTGGTAGAATTGCGAGAAACACCTCGGAGGAATCGTGAAGCGGAGAAGCGCGGTTGCAACACCGAAATGCTAACTGAAACCAGCATGAGACGATGAAGAATGGGCGAGTATAGTAGCAATATTCACTCGTGTTAAACGATGGTGCGTTTGGATGATGCCGCTGCTTCGTGGAAGATGAGCACTGGCTGATGCGTGCTGTAATAGGTGACATAATTTAACAGTGTCACTTTTGGTAGACCTCGTACGTAGACGTAGTCGATGACGCTGCCTCCTCTTGATGTGAACCATTATCAACCGTGATCAACCGTACTCCGGCGGCGGCTTAGTATGGTGCGGCCGCGCAGGCCCTATATTGGAAGCGATCTTCGATGGGGACACAATGCGCCGACGGCTGATAGCTTCGTGTGCGCTGTGTTCTCGCCGCTTAGTTCGCGTTGAAGCGAGAGGCACCACGAAGGTTTCCTTGCTGAATTGTCATGGAAATGCTTACGCATTTCAAAATGACCGTGCACCGTGCGCTGGTGGCACGCTAAAGCACCCTAGGTGGTCAAAATTTATCCGGAGTCCACCACTACGACGTGCCTCATTATCAGTTCGTGGTTATCGCACGTAAGAATCCTAAAATTAAGTTTATTCTAGACAGTGCCCTCTCTGTCATTTCTCAAACTTCACCGCAATGCATCAATTTAATTGCCAGCATATTAAAAACAATGTTATTTCAAAAAATAGGCCATAATTTCAACAACTTTCGGTTAGCAAAGTTGAGAGGGTACTCCTTCCTGATAACATACGCATTTACAGCAGTTAGTCCTCACTTCACTGCTGCGTTATAGCAATGTTTTGGCCTGCTTATAGATATACTTTATTGAATATGCTGCTCGTTTAGCTACGCTGGTGCATTGCGCTATGTTTGACAGGAGGCCGTAAGGGAAATGTCCAGAATTCCTGGGTATGGGTCGAGAGGAGGCCGCGTAGGAACGCCGCGTTTGCACACACCGCGCGTCATCGCGTAGAGAGAGAGAGAGAGAGCGAGAGAGAGAGAGATATATTATTCATAGAAAAAGGGCAGAGAGGGTCGGCCTGAGCTGTTGCGCTCTTAAGAAACTGCGACTCTGAACTAAGGGAGAAGAAATTTTTTTTATTGAAATGAAAATAAAAGAAAGAGACATAGTCACCTTATAATGGTGACGGCTACTCCTTTTCTCATAGTGGAAGTAACAATATCAAAAATATGTAAGAAAATGAAATCACGTCGCACGGTCAGTAATCCACAGCACACAGTCCTTTACACCCATGAACATAACAATATAAAAGTCAAATGCAAGTTGCACCACAACGAGTTTGTAAACAAAGTCACAAACACACAAACGGCCGTGATGTACAGACTTCGATGATCAGGTGAGGAATTGCATTGTTACAATAATTCACGCAAGAAATACAGAAAGTATAATGCGTAATATACAAGTACTAATTATTACAAATAATGGAAGCAAGCTATAGTAACATCGTGTGATTACTCAGTGCAATATCTAGTACTTGTTAAGGATGCCTGTTTCTTCATAAAAATGTTCAACTGCGTTCAATGCTTTTCGCTGTGCTATTTTCGATGGCCATGGGCCCAGCAATATTGCGAGCGAGAAAGGCCGGTGAGCATCAATGGAGCGTAGCTCTTGTACTAGCTGCCGTCTTTGCATCTCGTATATGGGGCATTCGAGAGTAGGTGGCAAACATCCTCATCGTCGTGGCCATAGGAGCAAGCCGGGGAAGGAGACCATTTTATGCGATATAGGACATGTTCGGTGTATGCTGCCCCAAGGCGCAGGCGATGAATTAGTGTCTCGGTACTTTTAGAAACTTCTACATCCAGCTGGTATTTGACTTAAGGGTCCACTTCGTGAAGAATTGCTTCCTTAGTATTTTCATCGAACCAGGTTGACATACACAATTTCGTCTATAGTACTCTCAATATACGTTTAGTGTCCATTGGGGATAAAGGGATGATTTGAATTTCTTCATCTTTATGGACCGATTTTGCCATCGAGTCCGCTAATTCGTTGCCTGCAACACCAGCATATCCCGGGACCCACTGTAATATCACATCATGTTTACTTTCATTAGCGTGAGTTAAGCTGTTTAGTACTGCGCGTGTTATTTGTGCGTATGGTTGGTTGTCATCAATATTTTCAAGACATGCTAAAGCCGATAAGGAGTCCATACGAATTATCCACTTTGTTGGTGTCTCGTATATTTTGATAAAATGAGTGGCTTGCAGAATTGCCACTAATTCGGCTATTGTTGGTGACGACGTGAGTCCCAGTCGACAAGTGTACTCTACCTCTAAGGATGGTATAACATAAGCTGTAGTCGCACTTTCTTTGATTACAGAACCGTCCATGTAGACGTGAATAGATTCCTGGTACTTATCAAATAGGTGATGTAACGCCAATTGTTCCGCTGCTAATGTAGAAACATCGCTTTTATTTTTAAGCACTTCAATTAACGTTTCTATTTTCGGCGCCTGCAGAAGCCATGGTGGGTAGCACAGGTCTGAGTACCCAAAAATTGATCGAGGAAGTCGTGATTTATGGTCCTGAAACATCGCGTGTATCTGTGCACCCGAACGGTTCTCTATCAGAGAGATAAGTGGGTGCGCAGATGCTGGGCGCAGAAATTCTGAAGAGATGTCGGCATGTTTCCAGGATTCGAATAACGGTGAAATGTGGTTCCCGCGCTTCTGCAATAGTGAGGTGACTGGATGTAGCTTGCGGGACTCCTAGGCACACTCGTAAACTCTGAGCCTGCAACAGCTGTAGCCGATGGAGGGACGTCGCGGATATTCTGTGCAATGCAGGGGCGGAGTAAGCAATTCTCTGACGGATAAGTGTTGAGTGGACGTGAAGCAGGGATGCGGTTGTTCCACCCCATTTCCTTCCTGCGATTCTGCGGAGAACATTTATCACACAGCTAATTTTGTCCTCCAGGGCGGTCAAATGATGAGTCCATCGAAGCTGGTGGTCTAAAATCACGCCGAGAAAACTATGTTTCCGAACCAGCTCGATCTGATGGCCGTCAATTGAAAGACCAAAATTTCTTACCCTTTTTCTTGTGAAAGGCAAAACATCTGATTCGGCATAAGATATCTGCATGCCCCGTTCTCTTAAATAATCATCTATTGCGTTCAAAGCTGCCTGCAGCCGATGCTTGACAACTTCTAGGTACTTGTTCGATGTCCATATGCAAATGTTATCAGCATACATAGATATGTTTGTGTCTGCTGGGAGTACTGCAGGTAAACCTGCTATTGCGGCATTAAAGAGAAGTGGACCTAATACACTTCCATGCAGAACTTCTTTGTTTATGGTGTATGCATCGCTTTCCGTCATTTGTATTTATATATATCTTTCTGTCTTTCAAGAAGTTAGCGATCCATTCGAGAACCCTTCCATGCACTACGAGAATTGAGAGTCCAAGCAGAACATGAAGGTCACTGACCGAGTTAAAGAGAGGACAAAATTAATAGAAGCAGATGTATATTGATGTATGATGTTAAGGAGAAGGGAAAGAGTGTACGCGTGCGTTGATAGATAACCCCCAACTTGTGGCACGTCTTATGTATATGCTAAACACGCCTGCGGCAAAACGCCAACGATGTCATTCTTGCATCGCTATCATATTCAGTATTCAGTATTTATGGATCCGCACCAACTAGCCCGCCAACACATTGTGCTCAATCTTCAAGTTTGCGAAGTACGTTTCCATCGTGGCACTCAAAGGCAGGCGTGCAAATTCGGGCGCAAGTAGAACGAAAACACAACCGCCACCTTTTCGTCCTACTTATGTCCGTGCTTGCCTTCCCGCTTATCAGTGCCATGAATCCTTGCCAACTTGCTCATATTTCAGTGAATCTCAGTGAATCTCAGTGAAACCCTCAGTGAATCTCTTGACTAGCCGCAGTACCCGTCGAGAGCCTTCCATTCTGTAAATGCAGTTTCTTTTTCGAGCTTTGTATAGCGCAGCAAGAAAACTCCTTATATAGATTCATATTTATATGTCAAAAAATCGTGCTTCCTGCTGCGGCATCTGGCAACGACGCACGTTCCACATCTGGGAAGGAGGCGCGGGGTGAAGCATGTTGCCTTAATTGAACGTCTGGAACGCGCGGCCAATCTTATACCGCGTTTCATTTTTCAATGTTCTGGTCCTGAAAGTGGGGAGCCTGCCCTGGATACTTTCCTTAAGCGGCGCACCGCGTCGCGTTCTCGAGCGGCAAGATAGCTTTGCGAGGACTGTCTTGATCTGTGAGCGGAAGCACGCAACACCTCAACTTCCCCCTTTTTTTTGTTATTGATGGTGTCCAGAAAGTATAACAGCGTGAGTATACGATTGAACTGATTGTTAGGGCCTTCTCATGTTGTTTCAAAGATTTCCGTTCGGATTTGTGCAGCAGTAATAGTGAAAATATGTTCTTTGCACATGCAGTTCGCTCGCACGTGCTGTTTTCGACAATTTCCAGTGCTTATTGCATCCTACTTTTCTCATATTTGCGAATGATTACGATATAACCTGCATTTCTGTATACGTTTCTTACCGAGGACGTAAAAGAATGGCACACCGTCCTCTACCTTATAAATACATTTAGTTATGCACGTTTAACATTCGAGAGCTAGAATTCTGAAAACGCTTTCTTTATTTATAGTTCTCCCGGAAAAGGCCTGACGTGTGAAATTGCGTTTGCGAATGGTGAGTGTGTCTGCGCATAGGAGTGTTACGACAGTGTTAAACGCGTGCTGACAGCTCCTGATCATACCTGCGTCTCTGAACAACAGTTAAAGAGGCCCCATTCACCTCAAAGAACGAAGGAAGTTGTTCTTAGTGCATCTTTCAAAGCGTGCCGTTCCTGAAACAGAATAAACATAAATGGACGATTGAAATGAGCGTGGCATGCAGTTTGTGTTAGCAATCGAAGTAGTTTCATGACATTTATTATAGTCAATATTGCACTCCCAAAGGTGCATCAATATTGCGAGGCCAGAGGAGAAAAATTAGGCCTACGAGCTTCGTAAGTCTGAGCCGCTGATTTCGTACTATTGTCTTGATATGAGACTCACACAAATCGCACATTACGAAAGCATAATATACAGGACAAAAGAGAACGCGCGGCTAATGAATGCCCTGTTAAATATTCTGAGTATTTCTTAAGCTAACACGGTGGTTCAATTAACCTGCTTGCTTTCTCTCCGCAATAACTTGCTTGGTGGGGGGAGGTGGCAATTGGGGGGGGGGTGTAACTGCAGAAGGGCCTTGTGGAACTGATTATCCATGAGTAAACAGCACATAACCTCTAGGCTAGTCACTCTGTATTCCGACACCTCTAAGCTCTCTCTCTCTCTCTTTTCATATGGTCGGGACACAGACAGGAGAATGTGAGCATCCATGGCAGTCGCGGCGGCGGAGCACGTTGGACAGTTTGCATTGCTCGAGATAAAAAGGAATAATGTAATCTTTCCTTATTTCTAATAAGTAACCTTCCTTTTTCGCAAGCAAAAAAGAAAAAAAAGGAAGAATCCGCAAATGCAACACAACGTTGGGATCAAAATGACGGCAAGCTTGTTTTGACAGTGCTCCATCATGTGTCGTCTTGTTCCGCGTCCCGTTTTCAGCGCAGTTTACTCCCTACCCATGCAGTAGATACCAGCTCACCTTGTCGCGTTCTTGTTAGTGTTGTTGATGTTGTTGCGGCATCCAATAATCGCTCATACTAACGAGAGGGATTGGCCAAACTGAAGGTACTGAAAAGTATACACAACAAAATCAAATATAAGTAAAAAAGAAAGAAACCTAGCGATCACGAAGGGAACATTCTATCACAGAAGGACAACAAAATTTTGATGCGAAAAAAAAAACAATCATGCAGCTATAACGCACATGTTGGAGTGCTTGTGAAGGTATGCTTTAGTGAAGCGGGTAATTTTAAATGCTGCATATAACGGTGATGAAATGATTAACGCTTCGCTTTAAAAGAGGAAAGATAAACGTTACTGGCATAATTTAGTGCAACAGATACAAGAAAGAAATGTTAAGCAGGACTATGAACTGCAGTACTTGACCTTTAGTTCTCTTTTTCGCATGTGTCGTTTTAAGGTATATCAATCCTCCTTCCTTTATCTGTATTTTTTTCTTTTGGTTATGAGTAATTGAAAGCTGCATATTATGCCTGTTTACATGAAATGTTTTATATTGGAAGTCAGTTATTGTTCTCGGTTTGTTTCCAGTGCATTTGATCTCGGGCTGCGCAAAAACATAATTAATTCTTCTCACCATTCTGCCACTGTACGTTAAGGTTGGTCACTGATATGGCACTTTAATAATGTTATGAATCCGTATTGTGCATCTTCTATTTTCTTTTTAATTTCTATCTTGTGAGCCGTTTGGTGACCTATACTCCTAAATAAAGAAAAGAAAGTAAAGAAACGTTTTTCTACTCGTCTAAATGGCGGGTCACAGCCAGGTGAACTATGAGCCACGCCCAGGGGTGCGACAACCGGATCAAAGTAGAGCAGAGTAGACGAAAAGGAAAGCGGTCGATATTCTTTTCAACGTTCCTCTCGCTCGCGGCTCCCAGGACGGGTGTGCCCCGAAGTGTGGCGAACGACCATGTTTCAGCTCGCGTGCTGCTCAACGCATACTTTTCCGACAGTTTTCGCCGTTCCACCATTTTCCTTGCTTTCGCGCTGAAATCCTATTGCTACCGCTCGCCCAGTGCGCATCATGTGTTCGCCAAAGGGGTTGGCATGATTTAACTGGAGGCAATATCTTCGGCCTGCAAGCGCGTTGAATAGGAGGTAAAGCATTTTAATTGCTTAAATGCAGGACACACTTAGACTCCGTACGCAGCGTGGTGATGCTTCGTAAGAAGCGTACGCGCAAACCCAAAGAGTTCCGCTATTTTGTTTAGACTGCACAGTCGTGTATGGGGCGTAAAGGATACAACAGTTGCAACTGACGCGAACGTGTTGGTTGGTTGGGCCGCCATACGCTTCCGGCAGTTAAGCTTCTTCTCCCAGGAATTCCTGACAGGCGATTCTTCAAAGCGTCTTCGTCGCCGTACGATGACACTTTGCGCTCAGGGAGGCCAACTTAGAACTCCATAGCTTTATTAGAAAAGAAGAGTAGCATGCAGTCACAAGCGGGCACTGATTATCGGCTTGCTCGCCTCCCCCTTCTCTTGCCTACTCATTCTTTTAAATACCCTTGCGAATTGAGGCGATACCCTTACTTTACATCTCCTCGCTCAAATTCTACAAATCAGTTCTTGTACACTTAGACATGGCCAATGAGCGCAGCAGTGTAGGTTTTCTCTTCCGACTTTTTCTTTTCTTTTTCTTTTCATTCCCTTTAGGGCAACGATTTCCTAGTTGTGTATTTAATTATTGATGCGAAAGCGTCAAATTGCCATTGAGCGGAAAAACCGGCGTCTATCGTCTGTAGCAACGAAACGGCACCTACACTCGCATCGCCATTGGCTGTGACGCCAGGTCACGTGCGCACCTCGACGGTGTTCCTATTGGCTGCGACGCCACGTCACGAGCGTGGCTCGACGAAGCAGAGCGGGCGAAAGGGTGCCCCTGCTGCCGGAAACATGAGGCGTTGGCACCGTAGGCGGCTACTACTTGCTGGCTCGGGCAGCACGTACCGCTGTGGTACATTACTCGAAGTGCAAAACTCGAAGGACCACTCAGCGGTGTTCAATTGGACATCAGTGCTTTCGCATTCACAACTCTAAGAAGTTTTCAGGTGTCCTCGACTTTTTTTCTTTTTCGTCTAAGCGTGACAGCTAAATTCGCTACGTCGGCCGTGAGAATGTTGGCAGAACCCCCACGGAACGCCATCAGCACGCCTTGAATGATTAAGGCCAACGCACAATGTTTCACGTAACTTGAACCAAAATTTAATAATATGCAAATGCCACGTAGCTAGACCGAACCGAGGCAATATTATTTGCCATCACTCCGACTCAAATTATTTGTTTTGCATTCCACCTAATTACATTATTAGTCTTAATCAGGATCGCACTTATAATTAAATGAAAAGTGTCAATGAGAGAATCGTAGAGCAACATGAAAAAACTTCCGCTGCAGCTTTCTGCTGCTCAATACGTGCAACATAAAAGTGTTTTTCCGGGCGTGAGAGAAGCTCGTGAATACACGCAAACATGCAGCGCGACTGGCCGCTCGAGGCACTTTGCGTGTATTCGCGGGCTTCTCTCACGGTCGGAAAAACCCTTTTATGTAGCACGTATTAAGCAACAGAGTGCTCTGCCTTCCACGTTTTCTTGAGAAGATTCAGCTGAACAACTCTCGAAACCAGCTAAAACCCGCAATAAAATATTTCGTATGACTTCAGTTCTTTTTAGTGCCCATTTCCACCCCTCCTGATGAAACACTTGACGTTCTTTTCCCGTTACAGATAGTATATTCCTTATCTTTGTCCTTCTCTATACACATACTAACACGGAAGGAACAAACTTGGCTAACTCTCTCTCTCTCGCTCTCGTCTCCACTCTTCTCCCTGTTATTTCAATCAATAGTACAGCTAAAGCAGCAGGCGCCTTCGGACCACCTGCGCTGGCGCATATGCGTTGCGCATCGGACAAATTGGTTCTGCACACAGGCCAAGGAAGAAAGGCGTCGCTTCGGAGTGTCGCCTTTTCTGCTGGCGTTCTTCATCACTGTGATGAGACTGCAACAGGGGAGAAAAACAGAACTGATGGTCGAGAGGAACGGGGCGAGAACGAAACGTTGTCAGGGGGCGCATTCGCGCCGAGAGTTCCCTTATGCAAGACTGAATTCGTTTTGAAAAGCCGTGCAGAGAACTCGTTCACACGTCCGCACTCATTTCGTTTCCTTCCTTTCATTGCGATATGTCTTGGACTGCTGAACGGGACTCTTGGCTGTCTCAGAGCATTGATCATTCTCGGCACAACAATGCGTGAGGAGTCTGGAAACAGCTCAGTCCGCGCTTCTGGTGACGATTGCGTTTCCACAGCAGCAAGTCGCATTTTTGTCGCTTGTGCTGAGAAATATGGCCAAAACTTCAAGTACTTCGTCGCGTTCTTTGCCTGACTTTGTCGGGCTTCTACCCTATTTGCTTGAACCGGTAGAACAGATACACAATCGCTGTAGTCGCACCCTGTTGTCTTCCGCAATAGCTGTTTTCCTTGGGGTACAAGCAGTCGCCTGTACCGATAGGTATACGGGCGGCAGCTCCTTACACACTTTCAAACTTGAAAACGCTTATGTCCCATAGCGAACAGGCAAATGAAAGCACCCATGTCTTTTGTGAAAAATTAAGTATTAAGCTGGGCTAGAGAAATATAAGAGCGAAACGCATTGGTGAAACGAGAACCGCTGCATGATTTCATAGAGCCACGAAAGCAGAAAAAATGTAGTCATGGGTGACAATGGGCAAGGTGCCGGAAAGTCGCCAGAAAGTGCGATCAGAGTACGGACTTGCGCAAAATTCGCCTATAGAGACGTTATGAAGAAAAGACGCGTCACGTATAGGTGAGGCCCCCTCGGAATAGAGGATGGCCATGTCTATAGAGAACAATAGAAGACGTAGCAATAGCTGCTACCACTAGCTTATTCGTGACACTTTGGCGACTACGAGAATGGCATTCTGCGTGCGCTTGCAGTTTGTTTTTCCTTTCTTTTAACGGTGATGTTCAGTTTTGCGCCAATTACTTAATTGACGCCAACGTACTCACGGGGCGAATAAATACTGTGCTGTTCTGCGCAGTACTACATATGCTAAAGAGAAAGAGAAATGATAAAGGAAAGTCAGGGAGGTTAAGTGAGCTGACCCAACGCTTCCTATAGATAGCACAAGGCCTCTGCACTATGCTTTATGATGTCATGCTACTATAGGCCCGAAATTTTCATTGCCAAGCGCAGCGTGACGAAAGTGCTGGCGTCAAAATCCCCGCAGTTTACTCAGGAGCATCCCCATTAGGGCAGTCGGGCCAGGTAGCATGCCGTCATGGATCGGAGTGCACAGACCTTGTGTAATCCAAGAGGCTTTGGCTGAGCCCGAATGATTACCCTGCACTGGGGAAGGAGAAAAGAGGAGTAAAAATAAGTAGAAGGAAATAAGAAACTGTTCACAGTATGCACGCACAGACATACACAAGCATTCATCGTTGAGCCAGTCACAAGCGGTCATATATATATTGGTGGTATTGAAGAAATGCAGCAGCGCTTTAGTAGATTTGTACACCGCAGGCGCACGATGCCACGCTTCCAAAATATTCTTTGCAGTAAAATGCCTGTCACGTAATTTTGCTAAAACGGTGCTAAGGGCAGACCTCCGACCTTTGTGGGATGGGCAGGCACACATGTGCTGTGGAGCTCTTTCTGTGCCACGTGTGGACCAGCCGGCAATGTTCGCCATTCCAGGTTGGAAGGAATAGAAAGTAACACCTATTAGCAGGTGCCGCAGTACGATATTTTCACGTCGAGTGAGATCAAGTAAGAGTTTTGTATGGTTTCGCATGTAGGTCCATTGCGTGTGGCGCATTGAGGGTACGTTAAAGATCCCCTGGTGGTCAAAATGAATCCGGAGTCCCCTACTACGGCGTGCCTCATAATCAGATCGTGGTTTTAGCACGTGAAACCCCAGAATTCAGAACTCGTTGGTCACATCGAGGGGCAACGGGGTTGCGGTTCATCACGCATGGTCCTCTAGAGGTTACATCACATTATTTAATTATGACACCCATGGAGAATAAACAGATCGCGCACTACATTAATGCGTTAGCATTCTTAGTGCACTTCAGGGATCTTTCCGGGGGCTATCTGTCCATATGTCCGTGTGTGTTACTATACGGGGTGTTTCACTTAACTTGAGCCAAACATTAAAAACATACAAGTGCTACGCAGCTGGACAGAACCAAGGTAATGTTGTTTGCCGTCGCTTGGAAGCACGCAGATTATTTTTTGGATTCCGCCTAATTATATAACTAATCCTAATCAATCAATCAACTTCTCAATTACTACAGTTAAGTGAAAAGTGTGAGAAAATTGTAGAACAACATGAAAGACTCCCGATACAGCTTTCTGTTGCTCAATATGTGCTACATAAGAGTGTTTTTCCGAGCGTGAAAGAAGCCCGCGGATACACGCAAAGTGCCTCGAGCGGCCAATCGTGCGTCAATTTCGCATGATTCAATTCGCGTGTTCAGCAGAATTATTCCTACGGAACACGCGAATTATTCCGTCCATCACGTAAGACGATCGCTTTCAAGATAGGGCCTGCAGCAGTGAGCGAATTCACCTTTGTGTTGTCTCTTGCTTCAACGTGAACTAAGCGGCGAGAACACAGCGCACACGAAGCTATCAGCACTCGGTGAACCGTGTCCTCGTCTCAGATCGCATTCAAGATAGGGCCCGCACGTCTCGCTTGAACGCGAACTAAGCGGCGACAACACAGGCCCACGCGGCCGCTCCATACGCAGGCGCCACGGGAGCACGAGGTTGGTCACGGGTGGTAATGATTCGACGTAGGTGGAAGGCGCTAAAGAGCGATAACAACTTATAATGATCGGAACGTCATTAGCGCACTTGGCGCCGCCACCTGCAGTAGTTTGCTTGCGTCATCAATTTACCTTGCGCCGCCGTCTGCAACAGTTCATGTCGCCGCAGCACTGTCGTTTATACTGGTCGGATCAAGTTGCATACCATTGATAATGACACCGGGCTGCTTGGAGATGAGCAAGTGGCACAATGCTTACGTATACTTTGACAACTCGCAGAATAGTTTCTGCCTAAATTTTTTTGTGCTTCGTTCTAAAAGCAGATGTATAGTGGATAGCCCGACCGCGGCTTCATGCGTGTCAACTGGTTATTCTCCGCATGGGCTCTCTCGGGAGGTGCTTGTCTTTCCGACGCATCTACCATTCGCTAGCGTGGTCGACGTTATGACGCAAGCGACCACGTTGATTTAGCATGCACAGACGAACTTCGTTTTGTAGATTTATAGCCGAGGAAGCGCAACTTGCGTCTGAACATTATATATGAAATCTCTACATTCTACTTAGTACCCGTCTTGATCTATTTGCTTCGCTTGATTTACTCTCTCTCGTTCCGAGCGCAGAAGTTTGCGCACAATGAGTTGATATAGAAAAAATGATATATGAAAAACAGAAGACTCTGTCTGAATTGTACGTAGCCGCCTTGTAGTTCCTTTTCTTTCGTCTTTTCATTGTAACTTACAATGTATTTTGACCCTAAAACGGGGCGGGTATTTATTTATTATTTATTTATTTAGCAATACTGTAAGCCTTTTTACAGGCTCATACAGGAGTGGGTCACAATCAAAACAACAAAACATTGTTTGTCAAAACATAAGAAAGCAATGAAATACACTAATTATTACAATTCAAAGATATAACATGCAAACAAAACGACAGGCCGAAGCAAACAGTGCAAGGCAGATAATACAGGGAAGGGGTAAGAGCTACGAACAATTCAGATGTTGTGGGAAACGGCCACAACACAGTTGCGCAACTCAACGTTGTAGCGAAGCAGTAAATAATCGGAAACAGACCTAATCATAAAAAAGTGCACGTATCTTGGTTGCAAATTCTTCGATGGAGTCAACATGTGCAATTGGTTCCGGCAGACGGTTCCAGGCTTCAATTGCAGATGGAAAGAAATGAGTATATAAATGCGTTGCAACGCGCAGAAAACTGTCTGATGCACTTACGGTCATTTGTTCTTTCTGAATGTTGGAAGGGTGGCCTAATGTACTTTGTTTTATCTGTATTTATGTGCCCGTGATAAAGAAGGAAAAGGAACTTCTTGGCAACGATACGCCGTCCTGATATTAGAGTCGGGATATTTGATTGTTCACGTAAAGCAGTGACCCTGTCGTACGGCGAGTATCTGGAATAAATGAAACGGAGTACCATGCGCTGTATTCTATCAAGTTTATCAAGGAGGTAAGACTGCTGCGGGGACCATAAAATACTGGCATACTCAAGTATTGGCTGAACGAGGGTTTTGTACGTAGTTAATTTGCCATGGGATGGTGCTGTTGCCAATTTACTACGTAGGAAATTGAGCTGTCTAAATGCCTTTGCACATTCGATGTCAATGTGAGTGTCCCATTTGAGCGAGCTCGAGAATGTCACACCCAAATATTTTACAGTATCTGATCTTGTTATAGCAGTGCCTCTTATGTTGTAAGTGAACATGTCAGGTACCTTTTTATGTGTAAAAGTGATGCATGCTGTTTTACTGATGTTGAATTTCATTCCCCACCTATCACAACAATTCGCAATGATGTTTAGTGAGGTGTTTAATTTGAACATCCACAACCGAACAGTTGTGTATACAACACAATCATCTGCAAAAAGACGTACGGTTACGTTAGGTTCAACACATGATGGGATGTCGTTGACATACAAAAGAAAGAGCAATGGCCTTAGCACGGACCTCTGTGGCACACCAGAAAAAATTTCAAGGCTCTCTGACTCATTATTGTTTACCGATGCGTATTGTGATCTGAGTGCAAGGTAAGATGCTATCCACGCAACGGTGTCAGATGCAATGCCAATAAGTTTAAGTTTTTCGATCAGTTCACAGTGAGGCACTTGATCAAAGGCTTTGGAGAAATCGACGATAATGGCGTCTCCTTGTAGTCCGGAATTAATTATCTCTGCAAAGTCATGTAAAATTTCCTATAGCTGTGTCACTGTAGAAAGGCCCTTCCTGAAACCATGCTGTTTAGGGTATATCAGGTTGTTGTTTTCTAAGTAACTAATAATGGATTTGTTGATAATGTGCTCCATTAATTTGCAACAGCAGCTTGTTAAAGAAATCGGTCGGTATGTGTCTATGTGCAACTTATTGCCACCTTTGTGAATCGGGATTACTTTTGCGACGAGCCACTCTGAAGGTAATGCAGCTGCTTGAAGCGACATCCTAAAAATCCTGTGTAAGAACTGGGCTAGTTGGGCAGAAAATCGTTTTAGAAACGTATTGGAAGTATTATCGGGGCCGGGCGTTTTTTTTGTGTCAATGTTCAAGAGCAGGTTCAGTGTGCCTGGCTCAGTTATAACGACGTCGCATCGCTGAATCAGATGCAAATTGTTTGTTAAACTATTTAAAAGTTAGTAACCGTTAGTAAAAGAAATGGGCATGGGCCGGACATGTAATGAGGAGGGAAGATAACCGATGGTCACTAAGGATTACGGACTGGATTCCAAGGGAAGGGATGCGTAGCAGGGGGCGGCAGAAAGTTAGGTGGGCGGATGACATTAAGACGTTTGCAGGGACAACATGGCCACAATTAGTACATGACCGGGGTAGTTGGAGAAGTATGGGAGAGGCCTTTGCCCTGCAGTGGGCGTAACTAGGCTGATGATGATGATGATGATGATGAACCGTTGTCTACTCAAAGACTAACATCCCTTAAACATATAGTCAACAAAAGCAACGGATGTATCCCCCAGAACGTTTCATAAGAGTCATAAAAGTAAAAAAAAAATGCTCTGAAGTATTGCAAGTATCACTCAAGTTGCATGGACTACCGAGATTTCACGTTTTTTTCGATAGACGATGAGCGTTTCCAGTGATTTATTTATTTGAATGTGATTGTAAACGTATACAACTATCTTGTGGCCGGTTTCTCCACAAACATTAAATAGTTAGCTAACGTTTCGAAGTTCACCAGCATTCAGTTAAATTGGTGCTATCTCTGTTACGGTCCTCTTTCTTGATTTAGGGACCAGTGTTGGAAGGAGTTGGAAGTATACCAGCCACTAGGTATCTGCTGCAAATCTAGGCGATTGCACGCTTGCGGGAGCAAAAAATACGGACATGCTCTTCGCTAAAGTGTTCTTTTCGACAGTGGACCACTCTGCACATGGATGCAGTTTAAGAACATAGTTCCAGAGAGAATCCTCTCTGCATCCATGTACCTCTTTGTTAATTCGATCTTTTCTATATCTCCCCCCCGCCCCCCATTTCATCTACGCAATTAGTTGCAACATTGTCTGCATGGCATGCCTCAATGTTACAAAATAACCGTCATGAGTCTAAAAGATCATATATGATAAACGCTCAAATCAATTCCTTGTGTTTTTCAACGTGGGCTTAGTTAAATACCGATGCTGCTGCCAGGAACGTTGATCTTTCAGAGACACATGTGGGTTGCACACGTACGTGCCTACATACACGGTGCCCAAGTGCTACTGTCGTACGCACAGTTTATCACTTGCTCTAATGGTACTTGAACGCATATACACTATACAAACAAAGAACTTCTCTTTCTGATATACACACAAAAAAAAGGAAAGAAAAAAAGAAGGCTCGAGTAAGGAGAAAGCGTGAAGATTCGACTCTTCCGCCTCTGAAAGCAAACAACAGGTGGCGTACCGAAGCCGTGTTCTTTAAGTGTTCTCGACTCCGCGCCGAGCTAATCCCCTCTAACAGGCCCGTAGCCAACAGGACGCGCGTAACAACTCCGGGCAACGTTCGGCAGCCCAGAATCTCGCCACGGCCGCATCTCGTGCTCCGGACTCCCCACGATCGATCGCAACAAGCGAACGAGCCCAGTGAGAGGCCGAGATGGCTGGGAGGAGGTCGAGGGGGGAAGGGGCGGCACGATCCGAGTTGGATGCGGTGACACGATAGAAGCAAGGCCCAACATCGGGCGCCAGGCGAGCAGAATCGATGCGACCCGGCGCCGGCCGTCCTTGTTGCGAGAGAACAAGCCTCCCGCTTCTTCTTCCCCATTCGCGTTCCCCATTTGTCCCTCGATCCGCGCGCAGCATCCGGACGCAGGGCCAAAGGGCTCGCGACGCGTACCGCGCGGTGCTCTTGTTGACCCGTGCGTGCGCGATGGAATGCGTGCGACTCGGACACGGGCGTCTCCGCCAGCCTGCCCCTCCACCGTTTGCTCCTCTTCCTTACTCTCTTTATTGTGGTTCAGTAGCGGAACAGGGAAGTGTGTGATAAGATAGCTCGCCAGCTTAGGCAGCGTCAGCAGTTACAGCGCCGCTGTGGCACTAGCGATGCGGTCTATAAAAGCCGCTGCTTCTTGATAATAAAGGTTATTGTTGCTTGTTGAAGGTGAAGAACACACACTTCTTTGCGTCTGTTCGCGACGCAAACATGGTGTCAGAAGTGGCGCCCGCCGATATGAAGCACCACGGTTCTCGCACGTCAGATTAGTCCTGAAACGAGGACGCCGCGGGCCCATTAAACAGTGTCGGACGCCGGACAAGCCAACAGGTACCTTACAAGGAAAGACCAAGTAGGATGGCTTTGTTTCAAATTGCTTTACCCGAGCCCTTCACCTTCGCAACACCCAACGACTGGCCTCCCTGGAAACAGCAATTTCTTCGCTTCCGAACTGCGTCTGGACTAGACGGGAAGCCAGGAAAGAGTCAAGTAGATGCATTGATGTATCTAATGGGACCTCAAACCGACGATATCTTCAAAACGTTCAAACTTGAGCCTGGCGACGAGACGTTTGAGGTCATACTGCAGGAGTACGAGGCCTACTTTGTTCCTCGACGGAACATGATTTATGAAAGGGTCAAGTTTAACACCCGAACGCAATAAGACGGCGAATCCGTCTAGGGATTTTGTTACTGCACTTCACGCGCTTGCTTCCACGTGCGACTACGGGGAGCTTGCTTGAAAATTTAATTCGAGATCGTCTCGTGGTAGGTACCGAAGACCGTAAGATCTTGAGAGCTCTGCAACTCGATCCGGACCTAAAACTACAGAAAGCATTGTTGGTGGCACGACAGCACGAGACCTAGCTTCACCGCGTGCATAGCTTCATAGCTTCACCGCGACATAGACATAGCTTCACCGCGTGCGAGAACAGGAAGTTTACCAAATACAGTCCCAGAGGAGTACGCGACAAGTGGGGAAGAACGTGCCTCCGCCGGAAAGTAGAAACAACGTTCCCAAACCATGGGGCTGGTGCGAAAGAAACAGACACAGTCGAGCGTCCTGTCCAACGAAAAATGCAGTCTGCAGAAAGTGCGACAAAAGAGGACACTTCGAGGTGGTTTGCCTATCAACCAGAGCTCTCAGGAACGTCGAAAACCGGACTGAGGAACCAGGCTTCCTCGTAGTCGCATTTCATTCATCCCCTTACAGGTGGGAAGTTCCCGTTCTTGTTGAATACTCGAATATGGTATTTAAAGTAGATACTGGCGCGGACGAAACGGTCATTCCGGCGGAGCTCTTCACTCGCATCTTTCCCGCGATAAAACTTCAACCAGCAAGGCGCCGACTTCAGGGACCTGATGGTAAATCCCTTGCCATATCTGGTATAGCTGCCATGAATATGACGTTTGCAGGAACGAGCAGCCGCGAGGACATGTACGTACTTCAAGGCTTCCGAACCCCTCTTGTAGGAAAACCAGCGATAAAAAGGCTCTTCGTACTATCACAAATCAACGTAGTGATGAAACTGGACCCCGAATCTGACTATCCACAAGCGTTCCAGGGACTGGGGACCTTCAAAGAAGAGTACGACCTCAAGTTGAGTCCGGAAGAAAAGCCTTTCGCACTGTCGTCCCCATGTAGAGTCTCCCTGCCTTTGTTCGAAAAAAGAAGACAAGAGCTCTAGCGGATGCAAGCACTAGGCGTCATTTCTCCTGTCACCGGGCCTACTACAAGGTGCGCACCTATGGTTGTCGTTATTAAACCGTCGGGTGCTGTTAGAATCTGTGTTGACTTCACGGAACTCAACAGATGCGTTCGACGAGAATGGCATCCCATCCCGGTCGTCGAGTACACCATCGGAATGCTATATACGGGCAGCCAGCACGTTTTCGAAACTCGACGCGAACTCAGGTTTCTGGCAGATACCACTGAGTGATGGGAGCAAGGAATATACAACCTTTATCATGCCCTTCGGACGATTTTATTCCAACTGACTTCCGTTCGGAATTTCGTCGGCCCCCGAACATTTTCAAAGTTTAATGGGACAGGTTCTTTCAGGACAGGAGGGAGTCGTCTACCACGCAGGCGCAGCATGACGAGCGGCTTCGGGCAGTGATGGACCGCCTGCGCACAGCGGGCATTACTTTGAACGGAGATAAGTGCGAGTTCAGTGTCACCCAGATTTCATTTTTGGGACATACAATCGGGAACAACGCAGTGCGTCCCGATAAGCAAAAGCTTGACGCGGTGACATAAATACCACATCCGGCGTCCAAGACAGAGTTACGGCGCGTGATGGGCATGTAAAATTATCAGGCCCGCTTTGTGCCCCGCATGGCGGAAGTCCTTCAGCCTCTTTCTTCCATGATGAGCTCCAGACAGGATTTTGTGTAGGGTCCAGCGTAGGAAGCTGCCTTCAAGAAGTGGGAGACTCTTCTTTCATCGCGCGGACCCTGTTCTGGGAATCTACGATTCAAACATGGAAACAGTGGTCACAGCAGACGCCTCATCGCACGGTCTTGGAGCTGTCCTGCGCCAAAGGCAAAAAGACGGTCAGTTCAAAGTGATTTCTTATGCTTCCAGAACTCTCATAACCACCGAGCGGTGGTACGCCCAAATTGAAAAAGGACTTGCCCTCGTGTGGGCTAGCGAAAAGTTCCGTGATTATCTCGTAGGAAAGCGCTTTAGCCTCGAGACAGATCACAAACCACTCGGGCCAAAAGGAATTGACTAACTGACACCGAGGCTACAAAGAATGCGCATGCGTCTGATGAGCTACACGTATGACATTGTGTATGTTCTGTCAGGATTGAGGGGCTCAAGCCCACCGCTCGTAACCAGTTGTCAAGATTGAAGTCGGGCAGCAATTAGATGATAGCTGGCCCATTCCGTCGTCCAACTTATCCACGCTGAGGACGTTGTTGAAGGGAAGGACTGCTTCTCATCGAGAACGAGGAATATGGGTTTTATCTACATCAGGACGTTGCAGTTCCTCAGTATAGCATGACTGCGAGAGAAAAGTACACTGAGCAGCCGCACAACAGCGGTTTATAAACACTCGGTCCTCCCTCGATCCAAGGGTGAGGGAAACGTTCGACCAGTCATCGTAAACGAGTCGCCTCTCTGCGGGCGGGACACACACACTCACACACACACACTTCTTTGCGCGAGGTTCATGGTCCCCAACCGAGGCCAGACGGGCTTCGTAGAACTCGGGGCTTACATCAGGAGAGGTGCCTTTTATTCCCCGAGCTGACCCCCACAGCGCGGCCGGTTGCCCATTGTCTTGCGTCATGAACGGCGCGTGGGAAGGGACCTCGAACTACGTTCCCCCGGGGACTCCCTTGTTCATAGCAGACCACTTTGGCGGGTTCAGGTACAAAGCCTGCTTCGTCGCACTCATCTTGGCTCCAGTGACGGAGAGTCAAGGACGCGAGTATTGTTCTCCACACACAGTCGACTTAGTGACGCCGTGGCTAGAGGTTGACTTGACTTGACTTGACTTTATTGAAATTTAGACAATATTCAGTTGTCCGGGTGAAGAGGGCTAAAGGTGACACACGTGGTCACCTGACTAGGCCCTAGACACCCTGAATTCACGCAGGCACAGTTTCGACATGGTATGTTGCGAAGTACAATTTTTTTTACAGGAAGATTATAACAATTCACATACAGCAATATACACACACTGTACATTCAAATCAATCTAAGTAAGGATGTATAATAACTACAAACATGTTCACTTGACCAAAAAAAAAGAACAAAGCAAGGAATCCTAAATGGATCTCCTATACGACAATAAAAAAAAATGTTCACATGACAAATATGTTCACTTGACAAAAAGAACAAAGGAAAACAAATTCTAACTGGTTTATACACGACTTAAGAAAAATCTCTTTGCCAGGTTTCGGAAAGCAGGCGAAGAGGAACAGTTTTCCATGAAGTCAATCAGAGCAGGATAAAGGTTTAACACATTAGGAATTTGCCAATTTAACAGTTGTGTCCCGTAATTCGTCCTGCATTTAAACTTGATGAAGTTGGTTCTCCTAAACTCGTAATGGGATTCATGTTTGCTATACCTCAAAGAGAAGAGTTGTGGATCAATTTTGAAATCTGAATATGCAAGCTCTGATAATCGCAATTTATATAGTGGTTCAATGTCCAGGATTCGATTCTGCGAAAAATATACAGATGTTGATTCACGTTGTGGTAGATTTTCAATAAAGCGCACACTTTTTTCTGTAATCTATGGAGGCTTTCCATGTTAGACCTAGTAGTGGTGCCCCAAACCAGCAGGCAGTAATGCAGTCGCGAATGAACAGTATTAAAATACAGTTGACGTCGCATATAACGAGGCAACAATAAGCGAAACTTATTAAGCATACCAATACAATGTGCAATATTGCGCTTAATATAGTGAATATGGCAAGACCAACGAACGTTTTCATGAAACTGAACACCTAAAAATTTAATTTATGTTACCTTCTTTAGCAGTCGCGACTCGAATGCCACATCATTATTAATATAAACAGGTCTGTTAACAGGGGTAAGAACAATGTACTTAGTTTTGTCAACATTTAATGAGAGTTCATTTGTAACAAGCCAGTCAGATAGATTCTTAAGACATAAGTTTACACGCGGAATTAAGGAACCCAGATTTTCACCAGAAAAAAATACACTTGTGTCGTCAGCGTAAAGGATAATAGAAGGGGTTTGTGGGATAGATACCATGTCATTGATGTATAAAAGAAACAGAGTAGGTCCTAGGATTGACCCCTGAGGAACCCCAAATTTTATTAGCTCAGAATTAGACGTAGCATTATGAATAACAACATACTGGGAACGACCGGAAAGGTAGATCTGTAATAATTTAAGTGCCTCGTATTCCATAATACGGTAGTTTGCTAAGAAGTATATTACGTTTAATAGAATCAAACGCTTTGCTGAAATCTAGAAAAACACCTAATGTGTACAATTGATTTTCTATGTTGTTAATAAGCTAATCCTTAATACTGAGCAATGCAGATTCAGTTGATTTCTTCCTCTGAAATCCGTACTGGCTGGGAGAGATTAACTAGTGTTTGTTAAGATAGGTAGTTTGCGGTGGCGTTCCAGGAAAAGTTGACGCCCGCTGTCGCAACTGGCTGGCAAAAGTTGCACGTCAGCGGGCCGTTCTTAACAGCGCCTCCATGGCCCGGAAAATCTCGAATGTCCAGCGCTGACAACCTCTGGGCAGGAAGAGAACGGCGGGTGGCCAGGGGGTGATGCCTTGGCTCGCAGCGACCACTTGTGTAATGATGTCACCGCCCCAAAACATCCAGCTAGGACAGGCAACTGCAAAACGAACCCCACAACATGGCTCTGCGCCGTGATGACGTACCTTGGATCTCACTGTAGACGCGCTAGGCTTCAAAGAAAACATAAGTGCAGAAACAAAAAATGCTGCATTTCGCTATGCGAATTTTTGAAGCAATTCCGTGCTGACAAATTCAGCAATCATGGAGGGAATGCTGCTAAATGAGAGGGTATCTTGTAGGCTTAACAAAATTAACACTAGTAACCCTAAAATTTAGGCGGGACCCTTAAACGCAGAATTCAAATTAGCCTGCTCAAACCATCCGCATTACTATGCAACTTTCCCTTCTTATATCTAACGGAGAAGTGGTACTCTTGTAGAGTGAGACTCCATCGGAGCAAGCGGCCATTTTTGTGTGACATTTGACTAAGCCACGTCAGAGGACAGTGGTCGGTCTCGAAGATGAACTTCGCTCCGTACAAGTAACACGACAACTCCTTGGTCGCCCAAACTAAACAAGCGCATTCCTTCTCTGAAGCGCTGTAGGCTTCCTCTCTTACATTTAGTTTACTGCTGGCATAGAGGATAGGATGCTCCTCGTTGTCGTCGCCGACCTGACTAAGTACCACGCCCATACCTCTGTCGCTTGCGTCGCATTGAACTATGAATTCCTTTGTGTAGTCAGGCGCGCGAAGCACCGGAAGAGAAACCAATAGCGTTTTCAAACTTTGGAAAGCGTTCTCTTTGTCCTTACCCCAGTGTACGCTACTCGGTGCTTCTTTGCGCAGGGCGTCCGTTAATGGACTTGCCATTTGCGAGTAATTCAGAATGTACCGTTGATAGTACCCCACAAGTCCTCAAAATGAACGAAGGTCTGTTTTCGTGCGCGGCTGAGAAAATTCTCGAATCGCAGCTATTTTCAGCTCGGCCGGCCGTCTCGTGCCCTGGCCGACAACATGGCCCAGATAAGTAACCTGCGAACACCCAAATCTACACTTTTCCGCTTTCATCGTTAAGCCGGCTTCCCTCAACCGTGAGAACACTTGTTTGAGGTGCGATACGAGTTGTTCCCAGCTGTCCGAAAAAAATTGCTACATCATCAAGATATGGCAAGGCGAACTCCTGCAAGTCTTTTAGGACAATATCCATTAACTTAGAGAAGCTAAACGGCGCGTTCTTCAGCCAGAAGCTGAGTGCCAGAGGGCGAAAAGTACCTACAGGTGAGATAAATGCGGCATAGTGGCTGGCACTTTCTGAAAGGGGAACTTACCAGTACTCCCGCACAAGATCTATGGTTGAAATGTATTTAGCAGCGCTAACTCTTTCCATTCGTTCCTCAATGTTGGGTATCGGGTACAGCTGATCCCTAGTGATAGTATTTAACTTTCTGTAGTCAACACACGGACGAAGGTGCTTGTTAGGGGTTTCTACCAGTATTAGCACTGACGTGTAGTCACTCTCAGCGGGCTCAATAACTCCCAACTCTAGCATGCGCTGTATCTCTGCCTCCATAATCTCTCTCTGTCTTGGAGGCACCCTGTAAGGCTTTGATCTTACGGGTTCGGTTGATGTCGGCTCTATTTCATGCGTTATTAGTTCGGTTCTACCCGGCCGATCGCTGAATCTGTCGAGATATTCCCCTAACACCCCTTTTAGCTCATTTAGCTGCTCTGGTCTTAGAATGTGCGAGTTTACCGAATGTTTTACTACTTCTTCTAGGCCGATTTCAGGGTTGGAGGTCGCCCTATACTCCTTAAACTTGGTACTAGTGCCATCCTGCTCTTTGATGGTATAGTTAACGACTCCGCTCCATTCTACATACGGCTTCATCAAATTGCAGTGATATATCCTCACCTCCTTCCTGCGACCGGGCATTTTCAGAGCATAGTTATATCTGAAAGTTCGTGCAACACTTTAACGGGCCCGTCACAGTGAACTTCAAGCTTGTTCTTTCTTGAATGTTTGACGGTCATTACCTGGTCTCGGGCGTTAAGCGTACAAAGCCTCCCATTCTTGTCGTAATAGAATTTGGCGCTCTTTTGAGCTACTCTCATGTTCTTTTCGACTAGTTCTTGGGTTGCGCTTAGCCGTTCCAGCAGATTTAGCACGTATTCAACCACTGTTGGACTTTCTCCTCTTTCTTCCCACATCTCTCTTAACATTCTCAGTGGAGAACGGAGTGTCCTCCCATACACTAGTTCTGCTGGCGAGAACCCTGTAGCCTCAAGTGGAACCATTCGAAAAGCAAACAAAGTTGCCGGCAGACAGTTATCCCAGTCCTCCTTGTGCTCGTAACAGAGCGCACGCAAAACTCGCTTAAGCACTGAATGCCACCTCTCTACACTGTTTGACTGACGGTGATAGACGGAAGTGTGTATCAACTTTACCCCGCACTTTTGCAAGAATGTGGAAGTCAGTGCGCTGGTGAATACTGACCCTTGAACCGCCTGAATTTAGGCTGGAAACCCAACTCATGCAAATACTGTCAAACGAGCGCCCACTACTTCGGTAGAGCTGAGCTCTTTCAGAGGGACTGCTTCTGGAAACTTTGTAGCCGGACACAGCATGGTAAACAAGTACCTGTAGCCCGATTTTGTTCTTGGAAGAGGCCCTACCGTGTCTATCACAAGTCGCCTGAAAAGTGCTGTTATTAAGGGCACTACCTTTAGTGGAGCTTTCCATGTCTCTCCTGGTTTATCCGAGCGCTGGCAGGCGTCGCATGATCTTACAAAATTTTCTACGTCTTTGAAACAGCCAGGCTAGTAGTATTCCATAAGCAATCTTTTCTTTGATTTGTTTAGGTCTAGGTGGCAGGAACACCCATTTCCATGACAGAGACTGAAAAGGTCCTCCCTGTACTTAGTAGGTACGACTAACTGATCTAAAATCCTACCTTTTCGATCTCTGTAGTGCGGATACAACAATCCCACTCTCGCATGTATCGTCATGTTGCACCTAGCAATGCCTTCTTTAGCTGTGTGATGTAATTTAGCTAAGCTCTCATCATTCTTTTCCTCGGCTGCCAGTGACTCTCTATCCACACGTAAGAGCTGATCAAAGTTCTTTGAGGCCGGTGATAGTAATGACCCTGTCTCGCTAGCGAGTGCATCAGCGGGCTCTTCCTGCAGGGGTGAACGTTGACACCCTGGCGATACGCTCTCATTGAGCTGGCCAGCTGGCAGGCTTTCCTGAACTGTTTTTTCATCCTTCGGGCCTAGCTCTCATTCGGTTATTGAAGTTATCTCTTTGGCTGTTTCCGCTGGAGCAGCTTGTGCATTTTCATCTGAAAGCGACGCGATTTTACGAGCTTGGCCTCGCGTCAATGCCTGTACTACGCCCTCTCCCAGTTTAAGCCCTTTTTCACGCAGTAGCTGATTCGAACGATTCGAAAAAATGTAAGGGTACTGCAGTGACAAAAATTTGGAAACTGCAGCCTTGGTCATTAGCTCCCCGAATGGTCCACTGATTTTGACTTTGACCATGGGCAGGCACACGCTGTGTTCTTCTACAACCTGTTTGATCCATGCTACTTCTCCGGTGAAGTCATCTACCGTGACGTAAGACGGATGGACAATGTCCATCGTGGCGGCACTGTCTCTTAGTACCCGGCATGGTTTGCCATTAACTTGCGGGTCGTGAAGATAAGGGTTTAAAGTTCCATATTCTCGTCTTTTTCATCCACGTAGGAGAAAACTACGCTAGGCTTCCCGCAGTTTACAGCTATATGTCCCAGTTTGTGGCATTTATAACAGCGGGTTGGTCTGAAAGATTAGAACTTTCTTTTCTGCTCTTTTGGTACTGTTTCCCCATTTCGTTTCTCCTCGCTCTTTTCTGAGGGCTTTTCCTCCACGTCTACAGGCTCCGGTCGTATAGTCTGCGAACCCTTTTTGAACGGAAATGGTTTCCGTGGTCCATTTCGACCGTTCCAATTTCCGTCCTCGTCGTTCAACTTTCTACGCGTTGCGTAGTCTTCGGCTAATTCAGCCGCCCTTTCCACAGTGTTTACATTCCCTCTGACTTGCACCCACAGCTTCAGAGATGGTGGGATGCTTTTGTAAAACTGCTCTAGGCACATGCATTTAATGATCCTGTCTCTGCTGTCGTACGCTTCCGCGCTTTTCAGCCACTCGACTAGGTTGGCCTTTAAGCCGTATGCAAACTCCGGATACCCCTCGCTATCTTTCTTGCCTGTGATTCCAAACATTTGCCGAAAATCTTCGGCTGAAAGGCGGTATTTCTTCAGAAGACTGGCCTTGACCTTCGCATAATCATATGCATCTTCCGCACTGAGTCTGGCGATTACCTCTGCAGCTTCACACGCCAACGTAGACAGCAACCGCTGTGGCCATGTACTCGGACCGAAGTTCATCTTCTCGCAAGCCCTTTCAAAATTGCTTAGGAGCAAGCCTATGTCGGTCCCGACCTCAAATGGCTTTAATAGCCTGACCACGCGGTAGGATTCTGCCTCACTTGATTGTCCCAGAGTCCCTTCACTTCCTTGAGACAACTCCAAACGTTTGCTTTCAAGTTCCAGTTGCATTTTTCTTAACCCGCGATCTTTATCACGTTCCTCTCTCTCTGTGTCCCGTTCTTCTCTCTCTCTGTCCCATTTCTCTCTTTTATTTCAGAAGTTCCAACCCCATTTCAATTTCTTGCTCACTGGCCTGTTCGGAAATTAGCTCCAATAATGCCGCTTTTAGCATTTCCTTGCGTACGTCTAGGCCCAGTTCCTCACCAACAATCAACAATTCGTCTCTCAGCAGTGTCCTTCACTCCATGATTGCTGCTTTACTGCCTTGATCCTGCTCGCCAAATCTAGCTAGGAAAACACAACCTAGCTAACACTCAGCCATCTAGCTTTCCTACTGTTCTAAACAGAGCAACCACAAAATGAAGTCTAGAGAGTCAAAGCAAGAACAAAGCACTCACCGCAGACACAGCACTACGTCGCAAAGTCCATCTCACCGCTGTCATCCAGTTGTTAGGATTGTAGGACGATCCCACCGCTGCGACCAGTTGTCAGGATTGGGGGGGCTCAATCCCACCGCTCGCAACCAGTTGTCAAGATTGGAGTCGGGCAGGAATTACATGGTAGCTGGCTTATGTCGTCGTCCAACTTACCACGCTGAGGCCGTTGTTGAAGGGAAGGACTGCTTCTCATCGAGAACGAGGAATATGGGTTTTATCTACATCAGGACGTTGCAGTTCCTCAGTATAGCATGACTGCGAGAGAAAAGTACACTGAGCAGCCGCACAACAGCGGTTTATAAACACTCGGTCCTCCCTCGATCCAAGGGTGAGGGAAACGTTCGACCAGTCATCGTAAACGAGTCGCCTCTCTGCGGGCGGGACACACACACTCACACACACACACTTCTTTGCGCGAGGTTCATGGTCCCCAACCGAGGCCAGACGGGCTTCGTAGAACTCGGGGCTTACATCAGGAGAGGTGCCTTTTATTCCCCGAGCTGACCCCCACAGCGCGGCCGGTTGCCCATTGTCTTGCGTCTTGAACGGCGCGGGGGAAAGGACCTCGAACTACGTTCCCCCGGGGACTCTCTTGTTCACAGCAGACCACTTTGGCGGTGGCGGGTTCAGCCACAAAGCCTGCTTCGTCTCACTCGTCTTGGCTCCAGCGACGGAGAGTCGAGGACGCGCGTATTGTTCTCCACACACAGTCGACTTAGTGACGCCGTGGCTAGAGGCTTGCGGTGGCGTTCCAGGAAAAGTTGACGCCCGCTGTCGCAACTGGCTGGCAAAACTTGCACGTCAGCGGGCCGTTCTTAACAGTTCCAGGCCGGGACTTGACGGTGGCGGACGCGCTTTCTCGGTCCCCTCTTCCACAAACGGAATCCCTGGAACTGGTGGACGAGATGCACGGCTGTCTGCGATTGGTGACTTCGTCAGTCCCGGTAACAGTGCCGAGTTTATAGCTTATCGCGCACGAGCAACAGCAAGACCCAGTATGCCAAGCTCTTATCAACCTGTGTACAAAAGGCGGGCCAAGCCGTTGGGACGTTGGGTTTGACCTGAAGCCTTACTGGAACGAGAGGCAAAGCATTGCTCTTGTCGAAAACCTGCTCATGTACGGCTCTCGGATAGTGATCCATCCA
Source organism: Dermacentor variabilis (assembly GCF_050947875.1). Taxonomy (NCBI): domain Eukaryota; kingdom Metazoa; phylum Arthropoda; class Arachnida; order Ixodida; family Ixodidae; genus Dermacentor; species Dermacentor variabilis. The sequence continues at coordinate 183,115,119 of NC_134573.1, read as the reverse complement.
CACTACGGCAGCTCGTCCTTAAAATAATTCAGGAGGGACACTTCGGCATCGAGAAGTGCCGGGCACGTTTCAAGAGCTCAGTTTTGTGGCCAAGTATCGAAGCGGACATTGAACGAATTGTTAAGGCCTGCCACAGCTGCCTCAAGCAGAGCACCAACCGAAAGATGCCTCTGAAACAGACCAATTTTCCAGATAGGCCATGGCAGCGCATTGCGATGGATTTATTCTTTCTTGAGGGAAAATGGTGGCTGATCATCAAGGATTATTTTTCACGATACCCGGACCTCGTACCGCTGAATAACTTGAGTTCACCCCCACAATAATAAACCACTGCAAATCCATTTTCGCCAGAGACGGGATTGCGGAAGTAGTTATTTCTGACAATGGGCCGCACTTCTCAAGAGCCTTCGGCATCGAATTTTCAAAGTTTGCATCAGAGTACAACTTTCAACACGTGACGTCTAGCCCTCATTATCATCAGAGCAACGGAATGACAGAGTCCACCGTGAAAATTATCAAAGGTTCCTTAAAGAAAACTGCTGACGCTTATAAACCTCCTCTGGCCTACAGGACAAGCTCACTGAAGAACGGATACAGCTCCGCTGAGCTACTCATGGGGAGACGACTGCGCACGGCCCTGCCCACGTCCAGCGAAAGCCTCCAGCCTCGGACCCCAGACTTTCAAGAACTGGCAGCTTTCGAGAGGTCGCAGCGTCAGCGCCAGAAGAGAGACTACGACCGACGCCACGGAGTGCGCGATCTGCCAGAACTGTCCGAAGGAACAGACGTATGGATCGTAGACCTCCAAAGAGAAGGAGTCGTTCGAGGAAGCACCGACGAGCCCAGATCGCACGGGGTCGACTCCGGGGAAACTTACCTAGGCAGAAATCGCACTCATCTCGTCCCGCTGCCTTCGACAAGTTTAGAAGACGGCCGAGGAACAACGCAGCTGACAGCGGAATCACCAGAAATAGGCAATGATGAAAGAAGCAGCGCGCAACAGTGTAACGATCCCCGTCACAATCACACACGAATGGGAAGGTGTGTGGTTCCTCCAGAACGATTTCAAGCTTCTTCGTAACACGAGTGGCTTCATGCAAAAAAAAAAGAGAGAGAGGAGGATGTGTGATAAGATAGCTCGCCAGCTTAGGCAGCGCCAGCGGTTACAGCACCGCTGTGGCACTAGTGATGCGGTCTATAAAAGCCGCTGCTTCTTGATAATAAAGGTTCTTTGGTTGTTGCTTGTCGAAGGTGAAGAAAGCGCACTTCTTTGCGTCTGTTCGCGACGCACACGGGAGGTGTTAGCGGATGCCTACTAGCGTGAAGTGTGCAAGTTCGGACACTTAAGGGCTGGCTATATCAAAAGCTTAGCTAACAGGAAACAGTCACCGTCAGGTCCCAGCCGAGGCCTAAGCATTCTTCGTCTTTCTTTGTTCTCATGATGTCCCTGAGGTTGTGCTCTCTTGCAGCTCATGGTGCCGATTCTTCTTATTGAAAGAAGGAAATAGAAGAAATAAAAAGAAAACAAGAATAGAAGAAGAAATAGAGAAAAAACAAAGAAGGAAGAAAGAAGAATTATTCATGTCCCACGCACTGTGGGAATCGATGTAAGCGAAGCATTCCGTGCTGGATGCTTTTATTTAGGATAATTAGCGGTGATGTTGACAGCTAAAGCTTAATTCCTTCAACGTTTAGTCTAACAGGAGAGTGGTGAGTTGATGTTAAACGTTACCTTGCGGGCACCACTGCTGTTTGTCTGCGTACTACACAGAACACAAAGGGAGGGGTGTTTGCTTGAGGCTTTGTTGTGCGCCATATTTCATAACCTCTGAGAGGTTTGAGCATAGTCATTGCCTCACATGGCACACCGAATTGTGGCAGAAGTATTAAACTTGAATTCGGTTATGGGGCTGTACGTGCAAAAACCACAATCGGATTATGAGGCACACCGTAGTGGCGGATACCGGATTAATTTTGACGCCGTGATGTTCTTTAACGTGTTCTAAAATCTAAGTGCACGTGCGTTGTCTATTTCGTTTCTTTCGAAATGCGGCTGCCGCGGTTGGGATCAAATCCACGGCCTCTAGCAATGCCATAGCCGTAAAGCTAACGCGGCGGGCACAAAAGTGTTGATTTGACGGTCGACGTTTTCCATAGTATAGCCAGGACCTTGCGGTGTGCTATAATTAATGCGGCTCTGCTTCTGCACGCCCTTCGTAGTTTGTCCGCTTGACATATTTGCATGGTGTTTATTTTTCAGAAATAGCAGCAACGTACTGTACCGTGCCTTGAACTTAAGCTTATCTAGTTTCCCCGCAACCGCCGGCGTATAGTAGTAGGGTTTGCTTGCCTTCTCACGCCACGTCCCCCCGCCCTCCCTTGTGTGGGAACTACCTCTTCTCTCTCCTCACTACAGTTCTATCTACGTCGCCTCTGGACTCGCACCTTAGTAGAAAGGGAAGGAGGAGGAGGAACTTTACTATTTCAGAAACTGTTGCGCGGTTTATTCCTGGGTGGTTCCCTCTGACAGGGCTCCACTGGCGATCGCGGCTCGCCGGGCCTGGTCGAGGGTCGCCAGTTGTCTTCCCAGGTCCAGTTCGGAGAGTCTCGCCTCCCAAGACCACATATTGAGTGTGTGTGTTGTGACTCGTGGCGAAATTGCGTCGCCCGGACGGTCGGTACATTCGTGTGTTATGTGCGCGAGTGTCCTGTAGTATTTGTTGATGTTGGTCCTGTAGTATTTGTTGACCTGTCGTTAATAACTCGTGGCTCGCTCGTCGGTCTGTCGGGGGCTGAAGAACGGTGTGGTCTGCCGCTCGGCTAGTGAGACCTTGAGCTGCGCAGTGTGCCTCTTCGTTTTTCCGCAGGCCTTCGTGTCTGGGGCACCAGACGATACCGTGGGTCCATTCTAGTGAGCGACCCAGGATTCGAATGGCTTGTATAGGGAGCGTTCCATTCAGGTATAAACGACACGCCGCTTGTGAGTCCGTAAGGACGCGGGCGGACCTTCCCTTGCTCTCGGCGTCGCGAAGTGCGAGAGCGATCGCTGCTGCTTCTGCTGCTGCGCTGCATGTGACGCAGATGGAGTCAGAGACTACCAGGTTCCCCTGATTGACAATGGCGAGTGTGTATTTGGGCCCGCAACGTGGCGACGAGCGATACGGGCTAGCGTCCGTGTACTATGTATCTGGGTCTCTGAAGCAGCGTTTGTGCAATATGCGGGCACGCGCTGCTCTTCTCTCCTGATTGTGGGTGGGGTGCATGTTCTTGGGATAGGGTCTACTACAATGTTCTCTCTAATGTGGTTAGTCAAGAGTTGTGTTTCTTCTTTGCAGTACTGAGGTGTCAGCGAGTACCCTAGCCGTTGAAGAAGGTGTCTTCCCTTTTGAGTCCTGCTGAGGCGCTCCCTCTGCGCTATGAGCGTGGCACTTGCTAGCTCCTCAAAGGTGTTGTATACACCTAGCGCTAGTGATTTCTTTGTGGTTGTGCTTGACGGTAGCTGTAAAGCCGTTTTGTACGCCATTCTTATGAAAGTGTCCATGCGCTCTGTCTCGCTTTTGCGCTGACTTGATGCGGGAGTGCGTACGTGACACGGCTGATGACGAGGGCTCGTACCAGTCTTAAGATATCGTCCTCTGTGAAACGATCTTTTCTGCGCGCTACTCTGGCGATGAGTGATACGGTGCTTCTTATAACGTGATTTAGTTTCTCTGAGGCTACCTTTATGCCGTTGTTCTCCTGGACGTGTATACCTAGTAAGCGTGCGGTCGGGACGCGCTTTATAGGTTGCCCGGCAATCTCGAGATGTATTGGCGGGGCTCGATGCTCCTTAGTTTGCTTGGGCCGGACTTGAAGGTACTCCGACTTGTGTGGGGCACACCTCATTCCTGCTGTGGTTAGGTATGACTCGATGTGTCCGATAGCTGTGAGGAATGTGTTTTCTCTGTCACCGTATGAACCCTTGGTTGCCCATAGGGTGATATCGTTGGCAGAGAAGGCACATCCGAGTTTTGGGATGTTTTCCAGTTGTAAAGCAAGTTTTCTAAGTCCGATGTTGAAGACGAAAGGCGATATTATTGATTCTTGTGGAGTACACTTCTGCGGTAGATCATATATGTCTGATAGTAGGCCTGCTATGCCGATGCGGGCTTTGCGGTGGCTGAGAAAAGCCACGGTATAATGGTATACTCGCTCTCCGCATCCTATGGCGGCGAGGCCATCTAGGATGGATTCGTGTGCTATATTATCAAATGCTTTTTTCACGTCGAGGGCTAGGAGTATGTTGTTGCTGCCCGGTTGTGGGTTGAGGACCTCTTCCGTACATGCAATCGGGGTGTAGTCCATGTTCTTGAGTACAATTCGTTCAAGAAGCTTGCCCAGGCAAGGCGTGAGCGAGATCGGTCGTAATTGATCGAGCCTGCGCGGTTTTCCCGGTTTGGGTATAAGGACTATGTGAGCTGTAGTCCATTCCTCGTGTAATGTTCCTCCCGGTGTCCATATTTCTTCGTTCAGCTGCTTCGTAAAGGCTCGCAGGGTTTCATCACTTAGGTTTCTCAAGATGGCGTTGGTGATCCCATCGGGATCCGGTGCCGTGTTTTTCTTGAAGCTCTGTGCTGCCGCGTATACCTCCGCATACGTGATGGGTGCATCAAGTATCTCGTTCGGAGGTCCCGGATATTGAGGGTATGGTTTCGGATGTCCGGTCCGGATTCCCGTGTATGTTTGCTGTAGTTCCTGTAAGAGTTCATCCTGGGTTCCCGGATATTCGCCAACGAGTTTTTGTAGGGTTGTGTTTGTTTCTGTTTTCGTATTTGAAGGATCGATGATGCTGCGGGGTATGTTCCACGTCTTTTTGGTGCTTAGCGTGTCTTTAAGCTAATCGCAGAACGTGCGTCAATTGTCCCTGTGAACCTTCAGGGCATAATTGCTGGCCTGTTTTTTGATGTTTGATATCCCAAGTCTAAGTTTGCGATTTAGCTTCTGTGTGCGCCATCTTTTTCTGAGGCCTCTGCATGCTTCCCATAAGCGTATCAGATGGTTGTCGATTGCCGGCGTGTCGGTATCGGTTCGGTACACTTTAGTGTTGGCGTCATATAGTTCTTTGATGCTTTGGGCCCACTCCTTGATCGTGGTCAAGCGGCCTTGATGTTCCGGGAAGGGCGGACTTGTATACAAATCGAGCTGTTGCCTCTCCCTAAACTTAGGCCAATTTGTAATTTTGGCTTTCCCTAGGGGTCGGCGTAGTTTGGCCGAGGCGCTGGTGATTTCGATAATATAGTGATCACTACCCAGCGAGTCGTCTAGGACCCTCCAGCTTGTCCCCAAGGTATCATTGGTGATGGTGAGATCAGGGGTCGTGTCTCAGCTGGCGCTGTTTCCTATTCGAGTAGGCGTACCTGGTACAGTAATTAGTGTGCATTCGTGGCGCTCTATGACTTCTAGGAGCTTGGTGCCCTTGGTGTCTGCTTTCGAGTAGCCCCACGTGTTGTGCTTTGCATTGAAATCTCCGGTTATAATGAGGCAATCGCGGTGTTCCAGCATTACCTGTAGGTGTCGGAACAATGACGCGAAGTCAGGCTTTCTGTCGCGGGGGGGGGGGTCTGTATGCGTTGCATACGACTTGTTTAGGTCTTCCCTTCTTGACAGGCCATATCGTGGTGATGGATGGATGGATGGATGGATGGATGCAAAACTTTAATGCAGGTCCTGAGCTACGCGACTCAGCGCGCTGCGGGCCGCTCCCACGTTGGGACAGTCAGGCTATACCCAACCGCCGCATCGTGGGCCCTCTGGACAGCCCATAGTTGCGCCCCGGCATCGGGGCTCTTGATAGCGGAGAGCCACTTGTCCTCATTAATTTGTTCTGTGCCTCGTAACGAGGGGCAACGCCAGAGCATATGGTCTAGGCTAGCGTTTTCATTGCCGTGCCTGCAAGAATCAGTGGCATAGGTGTCGGGATAAAGCTTGTGGAATAAAGCTGGGCTGGGATACGAGTCTGTTTGCAATAATCTGAGGGTCAATGCCTGCGCTCTATTTAACTTCTTGTGTGGAAGGGGAAGTTTCTCCTGCCGAGATAAAAGTGCTGCACAATTTCATTGTATGTGGTCGGTTGATCTCTGTTCTCCACCACTTCGGGCCGGCGTTGGAGTTCTCCATGGTCGCGGAAAGCGAGACCTCGCGCCTTGGAGTGGGCCAGCTCGTTGAGGTTTGTGGGGCCTCCCACGATCGATCCCATGTGAGCGGGGAACCACGTGAGGGTGTGGGTAGCGATGCTTTTGCCGTCGAGGATGCGATAGGCTTCCTTACACACACACCCGCCGTGGTTGCTCAGTGGCTATGGTGTTGGGCTGCTGAGCACGAGGTCGCGGGATCGAATCCCGGCCACGGCGGCCGCATTTCGATGGGGGCGAAATGCGAAAACACCCGTGTGCTTAGATTTAGGTGCACGTTAAAGAACCCCAGGTGGTCAAAATTTCCGGAGTCCTCCACTACGGCGTGCCTCATAATCAGAAAGTGGTTTTGGCACGTAAAACCCCAAATATTATTATTATTATTATTCCTTACACACAGCGCCAACGCTGAAGGCGCGGATGGCTGCCCTGGAGTCGCTGAAGATATGGGCATGTTTGTCGTCCAAGAGGGCCAAGGCAATGGCCACTTGCTCGGCCGCACGCGGCCGCACGCGGCGTTAACGGTCGAACCCCTGTGGTTGATCGACACTACCGTGAAATTGTTGCTGTTGCCATACTGGGCCACGTCAACAAAGCAGCTGCCGCCAAGGAGTTCTGTCGCGCGACGTAGGAGCGCCACCGCCCTGGCCTTCCTTCTATCTACGTTGCGCTGGGGATGCATATTGCGCGGGGCAGGCGATATGAGGATGCTATCTTTCTGCTCTTTCGGAAGGCCCTGAGGGCGTCTTCGACAGTGGCCGGGGGGACGCCCATCTCTGTTAGGGGTCGTCTGCCTGCCCGGGTGCCGGAGAGCCTGAGAATCTGTGCCCTTTCTTGTGCTTCTGCAATTTCTTCCAGGGTATTATGAATACCCAACTGCAGGAGTCGGTCGGTGCGTGTTGTTTGAGATCCGACCGCTGGTACGATCTGTTGGGAACTCGGCGCTGACGCCCGTGGTTGTACCTGGGTCGCAAGCCCCAAGGGTAGCGTTGGCCTGGCGGCCTGGGGTACAACTGCAAGCATCCGAAGGTCCCGGCAAAGCATGAGTCGACTGGTAACAACGAAACAACTTGTTTATTTTAACATCGCAAAGAGTTGGCGGTCAGGTTTGACCGAAGTAGAGAGACGGGAGAGCACTTCACTCAACTGAAGAAATCGGAGCCCTCCTCTGGCGTCCGGGGGCAGCTGTTTTTATACTCTCGCAGTTGAGGGCAAGAAGGAACCCCTCAAAAGACGAGCACGTGAATGTACAATGGGCTAATGGTGACGCACACTGTCGTAGCGATGCCGTAGCACCATGTCGTGGCGCTGCGCACGATCTCGTAGCACCTGGTCGTGGCGCTGCGCAGCACACTGTCGTGGCGCTGCGCAGCATACTGTCGTGGCGCTGCCGGTCGGACACAATGACTGTAACGAGAAGATGGTCCCTGCTTTGGCATCGCCTGTTTCGGGCACAATGACTGGAACGAGATCCCTGCTTTGGCATCGCCTGTTTCGGGCCCAATAACTGGAATGAGATCCCTGCTTTGGCATCGCCTGTTTCGGGCACAATGACTGGAACGAAATCCCTAGGCGGTCGCATCGCCGCAGACGCGCCTGGAAACACCTGGCGATGAGTGTTGCGGTGACGAAGATCGGGCCAAAATGTCCGCCGCCCCGCCGCCGTCGCGCCGGCAAAACCACGTGTCGCAGGCGAAACGCAACAGACCGCCCCGCCGGGGAAAGGAGATCCCGATGGACAGGGGACTGCATCCGCTGTCCGGAGGGATGTCGCTCGATGATGCTCATAACCGAAGTCGGGCGTCCCTTGACGTTTCTTGAGCGCAGCGCACAGAGAAGGCCTCGTTCTCTCGTTCAGGTTCGCACGGGACACTGTAAAGTGACTTCGGGAGAGTTCACATTTTTGTTCTCGTTCCCGGCAAGCGTTAGAACTACGCTGAAAACTCAACCGCTCAGTCAGCAAGCACGGCACAACCCTCACTAAGCCCTGCCAGGCTCTTTCCCCTTTTTATACCACTGCCTAGTTCCTTACAGTAGTCTAGCATCACTCAGAACGCGTCCACAAATTGAAAAATTGCACTAGAAAGCATATCATCACTTTGAAACACTAAACAAAAGCAATATGTTAAAAAAAATCCTGCCTCAGGAAGAAAAACATCAGTAACAAACAATTTTGAGGCTGATTCCTACGTTAGGGGCTTCGACTTAAGCCATCGGCGTTACCGTTGAGACTCCCCTTTTTGTAACGCACCTCAAAGGAATATTGTTGTAAAGCGAGGCTCCAGCGCAGGAGGCGGCCATTTTTGGGAGAGATGGTCTGCAGCCATTGGAGAGGGCAGTGATCTGTCTCAATGATAAACCTCGAGCCGGCTAGATAGCATGACAATTTCTGAACGGCCCACACGAGACATGCACACTCTTTCTCGGTGGCGCTATACGCCTGCTCACGACTGGTCAGCTTACGACTAGCATACAGGACGGGGTGTTCTACTTCTCCATTTTCCCGTTGGCACAGTACAACGCCCATGCCTCGCTCACTAGCATCGCACTGAACAATGAACCCTTTTGTATAGTCTGGCGATCGTAGCACAGGCTGGCTTGTTAGGGCACTCTTTAGGGCGCTAAAAGCTCTTTCCTTGGTCTCGTCCCAGACGACTGTTTGAGGCTCTGTCTTTCTTAGAGCATCCGTCAGGGGAGCCGCGATATCAGAGTACCTAGGGATGTACCTCTGATAGTAGCCGGCGACACCCAAGAACGACCGAATATCGGTCTTTGTGCGCGGCTGCGGAAAGTCTCGCACAGCGGCCACTTTTATTTCAGAGGGGCGGCGACGACCCTGACCAATCACGTGACCGAGGTAGACAACCTCGGCCTGTGCTAACTGGCACTTAGGAGCCTTTACTGTCAAGCCTGCTTCGCGCAGGCGGGTTAGCACTGCCCGCAAGTGTGTCATATGCTCAGACCAGGATGCGGAGAATATCGCTACGTCGTCTAGATACGGTAAAGCGAATTCTTGCTGTCCCCGCAACACTTTATCCATGAGGCTTGAAAAACAGTATGGCGCGTTCTTCAAACCAAAACTCAACACTTTAGGACGGAATGTTCCCATTGGTGAAATGAACGCCGCATACCTACTAGCCTCTTCTGTAAGTGGAACCTGCCAATAACCCCTGACAAGATCTAGGGTGGAAATAAACTGAGCGCTACTAACTTTCTCAAGGCGCTCCTCGATGTTAGGGATCGGATAAATTTGATCCTTAGTGATGGAATTAAGCCTGCGGTAGTCGACGCAAGGACGAGGTTCCTTGCCCGGTACCTCAACTAAAATCAAAGGGGAGGTATAATCACTCTCACCTGCCTCAATAACACCGAGCTGTAGCATTTTCTTTACCTCAGCCTCCATAATATCGCTCTGGCGGGGTGACACCCGATACGCCTTGGATCGTACTGGCTCTGTGGAGGTAAGTTCTATATCATGAGTAAGTACAGAAGTCCTACCAGGCCTCTCAGAGAACAGACCTTGAAACTCTTGTAATAGCTGGTGTAGTTCGGTTTTCTGCTCAGGCGACAGCGGTGCTTTACTGATAAGGTCACTAATGACTTGACCGGTGTCTTCCCTGTTCGTCACTGAGCCTAGTCCTGGAAGCTCGACCGGAAGCTCTTCAGGAACGTTTACCATCATGCACACCACTGCTTCCCTTTGTCTATAAGGTTTGAGCAGATTACAGTGGTAGACTTGCTGTGCTTTCCGCTTTCCTGGCAGACTTACCACGTAGTTAACGTCCGACAGTTTCTGAACAATTCGCGCTGGGCCCTCCCACTGCACGTCTAGTTTGTTGTTTAGCGATGTGCGCAATATCATGACCTCATCGCCAACCTCAAAACGACGGGCCCTGGCTGTCCGATCATAATAAACCTTGGCCCTCTGCTGGGCCTTTGTCATTGCTTCACCTGACAACTCCTGTGCCCTTCTTAAGCGTTCGAGGAGCTTAAGCACGTACTCCACCACGACTGGGTCGTCGCCCCTACCTTCCCATGATTCTCGAAGCATGCGAAGCGGAGATCGAAGCGAGCGACCGTACACCAGTTCAGCTGGCGAAAACCCCTTAGCCGCATGCGGCGCGGTCCTTAAAGCAAACATCACCCCAGGCAGACACAGCTCCCAGTCAGTTCGATGTTCAAAACACAACGCTCTCAACACGCGCTTCATGACGGAGTGGAGCTTCTCAACGGAATTCGACTGTGGGTGGTACACTGAGCTGTGTAACAGCTTTACCCCACACCTTTCGAGAAAAGTTGTCGTCAAAGCGCTAGTAAACACTGTGCCCTGATCTGATTGAATTTCTGCAGGAAAACCAACTCGCGCAAATATGGACAGTAGTGCATTAACTATCTCAACTGAGCTGAGTTCTTTAAGCGGCACTGCTTCAGGGAACTTTGTCGCTGGGCAGATCACAGTCAAAATGTGTCTGTACCCCGTGGCTGTTACCGGCAGAGGTCCCACTGTATCAATAACGAGCCGTCTAAAAGGCTCCGTTATGATAGGTACCAATTTCAACGGCGCCCTTGATTTGTCCCCTGGTTTGCCCACCCGCTGACAAGTGTCACATGTCCTCACGAAATGGTCTGCGTCCCGAAAACACCCTGGCCAATAGTACTCTTGCAAGAGACGGTCCTTAGTTTTCTTAACTCCTAGGTGTCCGGACCACGAACCCCCATGTGACAAGCGCAACAGATCCTGACGATAGCATTGAGGCACGACCAGCTGATCGAACTCCACTCCTCTGCGGTCTAGATACTTCCGGTACAGGACTCCCCCTCTTTCCACAAAACGCGCAGTTTTCCTGGCGATACCTTCTTTGACATTGCAGCGCACGTTTTCCAGGCTGCCATCCTTTTTTTGCTCGGCTATCAAAGCCGACCGGCTGACTTTTAGCAACCTATCAAGTCCGTCTGACGTAGGCGCGATGAGCAAATCAGTAGATAGCTCTTCTAACTTTCCCGTGTCGGGCATTTCCTCTCCAGTATCTGGCGCCTTTAACGTTACAGACTCAAGTTTATTCAGTTCGGGCGTGCTCGGAATATCAGCTTGCTGCGCCTCTGACCCTTTTTCGTTGTTTGATAACGTCGGCCCCGCAACTACCGCCTTTGCAGCGAGCTCCCGAACCTTCGATCTGGTTAAGGCCTGAACACTAGCTTCACCAAACAAAAGCCCCTTCTCGCGCAGGAGGTGATCGGACCTGTTTGAAAATAGGTACGGGTACTGGGGTGGCAGCATAGATGACACTGCCGCCTCTGTCTCAAGCGCTCCGAAAGGTCCTTCAATAAGCACCCTTGCTACTGGCAGACACACGCTATGAGCTTCCACGGCTTGCTTGATCCACGCGCACTCGCCCGTGAACATATGGGGTTCTACGTAAGATGGGTGAACTACATCCATCGTAGCTGCGGAATCGCGAAGCACTCGGCACTCTTTCCCGTTCACGAGGAGGTCTCGCATGTAAGGCTCAAGAAGCTTCATGTTCTCGTCAGTGCTGCCTATTGAAAAAAACACAACTTTTGGTGTTGTTTCCGGACACTGCGCCGAAAAGTGACCCGGCTTCTGGCACGTATAACAAACGCCCGCTCGCCTCATCTCGAACCGCTTTCTGCGTTCGGCTTCGGCTGCCGTCTCTTTACGTTTGGTCGGATTGCTTTCACTCGCATCCTCACTACGCGTGTCCCCCTTAAATCTCATGGGCGTGAACCTTGGCCTCTCAGACTTGGAGCCAAATTCACCCTTTTGACCGTCCTTAGCTCCGCGAGCTCGACGCGTCACAAACTCCTCGGCTAGCTCAGCGGCTCTAGCCACCGTACTCACGTCTGGCCTATCCAAGACCCAGTATCGCACGTTCTCCGGTAACCGACTATAAAACTGTTCTAGCCCGAAACACTGCAGAACTTTATCGTGGTCACCAAACGCTTTCTCTTCTTTGAGCCACTCCTGCATGTTCGACATAAGCCTATACGCAAACTCTGTATATGACTCACTTCTGCCTTTCTCATTTTCCCGAAACTTCCGACGGAACGCCTCCGCAGACAGCCGGTACTTTTTTAGCAGACTCGATTTTACTTTGTCGAAATCCTCTGCCTCCTCTCTATCCAAGCGAGCGACTACGTCGGCCGCCTCGCCGGGTAACAAAGTGAGCAAGCGCTGTGGCCACGTTTCCCGAGAGAACCCCTGCTTCTCGCACGTTCGCTCAAAGTTAACCAGGAACAAACCAATGTCCTCTCCAAGCTTAAACGGCCGCATTAGGTCAGTCATTTTGAACAATACGCGTTCTCCTGCACCGTGTGCCTGACTTCCATTACGAGCGCGTTCCATCTCTATCTCGAGACGCTTCATTTCCAAAGCGTGTTGACGCTCTTCTTTTTCTTTCTCTGCTTTACGTTCACGCTCTTCTTTCTCTTTCTGTTCTTTAAGTTCGCGCTCCTGTTTCTCTTTTTGCTCTTTAAGTTCGCGCTCATGTTTCTCTTTTTGCTCTTTAAGTTCGCGCTCCTGTCTTTTTGACCTCTCCTCAATAGTCTCAAGGCATTCCGACAGCTCGTCATCCTCAGCCTCTAACTCAAGAATAGCCTTTAGCAGTTCAGGTTTTCTTAGTTTGTCTGAGACATCCAGACCCAACTCTCTTGCAAGCTCCAACAATTTCGGTTTGCGCAACGACTTCAAATCCATGGCTGCTCTGAATGCTGCTTTCTCTACTGCTTACTATTGTCTTGCCGCAAACTAACCCGGCAGCAACGACAACCACAATTACCAGCTCTGTTTCTGACACTAACAAAAGCCTGGCAAAGCTCAGAAGAAGAAAGTCCCGCACTCACCAAACCTCGCAGGCAGGAATTCCGCGCAGTCGTTCCGCTGCAGGCAACCAGTCGTCACACAGGGCTCGTTGCACTGCTCCCGGATCGTCGTTGAGCTGCTCAGCATACTGTCAACTGCATCACTTTGCTGCTGGCCTCCGTTGTCGCGATCTCGCCGCTGGCAGACCGTTGTTTGAAGTCGTAGGCGATCTCACCGCTGGCAACCAGATGTTTGAGATCCGACCGCTGGTACGATCTGTTGGGAACTCGGCGCTGACGCCCGTGGTTGTACCTGGGTCGCAAGCCCCAAGGGTAGCGTTGGCCTGGCGGCCTGGGGTACAACTGCAAGCATCCGAAGGTCCCGGCAAAGCATGAGTCGACTGGTAACAACGAAACAACTTGTTTATTTTAACATCGCAAAGAGTTGGCGGTCAGGTTTGACCGAAGTAGAGAGACGGGAGAGCACTTCACTCAACTGAAGAAATCGGAGCCCTCCTCTGGCGTCCGGGGGCAGCTGTTTTTATACTCTCGCAGTTGAGGGCAAGAAGGAACCCCTCAAAAGACGAGCACGTGAATGTACAATGGGCTAATGGTGACGCACACTGTCGTAGCGATGCCGTAGCACCATGTCGTGGCGCTGCGCACGATCTCGTAGCACCTGGTCGTGGCGCTGCGCAGCACACTGTCGTGGCGCTGCGCAGCATACTGTCGTGGCGCTGCCGGTCGGACACAATGACTGTAACGAGAAGATGGTCCCTGCTTTGGCATCGCCTGTTTCGGGCACAATGACTGGAACGAGATCCCTGCTTTGGCATCGCCTGTTTCGGGCCCAATAACTGGAATGAGATCCCTGCTTTGGCATCGCCTGTTTCGGGCACAATGACTGGAACGAAATCCCTAGGCGGTCGCATCGCCGCAGACGCGCCTGGAAACACCTGGCGATGAGTGTTGCGGTGACGAAGATCGGGCCAAAATGTCCGCCGCCCCGCCGCCGTCGCGCCGGCAAAACCACGTGTCGCAGGCGAAACGCAACAGTGTGTAGTTTGGTAGTCCGAGCGCGCTCTTGATCCCCGTCCTTATCATGGCATTTAGCTTGTCTCGCTCGGCCCTCTTCCAGACGTGCATGGCCGCTACGTATGTGAAATGGCATAACACGAAAGCGTGGACTAGCCTTATCAGATTCTCTTCGCTCAGGCCTCTCCTTCTGTTAGCCACCCGCCTGATTAGACCGATGACGCTATCCGTCTTCTTTGCTAGTTTGTGAATGGTGATGCTATTCGTGCCTGCCCCGTCGAGTGTCATTCCCAAGATTCGAATGGACGCGACTTTGGGAATGGGATGTCCGCACTTGGTGTAGAGATTAATGTCAATTTCAGTGGGGGGTTTCCAGTTATGTGGTTTGCGGCCCTTTCTAGTTGGGCTGTAGAGAAGGAGCTCCGATTTCTTTGGGGAGCACCGGAGTCCCGTGTCGGTTAGAAAGCGCTCTGTAGTGTCGACAGCTTCCTGGAGAGCGGCTTCGACTTGTCCGTCACTGCCACCCGCGCACCAGACAGCGATGTCGTCTGCGTAGATCGTGTGACCGATGCCCTGGACCTTGCCTAGGTACCTTGAGAGGTCGACCATTGCGATGTTAAAGAGGAGCGGTGAGATGACGGATCCCTGAGGGGTGCCTCTTCTGCTCAGCTCCATTTTCTCCGATTCAAAATCTCCAGCCTTGAGGATGGCGCATCGTTTGCTCAAGAAAGATCTGACGAAGGCATGGAAGGACGAGCCTAGGTCGAGTTTGGAGATGGCGTCGAGAACGAACTCGTGACGGATGTTATCAAAGGCCTTCTCCAGGTCCAAACCAAGGATGGCTCTCGTGTCCCGAGTGCAGCGTTCAAGGATTTGTATCTTGATAAGCTTCATGGCGTCCTGGGTGGAGAGGCCTGGCCTGAAGCCTATCATGTTGTGAGGGAAAAGGTCGTTGGTCTCGATATACTCGGCAATTCTGTTATGGATGGCGTGCTCGGCTACCTTCCCTACACATGACGTCAGTGAGATGGGGCGGAGGTTGTCCAAGCTCGGCGGTTTACCAGGCTTTGGGATTAGTATGACCTTCGCCAACTTCCATTCTTCCGGTACAATTCCCTCCTCCCAAATCCGATTTATCTCATCTGTGAGAAACTCGATCGATGCGTCCTCTAGGTTTCTGAGAGCCTTGTTGTTAATGTGATCCGGGCCGGGCGCTGACCTGCCATTGAGGTCGTGTAGGGCACGACGGATTTCACTGGCTTTGAAAGGCTCGTCCAGCGCGGAGTTCGGCTTCCCTTTGTATACTGGGTATGCCGCATCATCGGCCACAGTTTTGATCGGCAGGTACTTAGCTAGCATCTCCAGCACGTCCTTTTCCGAAGACGACTTCTTGGCTTCATGGAGCTCTTTAGCGAGGACACTTCTCTGGTTTGACTCGGTGCCGGAGTCGTCGAGCAAGTGTTTGAGAAGATTCCACTTGCCTCCCGTGCGCATCTGCCCGTCGATTGAATTGTAAATTTCGTCCCATTGCTGCCTAGACAGGGCTTGGCAGTGCTCGTCGATCTGCTTGTTGATCTCGGCTATCTTTTTTTCTGAGCTTGCGATTTAAGCGTTGGCTTTTCCACCTTTCGAGAAGTGATTGCTTGGCTTCGAGAAGGTGTGCTAGCCTGCTATCCATTTTGTCTGTCTGTAGATCCGTCTCTATGGTTTTGGTGGTGGAGCAGACATCTTGCAGAATTAATGCGCACCACTGGACGAGACTCTCCGGCTTTTCTCCACGGGCGGCGCGGGCCCTGCGAACCTCACGGAATTTGTCCCAGTCAGGGACCGAGAAGGCCTTCTTTCTTTTCTGCTCCACTTGTAAGCTGGTGACCATGATGTAGTGATCGCTACCGAGGTCTACGAGCAGATTCGACCACACGGCTGAGCCAGCGTTTTTAACAAAGGCGAGATCTGGGACAGAGTCCCTGGTCGAGGAGGTGCCACGTCTGGTGGGAAAGGCTGGGTCCGTCAATAGAGAGAGTCCCGCATCTCCCGCCTCCTGCCACAGGCTTCTGCCCTTGACCGTGTCGTGCGTGTAGTTCCACGCGTGAAAGGGGGCGTTGAAATAGCCGGCCACAGCCAGTGGAGAGTTTCCGACGATTTTCGTTGCCCTAGTGAGGATGGTTTTGAAACGTTGTCTGTGATCGCCCTGTGTGTCTGTGATCGACTTGGGATGACTTCTACTAGGGAGGTCTCCATCTTGCTAGGCCGGACCCCTAGATCGTGTGCGACGAAAGTGAACTTGCTGCAGACTAATGTGCAGATTCCTCTGCCGTCCCCACGGAGAGCCAGAGCTTTGTATCCCTGGAGTGAAACCTGATCAGTCATCGTTTCTTGCAATAATATAACATGTGGCTTTTCTTTGTGAGTGCGAACAAACTGCTGCAGGGTACATCTTTTATGGTGGAGTCCCCTGCAGTTCCACTGCCAAATTCTAAATTGGGTGTGTGGCCCCATCATTGCTGTATAGAGCACCTTCCGGCGTTGCTACTAGGGTCTCCAGGGAGATGGTTCTATTAATCGGTCCGGGGATGTGCAGTGGTGGCGGCGTAGGTACCGACACACTATCCGGGAAGTAAACGGGACGTACGTGGGTCGACGTCCTGATGTCCATTTCCTGCACCTTGGACTCTATCTCTGGCATTCTGTTTTCTAAGCATTGAATTTTGATGTTTTGCGCGTCTAACTTCTGATCCACGGCCAAGAGTCGCTGATCCACTGCAGATAGTCGTTCATTAATCTTCTTGATCACGAAGCAGATAGAATTCAACATTTCTCTGACTTCTGACTTGGCTTTAGCCTGTACATTATCGGGCATGCTGGGAACGACCTTTCGTTTCGCTGGGTTGCCCGAGTGGCTTGCATCCACGACCATGGGAATGTCTGCTGTTTGGGGAGAAGGGGTCCCCGAGGGTGATGAACTAGGGACTGGAACGGGTTGAGGTCCCCGAGGGGGATGGGGCGAGGGGGTTCCTGAGGGGGTTGAACTAGGGACTGGAGCGTGGTGAGGTTGATTAGCCTTTCTGAGCTCTGCTATTTCGGCTCGCATTAACTCGATTATGCTGCGCATCTCGGCATTTTCTTTCCTGAGCTGAGCTATTTCACAGGAACCATGCTCTGGCGCCGCACCCCCCGTTACCTTTTCGGCAGTTCTCGCTCCACACCGCACCCTGTCTGCCCAGGTGGCGCCTTGTTTCCCAGGACCGTCTGGCTCCTCGAACAGGACCCTGTTCTGTGGGCCCCGGGACCTGGACCTAGAACGGCTCCTGGACCTGGACCGGGAACGGCTCCTGGACCTCGAGCGGCTTCTCGAGCGGGAGCGCCGGCTCGAAGATCTAGCCGGTTCGCTTCCGGCGCATGTCTGTGCTGGTGACGGGTCTCGATTCCTGGATTCCGCATTTCTTTCCCTCATCCTCCGTAGAACGATGTTCGGGAGCTGGAATCTTTGCTTGCAAATCTTGTCCGCTGTGGTATGCGGGCCGCCGCAGAGGCCGCAAGTAGGCGAGCAGGTGTGGTTGTCGTCGGGGTTGTTGGCCCCACATTTCCTCCATAGTTTGTCCTCCGGCGTTGGGCAGACGTCGGCTCTGTGGCCTAGTCTACCGCAGGCATAGCAGCAGTCGTGCTGCCTGAGGTACAAGGAGCACTTGACTAGCGCCGAGCCGTAGAAAACGAAGTTGGGGACCTTGTAACCGTAGCAGGGGGCGGCAGAAAGTTAGGTGGGCGGATGAGATTAAGAAGTTTGCAGGCATGGCATGGCCACAATTAGTACATGACCGGGGTTGTTGGAGAAGTATGGGAGAGCCCTTTGCCCTGTAGTGGGCGTAACCAGGCTGCTGCTGCTGATGATGATGATGAACCGTCGAAAACGATGACTACCGTTTCGCTATTCTTGATTCGCTTGGCTCCCAGGGCTAAGAGATTTCTCTCGTTGAGGATGCTTCTGTCCAGGTCGGCCTGGCTCTCCGACACATCAATTTGGCGTATGACACCCTTGCACGTGGCGTGCGGCGCGGCTTCGTAAGTGCTGAGTTCGTACTGTTTAATTCCCAGAGTAATGCAATTCATTTTTAGATAAGCATCTGCGTTATCGCGAGACGCGGTGCTGAGGACGATAATATTTTGTGTTGTGTTGGGGCAGACGATGTCGTGGCTAGCTTGCTCGGACGTGAGTCCTGCCGCGGCGGCGATGGCCCGACCAAGCCTTGCGGAGCCCGTTTTCTGAACATCCCGACCACCCCTGGGGCGGGCGATAATCTTCCAGTGTTCCTTCGGGAGCTGAGGCATTCGCGACGACTTGATGATCTTGTGCTTTAGGCTAATGGGCTTCCTGCTGCCACTGAGACGCTCACGGTGTCCCTCGCTGCTTGCCGCTTCACGGGTGCTGTCGCGACGAGAGACGCGCAGGGCGTTTTTCTTGACAGCGGCGGAGCGCGAGCCGTGCTCCGCACCAAATTCTTCCGGAGGAAGATCCTCTCCTTCCATTACAACTACCATTCCCTCTGTAATGACGAAGCGGGATTAACCCTGCCCGGCGAATACTGGTTAGGCCTTGCCGTCAGACTGAGGGAAGCGCGGCGTCACGGAAGAGAAGCAGCTCGAAAAACCGCCGAAAAGGCCACCCACCGTTGAGAAGTTGGTATCCGTGGGTTCCTCTATTCCTTATGCATCCGCTGGTGCAGAAATCATCGAGATTGAGATGAATTGCTCACCGAAAATATCGAAGAAAGCAGGAGCCGATGTGGGCACAACCGTGCTACTCGGCTTCTTCTTCTTCTCCTATCGTGGTGATGAGATGTGGGATTTCCTCACCGGGGAGCACTGTGAGGGTTACTGCCAAATCTTTGCGGACGAGTGTGGCCACCCTACGGTAGCTGCGGTCGTACTGTATTTTATACCCCATAATTGGCTTCGGTTTCTCTCCCGCCTCTTGCAGGCAGATAATATCCGGGGGTACTAGCGCCGCCTGTACGTATATATCAAGAGGGATGCGTGCTTGCTTTTAATGTACCTACAGTTCCAAGACCAGATCGTGATGCTTTCGGTTTACATTTGAAGTTTACGGGCCATGATGGGACTTAGACGGTATTGTGCTGTCTGTGTCGGAAGTTAGCATGCTACCGTCATCTGTCTGAGAGGGTATTTTACTACTTTTTCGTTTACGCTTGGGTTCCTTGGTTAGGGATTCGTTAACGTAGTTCTTTAATTCTTGGAATTCCGCAAGAAAGAACTGTTGAAATTGTTGCTGTATTTGTTGTATTATTTGTTGTTGTGATTGTTCCAGTGCTTGTTGCAATTGGTCCTGGGTTACCAGGTTGATCTCAGACTGTGAGTGCGCCTGAGGCTGCTTTGGCTGTGTTGTTTGGGGGAGGGGGGGCAGTTGTGTTTGTAGTGGCGGATGTCCGGTGAGAGTGCTTAGCTGTGGTAATTGAAATTGTGGCGATCGCTCACAGGTCGCAGCTTATGCCGATTCAAGCATGGCCACTCTTTTCATTAAAGTTTCGATTTGTGCTCGTAGTCGCTTAGACGCTGTTTTTGCTGTCCATTTTCCTCAATGACTCTCTGGTACGTATTCTGGATTTTGTGTGATCGGTGTGGATGCATTTCGTGGCTTGGGAGAGATGACTTCCGCCCAGCTTACCTCGTGTGAAGGCTTCTGCTTCCTTGCCGGAGGCGACGGGTTCCTTTTGGGTGTCGGTGGTGCCCTATGCTCGCGGCTCGCTGACCGGGAGCGGGAGCGGTCCTCGGTATTAACCAGCCGGTCGCGAGTGTCCGCCCTGTAGGTCTCTTCTTCGTCTTCGGAGGCGAACCATCGTGGGGCTTTCGACTTCATCGGGGCTGACGATGGTGTGGGTCGGGGTCGAACCGGTTTGAGACGCTGCTTGCACGAGCGGTCACCGGTTGGGTGGGCCTCCCCGCACGAGGCGCAGTTTATCTCGCATTTGTGTCCGTCGGTTGGATTAAGCAGTCCGCACAATCTACAGATGGGTCTGTCTGGGTTTGGGCACACGTCGGTACGGTGGCCCTTTTCCCTGCAGATCTTGCAGACTTGGAGTGTCGGTCTAAATGGATAGCAACGGAGTTCACCTCCGTAGTAGTACACAAATCGTGGTAGATGCAGACCAATAAAGGTCAGCGCTGCAGTTTGAGTGGCACCGATCATCCTGGCTGTAAGGATTTCCACGCCTTGTGTTCTCACTCTGAGGTGGGCCATGAGGGTTTCGGTGGTTGTGTGCAACGATATTCCATGTACCACTCCTCTGAGGGTGCCTTCTCCTTGGGCGGTGTATGCGCGCACTGCGTGATTTCTGCCGCTAAGTGTTAAGGTGTGGATGTGGCTTACTTTTTCGCCGAGCTCTTCGTACTGGGTCGATAGGATGGCTATGTTGGATCCCGGGTTGATTCTCAGTAAGAATTTGTCATCCGTGAACTCGTTGTGGCACGCGTCGATGATCGCTCGTGCAAGTGTAGAGTGAGCACGTTTCTTAATGGTAGACCTTGATTTAGACGAATGATTATTTCGTAGTCATTCTTCGGAAGCGGTGGAAGTCTAGCGACTCTCCGCGTTGTTGATGTCTTAGCGGTAGTTGCGGGGTCCTGGGGCTTCACACTACCGCGTCGCCTCTCCAAGGCTTCTTGCTTGCGTTGCTTTTGTGTTCGTACTGATTGCCAATTGCGATCTTCTCTCACGGTGTTATGGTACAGAGTTTCTTGGCTTACCGGTTCGATAGTCTGGTCCATGCGTTCTTCTTCGTGTCCTCCGGAAGTTGTATGGAGGGGGTCAACGATCGTAGTCCCTTCGTTCACCATGGTTAGGCCAAGTGCCGTCGCGGGAATCCCCGTCGGCGAATCGAGCGGCTGCCGCCGCCGGTGAGGGTGAGCGGCTCACCCGTGGTGACGAAACTTTCAAGAATCCTCCTGGGGCCCTCGGGGGTCGGATTCCCACGGGGGTGGCGTCGATGCGGTCCTTATAACATTAGGACGCTGGTGAAAGCGTTTCGTGTCGTTTTCTGTTGAAGACACGATCAAAAACTCACGAAACTACGGAGCCCGACGCGAGCCGGTGTTGACATCGGGGTCTTCTTCTCAGTAGAAAGGGAAGCGCTGCGATTTCTGCAATGCTTCTGAGGGGAGTCACGGATAATTACAGCTGTCAAAAGGCTAATGTCAAGAGGCCAGGGAGCTCCAGAGGGCATTGCGCACATTCGACGCGGTGGGGTGAAAACGAACGGTGGGGTGAAGAAGAAGAAGAAGGAGAGGAAGAAGAAGAAGAAGAAGAAGAAGAAGCAGCAGCGGCGGCAGCGGCAGTAGCGGCGGCGGCAAGGCAAAGAAAGCTTCGCTTTGAAAGTAAAGAAACGAGAGACAATGGAGGAGATGCGCAAGCTTTCGCTTGTAAATGAAGGATAGGAAATTGGATAGATACTGCACCCCTACTTATCATTATGACCAAGAATTCTCTCCATATTTAATGCACCTTTTTGAAGTCGTATTTATGTTCAGCTAAGGCCGAGTTTTGTAAGCTCGGCATAGCCGTAGCAAGCGTCAATCTATAAGTTCGGCAGCATATTGCACTGCTGCAACACGTGAAGCGAAAGCCTGCTGCACTTGGTAATGCATTAAGTTATAGGATCGGAGCGATCAGACTTCTTGCAAGACATAACGAACCAAAGTGTGAAGTACACGTGTGGCAAGCCGTTGTCTCCGAGCTTCGGCCTCCTGTCTACGTTGCCGTATCGCATCGTCGCGTTGCTGCTTTCGCAGTTCGACTTCTTCGACTCGTTTTCGACGCTTAGCTGCGGCTTCGCGCGCGTGTATAGCGAGGTGAGATTCGCGCCAGCGACCTTTCTCTTCGACTTTACGTTGCATTCTCTCAGCAGGGAAAAGCAGCACTCGCGGTCGAACGCCTTGCTCTCTCCGCTTCGCATGTCGCCCTTCGTTTCTCGCTTGTCGAGCATCCTCGGCCGTAGCGTACTTCCGAGGGGATATGCAATGCTTTGCTGATGGCTCAGATGCTTGCTTTGAGCTTGTTCTTTACTGAAACGTGTGCTGTTCTGTTTGTTGTATGGGTGATTCCAATGAATGTATGCGCTGTTCGCTTCACGTTGCTGAGCGCTTGTTGCCTCTCACTTAAGGGGGTATGAGCCATTTCATTTCTTGCTTGCTTGCTTACGAGGGTGTGAGCCATTGCTTAAGGGGGTAGGAGCCATTGCATCTTTGCTTGCTTACGGGGGTAGGAGCCATTGCTGCTGATATTTTTGTACCACTTGACTAGACGCCGCGTTCTTTAGGTATGAACCATTGCAACGACCAACGAGCCACCTAAGGCTGCTTAAAGATTATGAAGGACTGGGGTGTAAATAAACGGAATTAAAGTCAGTTATGGCTGGTATCTTGCCGTGTTACCTGGTATTGGTGCCTTAAAGATCTAACAGTATTTGGCGCTTTGAAATATCATCGCTGTTCGATGTTATATTTAGTTGAATGCTATACGTCATGCATCTCCAATGAATTCTTTGATGTTGGCCTTATTTTTAAGAATCACGAACAACAGTTTTAAGGGCGCATTTTACTTATACTTATTGCTGTTTTCT
Source organism: Dermacentor variabilis (assembly GCF_050947875.1). NCBI lineage: Eukaryota > Metazoa > Arthropoda > Arachnida > Ixodida > Ixodidae > Dermacentor > Dermacentor variabilis. The sequence continues at coordinate 183,092,465 of NC_134573.1, read as the reverse complement.
TTATGTCGGCTTGTCGGAAGCCTATTAACATGGTAACCAGGTCAGTTAAGCAGCGCAGAAGTATCGAAAACAATGAACTCTGACGTATCTTTCAGCACGGAGTCTCCATTCCATACACCAGCGTGATCTGACAACCCTCTCCGTGTTTTACTCTTCTGAGTTCTTTCTCATTCTTATTCATGACTTGCGATTGACAATAGCAGCCAAGGGCAACCGTGTTTTCACATCTCTGACTAAAAAAATAAACTCTCATCCATATCAGCAAGCCAAGTGAGTGGTTTTAAACATAGCTTCACTACAATGTTTTTATTTCCTAGGGGAAAAATGTAATTGAGTCACGCAGAAAAAAAGAAGTTTCCATGACCCAAGCAGTTCAGTCCTCTTTCAGCAACTGGCTCTCTACGTAGAGAGTTACGAGTCTCCCTAATATGTATATATCTCGTTCTGGGAACCTGACCCTGAACCTGAACCTCCCTACGTAGAGAGTTTCGCGTCTCTCTAATATGTATATATCTCGTTCTGGGAACCTGACCCACCGTTGTGGCTTTAGCGTTGCGCTGCTAAGCCCGAGGAGACGGCATGAACTCCCGGGTCGCGGCGGCGGCATTTTGATGGGAGCTAAATGCAAAAGCGCCCGTGTACTGCGCATTGGGTGCACTCGACAGAACCCCAGGTGGTCAAAATTAACCCGGAATCCCCAACTACGGCGTGCCATATAATAATATCGTGGGTTTGGCGCGCAATACCCCAGATTTTCTTTTTCTGGAAGCCTGCACAGTAGCAAGGTCGCTGCTAAGTGGAACCTTGAAAGCACAATTTTTCGGAGTGCTTATGTAGGGTGTCCTAGCTAAAATTAGCCATACTGTTCAGCGAAAAAAAAAGAAGATTAAGACAAAACAAAATGCAAGATATAATTTTAAGACCTACGCTGTTCGGTTGTCAGGCCTCTGAAGACCGAATACCTTAGGTCTTATAAGTTTATCTTGCAACGTGTTTTTTAATTATTTTTTTTGCTTGGCTAACGTTAGCTGGGATACACAGTATAAATTTTCCCAGCTAACGTCAGCCAAGCTGTTACTTGTCTAAATTGTTTAATTTTCTTTCTAATGAGTCGAGTGATTGGCACACAAAAATTATGTTGGTAGCGGAAGAAGAGAGATGACCATATACCGTAAAGGCATCATAAACGTATATTGGACCAGTTTTGTTCTATATATTTTTGTAAGCTTGGCTAACGTTAGCTGGGACACTCGTTGTCTCACACAGAGAGGACGCGAAGTGGGCAGATGCACTCAGAGGCTGGGTGTGCTCAGAAGCTAGAGAGACTTGACTTTTATAAATTTGGAAACCGGTAATTTTCCACTAGTCGTACGTCAAAAATGAGCACTCTTTTATTCTCAACCCACATCTACACGTTGTGTCGAAAGCATTCAATCACGTGTGTTCGTTCTGCTGCGTTATTCATAGTGCTGTGAAAGGCAGAGATAGAAAGTATCTCGCCTAAACGACGCTAAAAAACTAGAAAACAGAACAAAAGAATCGGCAGTCAGAATGCGCAGCCTTATGAATAAAAAAATAAGCAGTCTAATTTATAGCAATGATACAGCGTTGTTCTATTTTGGAGGGCACTGATCAGAAAAAAAAGAGAAGGAAAGAGAGCAAGAAAGAAACGAAAGAAAAGGGGAAACAAAGAAACGATAACAAGGAACAAGAAACATAAGAGAAAAAATTACACAAGGACCACATAAGAGGAACGGCGTGCTAAAGAAGCACGAAAATGTCATGTCACGTCACGTTTCAGCGGTGTTGCGCGTGATTTGCGAAAATTACGTCTGTCTGTCTGAAGCACCTAAGCACTTGTTCCGACAAAACGGGAACCCTGTGCAAGCTGTCGTTTGAGATTAATTATGTGGATTTCCTGTGAAGGTTTTGGATGGTACAGTATCGCGTTTATTCAGCTGTCTCGGCTGACAGGCTTCAATTCCCTCAATCGTTTCGCTGTGTACGTAAACTCGTTCAGGTGGTAGGACTGTAGCCTGCACACCTTGCCAGACTTCTGCGTGGGGGACGAGGAGGAGGTACGGATGCTGCACACGGCTTGCTGCAACGGCGGTGCCACTGCACTAGACATTGGCGTACATAGCGTACGTTGAAGTACAATGAGCATAATTATGTCGGCCGGTCGTTTATTTTTGCGTCTTTCCTTTACATTGAACAGTTTCCGGACACCACTGCAGTCATCTTCTTGTTTTCTCTCGAAAAGCTAGCGCATGGAGGCTCGAACTTTCCAACACCTATTAAGGACAAGGATAACAGAAACCAAAAAAGGGCTCACTTGAACCCTATTGTAAGTAGTGCCACTGAGGTAACGACGTAGAGCGGTGCTGGCAGCCGTCTGTGCGACTGCTAACCGTATTGTTGCACCTATGCAGGCATTTTGACGCGGTTCCATCGAGCGGCGCAGGACCATCTTATCCAACGCAGCCCCAACGATACATTCCGGAGCGTGGCCGCAGAGTGATCTGTGCAAGCAATCAGCCAAGAAATTCGCGCCTGCGCGGAAGGCTATCGACGCCCCTCAAGCAACCCTATAAAAGGAGCCAGCGACAGCCACGGACACATCAGAGCGGTGCTGGCAGCTGTCTGTGCGACTGCTAACCGTATTGTTGCACCTATGCAGGCATTTTGACGCGGTTCCATCGAGCGGCGCAGGACCATCTTATCCAACGCAGCCCCAACGATACATTCCGGAGCGTGGCCGCAGAGTGATCTGTGCAAGCAATCAGCCAAGAAATTCGCGCCTGCGCGGAAGGCTATCGACGCCCCTCAAGCAACCCTATAAAAGGAGCCAGCGACAGCCACGGACACATCAGAGCGGTGCTGGCAGCCGTCTGTGCGACTGCTAACCGTATTGTTGCACCTATGCAGGTGGGCGCACACACATTCGTGTGAAAGTTTATTTCCTTGCATTTTACGGTTGCTGCACTGCTCTGGTACCTCTTGTTGCCTGTGACGCGTTTGTGGAAAACTTCTTAAAATGGGGGACGACGAGGCTACGCAACTTGACAATTTTGCCAAGACACTCGCAGACGAGGCTCCCAAAAGCATTAAAGAAGTTACTAAGGTTCTGATAGAAATGACTTCCAAATTTATGGAGGCCATGACTGAAATTAAGGTTACCGTAAACAAGTTGAACTCATCTAGCGACGCTGTACAGACTGAAATAGCAGCAGTAAAGGAATCAATGGGTTTCATGAACACTGCCTTTGAGGGCTTCAGAACAGAAGTTAAAACGATGAGGATTGAACTCGCAGAAGTAAAGAAGAACAATCTGGAAATTCAGCAAGAAAATAAGAAGCTGACGAATGAAGTGAAGGAATTAAAAACAGAATTGGTTGAACTGAAGCAATACAGCAGAAGGAATAACATTGAATTGAAAGGTATCCCTGAATCTGATAACGAGGACCTCGGTAGCATGATGACACAGATAACTTCTTACCTAAAAGTTAAGCTTTCTCCTGAGGAAATCGACGCTGTACATCGTGTTCCAACCAAGTCGAAGGGACCTCCCAATGTAATTGTGAAGTTTAAGTCAAGGTCCCCACGTGACAAAATATTGCAAGCTGCGAAAAAGAACAGGCTAAATACTTCCGTGCTTGGCTTCCCGGAGAACGATCCCGTTTTTGTCAACGAACATTTATGTCCAGAAAAAAAGGTTTTGCTCGGCAAAGCTATTGGCATAAAGCGTGCCAGAGGCTGGAAGTTCGCATGGGTCTCTGAAGGCAAAATCTTGATGAGAAAAACGGAAAGCTCGAGGGTAATGCACATAACCTGTGAAGATGACCTGGGAAAAATTGTTTGATTACCAATGCTCTTGTGTTTTAGTACTTGTACACTCTTACAATGTCTTTGGCCATAGATGAAGATGACCTGTTAAGCAGCGACAAAAACACATCAATATTTTACTCAAATATCCGCAGTCTGAGGAAGAACCTGAACCTTCTAGTGGCTTCCTTGACAAGATATTCCCAATCTTTTGATATTGTAGCACTTACAGAAACCTGGCTGCAAAAAGATGAGAAAGTTATGCTTCCTGGCTATGTTATGATATCTCATCCGAGAGAATCAAAAAACCGCGGTGGTGGTGTTGCCTTTTTTCTCAAAAATGGTCTACCTTTCTCGTCTTTGGCACCAGTCACCCTCAGTCATGCAGACATAGAAACACTGTTCATAAAACTGCCCCATTCATTCACTGTTGGAGTTATTTACCGTCCACCAAACTCGTGCCTTTCCTCCTTTCTTGATAAACTCGAAGGAATTCTTGAAACTCTTTCTACACACTCGGAAGGCATAATTATTGTTGGCGATTTTAACATTGATAAAAGTGCTGAATGCCACAAAGATTACATGAACCTGTTAACATCGTACAATTTCCGAAATATGATTAATACACCGACGCGTGTAACTACCTCTTCTTCATCTATTATTGATCATGCATTAACAAATATACCGACTGGGATACGCGCTGGGGTTTACAGCGAACCCATCTCCGATCACCTCCCACTTTTTGTTGCTGCTGACATTGACATAAAACCAGAGCGTGAGATTAAGAAGTATGTATCTAAAATAGATTATGCCCTACTGCGAGAAAATCTATTGGCCATTGACCCCAGTGTAATATACCATGATGACGTCGATACAGAGTTTAGTAACCTAATAGACACGCTTTCGCAAATGGTTACTACCTGCAGCAGAAATATTAGTGTTCGCTCTTACGAAGCACCACTATGCCCTTGGATGACTGAGCCAATCCTCGCCGTTCTAAAAGAGAAGGATTCATGGTACCGTAAGTGGAAGCAACACAAGGATAATGTTTACTATTCCAAACAATTTAAGAATCTGCGCAATAGATCCGTGTCGATGATGAGGGCACGAAAAAAAGCATATTACATGCGTCTCGTTGAACAGGCTTCTGGCAATTCACAAAAGGTCTGGAAAATAATAAACGAAGTTGCTGGCAAAGCCAGTTTCCGCCGTGTTCTCCCAGAAGAAATAGATCACAATACTACAGAAAGATTTAATTCCTTTTTCACCAATATCGGCCCATCATTAGCTGCTCAACTTCCCGAATCACAACAAAATGCTGCATCCAATACAGTTCTCAATACTTTTGTAATGTTTGAAATCGAACCCCAGGAAATTACATCCATTATTCTCAGCTTACCAGGCAATAAATCTGCCGGACTGGACGGTATTTACCCACGCATACTTAAGGAAAACACTGATATCTTGGTCCCCATCTTATGCAAACTTTTTAATCATTCATTAAAATGTGCAAAGTACCCCTCTGTACTAAAGATTGCCAAAGTTGTCCCAGTATACAAAGATGGAGACCGATCCAACCCGTCAAGCTACAGACCCATTTCTGTCCTAAGTGTTATTAATAATATTTACGAAAAGATTTTATCCAGTAATATTTGCAAATTCTTAGAAAAATATAACCTACTCTGTCAACAGCAACATGGATTTCGAAAACATCATTCAACGGCATCTGCAGTCCTAAGCCTGACTCAATTAATTAACACAGCATTACATGAAAACAAACTGGCCGCTGTTGTATTTGTTGATTTAAAGAAAGCGTTTGATACTGTGGATCACGCTATTATGCTCAACAAATTAAACCACTATGGATTTCGCGGTGAAGCCTACAGCTTACTTTCCAGTTACATCGAAAACCGTCAACAAGCTGTAGTTATCAATAACATCATATCATCACTTAAATATTTACAGACCGGGGTTCCTCAAGGATCCGTTTTAGGGCCCATGTTATTTTCGTTATACCTGAATGATTTGCCGAAGGTCCTAAGTTGCTGTGATATTTTAATGTATGCTGATGACACTGCGATCATAGTGACAGCAGACAACCATGAGGATCTAGAAGCAAAGACAAACGCTGAATTGAAAAAAATTACACGCTGGTTTTTTACCAACAAGCTAACGATTAATTCAAGCAAAACCAAATATATGGTATTTAGTTCACGAGCAAAAGTCATTGACAGCTTCCAAATTGACATTTTCATTACCGGCCACTCACTAGAGCGAACACACTCATTTAAGTATCTTGGTGTCATTCTAGATGAACATCTTCACTAGAAAAATCAGATTAGCGCAGTCTGTTCAAAGTTGGCTTCTGGCTGTTATGCCTTATTACAGGCCCGTGATTATTTTAACACACATACACTGCGTACCCTTTATTTTACCCTTATTAACAGTCATCTAACATACTGTGTAGAATCATGGGGTTTAACATACAACACTTACCTTGATCCTATCCGGCGATTACAAAAACGGGCTGTCCGAATTATAACACAAAGCAAGTATACTGAACCAAGTAAACCAATTTTCCAGTTATTAAATATCCTTCCTTTCGATCTTTTGCGGTCTTTAAAGATAGCGCTGTGTGTAAACAACATAGTAAAATATAACCAACCTTTCAATGCCTCCCTGTTTCGCTCTCCTTCTCGACTCACGAGAAACCTCACACATAGTAACTTTAATCTGCCACCGAATAATAACATCTACAGTGAAAGATTGGTGCAGTTTTCAGGAGCCAAGGTTTGGAATGCTTTACCCCCAGAAATAAAACAGTCCCACGAAACTAATAAAGCATTAAGAACATACTTCTTGAGCCTTATTTGATCTATGTGACAGTCGTTCGCGGTTTGTGTTTGTTGTACAGTGTTGTTCATTACAGATCTTTATTCATTCTCCTGTAAAATGCATATTGTATTATTTTCTCCTCATTGTATAGTGTACTCTGGTCTTTCGCCGTGACTTTGGGCTTTCTATTTTACACAAGTGTTGTGTCATTGCCATCGTGCATTTTTGTATCTGAACCCCACACTAGCCTCTGGCTATGGGTTCAGTCAGTGTCTGATAATTTGTATGGCAAGAATAGAAATAAAACAACAACAACAACAACAACAACAACAACAACAACAACAACAGTACTCTGGGTGAACGTGCTCTCGGGCTAAAGGATCGAGCGCGTTAAACCAAACGGCACTGGCTTTCGGCCACTGCAAGTCTGCGACGGCAAATCTTGAGTATCACATGTATCTTTAAAATTAAAAGGGGCGTGCTGATCGACACTACAGTTGCCGTACGCTCCCACCGTTTCAAAGACCTTGGATTATGTCGAGACCCCCACCACACTTACCGCGTGCTTCACGAAATGCGTTCGAAGTTCCTTAAATATAGGAAAGATGCACCGATTGAGCGAGTTTCTCGCAATGCAGAGAAGCGCACATTATAACTCGAGTGAGGAATTACAGACAGTTTTGCAAATTAAACTAATTTACTTTTTAACCAAGAAAGCTGTACGATTTATCCCTTACTTGAAGCGCGCCTTCCGAGGAGCTCATAACTGTTTCCAGAAACGCAACAAGTTGGCGCTGATGATTTTTACAGCGTAATGAATTCTGGCCAGTTTCACACAGAAAACTGAAACGCAGCTGTCTGCGTCTCACCGTCGGGCGAGCCTGAAGTGAGCGAGGTCGCGGCTCGACGAGGACTCTCGTTTATTGCTCGCCTCACTCATGGAAGTCTACTAAGGGCGTCACAGTTGCGCTGTTCGACACTTCTGTTTCCCTTTTCTGTGTGGAAATAGCCGCGGAATCCACTACGCTGTAAAAATGAGCGGCGACTACTTTTTTTCCTTTCTGGGAACGGTTGTGAGCTCCTCGGATGGCAGGATTCAAGTGCTCAATTACTGTTCAGCGTCTGGCTCCTCTAGAAAAAAAAAGAAAAACAAGGAAGAACAGTCTAATTTATTAAATTACTTGTCTATTTGCTAATTGTTGTCTTGATCGGGACCACTTTATGAATCCAGTCAGTGCAACTGGGCTTTTGATGCCTTACTCGCACAAACAGCTGCCAGTTTCGTACCAGATGCATATTCTACTATGGCACTTTATTATTATCAAATTTTAGAGTAGACTTGCAATTTTTTTCTCCTAAGACAGGGCATCCTGTGATGCTGACCCTCTTATGTGGAAACCAAATTCACCAAAGCAAACTCAGTTAACTTTCTTATTTGCTTTATTTTTTACCTTGCTTTTCTCTTGTAAAAGAATAACAGAACCCAATAGCATGCCGCTCAGGCACTGTAAGTGGTTTGAAATATGGCGTTGCATGTCAGCGGATGTGTGTCCGTGCTGTTCGAGTTGGAACACGGCTCACATCCTACCAACAGGACGCGGCATCTGTGCTACGCAAGTGTTAGCGCGACGTGAACAGAGGTCAATGAACTCCAGTCTTTTTTTTTTTTCTAGTCATTTATAGATGCAGTGAATTGTAAACTGTGGCAGAGCACTCCGAGGCCTCTCACGGTAGCTTAGCGGTTATCGCGCTGCGCTGCTAAGCTCGATGTCATGGGCTCGGTCCTGGCTGCAGCGACTGCATTTCGATGGGGACGTAATGCAAAAAAGGCTCGATTACGTAGATTTAGAGGCACGAGGTGATCAAAAATAATCCGGCGCCTGGCATGTCCTATAATCAGATCGCAGTTTTCACACGCAAAACCCCAGAATTTAATTTAAAGGACCACTTGGAAATTCAGCTATGTGACGACAAAATCAACCGCAACCTGCACGACGGACACAATAGGGTTGCACTATAGTTTACTGCCTGCAAGAGGCGTGTTGCGTGCGCCGCTGGTGTCAGCGACGCGGTCAGGGAACTGTCTTCCTCCAAAGCGCAGACGCCGAAGACCTATGTGCTTTTGAGGACAAATTACGGAGGTTAAGTCAGTCCCACGAAGCAGGTGAGGAAAATGAGCAGTAGAAAGGATAGCACCAAAACTTGCGTGAGTGGGTTTATTTCTATACGCTTAAGCACTCGTCTATACACTATGTCTTAAAGTTCAGCAAACAATACATACCAGGTTACCTGCCGTGGTTGCTCAGTGGCTATGGTGTTGGGCTGCTGAGCACGAGGTTGTGGGATCGAATCCCGGCCGCGGCGGCCGCATTTCGATGGGGGCGAAATGCGAGAACACCGGTGTACTTAGATTTAGGTGCACGTTAAAGAACCCCAGGTGGTCGAAATTTCCGGAGTCCTCCACTACGGCGTGCCTCATAATCATAAAGTGATTTTGGCACGTAAAACCCCATAATGTAATTTAACATACCAAGTTTTTTTAACTGCACCAAATTTGTGAAAATCTCTTATGGCAAATAGTAAAATTGTAACCATTGAGCCAGATTACTCGATGATCGAGGTGGTCATTACTTCTACGAGAAATTAAAATGCTTGACTAATTAACATAATTGCACCAATGACATCTTTATTTATTAATTTACAGCACATATAAATTTGTGAGTGGTATCCAATAAGTCCGCAAGGCGTATCCACTTGGAAACAATTCTCCGAACTGCACCAGTCTCGACATATTAATTTTCAATGGGTGCGACGAAATGCATTGGCGTTCCAGTTACTTTTGCGCTTCAATGCATGAAACAGCGTTTCAGTAAAAAAAAAAAAAAAAGAAGAAGAGGAAGAACAGTGATTTTTTACTGCCAGATTTGAGGCGCATACCTCGATACAGATGCCATCCTTAGAATTTGTTCCAAGTCGATATGCCTTGCAAACTCACTATAGCTACAATTAATAGATAGGAATATGTGGCGTAAAGTAGTTAAATAAATATATAATTAATGTAGTTATGTTAATTATTCAATTGGGCATATTGATTTCTCGTAGACGTAATGGCCGACTCATCGAGCGATTTAGCTCAAGGATTAAACTTACTCTATCTTCTACCGGCATTCTTCTTTTAAAATTTGGTGCAGGTAAAAAAAAAGAAGCACCTGATACAAGACAGCGTTTTAGCAATGAAACCAACTTAATTTTGGTAACAGTCATCTGGAAGTCCTATTAGTATATTCGTGCTATTTATGAGGTAATTACTGTAGTGACAGAATATTGGGTTAACTATGTCTTTTATTACTATTGTGCCATTAATAAGTTCAGTGTGCGTTTAAAAACGTCCGTTTGAACTGCACGCGCCATGCGCTCTTTTGCGTAAGCCTTTTTTCGTGCTCCGCCCGGGCGGAGCATTTGCTGGCTCCTTGGGGGTTCTGCACACTTCATTGGGTGTTTGTGTATATATACTGCATTGTCAGTGCTAAGTAAAGGTTAGTTGCAATTGAGCGCCCTCCCTGTCTCCATTTCTCGTGGTGCTCAAAGCGGCGCTCCTGTATACACTGTAAGCAGTATGTATACCAACTTTGAATAAACAGTGATTTTAAGCAAGCGCGCTGCCACAAGGAAAATGACAGGGCGGCAACCATTTCAGGATCTTCAATCAGCTTTCGCTATCATGAACAGCCACGTCTGTGGCCCTTGGCAATGAAACAGGCGCCAATCGCTCGAGTGAATTTCGAGACCAACGCTTGCTCGTTGCCCGGTCACTTTTTTTCAGCGGCAGCCACGCTAAGTTAAAGGTGTTGTTCGTTTATGCGTCGCACGTTTGAGAGCACTGCGAATGTGGGCGCAAAGGCGTAGTCAGGCGGTTATTTCGGCATTTCGCGAGCTTTGTTTATGATGGGGCAAACATGATTGCTTAATAGACGCGATTTTAAATACTGCTGAATTGGACGTTTCTTAGCGCCACAATTTCTTCATTGGAAGTTTGCCTTTAAATGTAAGACGCTGAGTCGACAGTTTATGCTGACTAATTATGCAACTAAAGAGAATGAAAATAAGAGACTGTTGCGAAAGGCACGAGAGCTGGAGGAGACCGACATGAGCGACGCGTGCGTCCCGGGGGGTTTTATTTCAGTGCCCCTCAAAACTCGGCAGGGCCTCCTCGCACTATTCCCACACCCGTACACTACGCGATAACCTTCAGCTATACGGAAGTTCATCAACCGGCGCCTATATGCCATGGACCCACATATGAGAATACAACTTTTACCCGCTTTTAGCCGAGGTAGAGAAACGTTACTGTGCCGCCTGCGAGTAGGAATTTTCTTTCACAAACGCCCACTCATTCCTAATCGGAATGGCGGACAGGGCCAATTACAGACATGAGGTACCGAAGAAACGGACCAAACATCTCGTGTGTGACTGCCCCACATAAGATGAGAGCAGTGTCCTTCGGATAACTTTGGGACACTTAGACGACCAGCCTTTCACAGAGGAAATCTTGGGCCCGTGACCTCGTGCGTCTGCTGCGTGCAAGGCCACAGAGACGCTGGTGCGTTCTTTGAAATGCACCATCCTGTATGACCGTCTGTGACTGACTCAGCGATGAACGCTTGTGTGTGTAACAGTGCAAACTGAATTTCTTTCTTCCTTCTCCTCTTTCAATCCCCTATCCCCCATCCCCAGTGTAGGGTAGCCTACCGGGATCGGCCTGGTTAAACTCGCTGCCTTTCCCTAATGACTTCTCTTTCGCTCTCTCAGCTATACCGAAATATGGGATAGGGCAGTTCAGCTGCGTTCGTCATGTGCGGTGCGTCCAGAGTGCGCCACAGGCCAAAGTTAGATGGAACGACCTGTATAAAACATGTTTTTTTTAGACCATACATACATTTTATAAACAAGTAATGAGCGCAGCGAACGTGACGTTTTTGTAGACGTGTTCCTAGGTGAGGCGGACACAGTTTGCCGCTAATAACGTGAGCTTCAGAACACTAATTAACAAAAACCATTAATAAACTTCTTATTAGTGCCTTGGGGGCAGATGTCCAAATTGCAAATTTCGAGGCAGTGACATTTTCATGCATACCGAACTTCCCAAAAAATCTTGAAAATCGTACACAATTCGTGAAATTCACCAAGTTCCAAAGCTCAATCGAGGCAATATCGACACTGAGCGCATCCCACTGTGCGTCAGACGGCAATGCCAGCCTTTCGCCGTGCTCTCGCCCTCCGATTTCTCCCTCGCGCTGTTCTCACTATCACGGTCTTTCATCCTCCGCTGTGCTCCGCGTTCGCTCTTTCATCCTTCGTTCTGCTTGTTGGCTTGGTTACGCCCACGCTCAACGCAGGGACGGGCGCCTATGAGCAGCGCTCTAAAAAAAAGAAACAAAAACGACAGAAATCTGTATAGTATGTATCTGTCCGCATGGAAGATAGCTTCAGGAATAACTAGAGGACGCTTGCAGCTTCAACTTCTAAAGCACACTAGCCGGTTCCGCTTATAATCAGATTTGCGCTGCTAATTCTGTCCGAGTTGCTTATGAAGATTTCCTGCAATGTGTCGTCGTCGTACTTTTTTCTTGTTTGCCTTGATATCTGTTCTTGAAAAAGATTATTGTCTTTTAGCATAATAAATATTTATGACGGCCTGAAGTGACTATAGGAAAATTTCACTTAGATGCCCATTTGCCAAAGCAAAAAGAAAAGGGCAAATGAAAAGCCAGAATTATCGCTTATCGCAAGCGTACGAAGCGTGAGCCCTTGTGCTGTAACGAATAACCGCGACGGGGACGAGTGCACGCTTACTCAATCTCTTTTAGAAGGCTCAACCATCCTCCATTCCATCTCATTTTGGATGAAATACTCCGCTTGGCTTGAAATATTGAAAAAGTCAGCGGACCTTTGTTTACTACCTCTTATTTGTCTGTGCAAGAGAGGCGTAGCTGGTCTCACTCCCAGTGCCAGCGTAGTTTTCTTTCTGTTCTAAAAAAAAAAGAAAAAAAAAAGCCGTGTTTCGTTATTCTGTGACTGCCCGCTACTGTCAGGTAGGTGATGGTTCTCACTTTCATAAAATTTGCTCCACCTCGCCGGTTTCTGCAGAACCAGTTTGCCGAGCACAATTGATTGTTGAGTGAGTGAGTGAAAACTTTACTGAGCTCACTCACTCAACATTACGCGTAATGCGAAGACGTTGGATTGTTCCCCATCTGCGGCAAGTTGTTCTTTCATCCACTTTCACTGCCATTAATTTATCATATTTTAAATTCAATTAGTAAGTACAAGTAATTTCTCCTACGTTGTCCTTGGCGTCTTTGTGGGCTTGTCATGATATGATAAAGATCGGGCCCTATGGTTAACCCCCTTTCTTCTCGTTCACGTCCGTAAGAAATAATGCTAAATTCCCTTGATAATTTGAAAGTAGCGACACTCTTTGAACTCTGCCGCCGCCGCGCGACCTCCTCGCCTCCTCCTCGCCGCTCGCGCGTTCCCCCGCGGCAACCAGTTTTGCCCCCGTTTTTCTGCACGACGATTGGTCTCACTGCCGTTGCCTTTGGAAACGCGCGGATCTTGAGTTTTGCTCGTGTTTTTCTTTTTCCTTCGCGCCATTTTCCTCCTGAGCACGGCTGGCCCGGCGCTTTAGCTCGGCGTAGCGAACGTTGTACGCTGTGTTTCCTGCTCTATGTGATAGCGCTATGCCGGGCTGTTGTGCATATAACTGCCGCAAGAAGCCTGAAGATAGTTATGCCGTTTTTGTGATACCACAAGGAAAGTGTGACGGCTTGCGCAGGAAGAAGTGGCTGCATGACGTTGGCCCGAAATAACATTGTTTCGACAAAGAACAGCGTTGTTTGCGAGCTGAGGCGTCTTTATTATAGCTCGTAGCAAAGCATCCCGTAATGCTGCATTTTTTTTCATTCTTCCGGCCTGATCACCAGCGTTTTTGTTGCAGTTGTCCTCAGTATGCTTAATATTCTCGGGCGGCTCGATCACCTCGCACGTCGCTAACTGTTGTTATTCAGTCGGAAGTGCAGCATTAAAGATTCTGCTTCGCGCCCTGAAAAAAATTAGTGGCAAGTACACCCGTGGTATTGCAGGTGATGAGCGTTAGCTACTCAACATTGAGTTTTTTTTTTAGTTTTGAGGCGAAAGCCTTTAGATCTCTGTTTCAAGATTGCGTTGTAAACTGGAAGTATCACGTGACGCAAGGGAGGCCAGAGGTGATCCAAAGCATGTCCACCCCTGTATAAGAGAATGATTACACAAGTTAATTAATGATCATTAGGGATTGACATAAGGTGAATTAGGGAGGATTAAGGTTAATTAGAAGGCATTAAAGAAGATTAAGGTGGATTATAGTTCATTAAGAAGGCTTAAGATGCATGAATAAAGATTAAGGTGTGTGGAGGAGGATTAAGGCGGATTATGGTGAAGGGTTGATGAAAGGGTATTAAGACCGATTAGGGTGGATTAGGGTGCATGAACGCGGATTAGGGTGGATTAAGGTGGATAAATGGAGATTAATGTGGATTAAGGTGAATTAGGGTTGATAAAGGAGGATTAAGACCGATTAGGATGGTTTAGGGTAGATTAAAGTGGATTAGGGACCATGGAGAAGGATTAGCTCTGATAGAGGTGCATTAGGGTGTATTAAGTTATATTTGGACTATTAAGCAGGATTAAGTTGGATTAATGTACATGAATAGGGATTAAGGTGGATGAAGGAGGATTAAGGCAGATTATGATGGATTAGGGTTGATAAAGGAGGATTAAGACCGTATAGGGTAGGCTAAGGTGCAAGCTAATCCAAGCTAGCTAAGGGCTAAGGTCACATAGAGGGGCGATGTAGGTTGATTATGTTGTATTAAGGTGGATTGGGAGTATTAAGCTGGATTAAGGTGGATGAAGGAGCATTAAGGTGGATCAGGGTGGACTAAGGTGAATTAGGGTTCATTGAGTATTAAGATCGGTTAGTCTACCATAATCCTCCTAATGCACATTAATCCACAGAATCCACATTCATCGACCTTCATCTACCTTCATTCACTTTAATCCACCATAATCCACGAAAGTCCTCCTCAATGCACCCTAATCCACCTTCATCGACCTTAATCTACTCTAACCCTCCTTAATGCACTTTAATCCTCCTTAATCAACCCTAACGCTTCCTCGTTCACTTTAATTCACCCTAATCCACTATAACCATCCTTAATTCACCTTAATCCACCCAAATCCACATTCATCTACCTTAGTCCACCCTAATCCTCCTTCATTCACTTTCATTCGCCCTAGCCGACCATAATCCTTCTTAATGCACCTTAATCCGTGTTAATCCACCCTTATCCATCTTCATGCACTTTAATCCACCCTAATCCTCTATAATCTTCCTTAATGCACCTTCATCCACCCTAATGCACCTTCATCGACCTTAATCCAACCTAGTCCTCCTTTATGCCCCTTAATCCACCTTCATTTACCCTAATGCACCTTCATCGACTTTAGTCCGCCTCAATCCTCCTTATTACACCCGAATTCATCTTAATCCAATCACTAATCAATCATTTCTTTGCTAATCATTAAGCATCTCTTATACGCGGCTCCACATGCTTTGGTTCGCTTCCCACCTTCGGTCACGTGATATTTTCTGTAGCTCACAACGGGACCTTGAAACAGAGGTCTAAGGCTTTCGTTTAATAAGCCACACACAAAGGGATGTGTCGCAAGCAATACTAGATCAGACGCACGAAGTAAAGCATCTGATCATGAGGCAGAAAAATTGTCTAGAGTATAGAACTCGCCTCAAAGCTCCCTTTACGTCGGTATACCTCGTTCATACGGCTTTAGGAAAAAGCCAGCCTCCTCATAAACGTTGCCTCCGGCATTATCGATGCTGTTATTAGCATTTTTTAAAATTTTCAACCCCACTGGGGCGCGCAACTGGCCCAAAATAACACGCCTCCATAGAATCCTGCGGCCCCTTCCGCGGGAGCCCAGGAGGAAAAGCGCGCCGTGCGCACCGCTGGCGGGCGAGGAGAATTGAGGAGGAAAGCGCCGTGAGGAGGAGAGTGTCGCTACTTTCAAATTATCAAGGGGTTTTAAATAATGCAGGATGGTGCTGCCCCCTGCGAAGAAACTACCAACGCGAGTGATCGGGGGATCAACCAAGCCGATTTTGCAAGCCTGACGTGGCGCGCCCTCGGTGCGAGTTCTCGACTCTGCAGCTTCTCGTTTTCGTTGTGTCCGAATAGAGGGCGACACTATCCTGAATCGCTCCATTGGGTAAAAGTATGACCTTTAAGGAAGAGCAATATCAGTTTGACGAGAGGCCGCCGGAGTGTGTCTTTGGAATGCACTAGTCCAGAACACGGCCAAAGGGGAGAGTGAAAGAGAGAGAGAGAGTAGCTGTTTAATGACACCTGGGGCCGTATTCTGAAACGATCCGCTTCGGCGATACTATCGCCAGGGCACGCCAGGGTGATATTGACGTTCAATAAATAAACCGGCTGCTTACCCGTGACGACAGCACTCACTACTAACACGCACATTCGAACGCTTCACAACGCACGAGAGAGCGCACCCTGCGAGTGCAGAGCTCTTCGGGTGCGTTGTAGTTCGTTCTTTATTGAATGGTGTTGTTTTCGAGCGTAATGACCACTGTACGGGTTATGCGCACTTACTACGGTTGGATTTAGGTAAAATAAATTGAAAAAGGAAGTGTGAAATGTTTTATTTTAATGAATAAATTGTGCTACAACTCAAGCGGTTGCGAAATACAATTCTGATTATATTATAAAGTGACACACAGTTTCTGCGTCTGTGTGTCAACCATCGTGCACCGCCAGAGCGGCACAGTCTGATTTGTCTCCAATATACCTAGTCACCAACCGGTCACCCCTAACGACGCGAGATACACGTTCGGGTGGTGCCGCTGCCAGCTGTTCCAAGACACTGTCACCCAAAATTCTCGCTTACACAGGGCAACGCAATGCAGTAGCTGATCAACAGTCAACAAATATCGCAGCGCAAACCCACGCGCAAACTGCCATCAAAACACACTATAAACTACCAACGCTCTTGTTTCTACTACTGCACTGCACCACCAATCGACCGCGAAAAGGCTTGTTCTTGTACTCCATGTTGTACTGCATATGAGTGTACTTGAATAAGGTTGGTGGGACAAGCGGCCGGCAGTGGCGGCACAGGCTTGCCACTGAGGCGCGACGACGACGAAAAGTACTGTGGTGGTGCTGCGATCGAAGTGGAGCTAAGTGGATTGTGCCTATAGTGTACTAGATTAGGTGTAGTGGGACGAGGACTGGAGCCGCTGTGAAGCTATAATCCAGGACAAGCATAGGTGGCGCTGCAGTACCTTTCACCTGGGTCATCGTCCGCACTCCCGCATGCTCCCAATCAAGCGGCGTTCTGGCGCGCGCATCGAATGTACTTTATGAAATCGATTCAATGCTGATTCTATGGACGCTTAAAAGAAAGAAAGCATGCAACACTACATATATTGTTTACAAGTTGGGCTATGCGGAGACTTCGCGAAAAGAACAAGGAACCTTTTACCACACACAGAACAGCATTTATTTTATTCAAATATACAGCACTGAAGGAAAAAGTACTGAGGAACCGCAGTTCACGTGCTCCTGCTGAGCTTAAGATGTTTAGCTCGCTGCCGTTTTGTGGCATTTGGGCCATTCAGGCCCTTAACAAGGAAGTGCAAGCGCGTGAGTAGGTAAAATGAAACAATTTTTAGTCACTTTTTCTCTTGTGCTGATCGCAACCAACACTGTTAGAGCTCAAAAAGAGCTCAAGAAACATCACAGATGCTGTTGGCATGCAACTCTGTTACACTAAAACATTTAGTCAATATATTTTCGAGTGCAAACATGAAGTTGTACAGCACTTTTGATGGGTACAACAGTCCACCCCAGTCACATTGCTCAGTAAAGCTAGAGGGGAGGCGGTCAGAAGCTGCTGCTGCTGGCTCAACTAGCAGTATCTTCTTACACGACGCACAGTTGAGGCTGAGCACGCATTTTCATGCTACATATCCAGCAGTGTAGTATATAAGTCGGCATCGCTTCTCTCAATCACAAGTGAGAAGTGTTGAGCACTGCTGCGAGGGATTGTTTTCAAAGAAATTTCTGATTCTTCGAGTTTGCCTTGAGCAAGCATCTCATCAATACTTTTGGCCCAGGATGTGAGCATTCCCGGTCATCAACACAAATCAGTGCACTAACGATGTCAGGCTCAGCATTAGCGCCATCAACGCTTCTGGCGAGGTTACAAAAGGAAAGGCAATTAGCTGTAATCAAGAACTGCTCTGGTGAGGGGTGGGCATTGCAGCCACTTGACTGACGAACAATGCCAAAGAGGCTTTCTAGAGGGTCAGTGCTAAGCCGTGACGTCATCACGTGTTTGAACCCAATAGTCTGAGTCAGGTACTGCAACAGCGAAAGTGTACTCATGATAGTGACTCTGAGTCCCGTTGATGTCGATTCACTAACAAAACCACGCTTACATGCTTCCCACCTCTTTAAATTATCCAGGAAGTCCACAAAAGTGGCTGCATCCGCAGAATTTGGCCTCAGTGGCTGAGCTGCATACCGGGACGTCATGAGACTAATCAACTTCTCAATCCTTCTGCAAAAGCAAACAGCAGAAATGTAAATCATCGAACTATGGTATCAGATATGTAGAAAAACTGCTAAATGCCTACCTACGCAAAGAACTCCTGAGTTGCAGTGATGCTGCCACATTTTCTCTCAATATCTTTCTTGTAGAACATCAGTCCTCTCAAGACATTTGATCCAAAAAGTTGAAATGCATAAGACACTCTCTTTTTCTGAAATGAGTTCGGATCAAGGTGTACCTGTGTCAAACCAGGCATCACCTTCAGTGTCCTCATGTTGTTGTCACGGAAAGAAGCCTCTCGGACTGGCCATACAGATACCTAGAAGCCACAGCATAAAGAGGAGGAAATATTAGTTTGAGTAGAAATGCAACCTTCACCAAACAAATGACATACTTTTCCCTCTGGTGTAGTGAAGCCAGTCTTCAGCAGGGAATTCCGCAGGCACTTAATAAGGTGGGGAAAATCTGAGATAAAATGTAAATTTCTCTCATTGTCCACGGGGTGCTCCATTTTGCAGACAATATGAGTTGCCGATGCACACACTCCGGCCAATCTCCACATCTTGCGGCTCCAAGCCGCTCCATCACATGTAATGGGATCCACAAACAGACCTGCTTTCTCAGCGACGATGACCGCTTCAATCATTATTTTGAACAGAATGTCACCTTTTATGTTACCTTTGGTAGCAAAAACTCCAATTATTTGTGTCCACTTTCCAGTAAATGGAACAAACATGACAATCATGCCATGGTCATATTGCAGGTGTTTATCTTCTGGTCTTGTAAATGTGCCGAGGTCAACAAAGCATGAATTTGTCCTGATGATGCCACACTGAAGTTTTCGGACAGCTTTATCTCGTCGACAAGAAGTCCGCCGTGCCTCTGGAAGACTGACATGCTGGAGGTCTTCTTTAAGATATCTACAACTTTAGAGTTGAAGCCATATGAAGACTTGTACGACCTCATGTACTTCTTGAGCGTGGTTTTGCTTGGCAAAACTAAGAAATCATGCTTCCTGATATGGTGGTAGAGTCGAGGGCTCGTTAGCTTCATGAGTATGCACTCGAGTATCCTTAATGAAAATCTGCGTGCAGGACTTTATTCTCACCAACGCTAAATTAATTGATAAATAGCACATTCAAAACATGCAACACCGCAATAGAAGAAAATACGCAGCAATGCAGTTTGTCATTAAACATCGAAGAATTCACGATACCTGAATGAAAACCCCGATTCTCACCTTTTGATATCACATTTCCTCTACATTTCGTGCTAAGGACGAGTCCGTCGGCATGAATCAGTTGCTTCTCCAGTCCTTTTGTTAGGGACACAGCCACGAAATCTCCTGGTTTGCCCACTCCATTGCAGATGTATAGGGACTCGGCGTCATCCAGCACACATTCCGCTTCATCCATATCGCGGCACACTTTCTCAGAGATAAGGGTCCCCCGGCAATATGTTCTACAAATTACTTCACCTGGATTGCAACCACAGTTCACAAAAACAGCCTTCTCAATGACGACAGAATGAGCTTCGCTGTCGTACGAGGCCTGCACTTATGCAGCACCAGCATAATTTGGAAATTTGTGCATAGCCCACTGATCGGTCGGTTTGGGAACATTTTCAATGTCAAATGGAACGGCTGGCTCCACACATTCGTCCGGTTCGCTGGGTTGCGGCGTTGCACAGCAGCCGTGTATGTCTTCATCACAGAATTTCTTTGTTCCGTCATCTTTCGTTGCTTCTTCACACCGCCTCTTCGGTGGCGGTCGTTCTCGAGTGGGCTTTTTCGAAAGATACTTCGGAAGGTTCGGCAGTATAGTGGGCACGGCGTCCGGTGAAAGCTTTCCACGCGGAAGGCGCACCTCTTTTCCATCAATCACATGAACATAGTCTCTCAAAATGTACTTATCCTCGAAGTGAAACTCACAAAGAGCGTCAGTCACTTCTAAAGCTTTGTCAGTACGATGAAGTTCGCGCTCCCAAATCCGGCGCTTGTATTCGCCATCGGCGACTCCAAACAAAGAAAATTTTGGCGAGTCTTTAGCGCCGCTATACACCGTCCTGCAACCAGGCGCGAAGCGTCTGCGTCGTTCCTGCGTCGAGGCTTCATCGTGAAGAAAAAACACAGTACACCACGAACATCGGAGCACAGCGAAGTAACACTCAAGAAGCACGTCGAGACAGGCAAGCCGGCAAGCAGCCGCTGCGCCGCGGCGGAATCCCCAGGTGAAATAGAGTCACTGTAAAAAATTTTTTCCAGTGACTCTAAGGTGAAAGCCGCAGCTGCGCCACCTCGCGGCAGCTTGAGATTTCTGGGATTTGAGCTTCACGCGCGCAGCCTACCAGGGCCTTCTCTTGGTCCACTACACCTGATCTAGTACACTATAATTGTGCCGCATCAAGCTCGCGCCGTTGGAAACTGCAGGCGATACTTCTCGGAAGGGTCATTCGTACAACGTCGCGCGCCGATATGGGCTTTCAGACCGCTCAAACGGTGATCATAATTGCATATGACACGTATTTATGCCTTAGGAATAGATGCCTTTCTCTCTCTCCTTTCTTTCATCTTTTTAATGCCAACAGTGATTGCGCGTGCATTGCGGCCTCAGTGCCGACTTTCATTCTGCTATGTTATTGCACGGTTTCCTTTGAAGAACAAATCTATTTCTTGTTCTTAAACAACATGTATCTCTCGTGTGTATTTTTCCATCAGTAGGTCTTGCGAAACGGAGACAGAAGAACATATGTAAAATTCCTGCTTGCCGCTTCAAACAAATAAAACATATATACCCCATCCGGCACCCTGTACTCCGATTTGTGGCTGCAGCACAACGTTCCATTCATGTTTCCATCTTCCTCGCGAAACAGAATGTGGAGTAATTGGTACGAGTTCTTTTATTGTGATCGGACCTCGGGTGCCGGAAACAGCTTTAAATAGCCTTTATATATGCTAAACTTTGGCCCGCAAGCCTGTGAAATTTTTTGTCCAGTCCATGCTTAACAACACACACACACACACACACACACACACACACACACACACACACACACACACACACACACACACACACACACACACACACACACACACACACACACACACACACACACACACACACACACACACACACACACACACACACACACACACACACACACACACACACACACACACACACACACACACGCGCACGCACGCGCACGCACACACACGCACGCACACACACGCACGCACACACACGCACGCACACACACGCACGCACACACACACACACACGCACACACACGCACACACACGCACACACACGCACACACACGCACACACACGCACACACGCACACACACGCACACACACGCACACACACGCACACACACGCACACACACGCACACACACGCACACACACGCACACACACGCACACACACACACACACACACACCAGGTGTTCAAACCAGGTCCCAGAATTCGATGGAAACGAACTGGAAAAACACTTGTGTACTTTTGTTTAGGTGCACGTTAAAGAACCCCAGGTTGTGAGAACGGAACAGGCTACCTCATAATCATATTGCCAGGCTTAAAGCGCCAGAATTTTTTAATATTAAGAAAATAGAAGGTAGCTGCGTCCTTCGGCTTTTTTTACAGGGGCACAAACGAACGAACTTATTCTCGAGTGTGATTTTCGAGAAAGACATGTTATGCTTAGCTTATATTTCATACCTAAATGTGATGCCGTTCCCGACTGTACGTACACTCAAATAAGCAGTTATAAAAGGCTGCTTTTAGTTATGCGGTGCACTATCATAAGGACAAAAATGAAACAATTAAAGGAATGGCATGGCTCACAAACGTATAGAGATATTTGTAGATATGCTGTGTTCGTTGAAGAAGTGTGATACCACATTAGGCACCCAGCTTTAATGGGTTGCAGACATTGTGAGACTGTAAAAAAAGTTGTTCTTGCCTGAATCAAGTTAACTTATTTACAGGCTGCCCCACAACGGGCTTTTATATTGAATGACAGCTAGTAACTTGTTAAGCACAACCGATTAGCACTCGGACGTTAATTATCTCAGGAACTGGTGCGCCTCTGTGCAACAGCCACGACTTTTCAGCATCACAATAATTCAGAGTAAGATGACTCACTTGCATCGCCACATCACATTCAAGACTTGTAAAGTGCTTTTATGCGTTACATTCGGACGGAAATGGCTATTCGATAACATTTAATAGTGAATTCTGAACTCGAGTACGATCTAATTAGCAAATACCATTCGATTAGACTATATGTTTCTACTCCATTTCGCCTGCTGACATGGCTGTCTACCCAAGACTCCATGATACAAGTCAAGGAGAAAGTCATAGACACCACGGGGCGGGGCTTGAGGGCAATACTTGGACTTGATCTAAGGAAGGCCTTCGACAGGGTCAAGCACGCGGCCATTCTCGACAGAATCGCGCAACTCGGCCTGGGCAAACTAACGTATCATTATATCCGAAATTTCTTTACGGGAAGAACAGCCAGAATCAGACTGGTCAAGGAGGAGAGCATCCAGGTGGACATGGGCAGCGCTGGCACAACGCAAGGGTCCATCGTGTCACCAATGCTCTTCAACCTCGTCATGATCGGACTATCGGAAAAACTGCAGCGAATAGAAGGCATTAATCACACAGTTTATGCAGACGACATTACGATTTGGACTACGAAGGACGCAAGCAAGGGCGATATGGACAACAGACTTCAAGGGGCGGTGGAGGCAATTGAAAATCATCTGGAGGGCACCGGAATGGAATGGTCGCCAGAGAAATCGGAACTGCTGCTCTACCGCACCAGCCAGCTAGGCAAACCGCCGAAAGACGTAGCGAAACTACAAAAAAGGGGACTCAAAGGGGAAAAAGGCACTGAGATGCCCATGGTACAAAAAATCAGAGTCCTGGGTCTCTGGATCGAAGCCAGGGGAACAAACGCGGAAACTATAACGCGCCTGGAAAAGAAAAGTCACGGCGACCATTAGGCTAATACACAAGGTCTCTAACAGCAGAAGTGGCATTAAAAAAAGAAACGTCGTACGGCTCGTCCAGGCCTTCGCGATCAGCCACGTCGCGTACGTGGCGGCAATCGTCCACTGTAGCAAGGCTGAGAGAGGCAAGATCGACGCGCTCATTAGAAAAGTGCACAGAACGGCACTGGGTCTCCCCCAACACACAAGAAACGAAAGGTTGCTACAACTCGAGGTACATAACACGCTGGAGGAAATCGCGGAGGCACTGAGGATAGCGCAACTCGAAAGACTCTCTGGAACCAAGGCGGGTAGAGAAATCATGGAAAATACCGGCATTAACTACCACGGAATGAACGGCCCTAAGACGCAGATTCACCCGGATGACCGAGCCGCAGTAAACACTGAAAACAACCCGAAGAACATGCACCCCATGCACAATGTCGAGAAGAAAATGCCGCACGAAAACAATTCTCAAAAACTACGGCGCGCGGGAGGGGGTGCTCTTTCTAGACGCCGCCCGGTACCACCGAAACCCGGACGACAATGGAGGTGTCGGCGGTGACGAGGGTATCTCGCTTTTCGCAATGTCGGTCGTAGGCACGAACCGAAAGACCGTGATTGCGTGCTCTGTAAGGACCAGATCGCTGGAGGCAGCGGAAGAAACGGCAATCGCATTGGCTGTAACGAATGGTCGGCCACAAGACAGAACAATAATCAGCGACTCCAAGGCAGCCGTTAGTTCTTTACAAAAGGCTGGGTCTCCACCGAGGCGGGCAAAGTCCTGAACCACAGAACAGAAGACTTTAGGAACGGAAAAATCACACTGAAATACCTCGAATGGATCCCGACACATATGGGGGAATTAACCACTAGTGCCCCTCCCAACCTCAACGAGAAGGACCACCGAGAGGCGCGAGAACTAACCCACCGCGGCTGGGACAGTGACGGCCCAACACCCCGCAATCCCCGGGGAAGGGGGGAGGACGGCGGCGGAGGCGATGGAGAACACGGAGGAGGCGACGACGAAGCAGTAGCGATACAAGACGACAGGGACAGGCTGGTGGCGTACCACGACATACTGACACACTACGCGAAACAAAGAGAAGCATACCCACAACCCCACAAACAACTGGGCTGGTCTCAAGAAATAGATTGGAGAAGGCTGCAAATCAGAACGTTCCGAAACCCAGCTATTTAAACAGAGTAAATTCAAGACAATACCCAGACGCGAGCTGTAAGCTCTGCAAGCACGAACACGCAGAAATCGCACACATCTTATGGAAATGCACAGAGATCAGATCAATATATGTAGAGGACAACATAGAAACGGACCTTCTCGAGGAGCGATGGCTAAGCGCTCTGACTAGCTCCGAACTGCACGACCAACTATAGGCAATCCAGCGGGCCTGGGCAGCGGTGGAAAGGCTATATGCCTCACCGCACATAAAGCCCGGGTGGCCTTAGCCCGAGATGGCAACCTCAAAATCAGAATCATAAACAGTTTTTATTTTTCTCAAGGAAAAATGGACCCCAGACAAAAAGCTGCTCATTGAGCAGTTTGACGAGGCCTGGGGCCCTACAGGTAACGGCAACAGCGGCAAAACAGCAGTGTATGTCGTACACCTGTACGAGAGAAAAAAGAAAGCAATACGAGAAACAAAGAAAAAAAAAGAAACAAAACCGCTCGCACCAGGCTGCGAAGAACGAGAAAAAAATTTACATATACACACACGAATACAAACTTTATATATATATATATATATATATATATATATATATATACGCATATACATTCACATAGGCACACGCTCAAGTGCACAAATGTATACCCTCAAATTAAATATTTTATGAAGAATGAACTGCTACAAAAACGGGGAGCGAGAGAGAGAAAAAGAAGTGAGATTAGACAATGCCTGCAAAATTATTCCAAACTAATCCACACAAGACAACGCACAACGCCGAATGTAAACAACATGATATAAATCTGCTACCGATTAAGCAATTCTGTTTAAAAAGCGTTCCATTAAAGCACGTTTATTTACTACAGAGCCATCAATTAAGGTTGTATTAGCGTTCAGGGTGTAAGGTATTACATTAACATTTGTTGACCATAATTCGTTCGAATTTCGGGAAGACACCACTTTTCTAATTGCCAAGTGTTGGCTGCCGGTACGCGTTCTTTGAGCGCTGATATTGTGATAAGGAAGTTAGTACGAAGCGCGGCTTTAGTAATGAATAAAGAAACAATAATGCGCGGTAGCATCACATTAACGGGCAGAGTTTTTAACAGAATAAAAAGCTGTTTGGAGTGCGCGCAGTCCTCTTCTGCAACGATACGAATCGCTTTCTTTTACAGGCTCACAATTCTATTCATATTAGTCGGTGATGCCGTGCCCCAAACAAGATGACAATATGCAATGTGTGATGAAATAATGAAACATATGTTTTTTAATGTGTACTGGAAGAATGCCACGACACCGGGAAAGTGCTCCAACAGCTTTTGATAAACTTAGGGCTACGTAATTAGTGTGCTAGGCCCATCGAAGGTGCTCATCAAATACAACACCCAGTGTTTTATGGTGGCTCACGACCTCAATAATATTATTGCCTAGGTTAATGGTTAAGTTAGTACCTATGTGACGATTTATAGCGAGGAAAATAACAGCTTTTGACTTCGTTGTACTTATTTCGAGATTGTTTAGTTTAGATCAATTTAAAAGGCTGTTTAGGGTATTGTGTGCTTTTGAAAGTATTTCTGTAGCCGAAAGACCAGACATAAATAGGGAAGCGTCGTTAGCATAGATTACAAGATCAGCTTTTGTCGAAATTTTTACCGCATCGTTGATGTAGACATTGAAAAGAAAGGTCCTAATATGCTGCCCTGACGGACGACGCATTTCACATAACGTTTGGATGAACAAAAACCGTCTATGTTCACTATTTGTTCACGGTCTTTAAGATATGAACTAAAAATTTGAAGTGTCCTTGCCCTGACTCCGTACTTATTTAACTTATCTAAGATAATGTTGTGGTCTAGACAATCGAAAGCCTTGCTAATATCCACAAAGATTCCTAGTGTTAAGAGTTTGTTTTCAATATTCTGTAAAATAATATCTTTTTGGACTAATAAAGCTGATTCTGTTGAAAAACATTTACGGAAGCCGAATTGAGATTGTGATATTAACTGATTAGCATCAAAGGAGTTCTGCAAACGTCTGAGCAGAATTTTTTTTCGCAGGTCCTTTCTGATTAAAGTTTCTTCCGTCCGTCTGTCCGTCCGCCAAACAAGCCACGGATATTACATTGGTAAAGACTTCCCAGTCTCCCCGATTAACTCTAGTACATCGGCAATGTGTTTTCCCTATCACTGTTGTTCATATCAACGTCCAATAATTGCCTTGATTCCTTTTCTCGGAAAGTAGATTGGTTCACCTGGGGCTGGTGCAGCTTTAAAAAAAAACGCGCTTATTCCGGTCGGGAGTTTGCACTTTTTCAATCAGTGAATTTAGAATATTTGATAATTTTTCTCTTACATATATGTCGTAGATATGTATGTATGTGTACCCTTCGATTTACCTAGAAGTGCATTAATAATCTGTATCTCTTTGCTTTTGTGGCAAAAAATATTTGTTACATTTAGAAAACTGCATAGGCGCCGACTACGGGGGCCACCGGAGCCCTTCCCCCCTGAAGTTTTCCGGGGAGGAAGCTCTGCACCCCCCCCCCCCCCATACTCAAGTGTCATTACCAGAGTTCTGTTACCGACATCATTCGAGGTTTATGTGAAGTTGCCTCTGCCTTTTCGCATAAATTTTATTGTGGCTAAACATTTACTGCATCGTTGTTGGCATAGACGTGCACGTCCTTTAATTCATACTTTCGTTTTGTTCTGCAAATTCTGACAATAGGAGGACAAGCGCATTAGAAGTGGCAGCTACCTCAACCGCATTTCTTCACGTCAACATTTTTTTTAAAATTTCCACTGTCAACACCGTGTACATACAGATCATATTTAAATGTATACGCACGACAAAGTTTATTATATCTTTTTCAAGAGAAGGAGGAAGCCAACTAACAATTATTTCTTATAGTACGGATAGCCCATGCCTAGGGAACGAATATGTTGCTGTGTATTCAACTCGCTTCAAATTGCTTTGCGTGCTTTTCTGACCCTGAAAAAAACTTGCGTGTGAAATGCACGTGAATATTTTTCTCAGTATTGCTTCTCTTTCCAGTAGGCAATGCTAACGACT
The DNA here is from genome assembly GCF_050947875.1 of Dermacentor variabilis. NCBI lineage: Eukaryota > Metazoa > Arthropoda > Arachnida > Ixodida > Ixodidae > Dermacentor > Dermacentor variabilis. The sequence continues at coordinate 183,064,864 of NC_134573.1, read as the reverse complement.
CACGAAAAGAAAAAGCTCTTGCAATAATTTACAAGATTTATTAAAGATGGAAACGTCACCACTTGCATGCAGAGGTCATAAATATATTATTCACTCAGTAACCCACTATATATATATATATATATATATATATATATATATATATATATATATATATATATATATATATATATATATATATATATATATATATATATATATAATTTACGCTTAGAAATTAATAAGTTATGTGTCCCTGATGGCAATAACGACGCTTTTCTTGTTAGATACTGTCCTTGGAGTAGGCGATATCTGGCTGTAATTCTTCAAATGGTTTTATCAACTTCCACAGTTCCTTTAGTTTGGAAATTAGCAAAAATTCTTTCCTTGTATAAATCCGACAACAAGCAATTACTATTAAACTATCATCCGATGTCATTGATGTTTCAATACTGCAAACTTCTTGAACATATAATCCTTAAGCATATTATGGAGTTTCTTGAAGATAATAACATTTTGAGATGTCACCAGTATGGTTTTCGTAGCCGGTTTAGTACAGTAACTCAGCTCGTAGAATTCTCAATTGGCTTTTCACACTCTCGACAGTGGAAACCAATAGACGCCATTTTCATAGATTTTTCCAAGGCATTCGACACTGCTACACACTCAAGACTTCTCCATAAGATTCGCGCTATACTTAATAACTCTTCCTTAGTTGAATGGGTCGCTAGCTTTTTACATAACCGTTTCCAGTATGTTTCGTTTAATTCCTCAAACTCGTCTGTAGTAAACGTGACGTCCGGAGTTCTCCAGAGTTCAGTGCTGGGCCCACTTTTGTTCTTATTGCATATAAATTATTTGCAGAATTATATGTCCGAAAAATCCGCCTTTATGCTGACGACTGTGTGCTGTATAGCCTAATTAACACGAATGTTGACCTCCTTTCACTTAACGATTCTTTGAAACAATTTTGCAGTTGGTGCGACAAATGGCAAATTAATATAAACTTTGTAAAAACAGTCACTTTATCTCTGAGTAAGCGCACTTCTGTTTCTTCGTTTAACTATTCGTTTAATGGCTCTTCCCTTCAATGGGTGTGAGTACCTTGGCCATATCTTCATACCTAGCATGCTATGGTCAAGGCATATTGAATACACATGCAATAAAGCAGTAAAAAATCGTACATTGCGAAAAGTTCCGTGTGAAACAAAATTTCTGTCATATAAATCGCTCATCCGACCCATTCTGGAATATGGTTGCCCTATTTGGAACCCTTATAAAGTATCTGACATTAACACTCTCGAATCAGTTCAAAAGAAAGCAATCCGTTTCCTATACCACCGGTGTGACTGGAAATTCTCACTCTCATCTCACCTACAACCTCTGTTCGAGCGGTGTGATCGTGAATGCCTTAAATTGTTGCATAATCTCATTAACACCCCACGCTACTCATTAAAAACAACTATCTGTCTCCTCATAACTTGAAATTTACTAGGAATAGCCACAAACTTAACCTTGCACCATTTCAACCGCGTACTAACCTATTTAAGTATAGCTTCTTTCCTCGTACAATTGAAAAATAGAACTTACTACCAGGTGAAACTAGGTCACTGCCTTTAGAGAAATTTTTGTATAAGTTGCTGCGATATGCGAGGCCATGGTCCCAAGATCTTGTTCAGCTTGAAGAAGATCTTGGGACCATGTCCTCGCATATAGCAGCTGCAAAAAGCCACAAAAGCGCTGCTGTATGTATGTATATATGTATGTATGTATGTATGTATGTATGTATGTATTTATGTATGTATGTATGTATGTATGTATGTATGTATGTATGTATGTATGTATGTATGTATGTATGTATGTATGTATGTATGTATGTATGTATGTATGTATGTATGTATGTATGTATGTATGTATGTATGTATGTATGTATGTATGTATGTATGTATGTATGTATGTATGTATGTATGTATGTATGTACGTACGTACGTACGTACGTATGTATGTATGTATGTATGTATGTATGTATGTATGTATGTATGTATGTATGTATGTATGTATGTATGTATGTATGTATGTATGTATGTATGTATGTATGTATGTATAAATAAATAAACAAATAAATAGATAGATAAATTAATAAATAAATAAAAGTACTAGATGACGCTATTTATTTTTTTGGTGCTGCTAAAACGGCCTATCAGCGCACGACGTTGACTGAAGCGTGGCCAAAGCGATAGTATGGCCGAAGTGGGTCGTTTCAGAATACGGCCCCTGCAGAGATTAATTTACTTCTCGGCACGCCTAGCAAGCGCACTCCAGATACGAAGGATAAGAAACGAAATAATATGCACAGGGCCATGTTACATAGACACAACATACACAAAACACATCTCAACGCGTGACATACAAACCAATTAAAGTACATTTAAGGCGGGGGAGGAGTACACAGGAATGTAAAGGAGGATTTGTTAATTTCGGCCTCACTAAAAATGGTTGACTTAGCAATTTACATCTGCGCAAATAACCCAACGAACCAACCAAAGCTTCGTGGGCTTGCAAAATGTCGTCGTTGTTTTACTGTTCCTTCATTATTCGTTTGCCTTGTGACGAAGAGTAGCTGGTGTCACCGAAAAGTGCCAAGCTTCCGTCTAAATTCCCATCACTAAAGGAAAATATAATGGAAGATACAGGAGCAAAGTTGAAACTAATCGTGGCCTATACATTTGGTTCCTAACCCAGTACATTATGAAGTAAAGACATGACCTTTTATTTTCTATTAAGGACACATCGCACTATTTAGCATTGATGCTTTGCATTTCATTTAATATCCGTCTCACATTGCGCAGCTTTTCTACTGTAGAAAATCTGGTGGTGTAATAATGCTTCAAAAGTTAGGTTCTTTTAATTTCGGTCTTGCTTGATATGGTTAACCTAACAATTACCTGCCGCGCTTGCTTAGTGGCTATGGTGTTGGGCTGTTAAGCACGAGGTCGACGGGATCGAATCCCGGCCACGGCGGCCGCATTTCTATGGGGGCGAAATGCGAAAACACACGTGTACTTAGATTTAGGTGCACGTTAAGGAACCCCAGGTGGTCTAAATTTCGGTTGTGCCCCACTATGACGTGCCTCATAATCAGATAGTGGCTTTGGCACGTAAAACCCCATAATTTTTAACTAAACAATTTACATAAGCGCAATAGCGTTCTCGCGAAAAATACTTCGTGATTTCTGCACCTTTGGCGCTTATAAAAGCAAGTTCCTCTGCAGTGAAACTATTTCGTTCATGTAAGCAATGTTCACGGTAGAAACATGGCCAAGAGTGGTCATCGGGTCTAATGGCCACTGGAATGCCTCCCCCTGCCATCTCCAATATCCCCACGGTCTTACGTCATCAGATTCCATCCTATGACTGAAAATTTCCTAATCTCATCACACCATTTGCTGTCCTCAATTGTGTTTCCGTCGCACGGCACTAATAGCACTAACTATCGGCTTTGTGCCCATTACGATATCTATGAAACTACGCTTTTTTTTTTACCTTCTTAATCCTCATTTATGACATTAGCAGCACGCGTTTGCTGTCTCTAATCCATACTGCCACATTTTTCTATCTTGACAGTAAATGCTTTATATGATTTAAGCTGACATTAACGCAGTCATTGCTGTGATGCAATGAATGAATGAATAAATAAATAGATAAAACTAACTAACTAAATAAATAAATAAACGAAACGTGTCACCTCTTGCTGTTGCCAAAAAAAGTGCATATCGGGTGGTGCAAGAATTTTATTCTCGCGCATATTTAGGCATTCTACATCCCCTGTTTTCCCGGCCATTGTGCATTACTAGTCGGATTTTTTTAAATGGAGATTGAGTAAATTGCTTCAAGTTAATGACCAGCTTTGTATTTTGCCTATAAAATTTCATAATGCAAAGTTTTGGTTCTTTCCTGTTCTACGTCATGCAGTGCATACAGTACATATTTAAGGTCTATTCTTGCCTCTCTCTTTTCCTCTTTCTATTCCCTTTCCCCACTGCCATTGTAGGCTAGCAAACCAGGTGCTCGTCTTGTTGACCTCCCTGCCTTTCCTGTCCTTGCTCTCTCTCTCTCTATCCATTTAACTACTCCGATTTTCATGCCGTCAACTTCTGAAGAGAGCTTACTGCTCATCTTCCCCACTTCATCAAGGTTCAATGACTTATTGTAATTAGAGAACATTCCATAATCTATAGTGACCCTTCTACTTTCCTTCATGAAGACGCTAAGAGAAACAAAATCGCATACTTTGCATTTGCTTCTGTTATCAAATTGTCGGCTTTTATATTTTGTTGATATTACGCAAGTATTCGTAAGTCATTAGGTGCACCTTAGCATTTTACAATGCCTCCCACTCCATATCCAGAAACTCTCCTCCGAGTATTGGTGCACACTGGACTCAGGCTCGAAAATTTCACTTATAGCGCACGGCTAGCGACTGATTATAATAGCACGTGGCTAGTTATTCTCTATCTGTCATTTATTTTTGCACTACACTTTGCTGTCGTGAAAGTCTACGCATCCGCTTAATCAACTTCGCTCTGAAAATACTGCGCACTACGCACAGCACGTACATGGTCATTCAATCTGAAAGCGCGAGGACAGCGCATCCGCTATACCAGGTGTTCCAACTATCACGCACCAAGATTTAAACATGTGCAAATGCCTCGTAGCTGAACCAAACCAAGGTAATGTTTGATGTCGCTTGGAGATACTCGGATTATTTCTTGCGCTCCGCCTCATGACATAGTCTTTATTATTTAGTTAACTTCGCAATTATTATAATTAGATGAAAAGCGTGAAGGAGAAAATTGCAGAGCAACATGAAAAACTCCCGACACGGCTTTCTGTTGCTCGATACGTGCTACATAAAAGCGTTTTTCCCGAACGTGAAAGAAGCCCGCGAAAACACGCAAAGTGCCTCGAGCGGTCAGTCGCGCGACAATTTCGCATGATTCAATTTGCGTGTTGACGCAAAATTGCCGCGCGACTGGCCGCTCGAGGCACGCGAGACAGGATTATAGGTAAATTCGTATTTGTTGCCGCGCGCTAGAGCTCCACTTATTCGTGTATGAGCACGAATTGGGGGTTAAGAAGTGCCTCAGCAGTGACTTCACGGTGCGTATAAATGCCTATTTCGATCGCTTGTGACTATTTTTGCTTTAACACCCGAAAGTGCTTTTTTGGGGGCTGCTTTTTTGCGATAATAACTATATGGACAGTTGAGGCAAGTTTTCGCCTTCGTCGTCGCGATGGGGCGACGTCGATGAATTCCAAGTGCAATAAGATCGTGACCGCCCGCCGCATGCTCTAGGTGCGAGGGAAAGAGTGCGAGGGTGAGCAACTCCTCGTCGTAGTGACCACCGAGGAGCGTTATTGAAGCACGGTATCATGTTCAGTGACACTTGTGACTGCGGCCGTTTGTGTTCTCGGCCGCACAGGATGATAGAACTGTTCACAATACAAATTAGCCTTAACTTGGCAGACATTGGAAGGCAGTAGACTCTACACTTGTTGTAAAAGGTCGTACCAGCGCTCCAATTATTTGCTCCGGTTCCACAGATCCCTTCTCGCTAGTGGCCTCTAGCGTGGCGATTTCGTGACCTCAGTGCGAAAACGCTTCTGGGAACGCCACATCTTGCACACATGCGTACGGAAATACTCTTATCCTTAAATAGTCAATTAATATCTTCCTCTGGGCATTGAAACATCGGCAACACCTAATCTACATCGCCCACTTCATTGCATTTTTCGCAGAGAGACGAATTAGCGCGCCTTGTCTATATATAACGCCCCCGCTCGAGCAAATGTCTGCCGCGCATTTACTCCCATTGCTTTGCTACAGCGCACCGCGCCATTAACTCGACTCCCCTTATCATCGTTGTGCGCAGCTCGGTACTTCAACTCCGACTCCAAGTCTCAGTGGCGCAGCTTTTGCAACTTGTACGCATAGACGGACGGGCGGACAGACAAGACGGGGCACATGACCCCATTTCTAGATATTAACTGCTGTTGCAGTAACGAAGTGCCCAATTACTTCACTGCATAAGCGAAAGTGATTGAACGCTGAAGATATGTGTCCGCTGATAACAAATGAGACAGCTCGTAACAATGCCGTTGTGCCAAAGAAACGAGCAATTGAAATCAAATATGGGTCAATGCTGACGTAATTCAATTAAGGTTCCCGCAGAAAGTTAACAGGAAGTCCAGAAAGAATACGCTTACGCGTTAAAGAAAAAGGACTACGCCTGGGTCATCGCTGCTCAATGGCGCCGCAGTGTTCGTGAAGTGCGAAGCATGAAACTGCTTTGGCGCGATTTGTTGTTTATATCACAGCTGCCCAAAATAACACTGCCAGAAGTCTGTGCTGGTCGGGGTTGCATACTTGTTGCCCCGCACAGGCGCAGCGGCGTAACCATGGCTCCCCCACACAATCTCATGGTTGATTAAAGAGTTGGAACGGCCTTTGCACGTAAACTTGTTGCGTTCTACCAGGACGGTGAAAAGAAAACCACATGGCGCAACAGGCGTAAGCTGTGAATCATTACATTTTCTAGGCAAGTTGGCATAGCTGGTGTATTACTCCATTTTGCCCCAGCGCAGCCGGTCCTAGTTGCACAAAAGCTTTAAAGGAGTTGCGAGGTATTATTAGGTCTCGACGCCAACAAGTGGAACGAATGCTCTATGAGCGGCAGTTAACAGAGCCCACAATGTTATCGAAATTTCATTAAGCGCCTCACCCCATAATTTATAAACGCATTTCTCAATATTCCAATTTGTTTGTGGTGTTGGCTGCTATATGCAGCTCTCATTTATCCTGCAATATCGGCCACTATAGTAAAGAGTGAACAACAGGTCTCGTTCTATACGAATCCTTACGTCATCAGATAATTTTAACCCCGTGTCTGTGGTACCGCCATGGTTACACGGCAATTTTTTCATATATATTCTTTTTTTCGAACTTGTAAACCGCCTCCTCTTCTCAGCCCCCTCCCTTCAATATGAGGAAGAGGATAGTGCTAGCTACCATGCGGATCTAGATTTGAGAAAAAAAAAAAGACATGCCGGAAATTGCGCCACCCGAGCGGTTCATTTTAACTTGTAGGGGGTAATTATGCCAAAGTTACATGTGGCGTAAGCGTCCCCTTACCACTAACACTGTTAAGAGGAAATGGCAGGAAGCCTACATTCCTCTAAGTCTAGTCTTTTTGCTACGCCAAGCGATTGGAGGATATAGTGAACATTGCTAAACCTCACTGATGGGTTCCTAAGGAACTTCAGTAGGAGGTGGAACACCTTTTCCGATGTACAATGTCCCCGCGGGAGGACCAATTCCTGCATGGTCGCACACAGACCCGCCTTATACTTTTCATTTAACAGTTCAAGGAATCTTTCGCTTTTCGACGAACTCTGCGTGGCCTAAGAAATAATGTTTTACGTCCCCATCATCTTGAGAAAACGAATACAGTGGTGATGCTGGCAAGCGTACCTTGTGTCGTCACTCCGGCATTCGCGCTGATAGCTTACAAATACGGTGCAGTAGTGTTGCTTCTCGTCGGCCGAGTCCCTTGTGACTTTGCGTCCCTTGAGTGCCTTGTAACCTCCCCATCGGCTGAGTCCTTGTGAGCCTTGGTTACGCAAGGCTGGTAAGGTAGAGACCACAAAGATCGAAAATGGCTCGCAATAATTCTTCTGGAAAATTTCTCCCTTGGCTTCCCCCGTTGGCCTGTACCGTATGTGAGCACTTGGCGCGATAGGCTGTCCACGGCTTCATTTATAGACACGCTCATGTCCTAGGCAAGCCACTGAAATTCCACTTGGAACCCTAAACAGCGCGGCTGCCTTAAGTTGTACAATGACAGCTGTCCGACTGCGAGTCAGCACCGCAGGCACTGCAACGGCAATTCCCACAGTACATCGCTTCATTTTGCTGCCATCGCTGGCTTCCTTTCATTATTATAACGTGGTACAGGTTATCTTGAGCACGAGATTAACAGAGAATTTGTTTCGTAGAATGTACGCTGCACAAGGTAATTAATGAAACAGACTGAAGTGAGCTGAATTATGGGAATACCAATAAATAATTTTTGTCTACTTAGTATCTCAATACACTCTTCCCATTGGAACACTGCTTGAATTCATACAAGACACAAGCCTTACATCACACATATAATACAGACCGAAGTTATGCCTTGAGGCAAGCTCTCATTGAAAAAAAGATGCGAAGCATGCGGCGCTTCAAAACCTAACAGAGCACAGCGAAGCCACAAACTAAGGCAGTGGAACCACATCGCTGTTTTGATTTTGTGCAGCACACTGTTCCAATATATCCTCGCGTCAGTCGGGATTTTCTCCTCGTACTGAAAATGCGCACTCCGCAACCAACTGCGCTGTGCTTCACGCTGTGGCAAAAGTGCTGGGCTAGCACGCCTCAGCGCGTGTACGCTCAAAGGTACGTGACTACCAACGGTTGGGAGCACCTATACTTAGATGCGAGCTTGTAGTGCTACGGCGATGACAAGTTGCGGAGAGAGAGTAAGAGCGAAGGTCAACCATGAACGTGGCCGCTTGGTTGCTCTGAACTTGGGGAAGTGGAAAATGGGAAGATAGATGAGGAAAGGAGAGGTAACAGAAATGGTAAAGCGGTTGTTGTCAGTGTGAACACAGTCGCAGACGAATGTTCGCTAAAGGTCACATGCACATATAACCCTCAGGTTACGGTTACCCCTCCTCCTTTGTCGCATCCTTTCAGCGACAACTGGCTCTTCCGCCTCACTCTTTCACAACAGAGAGTATGAAACGGGTGACTGTTGCTTACGTTCCAGGCACCAGCAAGACTCTTGCACATGTCATGCGCCTGTGTGGTGTGCAGGTTGCCCACGTGCCATCACGTAAGCTCAGTACGCCCTCGTGAACATTAAGCTAGGACCGCCTTCCACGGGAGAGATTACCTGACATCGTGTATACTATCGCCTGTGCGCAATGTGACTACAAGTACATCGTAGAGCGCGGCAACTTTCGAAGAAGATTCAAGGAGCATCGAAACTACGTGAACAACCACCGCGTGGCCACCAGCGTTCTTGAGGAACATATTGACACCACTGGTGATGAGATTTGTACTCAAAAGCGATGAAAGAAATCTGAGTGAGCGCCTTTATCTTGGGCCCCTACTTAGCCATACAAGTGCGTGAACATTTAATCAAAGTGACGGCAATCTTAACCAGATCTACTCACGCCACCCTACGGCATGTAATTAACCGTATATAACCTCGTCACCTTCCTTCTTAGCCTTTCATTGTGAACAAGGCTCCTGTGTATGGGCCGAAATTTTGCACCTTGGTCTGCGTACAGCCGATCGAACGATCCGCCGACCAACCTACCGACCGACTGACGGACGGACGGGTCGAGGGACAGATATGCAGATAGACGGACCGATAAACAACAAAGGTAAACGAGGGGACGTTAACCAGATTGGAAATGCGAGGAAGCGAGATGTCGCAAAAGGCAATGCGACGGTGGTGATTGTAATGGTGGCCGTTTGATATAAGCCATTTATTTTATCTTGATGATACTCCTATGTACAGCAGTGGTTCGATATCAAGCGCTATTTCCTGTACCTTCAGTTCTTCATATTTCATGCATAGTGTACACAAACTTATTGGCTCACATGTTCACTTGTACGTTCTCTCGGCGGAGATCATCGCACTACCTGTGCGTAGCTCTCTATAGGCAGGGATAGGTCACCGCGTGAACGAAGTGACCGGCTGTTCCGTCAGTTCGGACTTAATGAGAGCGCACACGGAGTCGTGTCATTCCGAGCTTTCTTCATGTAGCTTATTTTCCTCGCACGCAGGTCCATGGCTCTCCTCTTTTTCGCGTCTTCGGCTTTTGTTGCTAAGGGTCTCGGAGCGTACGCGATCGGCGCGGATTCGGAAAATAGTTTCGGCCATACATCGGCGACGCGCAGATCCATTTAGGCCGCCGAGCTAAATGGCAGACACAATGAACAAGATGCGGCGAAAGAACGGAACACAGGGTACGTCGGTGACGAAAAGTGTACGATTGGCCGCGTTTTCCTGCGCGGCGGTAATGGAGAGCTTAGCCCACTGGGGAAGGAAATTGCGACACTGCCGCGCAGCCCCGGCGTGCGGATGGCCAATTTGTCAGCGCGCTTGCCGCAAGCCGCGCACCGATGTCGCCTTCGCGTGTGCAAATAGCCGACGACGCCGCGCAGTGCGCGCCCATTTCTCCGCGGAGTCCGGATAAATTGCTTTCTCGACAGATTTCGCTGGAGGCTCGACATTCCCGTCTACTGGCTCATTCGCGCCGTGGCATACAGCTGAAAGCGGCGAGGTTCTTGTCTCGGAGACAAAAGGCTATATCTCGTATACCGTGCAGCAGCGCTGCGCTGCAGTTTTTGAAGAGTCGTCGCTTTCTTTTGCTATCAAGGGGAGCCCCGTCGTCAGGTGTGCCTGTTCAGCTTGACGGGGACCGCAGTCATTCGCTCTGCGGCGCAAATCACGTGTGTAATGTATGTAAGAGCTGCCTCAAACGTTTTGCAGTTTTGATAGCGCTTCTAACGTCTAAAAAGCCAAAGGTTCGCGTTGTACAAAATATGCGCAGCGGGCTCCGTTTTAGGGCTAAGCCTGTCTTCTACACGGGCTGTTCAGCACAAACTACTTCTATGCCTTATATACTTCGAATAATGCGATGTAGCACGTGGAATCCACCGGCTTAGTTTTGCTTCGGGAGTTCTGCAGCAGAAAAGAAGATAAAAAACACAACGTCCTGCACGTGGTAGTAGGTAGAAACATGACAGGCGGTACCCTTCGCGACACAAATACGCGTGGCTATCGCTGGCAGCTTTGTAGATTTGATAAGAGACATTCGGGTGGAATGGGGTGGAAATAATCAGAAGAATAAGAATGGGCTGGGCTGCGTTTGGCAGGCATTCCCAGATCATGAACAGCAGGTTGCCATTATCCCTCAAGAGAAAAGTGTATAATAGCTGTGTCTTACCAGTACTCACCTACGGGGCAGAAACATGGAGGCTTACGAAAAGGGTTCTACTCAAATTGAGGACGACGCAACGAGCTATGGAAAGAAGAATGATAGGTGTAACGTTAAGGGATAAGAAAAGAGCAGATTGGGTGAGGGAACAAACGCGAGTTAATGACATCTTAGTTGAAATCAAGAAAAAGAAATGGGCATGGGCAGGACATGTAATGAGGAGGGAAGATAACCGATGGTCATTAAGGGTTACGGACTGGATTCCAAGGGAAGGGAAGCGTAGCAGGGGGCGGCAGAAAGTCAGATGGGCGGATGAGATTAAGAAGTTTGCAGGGACGGCATGGCCACAATTAGTACATGACCGGGGTTGTTGGAGAAGTATGGGAGAGGCCTTTGCCCTGCAGTGGGCGTAACCAGGCTGATGATGATGATGATTCGGGTGGAACCAGCAGTATTTGCAACGCTAGGTTCATTGTACAACGCCTCTTCGAGAAACAGAGCCTTTCGTACTGCACTGAGAGGTTTGATTCTCAGAGCTACTGAATCTTTGGCCCATTTCTACAACTTCGCATCTTTGTAACTAAGGAAGTATGCAGGTCAAAGAGCAGGGCGAATGGGTACACGTCGAGCTCATAAAATTACCCCTATCTCCCATCCCCAGTCTAGGGTAGCAAACCGGAGTCTGATATCTGGTTAAGCTCCCTGCCTTTCCTCTTCATCTCCCTCTCTCTCTCGCTCTCTCAGCGTTGGAGAAAGAGAGCGAAAATAAACCTTTAATGATCGTAACCAGTGAGAAACGATGCTTCTTTCTTCACCCAAGGCGAGTGGCTTCCTCAGTACAGGTAGCCATCGACATTTGCTGCTTCCATGACCTGGTTCACCAGCTCGCGCTTATAAAACGGTAATAAAGAAAGAAAATAAAAACGGTAATTTCTTTCGGTCTTTCTTCCGTGGCGCGTGAATATGTAGTACGCGGTGCTATTAAGCAACATCTTGCATCATTTCACGGATTAGAGGGCGGTGTGTAGAGCTGTCTTCTACTTTCTTGCTGTCTATGGCTACGTCATCGGCCTGCCTTGTCCGCGGTGCTCGATGAAACAGAATGAATCACACGGCCGCGTGACTACTATTTGCAACCTACACAGTTCATAGAGGAGCACAAGTTCTTGTATTATGCAGAATCTGAATCACAGCGCGCTACACATTTTCCGAGAGTCGGTTCAAAGGTGCATGCACTGGGAACCAAATACACCGACGCCGGAGGCGGGCTCGAAGGAGGCGAAACACAGCTGCGATAGAGTATTCGTGACAATGGCCACTGGCACTAAATGATTAGCACGCGGCTAAAGAATGAAGGAGAGGACGACGGGCAAGTTACATTTTAGGAATGGTCAAACGTTTTTCAAAAGCTGTTATTATAGTCGCGGTAGATTATGCCCTTCGTTTTGGAACTGAATTCCACAACCGTTGTTGTTAAGTGCGACAATATGGAAAGCTTGTCTACAGAACAGCTCGCTATCCCGAAATCATAGCTAAATACAAAACAAAAAGAAACACCTTAACAAGAGAAGAATAAATGTCTACAAAATAGAAAGGCGTGCTTAGCTTGCACTATAGTTGTTCAAGGCTGGAGTCAACAGCGGAGCTCGTGATCACCTAGCTTTTCCAAAAGAACTTCTTTTGGGTAAGTTGGTGCTTAGATTTCCTAGGTATACCTTGTGGCTCAGAATACATTTCTTGAAAAGGGACAGAAGAAAGGAAGGCAGTGAGGCACCAATTAGCGCTTCACTGTCTTCCTTTCTTCTGTTCCTTTTCAAGAAATGTATTTTGCGCCACAAAGTATACCTAGGAGACATCTAGCTTTTACGTGGCTTGCCTAAGTTGTTTGTAGGTTTGGCGAGGTTATGCAAGGTTTCGCTAAGTTGTTGTCTCGGCGAGCTTGAAGCCGGAAGTTTTCGAGCAGTCGCAGGCTTAGATCGCTTTCTCGGCGACGTCGAGCGTTCAGGCGCCTACTCTCGCGTTCCCTGGACTGAAACTCGGTATACTCGACTCGGCGTCACCTCTTCTCAGCCGCAGCTTCAGCGCGGTGTTCCGGCTCAGCTCGGCGGCGACGCATCGCTTCTCGCTTGGCAGTAGGGCGCTCTTCCTGGTAAGCCGCTTCTTCTTGGGGCGTGCGGATATTCTTCGGTCTTCCCATGGCAGCAGCACGTACGCACGGAGTAGAGGAGGCGAGAGGTGTGTCACTGCGCCGCCTGTTCGGAACCTTTACTCGCGTGTGACGTCACGACTCCGCCCTACGCGAGTGGTGTGCGAGGAGGAAACGTGGCTGGGTGCTCTTGCAGGTGGTTGCTAGGCGATGCGAGGAGGCGCACAGCTGGGCTGAGTTTTCTGGTAACGCTCCTCGGCGGAACTAAAGCTTAAACAGCTCCGGTGCTAAAAGTAATCGAAACGTTTCGCGAGACACCAAATTCCATAATACTGGTGTCACTAAAGTAACGAATATATGCAGATGATGTGTGATATAGTTAGCGCAAATCCTGCGATTACAGGCTGCCCTCGCTGAAACGTTGATTTTAAAGATAGGCTTTCATTAGTCGATGCTCGTTGCATAATAGTAAAAAGACAAAGAAAACCTATAAGAGCGACGAGGCATAACTTTTATTTTTCGGCGCAACGATGGACCACCATGGGACTCAGACATACTAAGCGCACTTTCGAAACAAGGCGAGCGCCGATGCATAGCGGTGCGGGCCATTTGCCTTCATATTCAACGACTTGTTGGAACTTGCACGACGTGTCTGGCAGAGGAGGCTGCCTGTGTATGTGGCACTGCCTTGTCGCAAACTCGCTAACTTGTGGGGAAATGTTGGGCACGTTCGTAGGAATCGCCTCTGTTTTGAATTGTGAAGGACTGCTTTGAGGCTTAATAGCAATTGTACGGCCTTCACCATCTCCTTTTTAGTACCATAGAAAATTATGGGCCACCTTTTCGCGATCCACGATGTCAAAGCAGCTATTTGAATGATTTATTACCTTACATTACGCATCATTGCGTCTGATTGTCCGTGCATACATTTTCCCACAGTTTTATGTACTGCGATGTTCCCTCCACTGATTCGATGCATTATTCTTATATGTATATTCCTTGCGCTTCCTTTGATGGCTTGTTCTTAGCTGTTGATTTCTGTCTTCAATATGCGAGTGTCTCAATGATTCTACATCATTTGTGATTGAATCCTGTTTTATAAGAAAATATATTCCAGCACTTTTTTCAACTGTTGTTTCTAATTTATTTGCGTACTAAACGCATATATACAAAGAACGAACTGCCATAACGCGTCCACTGCATCTCTCAGCAATTTTAGCGCTTCAGCGATGACATTATTGTCATGGCAAGTTCGTGTTTCCTAAAAAAAAAAAAAGGATAAGATTTGCTATTTCCGTATGTCCCGTGTCTTTGTTCAAACGATAATTAACTGCCTTGGCAAATCCAGCGATGAAAGTTGCCAATATTTCTAATGTTATCAAGTAAGCAACATAACCAATACCAATTCAATGTTCAACCGTTAATGTTAACAATGTCATGTTTGTTTATTTCACCACCCCTCATTCCAGGAACATCTGTTCAGGGATGTGACTGTTCAACTCTTTCAACAGGTATTCGGATTTAAGAAAATATAGATCTTGCAGATTGCTAAATCGGTAATTACCTTGAATAAGCAGGAACACGCACTCAGAAGCACAAGTACGTTAAAAGACAATGCGAAGGTTAGGTTAGGATAGCCATGAAGGCCGCGTCAGCCTTATGCTGCAGAAAAAAATGGACAGTTTCGTTCGAAGGCGATTCATTGAACATGATAGCAAGCATCGCGCACGAGCTCCTCAGAATACGCAGCACTACAGGCCGATGACGGGTTGCTCGCAATGCTGGCGCGATGGTGAGCCCGCATTCGCAAGGAAACTGTTACGCTGAGAGTACGCATCTGGGCTGGTTGGTTCATGATTACAAGCAGTAAACAGCGCTAAACAACAGGACGAACATTGCCTTCCTATCGCATTAATTGCGATTTTTGCCCCTGCGTACGCTGAATTCTGTTGGTTCTGTGCTTTGAGTTAGCGGTGGAGTATGTATATGCTGACTGAAAGAATAAAGACACTTGGTTGTTAGTCAGCGCTGTTGTCCGTGTCCCTCTTTTAGTCGTGTTGTTTAGCGCTGTTTACTGCTCCTTATTAAGCTAAGATTGTTCCTAACAAAAAAAATTCCCGAAAATGTTGATGTTGGGCAATTATTAGCGAATACGGCCAGCCAATCGCAAAGAGCACTTTGAACGAAGAGCTTCGTGAATTCTGCCTGTTACAGAAGACGTCGAAGAAGAGGAACGCTGCGTGGTCGTGAAATCTGGGCCTATTATTGTTGCGGCGAAATGAGCGTAGTAGTGGGTCGGTATGATGTGCCTGACATATGATGCACTGGGTAACTTGCCTTTGTTTTTATGGCGCAGAAGGAAGGAAGCGCTTACTCTGCGCAAAATGCCGTTCTGAAGTGAAAAATGCCGAAATAGACAAAAGAAAAATGATTGCACTTCACAACGCAAGCCCATGGCTACAGAATCCAATCGCTCTCTCGTTTACGCGCGCGCGCGCGCGCGCACGCACGCACGCACGCACGCACGCACGCACGCACGCACGCACGCACGCACGCACGCACGCACGCACGCACGCACGCACGCACGCACGCACATACACACACACAGATATATATATATATATATATATATATATATATATATATATATATATATATATATATATAGACACACACACCTGTGTAGTAGGAACCACAGAGGCGCCCTGGGTACCCTCCGCACACCGCCTCTCGAGATAAGTTTTTTCCAGCGCACCGACTTTAAAGCTTATTGATGATACTGCTGTGAAAGCAAAAATTACAGCGGTGAGCTATATAGAAGACTCCGCAGCATTACGTTTGGGGGAAACGAAGCAAAGACGATGAGCTGTGGAAGGATGACGATGATGTGCTCCCCATAACGTCGGTCTTTTCTTCTTGTTTCACATTCTTCAAACAAGAGGGTTGGCATGCTGCGTTCGCAAATATGCTTTTCTTCGCTCTTTTCTTTTTGGCCGCCATTTTTCAGCGAGCAGTCTTGACGAAGGTGCCGCGAAAGCAATCCGCGTTTTCTAGAGTGGCGGCGGCGGGTCTTTGAGGAGACCTCTCCACGTGCGCTCATCTCGCATCGGCGACTGGAAGAAACACCGCACGTGTTGCGACTTTGATAAGATCTGACTCTATTTCGTTCTCCCTGCCCTTGGTTTCTTTCTTACGGGGCCGGTCTTGTCAAAGCGGTTGCCCGTGAGCCGCCGGGAGCGCTTGGCAACCACAATTCAGGTCATTGCGTTTGACGACAAGACGGGAGTTTGGACACGGGGCGGCCGTTTCTGTCTCTGTTGTTTCGTCTGGCTGAATAGCGCGCACCGTTACGGGGACCACGGGGCGTGCTCGAATGGCAGCGAGCGAGCAGCAGAAAGGAACGTCTCGTCTCAGGGATGCTTATTGGCTGCAATTACGAATGCCTCAACGCGTACGCTACGCTAATAGGAAACATGGTACTAGATTTAGCCGCCAGATTTTTTTTTGTGTGCCTGCGCTGCGATTAAACAAGAAGTTCCATAGGGGTTTAAGATTATGTTGTGGGGTTTAATGGTCTCCAGACTACACAGTAGCTTATGAACAACACCGATAGTGGCGGGCTACAGATTAATTGTGACCACGGGAGGATTTTTAACATGCGTTCAAATGACGGTATCCGAGTGTTTTGTGCAATGTGCCTCCATCAAAATGTTGCCGCCACGACCGGGAATCGAAATCACGACCTCATTCCCAGCAGCGCAGCGGCCGTAGTCGCTCAGCCGACACAACGGGTGGTCCATGAGGCGGGATCGCGCAACACGAGAACGACACAGAAAATAGCAGTCGGGGGAAGTACCGACTTACGCGCACGCAGAAATAGCCGTTCCAACAAAGGTTTAGTGTTCCCTTTGATACTCCTCCCAAGCGTAGCACCTACATGGAGCCGGATATGATGTGGCACAGTCCACAGGTCTGCGTGTGTGACCCATGCAGCACACTGACAAAATTGCACGTTTCATGGTTGCGCACGCACGCACGCACGCACGCACGCACGCACGCACGCACGCACGCACGCACGCACGCACGCACGCACGCACGCACACGCACACGCACACGCACACGCACGTATTATAATACCGAGACCGATGCAGCGCTGTTAATTCAAGAAAGGCAACGCCCCAGCTCATGCGCGACGAAGTAGAAGAACAGGGAAGATGATGATGGGCTATGTACAGATGAAAACGACGAAGTACGTTAATAGTGCTTACACTAACTCTAACTTCCCCCCGTCATGGAAGCGGCCAGCCTGGCCGCAGATTAGAGATTATCTAAATGGGGAGTGAAAAGCTTCATCCGCGAGACGTGAACGATTTCGGCGTTCCGGCGGCGCCGGTCAGTGACGGAGTGTATACGGGGCGGACGAGATATTCGTCCGCCCCGTACACCGCGGACGAGAATCCTATTCGTCGGCGTCCCTATCGTGTATCGCATGCTGAACGTCCAGTCATCCAATCAGAAGTGGACAACATTCTCCGCAAAAGGGTCACCGAACCATCAGCCAGCCCTTGGGCTTCGCCTGTCGTCCTTATGAGAAAAAAAAAAAAGATGGTACCTGGCGTTTTTGCGTCGATTATCGCCATTTAAACAAGATCACCCGAAAATACGTCTACTCACTAACGCGCATCGATGACGCCTTGGACTGCTTGCACGGAGCTAAATACTTCTCGTCCATCGATCTTCGATCCGGCTACTGGTAGATTTCAGTTGATGAAATGGACCGTGAGAAGACGGCCTTCATCCCGCCGGATGACTTATATCAGTTGAAAGTCAAGCCCTTTGGCCTATGCAATACTCCTGCGTTATTTGTACGTACGATGGACTCTTTTCTGTAAAGCTACAAATGGACGACCTGTCTCTGTTACGTTGACGACGTTATTGTTCTTTCTCCCACGTTCGGCAGCCACCTTACCCGACTCGCTGCCATTATAGCGGTCTTCCGAAAAGCCGGCCTTCAGTTGAACTCCGCGAAGTGCGAATTCGGGCGCCGTCAGATTATCGTGTTGGGACAACTCGTTGACGCATCCGGTGTCCAACCAGATCGGGAAAAAGTTCGCGCCGTACGCAGTTTCTCTGTGCCCCGTTCTGCTTCTGACATGCGCTGCTTCGTCGGCCTGTGTTCTTACTTTCGCCGTTTTGTCAAAAACTTCGCCGACGTTGCTCGGCCTTTGACAGATCTTCTAAAGAAGAACACGCCGTTCTCATGGGGCCCTGAGCAAGCTCACGCGTTCGCCATTCTCATCGGGTTTCTTACCATCCCTGCCCTACTTGCCCACTTTGATTCATCTGCACCGACCGAAGCCCACGCTGACGCAAGCGGCCACGGCATCGGCGCTGTTCTCACCCAACAGCAGAATGTTACCGAGTGCGTGCTAGCTTACGCCAGCCGCCTGCTGTCACCTGCTGAGAGAAATTACTCCGTCACCGAGCGGGAGTGCTTGGCTTTAGTTTGGGCTGTCGTCAATTTCCGGCCATATTTGTAGGGCCGCCCGTTTTCAGTCGTTAGAGACCACCATGCCCTCTGCTGGTGGTCTTCCCTCCGGGACCCCATAGGACGGCTTAGTCGCTGGGCTTTGCGGCTGCAGCAGTTTTCACTTGTTGTCACTTATAAGACTCGACGTCTGCACAAGGACGTTGACTGCCTCTCGCGTCACACCGTGGATCCCCCCGATCCTGCTGCGAAGTATCCGGTGACCTGCGTGATGGCTTTGACTGACACGACCGACATGCGCGCTGAGCAACAACGCGACGCATCCTTACAGTCCCTGATCGCCGGAGTTCAATTTGGCAGCACCGACGGCATGTGCCGCATGTTCGTGCTGCATGATGGCATCCTCTACCGCCGCAATATCAACCCTGACAGCCCCGACTTGCTCCCTGTCGTTCCTCGTCATCTGCGATCCTTCGTTCTCGAACAACTTCATGTCGCACCGACGGCGGGACACCTTGGAGTTTTGCGTACATACGACCGCCCACGACGCCGGCTCTTCTGGCCGGGTCTCTACCGCTCTGGGCGTCGTTATGTCGCAACTTGCGAATTGTGTCAGCGCCAGAAGAAACCTCCCCTGCCACCTGTCGGCCGACTCCATCCAATTGAAGTTCCTTCTGAACCATTCTTTCGCGTAGGCCTTGACCTGCTTGGGCTTTTTTCGACGACTAGAGGGAATAAGTGTATCGCTGTCGCTATTGATTACGCGACACGCTACGCGATAACAAAGGCATTGTCGACTAGTTGCACAACTGACGTCGCCGATTTTCTCCTTCACGACGTCATTCTCCAGTACGGTGCACCTCGACAGTTACTTACAGACCGCGACTGCTCGTCCTAGTCTCGAGTTCTGGACGACCTCCTCCGCTCTTGTGCCGCTGAGCACAAGCTGTCCACAGCCTACCACCCACAAACGAACGGTCTTACGGAACGTCTCAACCGAACACTCACAGAGATGCTGTCAATGTACGTTTCCAACGATCACTGCTACTGGGACGCCAGGCTGGCCTACGTGACATTCGCGTATAACTCGTCCCGACATGACACCCCAGATATTCACCCTGTTATCTTTTGTATGGTCGCGACCCCACTTTGCCCTTTGACACCATCCTACCTTCTGTGCCCCGCGTTGCCATAGACTGAGTACGCTCGTGAAGTCATCTCATCGATCGCGCTCACATGGCGCGTCAAGTCACCCGATCTCGCTTACTAGCCTCGCAGCATCTGCAAAAAGAGCGTTATGACCGGTGCCATCACGATGTTCAGTTTGCCCCAGGTGCTTGGATGCTGCTTTGGTCACCACGTCGTCGGGTCGCCTCTCTCAGAAGCTTCTCTCTCGCTACACAAGGCCTTATGAAGTCCTACGTCAAGTTAACGACGTCAATTACGAGATGGCGCCGTTACAGTTTCATCCATCCTCAATTCCACTGCCTGTTGACGTCGTGCACGTTTCGCGGCTCAAGCCATACTTCGCTTGCAGTTCTTCGCCTACCGTGCGCCGCGACGGCGCTTCACCACCCGGGGGTCCTGTTACGGAAGGATGAACGAAGAGAGAGAGGAAGAAGAAGATCGCGAGACGCTGGCTGCTGTGTGTTGTTACTAGTCAGCCATTTTAACCCCATTGACTCTGCTTGTTATACATTGTAAATACGGTCTTATACTCCCAACATCCCCATAACAATGGGCAGAGCCACACGAAAGAGAGAGCTTGTACACCATTTGGCTAATAAGCTTGAGCTTACAGTCGGCGCTTGCATTCTTAGTGCGATTACGTGCTCGTATTTATCTGTGGCGCCGTTTCGAAGAAATGAAATATAATAGACAGAGCGCATAATCACAGATGGATTGCTAACCTTTAACGAAATGACCGTTTATTACCGCGAATCCAGGCGAATATATCCATCCCCGCACGAGA
This sequence comes from Dermacentor variabilis, assembly GCF_050947875.1. Classification (NCBI taxonomy): domain Eukaryota; kingdom Metazoa; phylum Arthropoda; class Arachnida; order Ixodida; family Ixodidae; genus Dermacentor; species Dermacentor variabilis. The sequence goes on along the minus strand of NC_134573.1, from coordinate 183,044,227 downwards.
CACTGACAAGAATACAGGCCACTAACCTCAGGAGAGTACAGACTAGATCTGTACTTAGTCCAAAACGGCTAGCTGCAATGACCGATGGTGAATATGCAACAAACTGCAATAGAGTCTCTGGAAAAATTTCAGAGTACTGCATTCGTTTTCCCCGTGCCGCCGACGCGTTCATTGGCCTAACCGTACCACGTGAGTTTGGGGCGCCATATACCTTCCAAGCGCCGGGCGAGCCGGCTGAGTTAGAGTGCAGGCAGCGCAGGTTCCCTACGTTTTTTGTGTTCCGATTGTCGCGCTCGCATTTAACTGCAAGGAAATCATGCCTGGCTGCTGCGCCTTCGGATGCAGCAACCGGATTGAGTCAGGAAATACTTTTTTTCTGGATTTCGACCGGGAAGAATGACCTACAGCGTCGTTCTGCGTGGTTACACAGAACCGGCAGGGAAGCATACAAAAAAACACCCGCGTGTGCGAGGTATAAGTACACCTTGCTTGTGCTTTTCGGCACTGTTTTAGAAGATATTTAAGCGAAGTGCACGCGGTGTTAGTGATTCTACGAAAATAGGAGTTCATTGCAGGGATCGTTCGCGTCTTGCACGCTTGACGCGGGCACACGTGTAGAACACGTGGAACACGTTGCTCAACAAACGCGGTTATTCCGTGCTCGTGGCACGCGAAGGCACACTTGTCGCGCGACAATTCTGCGTCCTCACGTGCACCAGGTACTCGCATGATTTCTCTGCGCCCGTGAGCGTGCTCTCGCCTCGAGTCACTCGACCCATATGGCACTTGTTTTTTGCAGATCGTGACGATCGCAGTCAATAAAAGCATGGTCAATACGAGGCCCATGATACTTCCTCTTTTCCACTTATCTTTTGCTCATTTATACATACGCATTTCGAGCTTGAAACCAATGGCCAGGTGATATTCACAACGCATGCTTCAAATTTTGAGCTTGTAAGCCGAGCACCTGCAATGAACTGAAGTCAGCATACATATGTTTTTATGTTGAAATGCTACGGTGCATACCCAAATAATGTTGTGCTTGATGCATAACAAGAAATACAAAACAACAGAACACCCAGTAGCTTTAGTTTCACTCTGTCACTATGTATGTTACATAAACTGCTCTAAAAGCACAAGAATTTTATACATCGCCTATGTAACTTAGAAAAAAGAAGTGCTGCGTCACCAGCGGGCGTTCCTGCTTTTTTTTTTTACACAGGCAGCAAATGTTCGCAGTCTAAAAAACAGTCATAAATAAGTTGAGAACAGTAGCCGCTCATGGGGGGGGGGGGGACGCACTAGACAGCCGTGTTCATAAATCGCAATGTAGAAAACTCTCGCTCATTATCAGTGTACAGAAGTACACATACGTTGCTGTAATCACGCAAATGGCTCATATTGGCCTTCCACAAGATTTAATGCGGAAAATGGTCATCGAAGTTGGTTTTTACGCCTGCTGTGCACAGGTCGTCTTACGATCACGGCCAAACACGATCGGTCGTCTTACGATCACGGCACACGGCAGTCGCATGTGTGTCGTGCGTATACGGCGGACGAAGTCGCCCGGCAGAGTCGAGAACGAGCGCTATCAGTTTACAAACTAAATTAAATGTATCCGGTTTAGCTTGTGAAATTATACAATGAACGTACGTGCCTGTGACACTGTCATGTGTTAGTTTCATCCTGCTTGGAACCATTCAATAGAAGCCGACGGCGGTCCACGATGTTCATGCCCAAAAGCACAAGCTTGCCTCATTCCGGCTCGAAGTGACGAAATGTTTCCATCGTAGCTCGCTCCGCGGAAGGGGAAAAAAAGGCGTGCATAAGCTCCCTATAGCAGCGCTAAGCTGCTGCCCACAATCATAGCACAGTTCCAGCAGTAAACACGATCGGCGTGTAATACAACCACCGGCTGCATTACTTCGCACAAAATAACATTTTATTTTCGTTCTTAGCAACCATTATCTCCGGGCACAAAGTATTTGTACTTCAGTAAACACTCAACCCAATGTGTCACCGAATATCAAGCTCTCCCAACACGGCGGCCTTCCCGCGACGCAGTCGGCTTGGAAGGTATATGGCGGTGGCCGCTCAGTGTTGCCAGTCAAATCCCGACCTTTGCGGTACTCTGAAATTTTTTCCAGTGACTCTAAACAGCAAACATTGTAACTGCCCCGTGGCGGACCAAGATCACATCTTGTGGAGATGCCAAAAGAACCCTCCCCCGAGAGAACTCTTCAGGCGAGCTCCCACACATGAAGAGTGGGAGACGAAGACCAAAACTTCCAACCCGCAAGACCAGATACGGTTGGCGTAATGGGCCGATAGCATCGCGGCGAAGCAGACGCCACGCTAGCCCACACCGCTGGGAAAGAAAACTCCCCTCAACCTTAACAATAAACGTTTCTTCTCTCTCTCTACCCTCCAGTAAGAGTTAGCTGATTGAGGGAGATGAACTTACCATAGAGTTTCATAAAATAATTACTAGAGGGAACTCTGGCTCTAGTGTCTATGGCATCTGCAAGGGGGGCGGGTTAAACCAGCGTGGGAGGTATGGGAAGTTCATGGATTCGCCTAAACTTCGTTCTTCTGCCTTCAAACGGCTTCGTGACTTTGTAAACTCGTAATTTTCAACAAATCACCGTGTAATAAATGAAAAAAAAATATTATTAAAATTGTCTGACGGCAGGATTCGAGCACAGGGCCTCTAGCACAGACGCTCGATATCGAAACCATAACGCCACGGAAGCATGCATCGGCAAGGGACATAAAACGTCCTTATGAATTTATCGAGGGCAAGCCAGCGCCTTGAGACGCTGGGCGCGCTTCTATTTGGCCACCTGGACAAGCTGAACCATTGCAATAAGTAGGGATATTTTTTTTTTACCTACACTTAGAGCAGGCTCGTGCAGAGGAGTGTAGTTCCCGGCAGAGGCTATATAACATCGTGGGCTGCACTTGGCTCACTGGGCTGTAGCCGATCAGAGCAGACTGCGTGTCGTCTTGTGCATCAGCAGACGACAAGTGTCTGACTCCGCACTTCGCCTGACTTCGCACTTACTGGTTGTGTATATGCACTCGCCTGAAACTGAACGCCAATGTACGAGTTTCTTTAATCAACAAGTCTAGACAAACTACAACGAAGTACATCGCGAATTCTCAGCGCACGAAGGTACCTTCTTAATGCATATTGCCACATCCTATATGGTCCCCGCGGGTATGTGCCAGGTGATGAGAACGGCGCTGAAGTAGTGCGCGAGTAGAAAAACAGGGACGACAACTTTGTCGCGTTGACTGCTCTGATGAAGTGCTTTTACACGTCCTCGACACCGGCTTTCCCGTCTCCTACTGGGCTGTGACACTGGTGGAGGTGCTGGGTAGGATTGCCTCATGCTCGGCACCCCTTTCGCGGAGCCATACATCGAACGCGGAATCACCTGCGTTCCTCGAAACTCCTATTCACCGGTACAGTCGCCCCTTGCTAGGCCTGACGCCCGAGTTCAACCCTTTGCAGGACCTTGCAGGAACGCGTCTACCTACTTCCGCCATGGCTACTGCAACTCCATCGCAGGTGACGCTACAGAATCCTAAGATACCAGAAAGTTTCCATGGTGACGCTTTTGAAGATGTCCAAGATTGGCTGGAGCAACTTGAGCGTGTCGCCAGTTATAATCACTGGGGCTCCCACCAAAAGCTGGCTAATGTCTATTTTGCGCTTCAAGACAGTGCGCGGACGTGGTTTGTGACCCGGGAGAGAAGTTTGACCACGTGGGATACCTTCCGCACCCAGCTGTTAGACACATTCACTAGTAGCAACAGAAGAGACAACGCGCAGCGCCTTCTCAAATCCCGTATTCAAAAACCAAACGAGAGCGTTGCCATGTTTGCAGAGAACATGACCCGCCTTTTCCGCAGAGCAGACCCTGAGATGGCCGAAGAAGTTACGCTATCTCTTGCGCGGAGTGAAGGAGGAACTATTTGCTGGACTAGTGAGGAACCCACCGACGACAGCGGCCGAATTCACCAAGGAGGCTACCGCTATAGAACGGGCACTACAGCAACGGCACCGACAATATGATCGCACGAGCTCACCGGTGAATGCTTCAATTCTACCTGAGAGCTGCGGCACGTCTCTGCATGAGGTCATCCGAGAGATTCTGCGAGAGGAGATCCGGTAGCTCGGGATTTCCTCTCCTCCTATGGCACCAGCGGTGGCTTCTGTCGCTGATATCGTTCGAGAGGAAGTTCGACAGGCCTTTTCGTCGCACAACCGGCAGGCGGTGCCGCGACGACTAACCTACGCGGAAGCTGTCTGTCGTCCACCTCCCGCGACTTCGATTCTGCTGACGCCGTCAACTACTACGACGCAGCCATCACCGCCACCCCCGACGCCATATTTTCGACAGTTACAGCCGCCGCCAGCTATGCCGTATCGCCGCCAGCCGATCGCTGCGCCTCGGTCTTACGGCGAATCCCCTGTCGGCTACCCGCTTCGAAAGACCGACTTGTGGCGCACCGCTGACCGCCGGCCGCTATGCTTTCACTGCGGCGAAGCAGGACATGTGTATCGCGCGTGCCACTATCGTGCAGCCGGGTATCCAACGTTTCCCAACTGCAATTACCCTGTACTTGATGCTGCACGTACCTTGCGACGAAAGTTCTACAAACTTTAGGCCGGAAGGTTCAGCGACGCCTCGATCGCGTTCCCCTTCTCCGGCTCGTTATACCCCACCGACCCATCACGATTTTTCTGACGCCTCTAGGGGGAGGTCCCCTAGCCCGCGCCGGGGAAACTATAGGCAGCGGCCTCCGGGGGTGAGGTTGCAAACCGTCTAGCTTTCCAAGAGCCCCCATCACCGACGACCGACGACTCTAAAACTCCGACGACTACAACCACACCTCCTGTAACCGATGCCGTCAGCGCCGATCTTGTCGTTTGCATTGACGGCCACCAAGTGGCCGCTCTCGTCGATACTAGTTCCCATTTTTCGATAATAAGTCAAGCGCTGGCCGACAGGTTGAGAAAAGTGAAGGCGCCGTGGACCAAGCCCAACATCAGAATTGCCGGCGGCCAGTTGTTGACGCCGATCGGAAAATGCACAGCCAGGATAGTAATCGCCGGTGCAACCTTCGTCGCCACCCTCGTCATTCTCTTTGAGTGCTGCAAGGAACTTATATTGGGGATCGATTTCTTGAGAGAGTACGGTGCAGTGATTAATGTCCGTGACCTCGTCGTCACATATACTACGAGCTCAGACGACGTCGACCCGGCCCGCGGAGCGCCATCGACCCCGCTTACGTATTGCCGACGACGACGTCACGCTTCCGCCGCGAAGCTGTTCCCTCGTGCCTGTTATTGCGACAACTTGAACACCGGGACTGGCGTCGCTGAACACATCGACGCACTGGTACTGAGTCAGGGCGTTTCCATCGCCAGGGCCATAATTAACGTACACGACGGACGTGCTGAACTCCTGCTGACGAATTTTACCAGGGAACGTCGACACATTGTTAAAGGCACGGCTGTTGCTTACTTCGACGAGTTTACCTCAATACAAGACTGCCTCTCAGTGGAGCACGCGACGTCCACCGTGGCCATGCCTGCCCCTGTGGTTGATATAAGTGCCACCTTGCCACCCGTCGAACGCAACACCCTCCTTGAGCTCATCAATGAGTTTCAGAGCTGCTTTTCATCCACGTCACGAGTCAGCCAGACGCTGCTCATTAAGCACCGTATTGTCACCGAAGTCGACGCCAGACCAATTCGGCAGAATCCTTATCGTGTAACACCGAAAGAGCGCGAGGCGATACAAACGCAAGTGAAGACGATGCTTGAGGACGGGGTTATTCGGCCATCTAAGATTCCTTGGGCATCGCCTGTCGTGTTAGTGAAAAAGAAGGACGGTAGCCTGCGCTTCTGCGTCGACTATCGAAAACTCAACCAGATCACAAAGAAAGACGTTTATCCGCTGCCGCGTATCGACGATTCCCTGGACAGGCTACGAAATGCACGTTACTTTTCGTCGATGGACTTGAAAAGCGGCTACTGGCAAATAGAAGTTGATGAGCGAGACCGCGAGAAGACCGCTTTTGTGACGCCCGACGGACTTTATGAATTTCAGGTGCTCCCCTTCGGTTTGTGTTCTGCGCCGGCAACGTTTCAACGACTAATGGACACGGTACTCTCAGGCCTCAAATGGCAAACCTGTCTGCTGTACCTCGACGACGTGATTGTTTTCTCCGTCACATTCGAAGAACACTTACAGAGAATAAAGACGGTCTTTGAAGCAATACGCTCAGCCGGTCTAACTGAAACCTGAAACGTGCCATTTTGACTTTGAAGAGCTTTAATTTCTCGGCCACGTTGTCAGTCATGAAGGTGTCCGACCTGACCCTGATAAAATCTCTGCCGTTGCTAATTTCCCCACGCCATCAGATAAAAATGCCGTGCGACGTTTTCTGGGCCTTTGCGCCTACTACCGACGCTTTATTGCGGAATTTTCGCGCTTCGCATGGCCATTAACACATCTAACCAGAGAAGATGTCCCCTTCGTGTGGGGTGAAGACCAGCAACGGGCATTTCACGACCTACGGCAACGACTGCAGACGCCTCCCGTGCTCGCACACTTTGATGACGACGCTCCTACGATTCTTCATACCGACGCTAGTAATGTCGGCCTCGGCGCAGTGCTTGTACAGCGGCAGGACGGCACCGAAAGAGTGATTGCTTACGCCAGCAGGATGCTATCAAGGGCGGAGGCAAATTACTCCACTACAGAAAAAGAATGTCTCGCACTGGTGTGGGCCGTCCTGAAATTTCGGCCATATTTGTATGGTCGGTGTTTCACCATTGTCAGCGATCATCATGCACTTTGCTGGCTGACTAATTTAAAGGATCCAGCTGGTCGGCTTGCGCGCTGGAGTCTTCAGCTCCAAGAGTTCGAGCTGAGTATACAAATCGGGGAAACGACACACCGACGCCGACTGCCTTTCTCGGTCTCCTGTTGAGACTGCAGTGTACGACGATGATGACACGGCTTTTCTAGGCGTGCTAGATACTGTCGCCGTTTCGCGCCACCAACGCGAGGACGCAGAACTGGTTCCTCTTTTCGATTACTTAGAGGGAAAAACAAGCAGTGTGCCGAGGTTATTCGCGAGAGGGCTGACTTCGTTTTGCTTACGCCACGACATTCTCTATAAAAAGAACTTTTCACCTAATGGCAGCAGCTACCTACTCGTCATTCCCGCATCTCTTCGCGACGAAGTCCTAGAAGCCTGTCACAACGAGCCGACCGCTGGTCACTTGGGATACACCCGCACATTGGCAAGAATTAGGCTAAAGTACTACTGGCCAAGACTTGCGTCGATCGTGAAACGTTACACACAGACATGCCTGGATTACCAGCGCCGCAAAGCCCTACCCGGCAAGCTAGCTGGACTGCTGCTTCCTGTTCAGATACCGCAAGCACCGTTCGAACAAATTGGCATGGACCTTTTAGGTCCGTTTCCACTGTCTACTGCCGGAAATAGATGGATAATCGTCGTCAAAGATTATCTTACTCGATACGCCGAAACAGGTGCTATCCAACGTGGAACAGCAGCCGAAGCAGGGCGATTTTTCATCGAAGCCGTCATCCTAAGGCATGGCGCTCCCGCAGTGGTCATAACAGACAGAGGATCGGCGTTCACAGCTACGCTTCTCGACACCGTTTTTGCGACTAAGTGGTACCACTCACCGAAAGGCCACGGCTTATCATCCCCAAACCAATGGGCTGACAGAACGCTTGAATAAGACTCTGGCAGACATGATGAGTATGTACATCGACGTCGACCACAAGAACTGGGACGAGATTTTACCATACGTTACATTTGCATATAACACGGCGCGCCAAGAGACAACAAGCGTGACGCCTTTCAACCTCGTTTATGGCCGGGAAGTGACAACCATGTTGGACGCAATGTTTCCACACGAGTGCGGTGACGACGAGACTGGTGCCGAGGAATTTACGCAATGCGCAGAGGAAGCCAGACAGCTTGCGCGTTTGCGAATCCAAGAACGACAGGAATACGATGCCCGACACTACAATCTTCGGCACAGACCCGTCACATACAGCGTCGGTGACCAGGTGTGGGTCTGGACTCCGATTCGTCGGCGGGGGCTGTCTGAGAAGCTCCTGCGAAGATACTTCGGCCCGTACACAGTTCTGCGCCACATCAGCGATGTGAATTATGAAGTTGTCCCCGACAGCCATAACTGCTCCAAACGCCGGCGGCATCTGCCCGAGGTTGTGCATGTGCTTCGTATGAAGCCATACGTTTCCTCATGACCTCAACTTTGCACCGTCTGTGCACAGCCTTCGGCGGTAGGTGCATCGGGGCGATGCCTTTTTTTTTTTCAAGGGGGGGGGGGGGGGAATGCCACTTCCTATATGGTCGCCGCGGGTATGTGCTAGGCGATGAGAACGACGCTGAAGTAGCGCGCGAGTGGAAAAACAGAGACGACAACGAAGTCGCGTTGACTGCTCTGATAAAGTGCTTTTACACGTCCTCGACACCGACTTTTCCGTCTCCTACTGGGCTGTGACAATATAAGACAGCGCGGAGTCTGAAATAAGCTCACTATCCGTAACTAAGATAATTTTATCTTCTTGAAAGATTAGATCACCTTCCTCTGTGACACATGCTCACTCCAGCACTTCGCTACCGTCCTTGCAGCGAATATTGCAGTTATAGCTCTGAGCAAGCAGAGACAACAGTTACAGACAAAATGGCGCCATGCGTTTGCAACGCTAGCCAGCGTGTTCGTGGTCTGCTGCCTATAGCGCTCATCGAAACCACAGTGTAGAAGGTGTAGTTTTCATGCTACACTACAGATATAAAGAATGTTTTCGTGTAGGTGGGCGCCAAGAAAAAAAAATGGTGACTTCCTACACCTGCTATACTCGTGTAGCCAGTTTAGCCAGCCAGTGTAGCCAGAAGTCGCCCTAGTAGAGATTCTGTGTGTTCGTAGGGCCTTCTGCTCATACAGAAGTATAATGTGCTCGGAAATTTGCGACAATGAAGGCGGACAAAGTGTAATAAACGAAACCACAAGAACTTCTGAATCCACAAGCATGAAGATCAGACAAATCCACGTACTTCCCATCATTTTCATGGTGGCTGAATGATTTAAGCGCCAGTGTTCTCTCTAGTATATTGTAGGAAACATTATGGAGCTTGCATCACGCACAATAGGCAGAGAACACAAGACACGGGCTTGTATCCCTCACTCCGCGCGTGGTCCCCCCCCTCCCCCCCCCCCGTACGTGGTCGTGAAATAAAGTTCTTTGTTCTCAATGCAGCACGCTGATGTAAGCAAAGAGTGCTCAATAAAAAAAAAATGCTCAGAAAACCAACTCGCAAGCTTTTTTACCCGCATGGTGTACAAGAAAAAATCATCAGCTCTTCCACCCTGTGTAGGATGACGAGCAGCCACGCTGCTGTGTGTTTTACCTCAACCAACGCATGTATTATTATTTATTATTATTATTATTTATTATTATTTATTATTATTATTATTATTATTATTATTATTATTATTATTATTATTATTATTATTATTATTATTATTATTATTATTATTATTATTGGACACAGACAACGAATACATCTTTTGACTGTGGAGTGATTTATTCTTATTCTTCTATGAAGTAGCGACCTGTGCAAGAGCCGTCTCATGGCAGACCGGAATTGCACAATATTTACAACTTCACTGTGACCTACGTAATTAAGAAATGTAGATCGAACTCGGCGTAATGTTAGGGTCATCTTAGTGGCTAATTTCCATATATATAATTATTTTCGGGATAGTTTCGATAAATCAAGAGTTACAGCGGTTTTTTGTAACCGCACTCCCTCTGTAGACGGCCATGTATTGACAGCAAACGCGAATTTTGTGTAGCCACGTGCTACACAAAAGTGTTTTTCCGCGCGCGAAAGAAGCCCGCCAATGCACGCAATGTGCCTCGAGCGGCCAGTAGCGCGGCAATTTTGCGTGTGTTTGCGGGCTTCTTTCACGCTCGGAAAAACACTCTTATGTAGCACGTACTGAGCAACAGAAAACCACAGTATTAAACCTTTTCATGTCGCTCTACAATTTTCTCATTGGCGCTTTTCATGTAATTATAATTTTTGAGAATTCGATTACTTAAGACTAATTATCTAATTAGACGGAATGAAAAAAGTAGCTTGACTCTCTCCAAGTGACGGCAAACAACATTACTCTTGTTCTGTCCAGCTACGTGGCATTTGCATATTTTAAAGCTTTGGCTAAAGTTAGCTGGGACACCCTGTATACATTCGCTGTATAAGCATCAAATCACATTATATTTTCCATTGCATAACGCGTGGGCAAAAGCAAATCCAGCGGCTGGCTGACGTCATGTCACCGTGAAAGCGATATAACATTTAGAATAGCGCATTTGCGAGGGCTAACGTAAGCGTCGTCTGTCCGATCGTGGCATCACTTCATGCGAACGACGCAGGCACTGTCGGACAGCATAGCGGGCGATAGAAATACGCGCGGGCCGCACGTTTCCTTCTCTTTTATGCGACGAATAAATAACTTTAATAATAATATTTGGGGGTTTATGTGCCAAAACCACTTTCTGATTATGAGGCACGCCGTAGTGGAGGACTCCGGAAATTTTGACCACCTGGGTTTCTTTAACCTGCACCAAAATCTAAGCACACGGGTGTTTTCGCATTTCGCCCCCATCGAAATGCGACCGCCGTGGCCGGGATTCGATCCCGCGACCTCGTGCTCAGCAGCCCAACACCATAGCCACTGAGCAACCACGGCGGGTGAATAAATAACTTTAGGTTCGCATGAACACGAGACAGCAACTCGGCGTATTATAGCCTGCGTTACGGCTATCAGAGAAACGAAAGGTGCCCGCAATTTCGCGCCATTTCACCCGAAAGATGGTTCGTAGGAAGCAGATGACAATCCCTTGGCGAGTTACTTCTCAGGAACTGGCAGAAGAAGCGCATATCAAACCTTCGCTAAACAAAGAAGAAAGTTATCGACGGCTCGTTCTCACGTTTTACGAGAGAACTGCGCGAAGACAATACTTACCATCCTGACGTGCACGTTTGTTAAATTTTTATTGTGACTAGCACGACTGGTCAAACTCAGAATATGCATTTCGATGATTGAAATGAGCACAGTTATTTTTTTCTTTTGCTCCTGCACGAATACGTCGGCGGCAATGATAGCGCGTGTGATAAAATATGGCCTATAGTATGCGTGCACACGAAGTGGCGCACTACAATATGTTGCTGTCCTACGTGTTGCTGGACTGCACTCTATGCAGCAGCTACGGTACAAACAGAAGTCTGTGGGGCAATCACCCACCGTTACTTGAGATGATAATTGGACCATGGCCAGTTACTGGCTCTGAAAGGAGAGCTTTTAGGGCAGTGAAATTCGTTTTCATCTGTACAGCTGTGTGCTCAAAATACTATAAGGACTACTTAATGCAGCGGATCACGTCAGTTGTTGATCCGTCCCCCACCCACCACCTCCTTTTTTATCTGCTTGTCTTTGCGTGTGCAAAAATGGCTGTTTTATTACATCGAAGCTGCCTATGGATAGGGTTCTGCGCATTTTTGTCCTCCTCCAAGAAAAAAACTATCGTCATCAATGGTTCGTACCCTCGTAATCATGCACAAAATGCAATGGCTCATAGCTCCGTAAGGCAGAGGCTGCAAGCACTCTGCCTATAGTGAAGCGAAGAGTGCTTATGTTCTATCTAGTCACGCATGGAACATACAGAACAGCATGTCGAAAACTGAGGTTATCCATGGCTCATACCTACGTAAGCAATGGCTCATACCCCTGTAAGCAAGGAAAAAATGCAATGGCTCACAGCCCCGTAAAGTTCATGGCTACTCACCTTGCGTGGGTTAGATGCGATGACACTACCCCTGTGGTCACTGTCGGTGATACCAATGCGGTTGTGTCGGAACGGAAAGGGAGCGGCTAGCGCGCTTTGTGTTGCAGACATATTGCTTCGCGATACCACACCGATCCGGCCCAATCGACCACTCAGCGGCGTACGTGCATCGATTTGACAATATGAAAAAAATGTGTTTGCAGTTGCGAGTATGCCGATCAGTGTGTATCATAGCGACCATAAAGCCGTTCTGACCATCGACACTAAGTGACAATGAGTGACACAATAAAGTCGTTACCACAAGTTTTCTTACATGGTCTAAATATATATACACACAGTTGAAAAGTTAAGCCTTGATCAAAGCAGGACCGGCCCGTTTTCCAGCCCCTGAAAATTTTTATATATATATATATATATATATATATATATATATATCTTGCAATTGAAAATTTAAATTTAATTGAAAATTCATTCTGTGTCACATCTGCGTCATGTGCTAAACAGGTTCGTTGGTCATCCACCTGCACAGGTTGGATTCGCTAGTGGTTTTTATTATTAACAGATGTTTTCGTTTTAAGTTCCTCGTCTTGAGCAATGTCTTTTCTTTCATATACGTAACTGGACTTGCCGGAGGCGCCGCTGCTTACAGCTTCTCCAGTTGTGCCCTCCGTTGAACCTTACCTGTACCTACCACGAACCATACAGCTGCCATGCACCGCCAGCATATTTCTATAATATTTATTGATAGATTCCAATTTGACCTGATGATTTTATAGGTGTATAAGTTCTTTCCTTCGAGGTTGCTTATGTCGTGTCAGTATAATGTGAACACAGGTGCGTTGTGTTATGAATGATCGTGTGTATTGGCGGGAATGCTAATGCACTGATGTTTATTTTAGTTCAAGTGTATATCCTTGATGCATCATAAAGAGTTTGTGCGCGTCATAAAGTACCATAAAGAGGACGCCACACTGTTTGATTTTGCTTCAGCTTGACACTAAGTTGTCGCACCGCCTCCTCAGGGGGACCGCAGTGTGCCTTTAGATTCAGCGGGAATGCGGGCAGAGGCTTGTCCCGAACGCCTCTCGTACGCGCATAAATTGTTCTTGCAAATATTATGGGTCTCTATGTGCCACACATAAGGATGCGTGGCATAGAAGCGCATAATGTCCCGATTCAACGTCGTTTCGTAAGAGCAGCGCCCGACGTGGGCTACGGGCGCAACACATTTCCGGGAGCATTTGTTTGACCTGCTGAGCCTCTGCTTAAGCGCGAAGTGGTTGAACGCTGCACCCCTCCGGCTCGCTGAATGGCCGAGCTCTCCGCGAGCCACGTTGGCCAAGAGTGGGGAGAGCTCGACGACCCGTCCCGAAGGCCGCCTCTGTGCCGCACCCCAGCTGCTGCAGGAACAGCGGAACGCTGCCTCATACCACGCGCAGGTTTGGCCGTGGGTGGTGCTTGCGTCAGCTCCTGCTCAGGGCGACCGTCGCGACGTTGTGGCGAAAGACGGAGGCTGCATGAGAAAGGAGCCTCGCGTGGTGGGCGTGCGGGCATTCCGAGCGGGGCGCAGCTGCGCCGCGGAGTGCGGTGCGGAAGAGCGAGCTGTCCTTGACAGAGCAGAGCACGCCAACTCCATGCAGCCGGCCTTGACAGACGCCAGATTTGCCGATTCCACTTTCCACCCGGCAGCAACGTGAGGTGCTTGGGTAAACGTCCAACGGCTGTCACTGGTGTTACAAACAAGCAATCAACAAATAATAATAATACAAAAAAATTCGCTTCTAAATGCCTTCATACGTAAGAACTATGTTTTCTGGGTATCTAAGTTATCTGTAATACACTTTTCTTGCCATCCGCCTACATTGAAGAAACCCGTGTGCGCCCTAACCACCGCATCGAATAAGCCGACAGTGTCTTACGACAGGCTGTTGATCTATTGATCCGTTCATAGCGTTTACCGTATCGAGGCAACACTGGAGCTATGGGAGATGCAGTTGTGGAGGGCCACGGATTCACTTTGTGCCCACATGGGGTTTTGTAACGCGCACCTTCAAGTTTGCCCGAGCGCTTTTGTGCACCCGTCGAAGGAGGGCGGCCGCCGCGGCTGGTAATCGAACCCGCGAACTGCAGCAGTACGCCATAGAGATTGATCCACCGCGCTGGCTTATGTGCATGAAATTCGTAGGATCATACCAGTGCTATTATATATATATATATATATATATATATATATATATATATATCGGTGGTACGGGGCATTTGACTTTCTGCCACAGAGGTGGCAACTACTGTACTTAAAAACGTGTTGCTGGGCTAGTTGGTACATGTCCCGTCTATGCACGTATTCCTTTTGTGGTCGTCTGTTACGCTCAAGTACCTACTTACACGGCATTAACGGCATTAACAAATTTGCAATGCACTTCGACAATGCTTCAACATCAAGTTGTGGGACACAAATTCGGATGCAAAGACCGCAAAAATTTAGTTGCAGAGGAGCCCTTCCGAGAGATTTGCGCCTTATGTTGCTGTGTAAATTTATAAGTGCGCTGTCACAAACTTAAGTCATAAAAGGTCACCGCTGTTCTGGCAAAATGGCGTTGAAACGTAGCAATATACGGGAGTCTGCCGCAATGCGAGCTTCGAGGAGGAGGCTTCATCATTTTGTCAATAATGAACTTCTTTTCATTGAGAGAAAATGGGAAAATATGGAAAGTAACAAACGCGGTAGAAATCGAAGTCATCTCGTCTTTTCTGAAATGAGTGCAATAACGACCTGTTTTATAGATCTTTTCGGTAGCGTCTTTCTGTCGAAAGATGGAATTGAAATCATGGTGGAACTAATTGCAGCGACCTTTCCGCATGCAATGGTCATCACCTGCGTGCAACTGTATATAAGGCACGTTATAGAATGTATGTACTTGTGCCTGTGCACATACACTGTACATTAAAGAACACGGACTTATTGAAGTCATTTTCGTTTCTGAATTGTACTCTGTGCGTCTGCCTTCTGTCTTTACATCTTAAATTGGTCTTGGCAAAACATTTTCAGAAGAACTCCCAATGCCTATAATTCGAGAACATAACAATAGCCGGTTATCTTAACAGTGCCCTGTCTTTAGTATATGTATTTATGTGGTTGCACTGTAAGCTTCAGTGATGATCTTATGTTACATTTTTGTGAGCTCTCTTAGGTGCATTGGGAGACTTGTAAGTCTGACTACACTTTTAAAGCGAACAATTCTTTGCATCTACCCGAGGATTTGGCGTTCGTCGTCGTTTCCTCGCTGGATATATCGGGTGTTTTTTGTTTAGCTGCACCGAATTTTTGAAGATGCGTGTGGCAGATAGCGCATTTATAACCCTTTATTTTAATTACTTGGTGACGCGGCCATTACTTATACGAGAAATCTAAATGCTTAATTGAATAGTTACTATAATTACGCTAATGAGCTTTTTCATTGATTACTTTAGGGCACATATTTTAATCTATGAACAGTAGCTAGTGAGTTGGCAAGGCATTTCGGATTAGAACGAATTATGAGTATGGCACCGGTTTAGAGATGTGTGCCTTCAAACATGCGGTTAGAATGCCTGTAGTTCCACTTAATTTTTAAAAGAAAACGCTGTTTCTTCAATTGAAGCAAGAAGGTAACTGGATGAAGAAACTTGCCGCAAGTGGGTAATGATCCCGCTTCTTCGCATTACGCTTGAGATGCTCTACCAGGTGAGCTACCGTGGTGGCGTTTCCCCATCCACTTCCTTGGGTATTTATCTTTTACAACTAGAACTAAAATTGGGAGTGTGAGCCAGTGTTTTTTTGTTTACTTTCATTTCCATTAATTTATCATCTCTTTAATACATTTAGTAAGTATAAGTAATTGCCCATATGTTGTGCTTGGTGTGATTGTTTGTTGGATTCTTATGATATGATTAGTAAACGTAGGGCCCCTCGGTTAATCCCCCTTTCTTCTCGTTCATTACATAAAGAGGGTCTCGAATTTGGTAACATTGATGCCTTCAGATAGCATGTGTGGGTTTATCGACCAGTTGCCTTCACCCCGAACCTGGTCGAAATTTCCGGAGTCCTCCACTATGGCGTGCCTCATAATCAGAAAGTGGTTTTGGCACGTAAAACCCCATAATTTTTGTTCACCCCAAACGATCACGTACTCGTGACGCCTGCGGCACAAAGGATGTTCCACATCCGACGTCTATGTTTGTGAGTGGTGGCGCTGGTTCAGACTCCCAGGGTTAGTTCTAGGAGTAAAAGATAAATACCCAAGAAAGTGGATGGGGATATGGCGCCGCGGTAGCTCAATTGGTAGAGCACCGCATGCGTAATACGAAGACGCGGGCGCGTATCGCAGTTGCTTTTTCATCCACTTTCATTTACATTAATTTATCCTTTCTTTACTTCACTTAGTAAGTACAATTTCTTCGATGTGGTCCTCGGTGTCATTGTTTGTTGGCTTCTTATGCAATGATTATATATTTGTGCATAAGATCTGGCTCTTTCGTGCACCTTGCATGTACATTTACCAGCATAACCACCTAAAGGGCTCTCGGTACGCTCCCGTGTACCAACTTTTGCTCGAACAGCAAGAGAAGGGGCGACGTACGCTGAGGTCCGGCGCTAAATTCCACGGGCATAGCTGCTGCCTAGAACCAACGGCGTTGCGTGCGCCTCGGCATACGACTCAAGAGTGGCCGAAAACTTTGGCGCGTAACGACCGCAGTCAAAGGGTCTGCCTTATGTCCCCCCCCCCCCCTTTTACTTCCCTCTAAGCAGCGTCGTCCGAGCCCTGGTGCCTGAGTATTCGCGGGCGCTAGCTTCCTTCCGCTCTCTAGTGCGGCGCGTGGCACGCCCATGCCAAGATGGCCGGAAATGAAGGCGGACGGGTCGCGGGCTTTACTTTGGGCGGCCGTCACGTCTTAGGCTTCGCACTTTAGGGCCATCCGGTTCGCCGGTCACCACTCGCTAGTGTGGCCACCTTACGTTGGTCTCGTCTCGTGTTATTGAGAACAACATTGCGTCAGCGCTTGCGTTCGCTCCCAAAGGATGCAGTGACCGTAGTCGGCGCCATCGGGTGCGCTATACCGGCATCTCCGTTTGCGCTGATTCCTTCCGGCGCCGAGGCTCTGCCGCGCTCGTCCCGTCTTCACCGATTTCTGGCTGCAGCATGCGATGAGAAAGTTTATGGTTCAGTGGCATGGTAACATGCAAGCACTGATACTTCTTCAAGTTATATAGAAAGCAGCGCATGC
This sequence comes from Dermacentor variabilis, assembly GCF_050947875.1. NCBI lineage: Eukaryota > Metazoa > Arthropoda > Arachnida > Ixodida > Ixodidae > Dermacentor > Dermacentor variabilis. Next base: position 183,027,023 of record NC_134573.1, on the reverse strand, counting down.
TTACCAACCATCTTTTCCAGACAGCATAACGGCTATTAGAGAATTAGAGCCTGCAATCTGTCATTTGTTTTTGCTAGTAATTTGCGTTTCTGAATCCATATAAATTAAAAATTAAATTCTGTGATTTTACTAGCCAGAACTACGATATGATTATGAGGCACGCCGTAGTGGGAAACTCCGCATTAATGTTGACCACCGTAGATGTTCCTCAACATGTACCTACATTTAAGTACGTGAGCGTTTTTTTATTTCCACCCCATCGAGAGGCGGCCGCCGTGGCCGGGATCGAACCCGATGACGCAACCGCGGCAGCGCAACGCCATATCCGCCGAGCCACCCCGGCGGGTGATGGAGAGCACACGTGATATGCGTGATCAGTTTAGGTTTGACAAGCCACGATTTTTGCAAGTTCAGTTCAGTTTATTTTCCTTAAGGACACCCGATTGCAGGGGTATTACATAAGGGGTGGGTACAAGATTCGAATTAACACTAGTTCAAGTAAAGTTCAAGTTCAAGCACGCATATATATACACATACATAGTATACATAATCAAGTATATTCACACATGTATTCACACATATCAAAGCCTATATATGTAGACCAACATACACGTATGTAAATACAAACCACACATATAAGGAAAAATCATGTACGATGTAGTTGGAGATGGTCAGTAACATGTTGTAAAAATATGGATGGGCAGATTATGTCGACAATGGCAGCGGGGAGGCCGTTCCAGTCTGCCGCCATGCGAAGAAAAAACGAGGCTAAAAATGTTGATGTTCGTGAGCGTGGACGTGAAACTTGCAGCGAGTGGCTCGTCCGGTATGATATGCGCGCTGCGGGCGTGATATATGGTGCTTGATGAAGGATAGGACTGTAAAAGAATTTGTGGTAAAGACAGAGGGAAGCGATGCGCCGACGTAAAACGAGGTCCGGAAGCCCAGATAGTGATTTCAGTGACGTGACGCTGACGTCATATGAGTATGACGAATGGATGAATCGAGCGGCGCGGTTTTGCACCGCTTCAAGAGCGTCGATGAGATATGCTTGATGCGGATTCCAGACTGCTGAGGCGTATTCTAGTTTCGGTCGTACAAGTGATGTGTAGGCAAGTAATTTTACATGATTTGGGGCTTTCCGTGATTCCGAGCAATCGAATATTTGTTCACTAAGGTCGCTTGTGTCACACTGCGTCTAAATCGTGCGTCGATGAGTTTGATAGGGAGAGGGAAATCATATTATTGAAAAAGCAGAGAGTTTAGCCAGCGTATTTTCGCCTATATGCTATTCTGCAGGAAATGGGGCGGATGAGTACAAAGGCCCTAGAAGAAAGTGGGCAGAGGAATAAAGGGAAAACAAAAACAAAATGCTGGTCTTGTTATGTCGTCGGCAGTAGAATAAATGTCCGAGGTGCTGAAGGTAGATAATCTTCGTAAAATTCCACGGCTAATGCAAAATAAAATAAAATAAAATAAAATAAAACAACATAAAACTCTTGATGAGACGACGTGTGTGACCCTCTTCAGAGAGCAAACCTATTGACTCATATAAAAACCGGAAGTCCGGGACTTTGCGCTACATGTTTTGATGGGCAAGGGCAGGGACGCAGCATTCGTGTAAATGTCAAAGGAGCTTGGTAGGCCTTTTCCATGTTCATCGATGAGTTTTTTTTTTTCTCGATGAGTTTGGGGAAAACAACTTTTGAGCCTAGCTACGTCATGGTATGTTATTGTCACTATTCGTGCCCGCGATCGAGAAAGGGCAGGCTGAATGAGGAGCCTTTCTTGTAAAACGAGTCGCTCTTACGAAGCGGACACTGGATGACTTGGCTGACTGAAAAAAAGAAATTAGGTTCAGCAGAATCGATCAGCAGTTGTACACAGGACCGTGGCTGCGTTAACAAATGGCCTTTCTAAGTTATAATCAGTTTCCCTTGTTTCTTGTAAGAGTTAGCGCCATTTAACGTTTGCCAATATTAACTTCCCGTTATTGACCTCAATTGAGCTCGTTTAGCTTTCCGTGCGCGCATTACAGTACCGGAAATGAGCTGTCGTGGGCAGCTTCGGTGTTGCCGAGGTTCGCCATCTCTAGTAGATATATGTCACAAAATCCTTTTATCTGCTTTTATTTTGCAGTTTGAGAATAGTAGAACTTGATGCCTCAATTCTCGAAATTTTCGGCAATTTTTGTAAATAAATTTATTACCTATATTGAAGATATGCTTATAGAATTTGCTAGAATCCAGCAATTTCACTTAAATCTAAGATGTTTCATCCACATCTGTTCTGCGCTGGTCACGTGAGAACACGTCTGCGTCTCAAATTTATTCGTGTATGAAAGGTCTGAGCCAAAGTTTCATGTCAAGCAAAAGACAGCAAAAGCAAAAGGGAAAGCTTGTTAACTATGGTTTGTGAACTTGACGCAAACGGAGAGTGCCCATACTGCGCGACTACGGACATATGCCGGAAACGCGTTATATGTAGTCGCAAACCTTGCTGGCAATGCATGCATCAGGAGGAGTTGTGGTTGTGTCCTCGGCAATATTCAATGCTGCTCTATTCGCTGGATGAGCTTGTAGTCGAATTGTCACTACAGTGGGTGAATATTTATTCTACCCATTACATTGGCTAAGCGGCGATGTAGTTTTGCTGTGGAACACGAGGTTGTGGGTACGACTCCAGGTCGCGACTCGATGGGAGCAAGAACACTCGTTTATATTAATTAGGTTTACTTAAAGAAAACCTAGATGGTCAAAATTAATTCGACGTCCCTCATATCTACGATCCAGTTTCAAGATGTTAAATCCCACAATTTAAATTTAAAATTTTGTTACACATAGACACTTCATGGTGGTGCGCAAAATAGCGAATGATAGATTTAATAGCCTAGTCCAATCAGGTTTTGCGCTGTAGAATTCATTAGAGCGAAAATTCAGGTGACGGCACATATAGTAGCAGACCGTCTTCTGTAGTAAAACGCTTAACTTTATCTGTTCAGATCAGCTTACGATAAGTGAGTTACACATCATTAACCAAATCCTGCAACGACAATGAAAAAGAAAAGGAAAAAAAAGAGGAAGTAAAAAATAAGCGAAACGCGACACATGTCAGCAAAGAAGCCTGTGAGGTGCCTCATTTCTTGCCTCGAAAGCGGGGGACGACTGAGGTGCGTGGCCTCGGCGCCACCGGTGTGCGCGGACACCGCAAGCAGGGCGTTTTGCGGCGCCAGAGCGAGCGCTCGACTTTATAGCGCGGCCAGGGGCACAGGCAGCGTTTCGTGGAAGCGCGGTGATCCAGCGAGTCGCTTTCGGGAGAAGCCCTTTCTTTTACGGCCGCTCCTCGACACCGAACGTCCGCTGTCGCTGCTGTTTCCTCGGCTGCGAATGACTTTTCGGCGGCACATTTTCATTTTCTTCTTTTTCAGGTTTCTCGTCTCTCCTGGGCACTGCGTGGGTGGACACAGGCGTCAGTTGAAAAGGTCGTATCTTCGAGCTTCCCGGCACGAAGGTTCAGGAAGAGGAGAGGGAGGAGGAGGAGGTGGTGAGTTAAGAAAGAACGTCGGGGAAGAAGAGAAGCTCGCTGCCCTATATCAGTTGGGTGAGATGTGTGGCCTTTTACGTAAAAAATGAGTTCCGCCAGACGTGCATGACGGTCATTTGCCGTCCAGTTCGTTTGTCGTAAGTACATTGAAGATGTTCACTAGGCGAAGAGAAACCAAGTGCCAATGTGAGTCGTGAAGGCACCGCGCTATGACGGCAACATACAACCAGGAACATTAGATGCGCGGGGGGGGGGGTGAGGAGGGCAGAGTCTGCCGTTAGGACGGGACAGTGGGAGAAATGAAGCGCGCAGTAAACGGAGCGGGAGTAGAGTTGAACCCTCGAAAGTGACACGCAGTCCGCATGGCGATATGTTTGCGGGCCGCACGAGACCGTGTTCGAATCCCCTGGAATTGATCGCGAACTCGCTCAGCAGTACCAGCAAGGGCTCGACGTAGGTATCTATGTATGCTTGCGAAGCGTGGGATGCACACAGAGAGACGCATTCGTATGCACGGATGACTGAACAAAAAGTGGGTAGAATCATTTTTTACCTTAACGCACAGTGCTTCTTAGTACCCCGTATACGTCGTCACTACAGAGACAAATACTAAGCATCAAATTTAGAGACTCAACCTGCGGCGCACGCTCGTACTGTCTGCGGTCTGTCGAAAAGCCGGCAATCGAACTGTGGCAGGGACTGTTTTGTGACTATAGGAAGGAGCCTATAGCAGAACTTTGTACGCATGCGCTTTTTCTCGCTGATCTCGTTGCTTCGCGCAGCTATAACGCGCCGACATGGCACTGGTCAATCCTCGTGCGGAACCTCAATAGACTCTACAATATCTTAAACAGCACTTTATAAAAATTATCCACAGTTTATCACAGTACGCGTACAATCCCTAAAGGAACGTCAATAACAAGTTACGCGGCATTGTTCTAGCGAAACATACAAGGGAACACAATCACGAACAAAAAATGATCATCTGTATCTGCGATTGTGTTTAGTTCTTGCGTGTTTACTTAGAACTATGCAGCTCAACTTGGCATGCGCTTTCAAGAGCGAACTAACCTACGCACAACCGTTTACACTAAAGGAAGCTTGCAGACCGCAAGCGCACGGAAATAAAGAAAAGCATATATGTGACGCATGCGTGCAGCTTAGAAGTTAAAAGCACAGTCAGAACTTCGACGTGCGAGCGCCGATTCGCCGCCATCCATTTGAGGCTGTGCACTTATGGCGCGAGGGCACTCAGCGAGGACCCATCGACTTCTGTACTCGGGCGCATGACTGCTCGCTGCACGGTTCGCTGTACAACGCGTTCAGCAACCTCCCTTCCTGTTGAAACGCAGGAAACATTAATGGTAAGAAGGAAGACGAAGTGATTCCACTGCAGAACGCTGGTTTTCAGTGTCTGTAATTTTTCAACTTATTCTTGATGTTTGCGGTAGACGCCGTTCTTGAGACTGTGGAAATGGACGTGGAATAACCGGGGCATCCTCCCACACTTTTCACGTCGGCTGCAGCCGCTCCAAGGAGCCGCTGCGGCCACACGAGGACGCCGACAGCGAGGATATGCTGATATATATACTCTACAGCCAGTGATGAACGCTCAGATGAAGGTGATTTTGTGGCCGTGACAAGGCGTAAAGCAAAGGGAAGACTACTTACGTCCTCTCCTTTAGCAAGTAAAAATACCACGATTACGCGAGATCCACCGGTTCACACTATCTTGCTTGTCCCGGTGAACTCTACTGATAGCCTCAACCGGCTTAACTTTCAAGCCACGCCTCTGTCTCTTGAGGCTCTCGGCCCGAGACAAATCACAGGTTTGAGGATCAATGGTCGCAAGAATGTTCTCGCTATGGACGTTACGCAGCGTAGTGCACTGGATGTATTGAACAAAGTCAATGTGTTGGGGGACATCCAACGTACGTTCTTGCATGCCGGATGGCAAGTACTCTACGGCTATTGTTATTTATGATGTCGGCATTTCCACAAACGGAAAGGATCTTCCGATTCTCATCGAGCCGGCGGCAGGAGGTCTTATATTGTAAGCCCATCGTCTTGGTAATTCGCGATGTGTAAAACATTCTTCCATAACAAGTAAAAGTTGGTCATTTTCGACATGCGTTGCGGCCGTTTGTGCCAAGACCACTTCAGTGTCGGAACTGCTCTAAGATGGGACGCGTCAGCTCTGTTTGTGCAAATTCTGCTGTGCGCTCACGATGTTCAGAGTCGCACAGTACAGACCTCTGCCATGCAGAACATCACAAGTGTGGCAGTTGTCATGGCCCTCACGATGCGTTTTCAAATTGTTGCCCAAACATGAAGAAGGAGATGTGTTGAAGGAAACAGTCAGAGACGGCTCCACGCACAGGGAGGCTGCTGCCAAGGCACGATGTCGGCGCTCTCGTCGCCGGAGACCTAGTAAAGCTGCTGCCAGAGCTAGGGATGCCCCTTTCCCAAGGATTGTCCGCCCACCACCACAAGCACCCAACAATACCAGCAACAAGCACCTGAGAAGGACACAAGAACCATTGGCCCACATGACGCGTGGCCTGCGCTGCCATCGATAAACGCACCTGCGGAGCCGCAGCACCGCTTGTCCAAAGTCAATTCGGAACGCGTCTGTGGCAACAGTCAAGGAAGGAAGGAAGGAAAAATGGAGAAGGAAAGGCAGGGAGGTTAACCAGTTTAGCTTAACCGGTTTGCTACCCTACATATGGGAGAGGGATGGGGGCGATGAAAGATGGGGAAGGGGAAGAGAGAGAGAGAGCACATAGCACAGCGCACACACATCGTCCGTTAGAGTCCATCAATCTGGCATGGTACGTGATATCACTGTCACAGCCGCTTGTCCAATCCCGTCTCTTTCAAAAACCGAAGTAGTCCCTTCGTCGCCTTCACCTGCGATATCTTCTGTCGGCGGCATGTGAAAATCCTATCGAGTGACAATGGTCTAGTGTCAAGGTGCGCTAGAACGGATGCCAGGGACTGTCGCTGAACATTATATTCAGGACAGTCGCCCAGTCCTGATAAGGACTGTGCGACAGTCAAGATAAGGAAGCCATAGCCATGGTAAAGACCCTCATGAATGCCCTTCGAGTGCCCTTAACTAACGTTCGCACTCCGGCTGTTAATAGTGCACTTCAAATATTGGGTGCCATAAACCTTATGCTGTCAATTCTGGAGAGGAACCACGGCTTCTCCTCTGTAGCCCTGCCGTAAACAAGTCAAAGAAGCTTACATTTTCCAATGGGATGCCCCAGGCCTTAAACGCCGCATTTCGGATATTCGGCCATTTGTATTTAAGAATCAGTTTCCCACTCAAAGGCGTACCTACCGGGTGGGGGGCAAGGGGGGCACTTGCGCCCCCCTCCACTTTAAAGGTGGGGAGACAAAGTATATCATTTGCTCCCCCACTTTTGAAAGCGGGCACTTTGGGCTGCACGCTCGAAAGTCCAACAAAACTACCGCTGAAGCTAAATGTTCTTTCTTATTAGAGTGACTACATAAGTAATGCTTTTCTTTACTACGCATCCCCTGCTTGGACAGCAAGGACTGTCCTTGGGACCTTCTCAGGACGCCCTGTTGCGGACGACTTGCGGGATTGGCCATACACGCTCGCGTTGGGGAGAACGCCTGTCGCTGGGCAGTTCCCGCCTAACAAATGTCAGTTTGTGCAACTTGCATCATGCCCAGTTTTTTGGGACCACTGCGAGATTAAACGCCCTAATAACAGCGACACCTGGGTCGCGGATAATTACCGGTGATTTCAACGCTCATCACTCACTATGGGGAAGCCAGAAGATGGATCTTCGGTGAAGATGACTTTCCTCCTTTGCGTCAGATCATGAACTGTGTTGTACAAACGACGGCAGTCCTACGTTCTTACGGGGACTGACATATAGCAGCTGCCTCGACCTAACGTTTGTGTCACGCAGCCTAAACAGTGGTTTGCAGGCAATGAAACCCATGGAAGTAACCATATTCCCACCCATATAAGAATCAAGGGCCTAAGCAAGTCGCGCATCACTGTTTCTTCACGCATCACCTGGTCAAAGTACAGGTCACGGTCACTCACAGAGAATCTGTGCCAAGAAAATGAAAAAGGTTCTCTTGAAAACCTGGAAGGCATAATCAAAGCTGCTACTCAGAATGATGCCTGTAATTTTGCACCTTTATCACGGTTTTGTGAATATGAAGTGGAATTGCAGTGGCTCCGAGCAATCCGTCGTCGTGCAGAACGATGGTATAGGCGCACGAAATCCACCCCCGACTTGCGTCCACACGTCTGCAGAAGAACATTCAGCGTCGAATCAGTGCACTCTAATTTCTAAGGTGGAAATCTTTATGCGAGTCGCTTGATCCACACAAGCATCTTTCTCAAATATGAAGGACTGTCCGTGGCCGACGAACATTGCCACAGCAGCAACGCACATTCAAGTGCCTTGCTCTCCACGAAGCTCGTCACGACATTGTAGTAGTAAAAGACTCCTGCGCGACGGTTGCCGGTAAGGGGTTCGCGTTCACCGCGAGTAATCTAGTAAACACGGAGATGTCAAGAGATTCTCGGATGGACAATCTATTCTCTAGCAGCTTCGGCAGCATGCGAGCGTTCCTCATCACCTATAACTGATGGTGTCGCTTACATGGCCCTGTGCAACCTCGTTCAAACAGCTCTGCGTGTCCTTCTAACCATATGCAATGACTCGTGGTTTACCGTATTAGTTCCTCGATCGTGGAAGTCCATCCACCTCATTCCTCTGCTGAAATCAGGTAAATCTCTCCTGGACCTTTTCTCCTATCGCCCCGTCGCACTTGCCAGCTGTTTTGGAAAGGTGATGGAGAGGATGGTGCTGACTCACCTGAAGTGGTACCTGGAGCATAACGAGGTATACCCTGGTGCTATGACTGGCTTTCGGCGTGGACGGTCCTCGATGAATAACGTGATTGACCTTCTCTCGCCTGTACAGCAACAAAGAAGCCTAAAGAGATTATCTGCGGCGATGTTCTTGGACGTGAAAGGCTCACACGACAATGTAGGATGCCTTGGAAACATTGGATTGGGGAGCCGTGTCTACCAACGGCTTTACAATTACTTGAGGGGCCTTCATTGTACAGATAGAAAATGTTACAACAACACGCCATTGTACTTGTCGCGGTGCGCCGCAAGGTGAAGTCCTGAACCCCACTCTCTTTAACCATGCGCTCATTGACATTTTTGATGTACTTCCGCGGTCCGTGCATCTGCCAATATACGCAGGTGACATCTGCACCGGAGCCTCATAGTAGACGCGTCTACACGTACGTGCGAGGTTTCAGAGAGCGGCTGCGCTGACAAACTACCTTCAAGGGCGTGGACTAGAGCTATCATCATAGGAGTGCTCGGTGGTTGCCTTCACGCGCAAGGCTATGGGCCCATATGTCATTAAAATCAATGGGCCGGCTATTAGTTATGAGAAGACCAACCGCTTTTTGTGAATAATAATAGATCGCGACGTGTCCTGGAGCCCTCATATTGCCTACATGAAAAAGAAACACATCATGATCACCCACCTGCTGAGGTTTCTTGCGAGAAAATCATGGGGTGCATCTGTACGAGCGATGCTTCAACTTTATAGTGTACTTTTCCTTGAGTTCATGGGCTACAGCTTACCTGTGCCGGGCAGGACCTGAAGAACAAACGTACATGTCCTCCAGTCAATTCAAGCTCAAGCACTGAAAGTGTGCCTTGGCCTTCCGAGATGTGTACTTTCAGTATCGTCTACCGTCATCGCGCGTGATCACCCAATCACAGCATGTATTAACGTCGATGCCTTAAGAATGCACATCGGGCATTTCGCCCGGATTCCATCACACTACCTCGCCTCACTTGCTGCTTCTAGGCCACACACTGCAGGCAGCGATATTATTGTTTCGCGCCGTTCAGTGCTTCCCTCGAACTCCACGCCTGCAGAAAGACCACCATTACCAGTGTGGTGCATACATCCCCTCGAAACCCTCCTAACCATTCCTGGAATCCAAGAGAAAACACAATCGTCATTGTTAGTCCCAAAACAAGCCATAATACTGCTCCTGCACGAGAAACACAGTGGACGCCTTCACATTTACATGCATGGTTCAGTTTCTTCTGCAAGCTCAACAGGTGCTATAGTTATTCCCTCGAAGCCCGTCACCATAAAATTGGACATCACATTTTAGATCATCGACGGTTGCAGAACACGCCGCCTTCCGTGCTGCCCTAGAATTCGTAACTGAAGAACCGTCACAGATATGGTCAATCGTCTCCAACTCCAAGGCCGCCCTCCAGTGCATTATATCGCCATTTCGTCATGGACTGAATGAATAATTAGTCGCTGACATAAGGCTTCTTCATCACCGCGCAATAGGTAAAAAACAACATAGCTTATCAGTTCATACTGGGCTATTGCGGTATCTACGGAAATGACCGTGCAGATGAGGCCGACGGATCTGCTCATGATGGCCTCCACTGTTTAGCTAACCGTTATTCAGAACAGGCGCAGCTAGACGGCTTCGTTCACTCGTACATGAACTTACACCTGCACAGTGGAGCTCGACGGAATTTACCAACGCTCGTCTCCATTGGATCCGAATCAACGGCAACATCTTCTGTCACGACTATCCAGAGCTAAGGAGACGCTTCTGTGCCGCTTGTAACTTGGCGTGGCCTTCGCGAATGCGTACTCATTTCGGATCGGAATTGCCAACAGCCCTACATGCGATAACTGTAACGGCGAGGAAACAATCACGCACCTTCTCTGTGAGTGTCCCCGCTTCGGTGCGCCCAGGAAAGAACTTTTAAGATTGTTAGATAGTCTTGACAAACGCTCTTTTTCGGAGGAAATGGTCCTGGGACACTGGCCGAGACCTCCCTCAGTACAGAAAACTTTGAAAGCATTCTTGCGCTTCCTGCGGAGAATTGGTCTTAGAGAAAGACTTTAAGCAGTGCCGTAGTCTCCTGTCGTTTTTTGCGCTTTTTTCTTTTTTGTAAGATCTCTTTTCTATTACTTTTATTTCCCCTTACTTCGTTTCCCTAGCACAGGGCAGCCAGACGGTTTGCGAGCTGGTTAACCTCCCTGTCTTTCCGTCTATTCCTGCTTCCCCCAGGAAATAAGGCTGAGTGCAGAGCCACCCAAGCTGTTTCGGCCACTCGAACTAGCGCTTCACAAACACATGCCCGAAAAGTACCGTGTCCAGCATTTATGATAGCGGCGAAATGCTTGAAGCACCTTGTCGCGACATTTGTGGATGCTAGGTTCATCCTTATTTTGAATGAACGTGCACATCCACGGATAGGAAATATTTTGCTAGGACGAGATAGATTATTTAAATGTTGGCTCTGCATGAAGTTGAGCACAAACGATGGTCAGGATCTAGATGAATAATAGAGAAGGCCGTTCTCATTGAAGCTGGACTTAGTGTGTAGTGTGTGCTATCTTTTGACGTCATCTCAAGGCAGCACGAGGAGCGAAATTAATGAAAATAAAGCTCAGGAAGGCTAAGTTTACCACAAAGTACGCGGCGTACCCGTGACGCACAGCCATTAGGCCGCATAAGCACCGCTATTCATGAGGTTGTGGCAAGGACTGAATTCCTTATAGCTGGGATTAGGCCTCTACGCCGGTAACCTGGCGCGCAAATAGCGCGAACTGTCGGTCTTCGTTTAAAGTTCGTGAGATGCGGTTAAAGAAATAGGAAGGGCAAAAGTGCGAGAATATACACAAGAGACAGGAAGTTTGAAAATGTATTTCAGCCGTCTTCCTTCAATGAAGCAGGACTGTAATGGACTTTCAAGGCTGTGACATATATTGCACGCTGTCTCGGAATATAAGAATTACTGTATCAACCATTAAAGAAAACGAGAGAGGGTGGAAGCGCAGGAGATACTTGTAAATGCGAGGCCCGCGTTTCGTTTGACACCCGTGGCGGTGCCTTCTTCTTAAGACCGCAATTAAAGCGATGAGGCAAATGGCCTCCGACAAAAACAGATCTTATTACAATAACAAACGGCGACGGAGAATAGGAAAAGGCGCCCCGAACAAAGGTAAGCTCCCCGAAAAAAGAGGGATGGTGGTGATGGGGTGAGGGGGGACTTGTTTTTGTATTCGCGGCGCGAGTCTGTATAATGTATAATGCGTGGTCCGGATACGTATACTCTGACGTTTTGGCGAATACGGAAAAGAAACGGAAAAAGAAGTGCAGAGAAAAGAGCTCAACGATTACGAAAGTCTATCCCCGCTTGCTCTCCATTTCCTCCGCTGTCACCCACGTGGACGTGTTGTCTTCTTACACTTGCGCGCAGGGCAATGCAAGCACAAGCACAAGCACAAGCCTCGGTTGGTCGGTCGGTCGGTCGGTCGGTCGGTGTTTTATTTTCACCAAACAAAAACCCAGCCTGTCTTAGAAGCGAACAGACTTGAGAACTTGTGCAACTGGTCTAAAAAAGCTAAACACATGTTTAGTTTGGTTTAGTGTGCGTTTCATCCACGATCTGTGGCAGCTGCTTAAAGACGCACCGTGAGCACATATTTGAATTTGTAGAGCATGAAGAACCCCACGGCATCCTAAATAGGAGTCGAATGTTATTCTACAGTTTATCGCATGCCATGCTCTGTCTTGCTCAGAGTCGACGCTCATCTGTGTGCTGCACGCAACTGAGTAAAACGCCTGTGGAAAACCTCATTTTATTCGCCTGTTCCCTATGCTTATCCTGTTCCCTTTCACCGGACTAGGTTTTTATTTCCCAGTGTCGATTGTTGCCGTTGGGCCGTAAAATGTGACAAAGAAAAATACCAAGGAGATGGAATCGAACACGAGGAACGGAAACAGGCTCGCGGAAATGCAAATGCAGCCCACGGCTCGGGACCGAGAACTACTCCCAAGGCGATCTGGAAATAGCTTACTTAAACTGCGCCCTGGCCCTAGGTGCACTACGATGGTTCTTCGCAGGGTCTCGAAATTGAGGCGAGCTACACCGCATACGACAACCCGTGGAAGGACAGAGAAGAGGAGGGGGCTTCCTAAGTGCCCGCCTACAACTAGCGGAGCTGGTGATGGGGCTTGCGCCTTTCATCCTATGACTCGCGCCCCGAGGACTTCGCTGTCGCCTTCACTTTCCATTCCCGCTCCAACGCAAAAAGCTTTGCGCAAAACAGTGATCCCCATAAAACCCGTTAAAAGGCGCCGCTTCATTTCTTCGCTCTATAACAACGCAATACTTCCTTACTGAAGGGTTTATTGACGCTCAGCGCAGCTTTTGTAAGAGGGAGCCCTTACGTTTGCTTACACGGAAAAGTATGAAGAGTTCAGATGAGGAATGCTGGGGCCTCCTACTCGGCTTTAGAGTGTCGGTACTGGCAAAGAGGAATCATTGTATGATATTGCAGGAAATGCACCCGGAGACCATTATGCAGTCATCGAGAAAAGGCAAGTGCGACCACGGCGATGTGCGATAATGCATAGAACCGAAGTCGCTACGAGACATGAAACGCTGGTTTAAGTTAGGGCGGCCATGACCCTGTGTAAAATAAAATAAACGCGGCAGTCACTCAGTTCGCCACTGCAAGCATTCATGCGAGCTACTGATATACGCATTGTTTACACAGTCCTCAGACCGTACATAGAATACGTTGAGAGCCTGTGATTTACAACCTATTCCATTTTCTGTCGACTGTATTTAGCTGTACGTTGAATAAAATATGTATTAGGCTTTCGTCAAGCGAAATTTTAAAAAAATGTGTAATAAACTTTCAATGGTATTTATTTCTAGCTCAGTGCTTATCAATCTTCGAATCAGCTCGTATTCGAGCTTTAGTTACATCCTGACGTGCAGCGGACATTCTCCCTAGTGTAACATTCGGTGTTGTACATTGTCTCTGAATATGGTGTTCAGTAGTGTTTAAAATTAAGTTTAGCTTGAACGAGAATTTATCAGTAGCCTCAAAGTGGTTTGGATGTGCTGTTTGTGAGGTGAAGATCAGCTGGGGGCGTGATAATTTTGGAAGGAGAGTTCGGTTTTAGATAAGGTTGAATTACTGCAAATCTTTAAAAGAAAGAACGAAAAACTAAGTACACTAAAGGTCGCTTGTTTACAGTTGTTTGTGCTCAAGAAAATATTTTTCTGCTACAAAAGCTATTTTTGTAGCCTCCTTCTGAAATCAAAGCTTTATTCTAAATAAGTGTCACAGTTAAAAAAAATTAGAAAAATGTGGCAAGAATAAATAAAGAAAGAAATGGTAAGGGTTTAGGAAGGTGAAATGGCTACTCTGGCAGGGAATCTAATTGTAATGCCACAGGTTCCCATCAAGAAGCACGTACCTACTGCACATATGCAAGTATATAGAGTGAGTGTTAGCAGAAACGATTGCGCATATTGACAGTGCAAAGGAGCCGTCGACGTATCACGCGACTTTGTAGGCAACGTTGTAGCTAACGTCATTTCCGCCACATTTTCTGCGCCGTACGTGGTAAACCACGCATCGCTGCTGTGATAAAGGTGGTTGTTTAGAGACCATGAAACGTATTTTACCTGAGCGCCTCGTATATCGCGATGAAAGTTCTAGTTTGGAGCACCGAATGATCACAATTTTTGTTACGCTCCAGTGATATTCAGTGGTTTTTCAAAACCCATATCGTGTCCTTTTATTTCCTGTTCTCTGTACTTTGTTGCTATCTGAGATTGGCTTTATCGAAAACCTAAAGCTGAAGCTGGTTTCATGCTATAGGAAGTTCCAAATTTTTTTCGTCATTGTTTCTGTAGCATTTCCATGGCACGCGGCCCGAACAGTTACGAGGCACAGACTGCTCGAACATAGAAGACGTTTATTTAGGGGCTTGCGATAGCTTTTATCCCTTGAAGTGGGAAGGGAAGTGGGAAGTATACTGCGCATGCGCAGAACTAGAATGACGAAGACACAACACTGCTCTCTCCTCAAAAATGGGACCGTTGCACTGGCTTGCGCTGCCTCGTTGACCGGCGCAGGACTTGCTGCGAAGCTGTGGTCGGACTCAACGTATTTGGGAGAGGAGAGGTGAGAGGTCGAATGCTGCCGTCCGCCATTTGGGCTGTATCTGGAGAATTAACCGGGGCGGCCGCTTCCAAGGAAGTGGTTGGATTGGTGGCCGTGCTGGGACCTGGCGTCTGTTTGGACTCTGGACCACGAGCAGTCATATCCGGAAACCTTGGTGATGAATCAGAGCGGCGGCGCACCTGATCGACGTGGGCTTGACAAAGGCAGTGGGAGTGTCTACGGTTACCATTCGTGCTCCGGTCGCCGATGTGACAACCAGGGATCCACTTTTCTCCCTGTCTGTAATTGCGGACGTACACGCTGCTGTCTGGCGGTAGTGTCCAGTGGTGGCTCCCCTCAATTGGACCTGCAACTGTCACAGGGAAGCAGGTGTCTAGACGCGATCTTATTTGATACCTGAGGAGCATCTCTGAAGGCGATTTCCCAGTCTTCAGAGTGTTCTTCTATAATTGAACAGTAGCCGCACTAATTTCTCGTCGAGATCGCCTCCCTTCATTTTCTTAATACCCTCCTTTATAGTTCGCACCGCCCTTTCAGAAGCTCCATCGGATTGGATGAAAAGGTGCTGTGCACAGATGCGTGATGTTTCTTGCTGTAGATGTGGCAAATTCCTTACTCGTGAACTGTGTGCCGTTGTCCGATACTATTGTACGTGGCACACCAAAACCGGCAAATATGCTTCTCAGAGCCCTTATTGTGCTTTCCAGATTTGCATGCTTCATAGGAATCGCTTCGATCCATTTGGAGTGCGCGTCCACTACAACTAGTACCATCTTCCCGGTTACGGGTCCTGCGAAGTTGATATGAATCCGAGACCACCGTTCTTCCGTCTTCGGCCAGTTTAGGGGAGGTGCGGCCGGTGGCATAGGTAAATTTGCTATGCAATTCCCGCAGTTGGCCGCGCGCTGCTCTATGTCGCGGTCAAGTCCTGGCCACCAAAATAGGGAGCGTGCCACGGCTTTCATAGCCGATGATCCTTGGGTTCCGTGAAGAAGTTGCAGGAAACGCTCTCTGGCGTCACTTGGTATGACGACGCGATTTCCCCAGTACACGAGGTCGTGGGCCAAGGAGAATTCTAGCATACGCTCATAATAAGGTGCTAAATTGGGCTTTATGTTTGTCTTGCTTTTTGGCCAACCGCGTAACACGTAATCTTGAACCTTACGCAATGTCGAGTCGACGGCCGTTAGGTCATTCAGTTAGGTCATTAGGCCAGTTAGGTCAGTTAGGTTAGGTCATTAGGCCTTCATCTAAGCTTTCGAGTGCGAGCACGTACTCCGGGGGCTCACCTTCACCTCCGGTGGTCTGCTGTGGTAGTCTGCTGAGGGCATCCGAGTTCACTAGTTTCCCCAGGAACATACTGAAGCATGTATTTGTAGCCTCCGAGGTACAGCGCCCAGCGTTGAATTCGCGCAGCCGCCATAGTCTGTGTCTGGCGGTCGGGTCTCAGCAGGCTGACGAGTAGTTGATGATCCGTAACCAACGTAAATTCACGACCTAGAAGATAGTCCCGGAATTTCGTTACAACGAAAACCAAAGCCAGCGCTTCACGTTCTAACTGGGAGTAGTTCCGCTCTGTTTGGGTCAGTGTTCTTGAGCGTAAACCTATCGGTCTATTTACGTTGTTGATAGAGTGAAACAGAACTGCTCCGACACCCAGTGACGACGCATCGCACTTGAGCTTGAGTTCCTTTGCAGGGTCGAAATGTACAAGAATTGGCGCATTTTTCAGACTTTGTTTTGCTTCATCGAAGGCGGCCTTTTGCGGTGCGTTCCATTGCCACCGTGCGTTCTTTTCAAATAGTTGATACAGCGGTGCTAGGTACGTTGACATGTTTGGCAAAAATTTCGTGTAGAAAGTCAACATTCCGATAAATGCCCGTAGTTCGGTGACGTTCCGCGCATAAGGTGTGCGCATGATAGCTTCCACTTTGTTTTCTATTGGATGAAGGCCCTCTCCGGCAATGCGATGTCCGAGGTATGTAACTGCCGGTTGTCGAAATTTATATTTGTCATAGCGTAACTTAACCCCATGATCCCGAAAATGCTCTAAGACGGCTTTCAGTTGCTCTCCATTATCGCCTTTCTTCTCGGACACGATTATATCATCAAGATAGGCTTGAGCTCCGGGTAAGCCCCTGATAATCGTGTCGATTTTTCTCTGGAAGATCGACGGTGCAGACGATATTCGGAATGGAAGCCGATTATAGCAAAAGAAGCCTTTGTGCGTATTGATTACGCAAAGTTTGCGTGTGGCTTCGTCATGAGGCACCTGACTGTAAGCGTCGCGCAAGTCGAGGGTGCTGAAACATTCAGCGCCACTTAAAGCTGCGAACATATCCTCGATTACAGGAATAGAATACTTTTCGATTGCGCAAACCGTGTTCAATGTAATTTTAAAATCGCCACAAATCCGCACCGAGCCATCTTTCTTGAACACCGGTACTATGGGCGTTGCCCAATCCGAATGGCGATAAGATGCCAAGGGAAACGAGTCGGTCCAGCACCAAAGCTACCTTGTCGTGTAAAGCAGAAGGAAGAGATCTCGCCTTACAAAACTTTGGAATTGCTCCATTGTTGAGGTGCTGGCTTGCTGGAGGACCCCTCATTAGACAGAGTTCCGTGGTAGAGATGTCCTGGTAGTCTGAAAATGGCGTTGACCCTGCAGGTGTCCATTTCGTTCGTTTCTGTGACTCCGCAGGCTGGTGTCACATGTAGCACCGGTGCACCAGCGTTGTCTAGCAGCGTCAGCAGGTCCCTTCCGCTTAGGCTTGGCCCTTCGCAGTCGAGCACTGCGAGCGGACAGTGCACGAGCACGTCTTTGAAGCTCACACGTAATGTCAGGTAACCACCGGTAACCGCCCTGCGTAGCAAGACAACTTCACACGTGACGGCTTCAAGGCAGGCCAATGGTTTTGATGCTTCATGTACAGTCCCCGAGAAATGACACACACTGGCGACCCGGTGTCGATTTCCATGGCTACTTGAATTCCGCCCCATGTAAATGAGCGGTGGATTGGCGGCTCGAGAAAATTTTTACGCTCCGAAACCAATCTCCAAAGGTGGACTTGGTCACTGCCCTCGTCCATTGGCGCTGTTTCCGTTATAGCCACTGTATTTGCGTGCATCGCTCTGGTAGCTAACCTTCCGCGGTTAGGGTGACTGACATTTCTTAGCAAGGTGTCCCCGCCGCCCACAGCGACAGCAACGTGCATTTGCCCATCCGCAACCGACATAGTGTTTTGAGCTGCCGCACCTTCCGCATTCTAGATGTTCTTCAGCGTTTCTGTTTTCGCCGGAGGGCGTTTTGCGAGCCGCCTGCAATTTCAATAGGGCCATTGGCTCGAATGACACTTTCATAGCATCATTCTCGGCAGTTTCAGCTGAAATTGCGAGCGCTTCAGCCTCCGCTAGCGTGAGGTCGGCCTTTGCCAGTAATTGCTTCTGTAGGGCCTTTGAGCACCCACCGCATACAATACGATCCCGGAGCATCCGCTCCACGGCGTTGCCAAAATTGCAGTTATCGGCTATGCGGCGTATTTCAACCAGAAACTGCGCGGCAGATTCCCCTTCCATCTGGCAGCGGTTAAAAAACTTGAAACTTTCCGTTATTTCATGTCGCTTCGGATCATAGTACTCGTTTAGCACCTCGACAACTTGCTCAAAGCTCAACGCGTTTGGGGCTCGCGGTGCGACCTAGCCGGCTAATGCTTGCACGGTTTGCGTGCTCAATGCTGCCACGAGAAGTGCTCTCTTTATGGCTGAATCGGCGATTCCGTTAGCTGAGATACGGCTTCCACTTATCTGTACCTTCGTTGAATGCAGGGAGCATATGATGAGCCATGCTTGTCGTCGGCGAGGGTGCCTTCGCGGTTGACGATTCCGGCTTTTCTTTCACCGAATGGGGGCTATCCTGGCTCGTCGCCACTGCAGCATTTCCACGGCACGCGGCCCGAACAGTTACGAGGCATACAGTGCTCGAACATAGAAGACGTTTATTTAGGGGCGTGTGATAGATTTTATCCCCTGAAGTGGGAAGGGAAGTGGGAGCGGAAAGAAGGAACGGAAGTATACTGCGCATGCGCAGAATTAGGATGACGAAGAGACAACAGTGTCACACGTAAATATTATTATCAGGTATGAGTCTCTTGTTACTTTTTCGTTCTTGCGTTTCTTTAAGACTCACAGTACTTTCCTTCCTGGTAAGTGTTTAGGTGGTGTTTCCCTTGCCATGGCTGAAACGTCATATACCAATACACATGACCTAATATTCCTTAATGTTGCCCTTTCAATATCGTCAACGTGGCTTGCAAGCGCCACCGTTCATAGGACATGTCGAACAAAGAAGACATCAGGACGGCAAGGACGAGCCTTCGGTCTTGGTGCGCCGCGTTCTATTCACCCGAGACTTGCAAGCGGCGCCAGAGAACGCGCGTATCGCGGAGAAGAGAGCAGACGTCGCGCGAATCTCTTCTCTGTTCTTTGATGCTGCTTTGCAACTATCGCGTAAATACGCGAGGCACCAAACGTTTCGTGGCGTATCCCGCCGATTCGACATCGTAGAGCAAGTGCTATTGTCAGGATTTCCAGTCCTAGAGCATTTTCGAAGGGGGAACCTCCGCGCCTTTTCTTTCAATAAACGTAATTCTCTCAACCGTACAATGTGCGAAAAGTTCGCCTCGGAGCTCACAAGTTTGCAAATGAAGGCGTATTGTGCGCGTCGTGCCGACGTCTGCTGCTGTTATTAATGCGCTCCGCGGCAAGAGGAATCGCGGGACGCACTGTATTGCGCTTTTATACGAAACTGATGAAAGCAATTCGAGGACTTTACAAATGAAGCGATTAAGTTGAGTCCGATCTTGAAAGGTATAGTAAGTGTACGTTAACTCAGGCCAAGCCGGCATTGTATGTCTTTGTGCGTTCTGCAGTCTGCTGTAAACAGTATAGCAAAAGAAAAAAAAAATCCTACTGTTCTGTGTCCCCCTTTCTTTTATAATGAGTACACAGGCGTTATGCCTCTATCGATGGCAGGTGTCAGCCTGCTTCTACTTATATTTTCCTCTCTGTCCTCTGTATATGTCAATCAATCAATCAATCAATCATATTAACGTATCCAGGAACCTGGTGTTATTGGTACTGGTGCACGTAATAATAATAATAATAATAATAATAATAATAATAATAATAATAATAATAATAATAATAATAATAATAATAATAATAATAATAATGCTCTATCAAATCAATCATCAGTCAAAGGTGTTTCTTAAAGTGCCCATGAACAACCTGGAGGGTCTTGGCGATGGCGCATTCGGCAAAATAATGCACAGGAAGAACAATGCGAGCTCATACACGCATACACACGCGCGCACACATAAAAAAGAATAATAATAATTTCATGAATACAGGTTTTAACAGAGCATGCAATGTGTGCATTAAGAGAATACAAAGCAAAAGTGGAAAAGCAGAAAGAAAGGATTACAGTATGACGGAACCTACAACAGATATGAGAGTTTTTGTTCAGTTATTGAAATACCTCTGCAACTTCTTTTAGGAAATATCAAAACTAGGCATGAAGATATCCAGGCACTCTGGATAGTCTTTATACGTCGCCGGCACTCTATATAGAGGGCCACAAAAATCTGAAGGCTGAAATACGCGCTGTTTCCTGGTGCTCTTCTACGGAACGTAAAAGCGCACAGTAGAAAGCAAGTGCGAGCAACAGATTTTTCCATGTAGTTGTGAAGAAAAAGAACATCCGATTTGTTGCGTCTACAGGTGAGAGTAGGTAACTTGAGTGTCTGTGTTAGCTCTATGGAGATGAAACTCTTTTGACAGAATCGACGTTTAAATATACATGTCAACTTCTTTAGCACATTTTCGAGAAGTTCACAATTTGACCTACAAGTGCGGCCCCAAACCACGGAGGCGTACTGAAGAACTGTAAGGCATACGCTCTAATATAAAACTGCAAATGACCCAGGTTGTTCGAAGTCTCTCGTCACCCGGCATACTGTGCCGAGCGTTCTAAGTGCACGCTGCGTCGTCTGCTGAGCGTGCGGCGAGAAACTCAGAGAGGTATCGAAGTACTACACTGCAAGGTCCTTCGTTCCCTGAGTTCTTGGCAGGAGAATATCTTTAACGCTATAGGGAAATAAAGTCCTGTTAGCCTTCCGCGTGAAGCTTACAACTTTCGTTTTTTATGCATTTATGACCAGCTTGTTTTCAGCGCACAATGACGCAATATTTGCAAAGTATTTTTGAAGAGTGGCGCAATCATTAACATTTTTTACCACTTTGAAAAGTTTCGCGTCATCAGCAGATAAGAAAATTGAAGAGTTTTGAATGACTGCCGAAACGGTGTTGATAAACAGCGAGAAAAGAAGAGTGCCCATGACAGACCCTTGAGCAACTCCACTTGCAACCACATAAAGTTCTGATGACTTACCATTTACGCTAACGTAGCACTACTGGTCGCGTAGTTCGCTTCTGATCAGCGCTGTGACAGAGTGATGCAGATCAAGTTGTGTCAACTTTTGAAGGAGTATTTTGTGGCATACGACATCAAACGCCTTACTGAGGTCAAAATAAATGACATCCAACTGTCCTTATACTCTGCTTCAGAGGCATGCATCATGAAGCTAATGAGGTTGGTAGTTGTGGAGCATCCTGCTATGAATCCACGCTGCTGAGGAATGATAATATTTTCAATATAGGATGAAATTATTGAGTGCAGAGTTGGCTCGAACAATTTAGATGCTGCGCATAGGAGAGAAATAGGCCTGTGGTTACTCACAGCAGGTTTTATCCCTGACTTAAAGACAGGAACGACCCGCGCTGTTTTCAACACATTTGGAAATGCGTTCGTCATTAAAGCGGAATTAAAAATACAACTATAAGCACTGGAACTAGCAAGGACCCGCACGTCTTAATCAAAGCAGGCGGAATGTCATGAGGACCACACGAAAAAAAAAAAACGGTTTTAAGCATTTGGTGCCCTTAAAGACAAGTTCCTCTGGGACCGATAAACTTGAATCCGAGGAAGGGTGATAGGAAAGCTCACTAAGCTCTGTCACTGTACCCTTCACTGTACACAGACCCGAAATGTAGGGCGAAGGCGCCTGCGACATCTGGGAAAGGTTGGTCGTCGCCGCTAAGTAGAGAGCACTCCGTGGTAGAGAGATATCTTGTTTCTTATTGTTGGATGACTGTTCACAAATGGGTCTGCAAGAATTCTTTAAATTTTTAGAAGTACTAGCTTCCACATGTGCTACATAGATGGGATGACCACGCTTGTAAAGACGTTTAGAGAGTGCCCTGTACATTTTAAAATCATTATGCCAGTGTTCCTGATTTGTGCGCTGTGCCTTCCTGTGAGAACGGTCTTATAGCTTCAAAGTTATTTTCAGTTTAACAGAAAACCAGTGGAGCAATTTAGAGCGTTAAGCACCTTTAGTGATATAAATTTCTTCATTCCATCGTGCATAATATTCGTGATTGCCGTGACTTCGTCATTAACATCTCTTAGTTCTACTACTGAAGACCAGTCCGCATTATCTTAAGCGGTAAAAACCCACGTAATCTCTTGAGAGATTAAAAACCGCTTGAGAGATTAAAAAACAGAGGTGTTGTGTATCCTTTAATCTCCTGCTACTAGCTGTGGCAAATTATAATGAAATATGAAGCGGGGGACGATATTTATCTGGCTTAACAAGGAGAAAGTCGCCACAGGACACATTCACGTCTTCTGCGTTACTAAAGCATAGGTCTAGCACATTACTACAAGAGTTCAGAATATTGCTAAATTGGCGCAGAGATGTAAAAGTTGTAAGAGCAAGTAACGAGTTTCACTTGGCAGATAAGTAGAAAGAATGGATTGAAATTTCACCAGTTTGCCAGGATATGCCAGGCGTTATAAAATAACCAATTATGAGTATTTAATGGCTAGCATGGACCGATATAACGTTTGCAATAGTAGCTAGAATGGTCATGTACATCTTTATATTCATGAGGCACAACATAGAAATTCCATACTAATAGCATATTACTACCAGCACCAAAAATCTCCGCCCAGACACATTCCGTTGCACATTCGAAATCAGGGCGCCGAACGGATCTGAAAGATTGACAGTTGCAATCAGGGACTCACCGCCCTTTGATTTAAAAAACAACAAAAACAACCACAACAACGACTGCTCCTCGCTTCATTGGTCCGTATCCCGCATGTTCCGCTGGAGAAGATAACGGCACAATCTACCGCCCAGTCACCGACAGACCAAGTTCCATGACGACATGGTTGATGACTATAAAAGCGTCCCCGGCCGCTCCCTTCTTCAGTGGGCAAGGCAACAGCAGCGTGGGCACCATGTTGATCCGCTGTCTGTCACGTAGTTATGTTACCTTGCCAATTCTCGGCGCATCCGTTCTGATGACCGATGTACGCTGCTGTTACCTCGCCACATGACTGGTACCATGGTTTTGTCTATATTTATTTGCTTTCTGCTTTGTTAAATGCGACCCGGACGCTTTTATTGAGCGGCAATGTGGAAGTTAACCCTGGTTCCAACGCTCGTTCTGAGCGCGATCCTGGCTCCGAAACCCAGTTGACAGTTGGTAAACAACCCGAGGTAGTGGAAATGCTTTCTGAACTCCTAAACGGTCAAAATAAACTGGATCTGGGTATTGCTGAAATCAAAATGTTTCAATCATCTGTCAACACGAGGTTTGAGATTTTGGAAGCTCGTGTATCTTCTCTGGAGTAACCCTCAACGTCTAGTGATGCGCAGGCTTCTAATGATAACCTACACGCTCAAACCCAGCAATTAAAAAAACACTATCTTGACTCTCTTTCGCCGAAACGACAATTTAGAAAAGAGGTCGCTTAAAAACAACGTTATTATACATGGTCTCAGCGAGGGCCCTAACGAGAATTATGAGGCACTTTCTTCCAACATTGCTAAGTGGTTCCAGGACACTCTTAAGATCGCATGCCCGCGTATTGAAGGTGTCATAGGCTCGGCAATAATTTTAGAGGCCGATCACGCCCCGTTATTATGAAGCTCCTTGATTTTCAGGATGAAGTGCTGGTGCTGAAGAATTGCTACAAACTTAAAAACACGAGCTTTCGTCTTTCAAAAGACTTCTCGCCACAGGTTCGAAATATTCGCAAGAAGCTCCGGGAAGCGTCCTGCTCTCATAAGGATAATAGCTCATCTGTCCAACTTCGATTTGATCACATATTTATTGACAGGGTATGATACGATTAGGATAGCACATCCAATACTCTCGTCAGATGATCAGCTGGCTCAACTAAACCTGCCGAAAAATTTGCTAGGACCAAATCTCCTTGACTTCACGGTACTGGTAATAAACTTTCCATTTTAAACGTTAATGCAAGAAGCCTTGTCAGCAATTTCTCTAAATTTCTTTCCTTGGTCTCGTCTTACTCGCCACATATTATCGGTGTTACTGAGACCTGGTTACATGATGGTGTGCATAATTCTGCAGTGACCCTTCCTGGCTTCAAAGTGGTTCGAGGAGACACAAAATTCGGGAAAGAAGGCGGTGCTCCTCTCTTTTTTCAATGTCACCTTCACTTTTCTGTACTCCCTGACCCGCCTGATACTGAGTCTTTGTGGTGTAAAGTCCAACTTGAAAGTATGTCTTTGGTTATAGGGGTCGTTTACCGTCCGGCTGGGTCTAATATTAGGTAGCTGCACAACCTAAGTGAATTTTTGCATAGTTATAATAGCTCTTCATCCAACGTTATCTGCATGGGCGTTATCTGCTCCTGGTGTTGATTGGTCTTCTGCGAAAGCGAGCGGACACAAAGTAGCTACCGGGCGTGAGTTGGTCCACATTTCATTGTCCTGTGGCCGGCACCAGATCGTTCAGGATTTCACTCGGCAAACTTCAGTCCTTGATATTGTTTTTTTTTTTACTACATCTCTCTTTAATGCCGGGTATGAATACGATGTTATTGATGGAATATCTGATCAGAGTGCTGTGTTAATTTCAGTTCCAGGCATCGTCCCTAAATCCCGCTATGTCTACTGCTATTTCCTGCCCGCTACTTCGTCTTACGTCCCGTCTGAGGTCGCGGTTCCTTTACTTATTAAACATCTACTGCACATTTCCTCACTTTAATCGCGCTGATGATTTGGCAGTAACAGATGCCCTATACAATTCTTTTGATTAGTTTGAACTAATAAGCACCACTAGTGATATTCATACCGTGATAAGTTTCTTTGAAAATCTTGTCAGTAACTGTATCAACCTTTTGATTCCTTTAAAAGAAATGTGGGCAGTTTGCCCTAGTGGTGCAAGGCTGGGTGACAGCGGGGCTAGTTCCGGCGTTTGCTAAGTATTGCTGGTTTTTGCGAAGTTATACATGGCTCGGGTAGGTTCACACTAAATGTTGCTAGGGTTTGCTAAGTTTCGCTATGTTTTGCACGGCTTGGCTACTCGGGATTCTCGGCTCGGTGACGGAGTTTGTTGGCGGTGGCCTCGGCTCGATGTTCAAGATCGGCTATTCGTCGATCGTAATCCCGCAGAGTCGCGCAACAAGCTTCCTTGTAGGCGGATTCTTGCTCCGGAGTCTTGCCTTTCTTTGGTCTTCCCATAGTAGCTGTGCGCGCATGTTCACTAGGCGAGAGAGGCGACATGCCTGACGGCTGCTCAGAGCTTCCTAGCATATGAGTGAGCTCACGGCTAAGCGAACAGTTGCTTCTCCTAGGCTGGGGAGAGGGAAGCGCACCCATGCCGCCGCGAGATTGCGCCGTATGCATGTATGTGATTAAAATAAATGAAATTATGGTGCTTTACGTGTCAAAACCACCTTCTTATTATGAGGCACGCTGTAGTGGAGGACTCCGGAAATTTGGACCACCTATAGGGTTCTTTAATGTTCACCGAAATCTAAATACACGGGTGCTTTTCGCATTTCGCCCCCATCGAAATGCGGCCGCCGTGGCCGGGTTTTGATCCCGCGATCTCGTGCTCAGCAGCCCAACAGCATAGCCACTGAACAACCATGGCCGGTTCTGTGATGTGAGAAGGTTATGTGGCTCGGCGACGCACAGCTGGGCCGAGCTTTCTGTAGGAACGAAATGGACTTAACGAAAAGCTTAACAGCTCCGCTGTAAAACAAAGAAAACAAACAGTGAAATTCCTGTGATGACTAGGGACCTTTAGCGTTTATCATGACGTGTGGCCAGATTACGTCCATCGAAACGCTCTGGCAACTCAACAAAACTCATAGAGTTCCATAGCGCTAAAAAGGAACTTTGTTCTAAAATGGTTGCTGCAAAAGAACTTTATTACAAGGTAACCTTGCCGAAATTAATGGAATAATACCCATAAATTTTGGAAAGCTATCTTACCCCCTGGGTCATCCTCGGACACGCTGATAATTAACAATGTTGCCGTTTCTGAAAGGCAGCCAATAGCTTCTTTTAACAGCTACTTCCACTCTGTCTTTACTACTGATAACTCGGTAATCCCTGTTTTTGATTCTGAACCCCACCCTCCAATCGACGATGTATCATTGTCTCCTGAGGGTGTACTTAACTTAATCCTAAACTTAAACACCAAGAAGTCACGTGGTCCAGACGGTATCCCGACTGTTTTTCTCGTTCGATACTCTCTTTGGTGCAACACATATCTAACAATTAACCTTAGGAAATCTCTCTCAACCGCCACCCTTCCTCCCTCGTGGAAACTTGCTTCAATTCTCCCCTTATTTAAGACAGCTAGCGTTTAATTCTTAACTAACTATAGGCCCATCTCCTGAACAGCACATTCATGTAAATTACTCGAACATATTATCTTTAAACCATATTATGGAATTTCTTGAAACTAACAAAATTTTATGCACTTTCAAGCATGGTTTTAGACGCGGCCTCAGCACTATAACACAACGGACAGAATTCGTTCGCGACATCGACAGCTCTTTAGACATATGTGACCAGATTGATGCTATTTTTACAGATTTTGCAAAGGCCTTCGCACTGTCTCACACCCTAAACTTATCCACAATCTGTTCGCTTTATTAAAAAAATGCATCTTTGATTGGCTGGGTACCTGACTTTCTTTTCCAGCGTTCACAATATGTGCGTTTCAACTCTGCTAACTCACCCTCGATGCCTGTTTCATCAAGGCTTCCCCAACGCACAGTACTGAGTTCTCTTTTATTCCTGCTTTATATTAATGATCTCCCCCTACACACCTCAGTTAAAATATGATTTTTGCAGAACATTTTTTTCCTGAACAATTCTTTCGCTGATTTATATAACTCGTCCAAAGCATGGCGAATGAATATGAACTTTTCCAAAACTGTCTCCATGTCCTTTACACGACGCTCATGTCCTTCCTTCTTTGCTTACGCCTTTAATACTATTACTTTAGATAGAGTGTTCTAATTGAAACATTTAGGTATCCTACTAACACACGATTTGTCATGGTCCAAACGCATTGTTGTCACCTGTAACAAGGCCCTTAAAAGACTAGGTTACTTACATCATACGCTGCGTCTTGCTCCTCAAGAAACTAAACTTCTAACATATAAAACCGTCATTCGCCCCATCCTCGAATATGGCTGCGTTGTACGGAATTAATACAAACACTGTGATGTCAAAAAACAAGAATCAGTGCAAAAAAAGGCAGTGCGTTTTGTTTGTAGGAGGTATGAAAAGGACTTTTCGCCGTCTAGCTCTCTCTTCCCCTACTTGGTCTCACTGCTCTTGTAGAGCGTCGAAAACTTGAGTACCTAAAATCCCTTCACACGTTAATCAATTCTCCTCGTCTCTCCTCTCTAGATAACTATTTGACATTTTCCAAACCCTCATCTACAAGGAGTCACCACGTTCTAAATGTATCAACCGTTTTTGCCTGCACTAATTTCTTGAAATCCAGCTTTTTTCCATCAGTAATTGAAGTCTGGAATTCATTACCGGGCTACATCCGTTCACTACCTCTGAAACCATTCACGCAAGCTTGTTTATGTTGTTTATAAATGTTTGTATGTTTCTTGTTCATCCCACTCCTGCAATAGCCTCATTGAGGCTGCAGTACGGATAAACAAACGAACAAACAAACAAATAAATAAGTAAATAAATAACAACAACAACAACAACAACAACAACAACAACAACAACAACAACAACAATAATGAGTTCTTATCTGGCGTGCTTTCATGTCTAAACTCTTAATTCTTAATGATCACTTGCTTTGTCAATCAATCAATCAATCAATCAATCAATCAATCAATCAATCAATCAATCAATCAATCAATCAATCAATCAATCAATCAATCAATCAATCAATCAATCAATCAATCAATCAAAACCTGTTTTTCTTGTGTTTACCTGTCTACTTAATTATGCTTAGTCGCGTTCAATATTGTTTGACGTGAATTATTCATGTCTGCGTCAGAGTAAAGAATTGGGTCGCCAGGCAAAGAAGCATTGGTTTGCTTCGATGGAAGCAGGCAACACAGGCGACTGTGACATGTCCGTCGAATCTAAATTGTGTCGCATGCGCGTGACTTGAGTGCATGACAGCATATTTGAGACAAAAAAGGAAGGAAGAAAAAAAGTTTAAATTTGACCAGCCGTCCAAAATTACACATCGGTAGTCGCGTACCTATAGATCGGGCTAGACGCACTCTCCTGTTGTTTATTTTACATGCACATTTACGTAGTTCCTTTCTTTACACTTTTATGCTATACACGGACGTCCTTCTTTAAGCAAACACAATGAAATGCGCTTTCTGGGAGCTCTTCTCGTGCTGGTCAGACCCATTCCGTTCTTGCTGAATAAGTTATTCGAGTGGGTGCATGCGTGCATGTTACATTCGCAAATAGCTTTGAGGCCGACGCGTATGTCGGGTATGGTGGAAAGTTAAGAATACATATTCAGCTATCTCTGAATTAATTATGGCGCTTCTTTCAGCGGTTTCACAAGAACCAGCACTACCTTTGTTACAGCGGAGTGAGCTGCTCTCACTCTAGTTCGGGTTGGTGGGCCGATTCCGTAATATGGGTACGTTTCTGCTGCGCCCAACTAATCTTGTAATTTGCGTACTCCGAAACAACAGTTCATTTCTATAGCCGGTCATTCGTTTGACAGTTATTCGGCATTAGTGCGGTAATTGACCCTGGGGCAGGTTCGTAATTGCTTTATGTGGCGATTACAATATACTCGACGGCCTTGTCGAGTCTTAGTACATAAATGGTTATCGGAAAACGTTGATTTCAAGCTATTTATGAATGGTTGCTCTCGCTTATAGATTTACTCGGAAAGCTTTATAGGGTCAGGTTAGTATCGACATTATTAATTCATTAAATCTACTGTGTGCCAATAATAAGCACTATACGGCTGACTTTAGTCTGAAAAACAAAAGAAAAGAAGGAAACTACCCTATAGGCGTATTCTAAACCAATAGCGCGTAATTAAATTTAAGGCATCACGCAATCTTAACCGCTATGTCTGCGCTATTACGGCGATCATGTTGTTGCTAGCCCCTGACGTATGTGACGAGGCGTCACGACTAAGCCAGAGAGACAGACCGAATATGCATTACTTTTAGCGCGTCTGTACGAACGTACAAGATTCGTGTGGTGGCCGGTAATAAATAATTCATGAAGGTGTCCAAGCCCTGTTCCGGCAAGGAAACGTCTTGTACATAACAGCTTTAAACAGCGAGATACAGGACACAGTAAAAATAACCGCAGGACAGAGTGCTTGCTAGCAGCCAAATGCTTTACTTCCAGGGGTAGTATATAAAGCCACGAGGAACGAATTCAGGTGACAATTGAAAGAAAAGAGCAATCATCATGACAGGTGCTCTATTTATCTGGTAGATAGGGGGAGTGACGAAGAACTAACGCATGCCTCACCACATGTAGATATTGCGAAGGTTTCAGAAATCTAGCTTGGCGCGCTCTTCTTGGTACTTCTTGACTGTTTTGTATTTTTCGAGCGTAGAGGAGCACCCGCACTTGTGACAATGGGTGGCCAGGTGGCTGCCTTTGAGTGAAGCCGCATGTTTACGTAGGTGGTCATCAACACATCTTCCCGTCTGACTCATGTAACGGCGATTGCACGTGAGTAAAATCTCGTAGACAACCAGCGCGCGACACTCAACAAAGCGACCAGCATGCTTCTTCGAGCGCGGCTGTTTTGTGTTTTATTCGCTGTTTACTCTTCTACACAATTCACCGCGTATTTTCGAACACAATGAGCCTGCCTAGTGCTGGTTTTGTTTCATCTTGACTCGTAAGCCTCACTGGCGTTCAACAGATTTTTCTGTGAGATCAAGCACCACTCAAGGCCCTGATCTATGTACGATCGTAAGAAGGAGATTTGAAACCAGACTCTTGAGTACAGATACCAAATGTTCTACATCGCGCTTATTCTTCAAATCTTCACAGAGATATCAATAACATGCAGATTGCTTGGCAATTTGTGTGGGTCGTCCCCTTTAGCCCCTCGACCTTTGCCTGTTACAAAAGCCGAAATTGGGAATTTATTTCGATGCTAGGTGAAAGAGAAGAGACGCGCTGCATTGTTGGATATACGTTGTCAGGGTTTGCCGCTTTGCTTCCCCTATATCTGCGTCGTGGGGAGCACTGACTGAAGCGTCGATTTGCGGCGTTCATTGATTGTTTCTCCACGCATTCCAGTTTCCTCCTTACCAGGGCAACTGTCCTCCAGAACAAACAAACGTTGCTTTGGATACTTAACGTTTCGAGTTGGCGTCTACACCATTCGCTGACCGGACAAGGAAGCAACATGAAAACATCTCGCGGGCACTTTAATTTTTTCCATGCATAGTTTAGCATGCAACCGCTATTGCTGTAATGGTGCTTTGATATTCCACTTATTGACTTAGAACGTATTGTATCAGTCTACCTCTCGAGAGAAAGGCTATCTCTGACGTTGCACCTGCGTTTTTTACGCACCATAATTTAAAGAAATAGTAATCACAACCGTAGCCGCATCTTGACTCATCATAAGTATATTTCACCTGCTTTCACTCAAGTTCATTCGAGTTCAGCGATGGTTTCTCAGCATGCTATTTTTTATTTCTCCGTGAATTAGTTTCTCAGAATTATTTTTTCACTACTGTCTTAATGGTATGGCAAAAATAATTGTTTTCAAGCTTTGAAAACGTTACCTGCTTTCTTTAGGGAGTGAATAGCAGAAGTGGCAACCAGCACCGATATTTTCGAAAAGAGATTTTCCTGTGGAAAGAAAAAAATAATTTTATGATGGCGTACAACGAGTTGGCGGCCGAAATGAAAAGAGGCAAATAAAGCAAGTAATGCACGCTACCAAATTACCGCAGCTATTCTCATTCGATGAAGGGAGGTCAATTCATGTGTCATTCAATCGCAATGTTAAAGATGTTTTTACGGTCATACTCTCATAAAAACGCCTACGTTCTTTCAGGTTCTGTTCTTGCAGCTAAGCCTCAAGGGTACCCGTACTAATGGTTGTATGGGTTTCTGCAACGCAGTATTATCCTTTATGGCTAGCTCTCTTCTAACCGTGTTGGCCGCTTCGGCTCCTTCTCTCTTTATTTCCTTCTCCTCCTCCTCGGCTCCTTCGAGCCATCTGGGCCCGTGCACTTGGCAGGTGGCGCCACGTACGGAACAAGTACGCACACACAAGGCAGCCAAGCGTGTTTATGGTCGCTTTATGCTTAGACTGGTGCTTCCGCCACACAAGCCAGCCAGGTAGCCTAACTCGGAAAGCGCAGCAACCACACTGTTCCTCTTTGCTAAGAGTACAGTGCTCATGTTTGGGCAGGTCAGCACGTTAACCAAACCTCGTTAGCGCGCGTGAGGAAGTATCAGACATTCCGGCCGCCTCGAATGTGCGTGTCTCTTTTTCTGTTTACCTTATCCAGAAGAAAGATGCGGTTACGTTTTTCAAGAACAGGTAAATGAAGCGATGTGGGAACTGAGCTCTCGAGTCAAACAGAAAAACTAGGAAACTGAAGCTATATTCATCATATGGAATCGTTATGCTGGCTGGAGGCACTAAAGGACACCCTTTATGTGAAAAAAGGACAAGAAAAAGAAGGAAGAATAGATATTGAGCTTATCAAAAAAAAAAAAAAAAGTCGCAGTGTCACCCGAAAGGTGAAGCATCGATTGCGATAGGAAATCAGTTGACAGATATACGAAGTAAGAATAATAAGGAAGGATAAACTTGGAAACCTTCGCTTATTAATTAAATTGACAAGCATGGTGTCAGCGCGCACATGCAAACGCGAAAACAACACACCCGATGACCACAGACACTCGTTGTCAAAACGCTGGGGCGAGGAGGCGTGGCAGCAGCAGTGAGCGAAGTGACCCTTATGCTATATATCGCTTCAATGCAGACTGAGCGGCGAGAACACAGCACGCACAAAGGTATGAGCGGACTGCAGATGGCATTGAAAATAGAGGGCGCGCGACTTCACAAAGTGCTCAGTTGGTACCGGAGTAGAAAGCCACCCCCCGTTTCTCCCGCGCTGCTTTCCCCACTTTCCCCCCTTGCCTGCGCGAGATTGAGCCGCGATCATGGGTTCCTCTTGCGTGCGGTCGCGAAATGCGCAGTTGCTGCCAGAGAACAACACCGCCCCCCCTCCCTCCTTCCCATCCTCCCACGGCTTCTCGCGCGACGGAAGACGGCGCATTTCATCTCAGCTTTCCTCCCAGATTGAGCTGCGATCGTCAGCTGCCCTCGCGCGCTTTCACTTGCACATACAGCATATGGCGCGCGGCGACGGTGTTATCGCTCTTGGATTTCATGTGGAACATCATGCCGACGCCTACATCGGCGCCTACGGCAAGAATTCACCTGGAGGGTTCCTATAATTGCTCTCGAAATAAAAGACAGGTCTTCGTAGTGGAACCAGCGCTGAGCAGGAGGCGCTACGGCAGCCTGAGTGTGCTACTGCAATATGCTGACACCATCCAGTAAGGATGCCACGTAAATGACACGACGTTTGGAATGATAACGGACACACCTGTATCAACGTTTGCTATAGCGCGGCGCGACCTGCCAAGCATAGTCCACAGCCATGCCCGTGGCGAGATACGCTTCTGCACTTACGTATACGTCCTAGTGCGCCGATATCGAGCCAGATCATAAGCCGGATTTATGTGCCTAATGATGAGTCATGGAGGCATTACGGAACCAGGGTGTAGACGAGCCGTATGTAAAAATACTGAAAGATACCTATAGCGGCTCCACAGCCACCGTAGTCCTTGCTTTCTTTGGAAAGCAACAGAATCCCAATAAAGAAAGGCGTCAGGCAGGGAGATACGATCTCTCCAATGCTATTCACAGCGTGTTTACAGGAGATATTCAGAGACCTGGATTGGGAAGAATTGGGGATAAAAGTTAATGGAGAATACCTTAGTAACTTGCGATTCGCTGATGAAATTGCCTTGCTTAGTAACTCAGGGGACCAATTGCAATGCATGCTCACTGACCTGGAGAGGCAAAGCAGAAGAGTGGGTCTAAAATTAATCTGCAGAAAACTAAAGTAATGTTTAACAGTCTTGGAAGAGAACAGCAATTTACAATAGGTAGCGAGGCACTGGAAGTGGTAAGGGAATACATCTACTTAGGGCAGGTAGTGACGGCGGATCTGGATCATGAGACGAAAATAATCAGAAGAATAAGAATGGGCTGGGGTGCGTTTGGCAGGCATTCTCAGATCATGAACAACAGGTTGCCATTATCCCTGAAGAAAAAAGTGTATAATAGCTTTGTCTTACCAGTACTCCCCTACGGGGCAGAAACCTGGAGGCTTACGAAAAGGGTTCTACTCAAATTGAGGACAACGCAACGAGCTATGGAAAGAAGAATGATGGGTGTAATGTTAAGGGGGTAGCAAGAAGAGAGCAGATTGGGTGAGGGGACAAACGCGAGGTAATGACATCTTAGTTGAAATCAAGAAAAAGAAATCGGGGGGGGGGGGGCATGGGCAGGACATGTAATGAGGAGGGAAGATAACCGATGGTCATTAATTAAGGGTTACGGACTGGATTCCAAGGAAAGGGAAGCGTAGCAGGGGGCGGCAGAAAGTTAGGTGGGCGGATGAGATTAAGAAGTTTGCAGGGACGACATGGCCACAATTTGTACGTGACCGGGGTAATTGGAGAAGTATGGGAGAGGCCTTTGCCCTGCAGTGGGCGTAACCAGGCTGATGATGATGATGATGATGATGATGATGAGCGGTGAGCTCGCTAAAGCGAAATCGCAGCACGTGCTACTTACACTGTAAACTGTTTCGTCCGCTTGCTAGGTTGTGTGTTAGGGTGCTGCTGTTGTCGCGTGATGGTTCAGCGCTGGTTGTCCGTGGATGCGACCGGACAAATATATAATAAATTTGTCGCTATCGATGGGTTTTCACGGTATGGCTGCGCGTAGAACGATCTCGAGTCCTTTCAATGACGAACATGATCGTCAGTGTACCTAGGAACGTAGTATTTATTTTTGTCACCTGGTTTGGGTCACATCACGAGCGGCAAGTGTAGTTGTCTGGTTATTTCATTGTACACGGTGGGACCGATACTTTCTGAAGGTCTGAAACAAGGCTGTTGTAAATCTTGCTAACATCTATCGAATTTCGCGTAGGACGTTGGAGGTGCTCTGTGCGCACGCGTGACACATTCCTGTGCATGCGCGGTTACATGTTCAAATCGTCGTCGTCGCTTCGAGTTTGATGCTTCCTTTTAATAACTGTGTCTTTATTAAACAAAGTAAGCTGAATAAAGACGACGATTTGTCTTTCGACGAAAGAACGCCTAACAGGCGCGAGTCTGGCGAGGTTCCGTACAGTGGCGCGGGTGGAGCTCCCCCTGCCGTCAGTAGGGAGCGATGCCGATGACTCCGCAGCCGAGCCTGCCGCCCGCGTTGCCCGTCGAGCGGCTATCGGGGTGCGTGGTTCGTCCCAGGTCGTCTTCGCGCTCGTGCACCTGTATGGCCGGGCAGTTTCATGCGAAACGAAGAAGATACAACCTTCGTAAGTTTCCCGAGTTTGGAGGTTTACGTTTGCTTGTAGGATGGCGAAAAAATGGTACCTTTCAACCGAATGAAAATAAATATGCATTGCACCTAGCATTAATATAACGTTTCGCATATGAATTCCGTTAACCGTCACGAGACTTTCTCTAAAGATACATTTTCGTATGTCATGTGCAAGAACTTGGCCGCCATGGCCGGCAGTCGAGGACATGACATTGCGCTCAGCAAAAGAACACCACTATACCGTTGAATCACTCCGGTGTGTTTTATAAAGGCCTCTAACAGGGATTAATTCCTGAACACGTGATCAATATCTTACGATGAGGAAGCAGAAAATAGCTGGTATTGGTTGATTGCTGATAACAGCACACAGAAAACAAATACGAAGGCGAGTGACACTGCAGAGTGCTTGAGCTTGAGTTGTTATTTCCTCTGCAAATGTGGCACCTATATCCATTGTGGGGGATCAGCCAAGAAATGGGCGTTTTGTCCAAATGACAAGAAGTTTCGAAAATAAAAACTGTCATACTGAGGAAAGTGATGTTAATACATGATCAGAACGGTCATCATACAGAAGTGAATGGAAAAATGATTGAAAAGATAAATAGTCGCAGTTTCACTCGAAAGGCGAAGCATCGATTGCGATAGCAAATTAGAAAAAAACCTATACTAAGTAAGGACAGTAGTTTATAAAGTTGTAAACACTCGCTTACTAACTAAATTAACAAACATGCACGTGCGCACAAGCAAACATGAACACGTCTCACTCAATGACCGCGGAAACTCTTTGTCAAAACGCTGGAGTGAGGAAGCGTGGCAGTAGCAGCGAGAAAATTGACCTGCGTGCTGCCTCTCGCTTTAACGCGAAATAAGCGGCCAAAGCATAGCGCCCACGAAGCTATGCGCCCTCGGCGCACCTAGACTCTGTACTCATCGCAGATCGCTTTCTACACTTTAAAAAAAGTTTACGCCTTTGGGGGTGTACATTTGCCACACAATAATAATCGTCATCTGTCTTGCCCGCACGTCCTCTCTTGAAAACGCTGCGCTCGTTACTTTCCTGTCGAGAATGCTCTGTCATGCTGATAACACGCATGCCGTTCGTGACATAGAGTTTCTCACTATAACACCTAGAGGGTAATCTGGCGCCACCATCTATGGGAGTTTATTAAGGGGGCACCGTGCCGTCATGGGAATGACGGTATATGTGTCTGCGAGGCTCGTGTTGGCTGGTGTTGTAAGAGGCTTCGTCTAAAACGTGGATATGGCTACGCAAATAACGCGTTCTCAAAGTAAAATCTTCATAAAATGTTTCCATTCACGCATATTACATCTTTACTCACCCACGATGCATGACCAAGCGAAGAAAAGCACGAACAGACGACCAACTGTTTCAAAGCGAGCGCAAACCTTGTCGTCTGTCCTCCAACTTTAGCGGCCCGCTGATACTTTTTACGTAACATGTAGTCGTACACACAATAACAAGTTCTCATAGTCAAACAAAACATGTTTTCGCGTAATAATAAAGCTAAAACAGCTTTTCACGTGCTGTTCTAGTAGAAAATGAATCATTGTGACAGACGGAACGGTACTTGCCAAGCGCGTCTTCAAGGTGTCCTGTCTCTACGAGAACGATGCCAATCCGAATCCATAATATACCGGCATTCCCATGCATACCACAGCGCAGCAGCACCAGATTTCCTTCTAGGTAATGTAGTGAGATACTCTATGGTTCGTGACTTCGAAGTACCGGGCTCGCAGCGTTAAAGGAAGGAAATGCGGGCAAGACAGATGACGATTATTGTTGTGTGGCAAATATACACCCCAAGTGGCGCAAATGTTTTTACAGTGTAGATGGGGCCTACGCGGCCGCGCCGTACGCAGCAGCCACCAGAGTAGAGCCCTCCCCCCACCCTCCCTCCGCTCCCTCCGGGTGCCTTGCGTGCGACAGAAGACGGCACGCTTCCTCCCCGCTTTCCTTTCTTGCGCACGCGAGATTGAGCCGCTATCGTCGGCTCATCCTCGCACGTTTTCACTCGTACACAGAGCATACGGCCCTTGGACTTAATACGGAACACCACGGCGTCGGCGACGACTACGGAAGAAATGCGCCTGGAGTGTCTATATAATTGCTATCGCACAAACAACAACAACAACAACAACAACAACAACAACAACAACAACAACAACAACAACAACAACAACAACAACAACAACAACAACAACAACAACAACAACAACAACAACAACAACAACAACAACAACAACAACAACAACAACAACAACAACAACAACAATTGTAATATATTTTTATACATGTAGACCATACGAGTCAATAATACATTATTTCATAGCATTGCAAACATTCAAATGACCGTACTCGAACGTGGAAGCACCAAAGGAAAGCAGGAAGGGGACATTCATGCCGAGGCCAAGGTTGCTTATAGCGACTTCGAGCAAATCTCTTACAAGCAAGCAGAAAGAAGTCTGTTGTTTCCGGCTCACTGCAGCACTGTATATACAAAGGAGATCCAACCAAA
The DNA here is from genome assembly GCF_050947875.1 of Dermacentor variabilis. Lineage (NCBI taxonomy): Eukaryota > Metazoa > Arthropoda > Arachnida > Ixodida > Ixodidae > Dermacentor > Dermacentor variabilis. Next base: position 182,989,852 of record NC_134573.1, on the reverse strand, counting down.
CCAGACCTGTGCAGATGGAAATTTAGTAGTGGTTCCTGATAGCGTAACCTCGCTAATTTAAGTTCAAATTTGCGTGTCAGGCAGAATTTGCGGCTACAGGGGAATAGTAGGTGATGTGAGTCAGCATGTGAGGCCAGACTAGATTTATAGAACTCGTTCAGCATCAGTTATCTTGGAAATATTGCCGCAGTGACATTGATTGTTGAGGGAAATACAAATTACAGGGCCACCCAGAGAATCATTCGCGAATGAGGGATCATCCAGCGAGTTATTGAGCATTCGTTAAGGTAGAAGCTTAGCATTTTTTGGGTAAATATTACCAAAAATATTTTCATGGGGTATCGCGAGGTAGTATCACGAGCTGATGTTACTGCAGCAATTTTTCCACTCAAGGGCTCGAGTAGCCTCTGCGCAAGAACCACCTGTGGTGTACAAAAACGGGGCCAATGGACATTAAAAAATGAAGTCGGCTGCCTTATAATAGCTGTCTGGGGTCTTGTGGAATGAGATTCCTGCAGTCGCAGAACGGTTTTGACTGTTAGCAGTCGAAATCTCGCCATTACCGAAGGCACTCACGCTTCTAGGTACAGCACAGTGTTTCTATACGAACTTTGGTAGCCCAAGACAAAGGCGGAGCGCATCACGTTCGAGTAGAACGAAGGGAGCAATTTTCGAGAAAGCATGGAATGCCCGTAGGCGGCGACAACAGCTCTCAAGCACACAGGTCCTTGCTGATTGCTTAGGGTGACATGACCTGAACCGCACATTGCCTGAATGGTTGGGCCCGCAACGTGAAATAAGTTGACCGACTTCTCCTTGGCATGGCGCTGATAGGTGGCCAGCTTCCATTAGATGGTATAGGGGCTTTTATTGAGCTACATGAAGCAACGACTGAGAGTGTAAATCTCTTACATTCACAAGCAGCTCTTGGTGCCGCGTTATTATCAATTGTCAGTAGGAACACTCGCAAGAAACTGCTGGTGGTGTGATTTCTCTGTGCTGTTTGTGCCCCACCGATGTAATTCTCACTAGCGAAAGTACTGCCGGCAAAGGTATTACTAGCATAGATAACATTTTGCATGCGGACAATACACTAGAAAGTTATGAATAACGCAACGACATACAATGGGGAAATATTAGTGTTCGAGTGACGTTCGGTGCATTCAAGTGCTTGTTTGAGTAAAGCGTCATCTAACTCACAGCTCGCGGGACAAGCTGTTGCATAGATCAAGTGGCAGCAACACCATGACAAGAAAATAGAAGACAAAATGAAAAACAGAGCGAGAGAAGAAGAAACGTAAAATGAAACAAAAAATAGGGCTTGGGGGCAGGCATATGGCTATATCTGGGTCATGCACGTCTTTATAAATTGCATCTCCACTGCGCACAGATTTAATATAATGCTTGTCTTCCTTCTTTGCATGTACTGCGTCCATTGTTGGGCTATTCATAACTTCAAGTATGTAACAATTGAGTTCTTGAGAAAGGTTGCGAAATAGTTCCGTTAAGTGCCCCCGTAATTTTATGCGCGCGTCAGGAAATCGTTCACGGAAACAAGCAGCTGTTACAACGCAGGGCGGCTCGATCCGAACGAGCGGTGTCCGCTGTAGCCACGTTCCGCGTACAAAAATGAGTTACGTCAGTGGACGCTGTTGCGCACAGAATGAAGCACGGTAACAAAGGCTTCTGCAGACTGCCGCTCCTAATATTGTCGGCCAGTGGCGATCGTGGTCCAAACATAGCATTGTCCTCGAGAAGCGTGTGCTGTTACGAAAGTCTGTCTCTCCGAACAATTGAAATCTCTCGTTGGTGCAGGCAAATTACGGGAGAGTTAATGTTCTAAAGACTCAATGGAAGGAATTACATGGGCTGTGTTTTGCAACAGCATGCGCCTTTTGCTTCGAGCGCCTTATGCTATTGTCGAAGGCGGAGACGATTTTTGCAAGATGAAGCTCCGAAGCTTTGTCTTAATTATCCTTAAAAAGCTAAGGCTGTTAACCAATGTAATAAGGTGGTTAGTACGTCGGCTGTAGGCTTCATGGGGGTAGTATTTGTGTGCGCTTTCAGGTCTGGAGAACGATTCGACGCAGTAGGGAAGGAGCACGCAGCAGTGACAATGGCAAGAAAGGAGAGTGAAAACGAGTGTAATCGGTCCATCCGTCATCCTATTTATAGGTGACATGGTCTTTCGAAGTTTCTATGTGAAGGGCATGCGTCTAACGGGAACAGTTTTAACATGTTCTCGGTAGCTCTGGAATACGAAGTTACTATTTCGTTATGTCGCCATGAAGGAAAAAGCTGACTTGAGACAACTAATGGCTGGAACAAAGCGCAGTAAAACGGGACGTATAGCTACGGTGTGATGGAACAGTGCTGTGTGTCATCCGGCAGCGGAAACATGGCTATTTTTGCGATGGTGACCTGAAGTGCTAGAGCACACCAGTGTACTGCTGCGTCATTTGTCGCTGCAGCCTGGCGTCACTGTTGCCAAGCGTTGTCTTATCGGCGCAAAACAGGGCCTCCAGGATAAACCATTGCAGTTGTTGCGGAGGCTTGCAGAATTTTTTTTCTTACGTGCTCGGACATTTTGATATCTGTATGGCAGAGACATGTACAATTGGCGACAATTACGTTTCGTTTTTTTCTCCCTCCAGGAGAACGGCTAGTACAATTCGAAGCTTCTTCAGACTGAAACCATTGGACAGTTTCCGCTCTATTCCTGCTCTTCAGCGTTCCTTCGGGAAGAGATATCTACTTGATGCTGGCAAAACTGCTCATGGCTGCCCATGAAATTTTAACGGGAATGCGTTAAGGGCCCCGTGTCGCAGAAAGTCTGCTGCCAGCGCTAGTGGCGGTGATCTCGAGAAAATGATCTCGAATTACGCACATTGATCCACCCAGACCTTCCACGTGGCGCAGAAACGTTACTGATCTAGTTGAATTTCTCAAAGTAGAATGCGCCAGAAAATTGCTAAAGTATGACTTACACACAACCTACAGACGGGACAGCCTCGGATCGTAATTTGAATATACGAGAAAACATAATTCTGTTACGCCGAAGCGCGAACACAAACCCCTTTCAACGCGACGTTTTCCAGCTGCCGTTTGAGGTCTGTCTTAGTAGGAGCGGCGCGGCCTGCTCGGTTTCTTGCAAAGTCATCAAAAAAGAACAGAAAAGATCGCCCTCGTGTATAGCGCTCGCCGCCAGCGTTTCCCGAAAAACATTACATTTACATAAGCTGTAGTTGCCAGGAAGCGTCAGAAGCAGTCAGGGATCTTTGAATACTGTCGCGTTCCACTCTTAAAGGCGAAGCTTAAGCGTCCTTCCAAATTTTTCTTTAGATGTTAGCACTTTTCTGGCTAACGCAGGGGAAAGATGCTCGGGCAGCCCACCTTGTACAGTGCAGGCTTTTTGTGAGCTGTCTCCAACTCTGTGCCTTGTCGTTCAGAGGAAAAAAAAATGGACAACTAAAATATTTATGTATGTGTCAAACGAATGCTGCCATCGCAGAAGCGACCATGGTTCTCCCATTATCTTGCTGCGCGGGCAACACACCACTCCATTACAGTACACCATTTACCATCCCCATTCCAGCGTATTTGGAAGCGTCACTGTTGATGCGGGTTGTGGTGGTGGCGTTGTCGCAGATGGGGTTAGTCTGGTATACATAGCCGGCAATTGTTCGTCTCAGCCGCCTACCAGTTGAGATCAGAGGTGTGTAACCAGGTGTCGATGAGCCCCGTGTCTTGCTGGAAGGCAGTCAGCAGTCGTTGCACTCTCTTGATGATTGCAGTGGGCCATCCCGGGAATACCACGTATTCAAAGGTCCTGTGCGTAAGACCACTCTTTTGTAGGCTGTCGATAATCGCTCTTCTGTCTTTGTCGAACTGCGGGCATAGCCAAATGAAATGTTCAATGCCGTCGATATAACTACAGAAGGCACATAGCGGGAAGTGCATCGTCCATTCTTGAATAACCACAGCGGCATGTACGCAAAGTCGGTTCTTATGCGGTTGAACAGCGTCGCTTCCTCGCGAGTAAGCCCATGGGTCACACAGGCTTGCTGGCTTGATGTGGAGTCTTGTGGATCGCTCTAAAGTGACTGCGGATTGCAGCCTTAGAGTTCTGAAAAATATCACTCACTTTTGGGGCACCTGTCAGCGCTAGGCGTGCAAGAGCGCCAACTTTTTCGGTTCGTCCAATTCCTACGTGGAATGGGATCCATTGGAATTTAACGTTAAATTCCTTGCTAATAAGATCTTTAATCGGTGCCAGAGATTGCCTTGTAGATTTCTCTCGAGGTAGGCCACAATGTAATCGTTGTAACGCTGACTTTGTGTTCGTCAGCACTACGACATCTAGTGCAGAATAGGCCTATAGTTTGTGCAAAGCCGCAGTAATTGCGGCGTCTTCTACTGTTGTAGACGAAACTACGCGACGATCCAGGCGGCCAGTTGATGTCACATCAAGGGAGAATATTGAGAATGCCGCTTCGCAGCTATTTGCGTGCACACCAACCCGTCTGTGCACACTCGTAGTCAACGTTTTCAGATTATGTTGCTTGTAGGTGGCTCTGATACACTGTGCTCAAGCGGTCTAGCACAAGTAACTTTGCATCGGCTGTTGAAATGGTGCCTTTCGCCGGCAGTTGGGCTACGCTGAGGTTGCAGGTAACGTCCGAAAAAGACCACGGCGGATCGAGACGACTTCGTTTGGGCCACTCCAATCCTAAAAATCGGAAGGTGTTCAGCGCCGCATGGAAATGGGAGCGAGTTCTTGCTCTTAGACTCCGGAGAATCACCACGTCTGCGGGGGACTCACTCGCCCATCCTTAATAGCTGCGTCAACAAGGCCTCCTATGCACAAAAGCGTAGTTTAAGAGACTCTGCTTCAATAGTAACCTTCTTGTTTGAAGCCGCCCGAGGTACACAGCGTAGTACTGTGAACACAGCGAATACCACACGCTGGCAGTTTTATTGCTGACTGATTACAAGTAGTATTTGAGGTCAATTCAACGTGGCCACAGAGGTGCGCTTTTCGGACTCTTTTGGAACAGCGGCGTTGACCATTAAAGTTGGCTCAATAACTTCTTTTGTCAGTCTGAGACTTGGGAAATTCGATGCGTATTCTGTTTCCAAACCACCTAGTTGTGGCGCAGTGGACGTCGTCTTCTTGTTCGATGGTTCGCTTGCATCCTTTGGACCCAAGACAAACATCTTACAATCCTTCGCTGAGCAGCTGTACTGCAGGACATCGTCTGTAACTGGTTGGGTGGTTGGCGCCGCAGTTAGCACGTACGAGATGTTCTTTACTTGCATACGTCTTAAAGTCATGATGTATGCCATTTATGGACAACGCACGTCTCACCGATTCTCAGGAACGTGCACCCGAACTTCCACTTCGAACGGCTACAAGACCGAGCGCGCAGGCGCTCGCGAATAAGTATGAGCACCACACCAATGTCTTGTACTTAGACATGAACAACTCCGCAAGAAGCACCGCATTCGTCACCAGTGTATTCGACTATCACGGGACCAAAATAAATGCGTCATCAATTTCCATAGCCAGCGCTGCGGATGCAGAGGAATTAGCGCTAGCGTTCGCCATCACGACGAGCCCACACTGGGAGTCTAATAGTTCTGACGGGCTCTCGGGCAGCATGCCGAAATTTTTCCAGGGCTAAAATTTCCAGGGTCGCACATGGCATTCTGTGTGGAGCACACCAACCCCCACCATATATACAAATTGTGTGGACATCGGGGCATGAGTCCTTATGCGGCAATCAGCAGGCACATGCCTACGCCCGAGCGCATGCATACCTAAAGCCGTGAGAGGGACGCGCCAAACAGTTCTATCCCGAGCCACTATCATTAAACTAAACGCACAACCTACAATACTCGCTTTTCATGAAGAATATTACCACTGCCTGATAATGCTCTGACGGGAGAGGAAGCCGTAATATGGCGGAAACTCCAAACAAACGCATATTCGCACTTGAGTCTTTACAACGCCGTACACCCTGCGCTGTTTTCATATAAATTGGCGCATTGCGGCCAGTGTGCTACGCTTTACCACATGGTATGGGCTTGCGCAAGCACACCAGACCTCGCACCCATGACAAATCCCACCACACAACAATGAGAGGCAGCGCTGTCCAGCTACGGCTTGACGGACCAGCTCAACCTGGTCAACCGAGCGAGAAGAGCAGCTAAGGCCACTAGATTCTTGGATTGAGGGGACCACCCACTGCAGAGCGGAGGAGCTACCTACGCTCGCGTGCTCTTTTGTATAATGTTAATCATTTCTCTCTCTTTCTCACATTCATGAGACCCCCCACGGCGCTTACATTTCTGTTCCCCACGACAGTACTTAGCTACATGTCCGAAGCACCGGCACTCAAAACAGCGAGGTGGTGCATCCACGTAGTCGACACGCTCGTGTCTGCTAAAGCCGAGATTAACCTTCTACGGGCGTTCAGAATTTGTAGCATATGTGAGAACCACAAAGTTGATGTGTCTTGACTACAAATCAGATGAAGAGGCTTGGAACCGACGGGTGATTCTTCTTGCATGGAATACTACCTGAGGTCTCAGGTAGGTGAGCGGTTCTTCATCCGAATAATATTTTGGTACTCCTCTAACAATGTACATGTTTTTCATATAACTGTGTGGGAAACGGCAGATATGGCTATACCGCCAATTTTCTTGGCCTCTAGAACGACGTTAGCTTGTCCTTCTGTCTCTACATCTAAGAGCAATGGTCCCTTTGCTGTGAAATGGCTCCTGACTGGGGCTCCACCGAGAATCGTTTTAACCTCAGAGTATATATAGGACAACAGGGTTTACTTGCCTCGAATTAGCTCTTTTGGATGCTGGAGTGAATAACGCTGGAATGCCCACTATTCTGTCTTTACGATGGCGCACAATTCAAAAGCCACCCTCGTCCATATCTAGGCCTAAAGCATTCGTCTCGTCGTCCCCGATGATTGTGGACTCGTCCTCAGAATTCCCAATCTCTTGTCGCTTGCAGGCAGGCAGGCTTGTGCAAACTGGCCGGCGTTTATGACCCGGTGTCACCCTTTGGGATGTCATGGCGAAGTGCTCGCCGGTGCCAGCTTGGGTCCTTCTGGCGCCTTTCGAGGAGGCGAGGAGCGCAGCACCCGTCCGTCTCCGATAAGGAAGGTACCTTTTCCGAGTCATCCGACGTTTTCTTTATTTATTTATTTATTTATTCATTCATTCATTTGATACTGTCAACCCCGTTCTTGGGGTCATTACAGAGAGGGTGATGTGTGAAGAATACATGATACCTAATTTTGTCTTTGAACAGTTCCGGCCAGTAAAATGACCAGGAACTAACGATAAATGCAGGCAGAGCTACTGAGGCAAGCTGCATCAGCTTCGTCGTCTTCGTCCAAGCGTCACTATTGTATATTTGGCTGTTAGCTTTTTATTTACACTTTGAACAATGGGGATCCTTAATTTTTCGCAAGGTTCGTCTTGTTTGTCTTTTCTTTGGGTTCCAAGCCGCCCAGCTCACCTTCTGCTTAGTTCAAAGCCTGTGGTATTCGAACTTCGTTTAATTCTTCGCCGCAGTGGCCGCTTCGTAAACACCGGCTCGTTCGCCGCGTCCGCGAGCGAGGATTACTGGGCTTCCGGCTAAAGGCTCGGGTGGGTAGAGCGACGCAATGTTAGCGCTGCGACGCCCAGATTAGTTGAACGAGTGGTTCAGGACGACAAATATAATTTACCCCCCGTCCTTATTATATTTCCAAGGTATTAAACGCTGTATTGAGTGCCTAAAGTGAGGCGACGTACGCGCGAGCGGATTACTTTTCGAGGCTCATTAAACCGTGCAGGAGGGGATCGAGTCCGATGTACTGATGTGTGTTCAGAGGGCGGGGACGGTTGGGGGCGGGGAGTCGTGTTTCAATTAGCTCTCCGCACGCCACATTGCGCGGACTAGAGCTTGTGTGCTCTTGTTTGCACGGTCGCTTCATACAATACGGTACTGTGGTCAGGCCTGGCACCCACACGTGCGTCACGCGATAAGTGTCATGCACGGTATTAAACGCGCACGCACACTGCCCAAAAGAGACGTAATTTTGACCCTCTTTAGCAACACGCAGCCGTCCGAAGAACCAAGTGAAAGAACGGGATGGAATGACAAGAAAAAAAGAAAATAAAATACTATAGGAAAAAGACTTTAACGACCTACAGCCCAGAATGCTGACCTCACAAGAAGCTTACGGCTTGGTGCCCAAAACGTGATCTGTGAAAAATGAAATGAATGCTTGACGGCCGAGCGCGCACGGGCGCATACACGGCCAGACACGTGCATGAAAAGGGCAGTTCGCGAATTTAGGTTCAAACCGGAGCCTGACGAAAGGATTTTGCGAAGTGGGGCGACTCAGTGCAAGGAGGTCGTCCATGGGTCTGTAGTGCTTGACCTCAGAGAGTGCAGAGCTAACGCCACACGAAAAGCTCATGCTATTTGGCAAGCATAGATAGCAGGGGGTGAACTCATTCGCTCTATTTTTTGACAGGGGCACAGTAATGCGTGCGGGATTTGCTATCATATAATGCGGCCAGAGTTTGAAGCAAACGTTTGGACATGGCACTCGAAAGCCCCGTTGAACGGAGTGTTCAATAACACATGGCGTGCCATTACTAACGGGTCCGGCACGCGAGGCACCGATCTCCGCTGTCAGGAGATATGCTTTGAATTTGGGTTCATGCGCACCTGCAGCATACTGCTTGCCCTCTCGAACAATTGATTGGTCCGCATTTTTAGCCTCTGCGAACACTGAATGTAAAGGCGCTCTTGCACTTTGCACAGAGCTTGTGATTGCGGGCGCAATGCATGCTGCAATGAGCTGCTTCTCACGTTCAGCAACTCGCACGTATTTTGACACTGAGTTGTAAAGGCTTCGTGCAGTACCTCGGCGCGCCGAGATGAGATACAGACGCTCAAAGTCGATTCTAGACCTCAGGCAGGCTAAGCGCACCTAGGAAAGCATACGTTGTCGCATGGACAAATTAGGCAGTGAACGATAGAAAACATTCTGCAACTCGTTGGACTCCCGAAAGCACTCGCTCGCGTATGGCGAACTCTGCAGTGCCTTCGCTCTCCTCAACAACGCCACACATTTAAGGCACTGGCTCTCCACCAAGGATGCGAGAAGTAGATATTGTAGAAGACTTGTTAGCGAATTGCAGTTGACAGAGTGCTACTAGACGATCTGGAATTGTACGATGTTCCTTTGATGCAAGATTCGGCAATGAACGAATCTTTCTCCATGGGAAGAACTGGAGGCTGCTCTAGCCAGTTGAAGGCGTTCCTATTCGCCCGGACCGAACAGTATGACGTAATATTCTCTACGCCACCTTGACCATGAAGCGCAAGAGGTCCTGCTGCATCATCTCAACATTTCATGGACGGACCGGGTTGTTGCCTCCAAGGGGAAGCATAGCCGTCTTGTCCCAATCCTAAAGCGAGGAAAGTCTCCATTTGAACTAACATCACATTGGCATATTGCTCTCGCCAGCTGTGTTGGCAAGTTGATGGAAAGAATTATGCTCACGTGCCTCCACTGGTTTCTTAACCTTACAATGTTTATCGAAAGGTAGTGACAGGCTTTCCTTCATCGGTCGACAACGTCATTGACCTTGTGTTTTCGATTCAACAACATAGATCATTTAAACACCTCACTGTAGGGCTTTTTTTAGACGTGAGGGGCGCGTATGATAATGTTTCTCATGAAGCCATCCTTGATGCGCTCGTGGCTGCAGAAATCGGAAGCCGCTCTTTTTGGTGGATTTGGAGCTACCTCACCCGAAGGAGCTTCTTTGTATTCACCGAGGACGGTCAAACAGCCGACCACTACACCAGCCATGGCGTTCCACAAGGCGGCGTTTTAGCCCAGTTTTGTTCAACCTATACTCCGTTCCATACATAGCAGTCAACGCTGTGGAAGCTACGCAAGAAGTTCTGGACAGAAAAAAGAAGACGAAGAAGACGAATTCTTGGCCAGCTGCTATTCCTGCTTCGCTCTATTTTTTCAGTTAAATTTGTGCGTACCGACGCCCCCGTTGCGGGTACGGTATCAAAAGCAATGAAGGACGTTCCATCTCCCTGCCGCCAAGGTTGGGGGCTGGCCGCCAAGCTGCAAGTCGGTCTGCTGCGCCCGACCCCCTGAACGTGACTCTCCTAATGTCATCGAGCTGCTCTGACGTCGACGACATGGAATCCGTTGGTGGATATACCGAGGCCGCAAATCGACGGTTGAAGAGGAAACTTCGTAGGACTTTAAGCGTGAGTGAGCTTAACTGCAATAAGCCGCCCTCACAGCAAGCGTACACAATCGCCTATATCCCCGTCGCTGCTACAGGCAACCTCGATTCCCTCAATAGGCAAGCTCTCACTGCCTATCTCAAGAGGCTGGCTACAGGGCAAATCAGATAGAGCCGATTTAATCGCAGAAAAAAAACATACTTACTGTTGATGTGACTACGCTAACCATCCTCGACATTTTGAAAGCTTTAACTCAATCTACTAAATATACATGTCCGCTCATTCATCGCACATGGAGGCAGCACAACCTCATGATTCCTACCACTGCATGATCTACTGCATGGTTCCTACTACAGTCGAGTTCACAGTTATACAGATGTCTCTCAGATTGTAACCAGCTTTACTGGTGTGTTAGTTATTCCATCGACGTCAATCTGCAAGAAGTTCAAGATCAACCACGTCACAACATCGAGAGATTCCGGACTTGCGGCCCTCCGTAGCGCAGTGCTTTATGTGCAGCAGCAGCCATCAAATCACTGGGCTATATTCTGCGACTGAAAGGCAGCCCTTCAATTACTCTTATCAGCTCTGCGCCGCAGCCCATGAACAACTGATAGCGGAGATACGATTAAGCTAACATCAAGCGGTGGACAGAGGCTACGACATTGTATTTCAGTGCCTACCTGGGCATTATTGGCAATGAAAGTGCCGATAATGCTGCCCGTGAGTTACATGGCGAATGTGAAAGCACCTCGATACAATTGTCGAGAACGGATGTAGCGTGCCACTTCAGCGGTCTTCCTTATATTATTACTCTAAGAAAGGGGAATACACCGGATTTCATCAACCGGCGCCTATATGCCATGGACGCACATATGAGATTACAACTATCATCCGGTTTTACCGAGGGAAAGAAACGTTACTGCGCCACCTGCAAGTACGAGTTTCTTTCACAGACGCCTGCTCATTCCTAATTGGAATGGCGGACAGTGCCAATTGCAGCACATGTGGTGTCGCAGAAACGACCAAGAGTCTCCTGGGTGACTGCCCCACATACGAATACGAGAGGAGTGCCCTTTGGACAGCTTTGGGGAACTTGGACGACAGACCTTTCACAGAGGAGATATTGGGTCTGTGGCCTCGTGCTGCTGGTATGTGTAAGGCCACAAAGGCGCTGGTGCGTTTCTTGAAAAGCACCAGCCTGTATGATTCCCGATGGTTTCCCCACTACCCAGTTCAGGCTAGCCTACCTGAGCCTGGCCAACCTCCCTGCCTTTCCCTTACGACTTCTCTCTCTCTCTCTCTCTCTGCAAGAAAGATTGGACGTAAAACCGCGCAGACAAACAATTGTTTCCCATTACATTGCACACAAAACTCCTCCTTGCACAAGAGCGCACCAGCGTTCACTACAGAAACACTGGCGGTCGCAGACACCGCTAGGCTTCTGTAAACGCAAAACTGATCGATTAGCTTTCTCTGCGCAAGTCTCTAGTGTTCAACTTTCTAAAGATGTTCCTTCCCGTGAATTGTTCATACCCGTAAGGGTATCGTGGAGGGAGGCCGTCTGCTCGTCGTATGAACGACAAGCATATGTCCAACACATGACAGTTTACAGAGAGACATTGGAGACAACGAGTGAGTGAAATCAAGAAAGGATTGTCTTGCTGGGGGGGAGGGGGAGGAGGGAGTGCTTAAATCTAATGCATTCCACTGAAGTAGCAATTTGTGAAGAGTAAGTGAGAATTTTCCGCACTTAGTCCATTTTCGTTAGAGGGTAAACATGCGCTGATCTTTTTAATAGGCGAAGCACGTTGCTTTGTCGATAGATGTAGCATTGCCGATGTTACCGCAGTAGTTTGGCGGACAGTGAAGTTTAACCTAGGGCCTGTCAATTTTATAGAGAGTGATGGCGCTTTCGTCTAATTTCAGACGCCCACTTCTCGTAAGCCTGCATGAAGCAGGACAAACTGAACCTCTTAGGGCTCCGTTAACGTCGCAGGATATTGGCACACTTCGCAGTTGGCATAACTGATGGCACAAATCTGAATTTTCTTCTGAAGACAATCCAAAATTCATTTGTGAATTACCACACATGCCGTTGTAATGGCGAAGTTTTTACAAAACCAATGCATCTGTAATATAATTTTGTGTATTTTGAATGAGAGCTGAGCTTTTTTGGTTTTTCAGGCTTTAGCTAACTGTGTGAAGTTACAATGACTGAATGCGAATGAATTGCATGATCACCTGAACCAGCATTGGCAAACTGTAGCTAGTGGTAGTGTTAAAACCATGAGGGAGTTACAAAGAAGGCTCTTTTTCCCATCTATTGAAAGCGTTCGCCTGAGAAACAGCTTGCATTCCTTGTGGCCTACAGAAATGGTAGCTGCCACCTGAATATACAGGATGATCAGGGGAGGTATTCTGTAGGAGTCCATTAAGTGGACTGTCCATTTGGGCCGCTGCTGATTGGCTGGCGCTGCTCCTCTCCTCCTCACTTGTACGGCTGCATCCAATTAGCAGTGGCCGAAATGGACAGTCCACTAGGGGGACTCTTATAGAATACATCTCATTTCTAAGCTTTATAGAATATTTAAATATTGGCTCTGGGAGATAGCACAGATCTTGTACTTGAGCTGGATTGTTCGAAGAGGCGGACATTACAAGCACGAGAAATCAAAACACATATAGGTACAACTAATTCACAAAAAAATATCTAATTGTGGAATTAAACACAAGGGCGTCCAAGTTACTTTTGTGCTTCAGTGTAGGGTCAAAAATGTAAGTGGAACAACAGTGTATATTTAAATTTTATAGCACATTTCTCCAAACTGGCGTCATTCCGAAAATTAATTCCAAGTAGATACGCCTTGCAAACTCACCGGCTACAATTCGTAAATTGCAGTATATGCCGTAAAGTAATTAATTCGAAAGCTGTTTAGTGGATTTTTGTTAATTAGTTGAATGTGTGTTTAGATTTCTCGTGCAAGTAATATCCGCCTCTTTGAATAATCTAGCTCAGGGACTAGAAGTATGTTATCTTAAACGTGCTATATTTAAAAATTCCATTAAACTTAGAAATTATCATCCAGCATACAAAAAAGTCAATTTAGATTCATAATTTATGAATGCTATACTAGTGCGCTCGGCTTAAAATGCGCTTATTCTTTCCATCATGACTGCACTCGGTTCTCCATACGCCTTAATATTTTGGCTGATAAGTCGTGATCTTCTAAATTAATTGCATGTTTTGCCTTTACATGTTTCGCAAACCACTTGTTTGTGGAACACTTACGCCACCGGAGTGCTTATATTCCACTGAGCAAGATTTGTTCGGGACTGCCGGTTGTAAAGATTCGCACTTTAATGCCTAGCGTCGATCGTACATAACAACAAAAATACATATATACATTCTCGTTGACTCGCTGCAAGTATTAGCTCGAGCTTCCCCCAGTGTCTTTACATTCCTTAATAACCAGTGTTCAGATAGCTCTGGCAACAACAGAACATCTACACATATCTAGCAAAAGATTACAATAAAGATGTATTTGTCACGCAACTTATAGCTGTCCAGTGTATCAGCTAAAAACTTTGCTACTGCTTTCTGATTGGTGGTGCTTATCTCGAAATCAATCTCACACTAATCCTTCCGCACACCACCACAGGAGCGGGAACAAAATAAATATTTTTCTTTTCCATAATCAGTACCACTAATTAGAAGAATGATTCGTTAACATATGGAGTTAGCCCAGATTAAGGGAAGAAACATTCCAAGGGAAGGGAAGCGTAGCGGGGGCGGCAGAAAGTTAGGTGGGCGGATGAGATTAAGAAGTTTGCAGGGACGACATGGCCACAATTAGTACATGACCGGGGTAGTTGGAGAAGTATAGGAGAGGCCTTTGCCCTGCAGTGGGCGTAACCAGGCTGATGATGATGAAGGGAAGAGGTGAATGTGCAGTAGAAGCAGCTAATGAACAAAGATAACTTGAAATTACCCGCACTTCAGTGAATATATGGGATATTGGAGAAGGATGCTTGGAGAGAGAGAGAGAGAGAGAGAGGGAGAGAGAGAGAGAGGAAAGGCAGGGAGGTTAACCAGAGGCGAGTTTCCGGTTTGCTACCCTGCCCTGTGGTGGGGGATATAGGGTTGTAAAGACCACAAAGAGCGAGAAAAAAAGGAACAAGAAAAAAAAGAATAAAAGGAAAAATAAAGAAGAGAAAAAGAAGAAACGGGTAACAGAAAAGGCGTGCAATTCACAGGCGTTCACACACGCCGGTCGATCGCAAGGAGCGCAGTAGCGCTTGCACGGCCTTCTGATGCGATCTTAAGTCGCGTGGATGTTGCAGAATTCTTTCTTCCGACAGAGGCTGGTCGTCCAACTGGTTCAGCACGACTGTAAGTGATTGTTTCTGCACACTGTACTGCGGGCACTGGCAAAGAACATGCCGAATCGTTTCCGAGTCGCCGCAATCACCACATGCTACTGCATCGGCCATCCCTATGCGGATCGCGTAGGCATCGGTAAACGCGACGCCTAACCATAGCCTACAGAGAAGGGTCGCGTCTCTTCGGGGAAGTCTTGGTGGAAGTCCAAGGCTTAAGGTTGAGTTCAAGGTGTATAAACGGGCGTGCATAAAATGTGGTTCATTCCACTCTGGTGTAGTGCATTGGCGTGCAAGTAGGTGGTGCATCCTTGCAGAATCTGTCCTAGACAGCGGGATCGATAGGCGGTTGTCTTTTTCATGAGCCAAGCGAGCAGCTTGTCCACTGCCGATGATACCACAGTGACTTGGTAGCCACTGAAATTATTTCATGCCCTTTCTCAGACAGGTGGTGTATGGCCTCTTTGATTTCAAGTATCAGCTGTTCATGCGGACCACGCCGTAAGTCTGACAATAATCACCGTAGTACCGTCTTCGAGTCGCAGAAAATCGACCACTTGTGTGTTAGTTCGTAATTAATAAAGTTTAGAGCGACTCGAAGCACTGCTAGTTCTGCTACCATCGGCGTTGTGAAGTGAGACGTTTTCAACTTGATAGTGGTGGCTTTCGCTGGAATGACACTGTGAGAGAGTATTTACCTGGCACAGAAGGTCGCCACCAGCTAGTTCGGCTGCGTAGGAAAACGTAATGACTTTCATACATTGCGACATAAGTTCAAGATTTTATTTTCCTGGAGGCTGTGACAGCTTGTGACAGCACATTCTTCCGTTCTGTCTGGGTTGAGGCCGCAGATGTCGAATATTCTCTAGCAGGGCAGGTGGGGCACGCCTTCTCAAGGTGGCCTACAGAGTTTCCCAACGTTGTCTCTTGTGTGCTTCTCGTTGTTGTCGTGCGCCTTTCTTTCACTAGTTAATTATGTCTCAAGTCTCCTCAAGGTGTTTGCGGTGGAATCTCGTCCTAATGAAAAATTCGTTCCTAGAGTTTGCTTAACCTGACTTGAAATACGGCAGCGCACAATGGAGTTAGTTATTCAGTAGGGCACGTCGCCGCGCGACCTGGATAAATGAACACTAATTATATTATTACAGCGTGCGTGCGCATAAACCCTATTATTTGAAGTGAACTTTGTCAACATTTTCTCACCGAAAGCGCACTCTGCGTATTCGGACCTGCCAGGAATATTCATGTAGCTGTGGTAATTATTGCTGCCTAGATGACTAAAACATGACATTACGTGATTATTAACGCACCTGCAAGCATTTGTTTAACTCAAAACATACTTACTTGTGAAATCGCTTTGATTTGTGAGTGCTTTCTTAAACATCAGGACCTCTCGACTAAAATGTAAAATTCTTAGTATTTAGATTAATAGTTTTTAGTGTGATAACAGCGCAGAGCCTGTCACAGGAGACTTATGAGCAGAAGACAACTCAAAGATTTCTTTGGACTCTGTATTATTTAGTCCAGGTGAGCACGTAAATGTGTAGCGTTCTGTGGGATGTTTGCGAAAGAATATACAGCGCCAACTAAGACGAGGGCAAAAAATTATGGGGGCACTTAAGCAATTCTTATGATGTGTAAATGTGATAGCATTACTTGTCGCTTAGTTTAGTGTTGCGTCGAAGTGTTGCTGAGTTTAATGCTGCTGCATTATGCTTCCGAGTGTAATGCTGCTTCTTATGAGGTCTCAACAACGCAAGAGGAAAGACCGGTCCTATATGCCATTTGCCAGCTGAGTTTTATTTGCGGAGCTCTTATTGAAATAATGTTTCACGCAGATGGCGTTGAGCGTTCTTACTCGCTGACACCGCTTTAAAGCACGATGACACCTCTTTGCCGAGCGATGACAGTACTTTCCGAGCGGCACCATGGAGTTGACATTACATTGCTTCATCGGGTTCGTAGGCGAACTGCACCTCCTACTCGGGGGGGATGCTGTAGGCGCCGACGGGTACCTGAGGCGCGTTGCATCTTATTCGTCGTCGTCGTCGGCCATGGGCTGCGGCGTCTGCGGGCCCGTGACCAATGCAGAGCGAGCGGCTGCGCCTCGCCGCGCTCGCTCCGCAGCCGCCACTTGCTCTGCCATCTAGTGAATCGCCCGCTAGGTAGAGCCAAACCACGTGCACAGGCTGGAACATGTTCATCACTGTCGCGTGTTGCATCATGTGACGCAGCGCGATGGTGGCCCAGTACAGAGACGACAGTGAATTGAAGATACAAAAATGCCTTTCCTACTTAACCAGGCTTTCACAGGTAGTGTTTCAGTATGCACTTTGTCGTCTCTGTAATGTAGCGGAAACTATAGAACACTGCTTTATTGACTGCAAGGACGCCATCGTGTTTTGAGAGATTCTCCAAAGGACTTTTAAAAAGGATCTTGATGCAAATCCGCATACGACACGATATATTATGTCACCTAAATGTGAAGATGCACCTTTTGACACTCTGCTATTATGGCGTTGCACAGTTTATGGAAAACTGGTATGTTAGATCGGAATGCGAAACCAATAGTATCTTCGCAGTCACATTTCATTGAGTTGATTTCAGAACTCAAGTACTGCTATGATTAAAAAGACTTCCAAGCAGACTGGTATTCATCGTTGATGCAGTGTATCCTCTCGCCTCCATTTTAGAGAAGTGTTTACTGTAATAATTTTACTACGAAGTGTTTATTTTGTGCTTGTAGACGCAACTATGGCCATTTTCGCCGCTATGTAAATGCCTTAAGCAAGTACGTATTATATTGGTAATAAATATCATTAAAGGAAAAAAAGAAGCGATGGTGGCGTAGTGGTTAGCGCTCTCGACTATACTGAACGTCACCAATGGCTGTGGGGCGAAGGATCGAATCCTCACCGTGGCCACCTTTTTTTAGTCAGATAAAGATAATGTAATTTGCGTGCCGTTTTCCGACGCCGTTTTCTGATGACGGCGGGGTCGCAAAATGAGCCAAGTAATGTTCTCGCTTGAAAGGGAATAAACACACGTAAACAAAATAATTTTGTCGTCGTATAAATTTGCATTATCTATTCCTTCTCCGTTGTGAGTCAGACCTGCTGAACAACACGTATTGTTGAATGAGAATCATAGGTACTTCTGCAAATGGGAGGTTCGTAGAATAAAGGTCCACTGAACTTTTCTTACTTAGATGCGCAATATTATTAGGAAGTAAAAATGAGTAAAACATGTAATGCTTAGAGCCAGTAACTGTTGCTCCGTTAGAGGAGAGACGTACCGAAGACGGCAAACGCTGTCGAAAAATCAGGTAGAGTGTTGGCATTTGAAATTTTGCAGAGAGAGAGAGAGAGAGAGAGAGAGAGAGAGAGAGAGAGAGAGAGAGAGAGAGAGAGAGATGAAAAAATAAACTGGGGGAAAGGGAGGATTGAATTATATGGGAAGAGCTGGTGAGCACATGTAGCCAGCTACTAAGCGTTGGGGGTAATTGGGAAGGTGAGCACAAGGAGATTAAGAAGAAGACGATGAGGATATAAATATGAAAAACGATATTTGCAGGAATATAAGAAATTGTGGGGGTAGCGGATAGGCTAGGTTAGCGCAGGCCAGTAGTCGATGTCTGAGAAAGGCTTTTGTCCCCGCAATTAACGAAGCAGCAGGTGCTGCTGATTACTTGATGATGATGATAATTAGGTATAAAAAAGTGCGAGAAACTCACGACGACTGCCCTTCCGACGATATTTTGCGGACCCTCCAGCGCCAGCAGACGGTCGTAGAAACTGAAGAGCGCGACGCCGTTCACGTCGGGCTCGATGTTGCCCAGGTCGCCTACGTGCCTGTTCGTGCGTTGAAAAAGATGAAACCGCAGAGCTGAGTTGATTGACTGAGCCCCTAACGCTCAGCTGCAATACTGTAGAGTACTGCGCGAAATGTACATGGCGAAGTCCGGGAAAATTGGTAGTTGGCAGTCCGCGCTCTTTCCTCTCGCGTCTCTCCTTTTTTTCCCGCACCTCGCGGTGTATATTTCGCGCACTACACTACAGAATTTAGTATGACCCTACTAGCCTGCAAAAAAAAAAAAATGTCTTGAGCTCAAGTGCAAGCCCACCCATGCCGTATTTGTCTCCAAAATAATTGTTTATCACCAAGCTTGGAGCTCGAAGTGCTGTTGTAAAAGGGTCTTTGGCGGGCTGCTGTGGGTTTTACTAAGCACTGTATCTGCTATAAAGGATTTCGTGCCGAGCGGTGACCGTGAACAGCTTAATAATCTTCTTTACTACACTTTTTGGAAGAGTGCTGCAGCGTTTAACGTAAGCATTTAGGCTGCTACCTAAGACACGTAATTTTTAGCTAGATTGCAGTATTCTTTTTTTTTTTACAGTGAAAATGTATACGGCATGGATCCCGGGATTCTTTCGCGTCCGTTGACAGAAAACTATCACCATCCATGGCTCATATCCCTGTAAGCACTAAGCATTTATACCTCCTTAAGTAAGCAAAAAATGCAATGCCTCATAGCCCCGTAAGACAGAGGCTGCACGCACTCACCAAAGTGAAGCGAACAGCGGTCACATTCTTTGGAACCACGCATACAGCATACGGAACAGCATGTCGAAAACTATTATCATCAATAACTCATACCCCTGTAAGCAATGGCTCTTAATCTCGTAAGCAATAAAAAAAAATGCAATGGCAATGAACCGCCACACAAGTGGACAATATTCTGCGATTCGAAGGCGGCACTGCAGTCTCTACTGTCACCTTTAGGACGCAGACCGCACGAACAACTAATATTCCATATTACAGAGACGTTACACCATATAAGTGATGCAGGCCATGAAATAACCTTCCAGTGGCTTCCAAGTCACTGCGGGATTATCGGCAATGAACGGGCGGATCACGCTGCCCGCTCAGCCCATACTGAGGAGCGCCACGTCCCAATTCCTCTTTCTAGAACTGACGCAGCACGGAAGCTCCGCCTACTTGCTCGGCAGTGCACCGCGTCGCAGTGGAATGAGCCACATTTAAGAAATACGCGACTGTACTCACTTGATCCCACACTAAGTCTTCGAGCGCCATCACAGCTTCGCCGTAGAGACGCCACCCTTTTATATCGACTTTGGTTGGCCGTCGCCTTTACCAAAGCCTATGCATTCCGCATAGGGATGGCCGACACCCCAACCTGTGACCACTGCGGCCATGAAGAATCAATTGGCCATATTTTGTGCGCCTGCCCGCAGTACAGTCCACAGAGGGCATGCCTTCGCCATGAACTTGACCAACTGGACGACCAACCGCTATCCGAAAAAAGAATTCTACAACATCGAAAGGACCTACCGTCACAGAAGAAGGCCGTGCAAGCGCTATTGCGCTTTTTGCGATCTACCGGTCTGTGTGAACGACTTTAACTGGAACGCCTTTTGTGTGTGTGTCTCCATGTGTGCGTGTTGTTTTTTTTTTCCTTTTTTTGCGTTTTCCTCTCTCTCATCTTTCTAACCCCTATGCCCCATCCCCAGTGTAGGGTAGCAAACTGGAGACTCATAGCTGGTTGACCTCCCTGCCTTTCCTCTTCATTCTCGCTCCCTCGCAATGGCTCAAACCTCCGTAAGGCAAAGGCTACAAGCACTGAGCAAAGTGAAGCGAAAAATGCGCACATTCTTTGGAATCACGCACACAAGATACAGAACAGCATACGTGTCAATAAACAATAAGCTCAAAACAAGCATCCGAACCACATAAGTGATGATGGCGATATAAGGCCAAGAGACAATGAAGCCAAGGAAAGCACCGGGGAAATTAACTGTAGTTGAAATTGATATGTAGAAAATAATAAAGAAAGGAAACTGAAAGTGGACGACAATATAACGTGTCTCCGGTGGGAGCCGAACCCACAACGTCCGCATTACGCGTGCGTTGCAGTGATGATAAGATGCTCGTGATAGCAACACGAAGCACGTAGCGCTGTCCGCATACGCTTCCCGGTAAAGACTACTGTTGCGCAAGCTGCCGTGGCGACGCCAGCTTGCGACGTGGGGTGTGACGTCCCTAGCCTTTCGTATATAGCATTACCAGCCTAGCAACTGATTTGAATGTTGTTGCAGCACCGCTCTGGGAGGCGGCGTGCTGCCAAAATTGCCATTACTCCTATTACTGTCATTCCTGCCATTACTCTAAAACAGCACCACTACCATTGATCTAAAGCCATAAAACATTGCATACCCCCCTCAGCAGTTGTAGTGGTGGTTTATAACAGCTCGGCTCGACATCTACTTTCCCAGAGCCAGGATGGCGAGTTTTCTTTTTTTTTTATATGGGTACCGGCCGCAGCTTTCAGATGAATGCTCCTACGCGTTAACCATTTGCAGTTATTTTGGCTTCAACATGTGTATAATTCGTTATTGTAGAATGAGGGAAAGTAAGGTTAGCTTACAGTTGTTTAGTTTTTGGGAATGTTCTTAAATGGGCATGAGAAATAAACTCAGACTGACTGATTACTCTTTAAAAATATTTACATTCATTCTCAGAAAAAAAAGAAAGGAAGAAGTTTGTAGCGGAGAAAATGAAACCTCAGCTTTATTTGAAGTATCGCGAGAGAATGGGAGCGCCAATTGTATAATTGTGGCACCACATATTCTGCCGCATTTTAGTGTATTTAGATATTACATATACAGTAGAGTATGGCGTGAGTTGACGTGTTGTTTGCTAAATTATGCGATCCTGGAAGAATAGGACACCGAAGGGGCGGCAATCTTCTCATAAACTTCAAAAATAAAAGACAGCGACTAAGAAAAGTCAAAGCAAAAAGGCATTGACAATAACGAAAAAGTATCGGTGGAGTAAAACATCATATCAGTTAAACATAGCCTGACTTGCTCTACTCATGGTCAAAGAGCGGGATATGCTGATGTTGGGTTTCGATTAGGCTAAATTTGAGGCGCTGCATTTTTTGTTAATAGCCAGCCTTGCAGCTCCGAGTTGCCAACATCAACCCACCGCGGTAGCTAGTGGCTGGCGTTGCTCTGCTGAGCTTCAAGTCGCGGGGCCTGTCGGGGCCGCGGCGGCCACCTTTCGACGAGGCAATATGCAAAGACGCTCGCGCACTTCGATTTAGGTGCACGTCAGAGAACTCCAGATGGTCAAACTTATCCCGGAGCCCCCCACTACGGCATATCTTACAATCGTGTTGTTGTTTTTGCTCGTGAAACCCCAGAATTTAATTTACTTTAGTTTTCAGCGTCTCTTTGGTCACGTGGGGCAGGTGCGATAACTTCAAGACAGATTTGGCCCCCGTCTTTCGTTTTTGCGTCCTCTTCAGCGTGTCAGGGCTTCGCTCGTGACTGACTTATCTGCTGTTTATAAAGCGCAATACACCAGTATAAATTCATGTTTATTTTTAATCTTCCTGCAACTTATCTGGAACAGGAACATGCCAAAGTGTTATCCCTCAATATGGGGGGGAGGGGAGTGTGTAGTTTGAATGTGTGGCGGCAAAGGAGAGACATTAAACGAAGCAGTATGTGAGTCCAAACAGAATTCAGCCAAGTTATCGGACGATAGAAATAGGACACGCAAGCTGTATGTAAGATGTGCATGTTTAGTTCCGCACTTAATTAACCAAAGCCTCGAAGTTTACCTTATTTCATCAGTAGGTGCTCCGTGGTCAGCATTGGCCGGATTGTAGTGGGCGGCGGCACTCTTGCAGCCTGCGTTGAAGCGAAATTACGAAGGAAGCCGAGATGACGCACGCTCTGTTAACCAGTAATGTACATTACAAGAAAGGCCTACTTTTTAAATACATGTGGTGTGCAGGCTCATCGCTTGGAATGCATCTTATTTTTACAGAAAAGTGTCTTTCCCTCCTTTTTTTGTCCTACATGTTTCTTGATTTGTATCATTGTTGTTTTGCTACAAAAAAAGGAAGCATTTGTTTTTGTGTGGGGCATTGTTTAATCATATACTGATGGTTATATCGGTTCAATTCATGTTGCCTAAGTATAATTTTTGTTGTAAGAAACACGTACCACAGTCGAAAGGCTCTAGTATGTGCGCCTAACAGGTCATAGTCGATGTCGAATAAAAGGTAACTTGATGAGATTGAGATATGCGGGCGTGATTTTTTTCGGTAACTAACCTAAGAATACTACGTCAGGGGCGCTATAACGTAAAACTATTCCAAACTTTTCTATTACAATTCTGAAATCAGTCCTTCGCGATTGGTCAAACATTTTTTGGACCACCCTCATTTCACCTGTCTGTCACGCGACGTCACGAAAACCGCGATAGCTCCCCATCTGATATAACGTGTACACATGGATTATGCATGATTTGACCTAGCAGAAGAAAAATAGCTATTTCTGATTCGACGCCTCTTCGCCAGTAGCCCTTGGCTATTGGTCAAAAGTTCTCGGGCTGCGCCCACTTCGCCTGCCTCTCACGCGACGTCACAAAAGCGCAAAAACTCACCGCGTCAATGTGACGTGTACGCGATAAAGATGCATTAATATGCCGAAAAAAACTGAATTTTCTTCTGAATAACCGCAGGCTGCATGCCCCGTTTCGAAAGGAATAAAATATAGATGCCGCCGATCGCTCACGCACTGGCTACTCGCTCCTGTCGGTGAGCATAGGTTTATTTGCGTGTAATAAGACTTTTTGCGGGGCCGTGCAACGTTTTCGAGCACTTTCGGCACGTTTACGACCTCGTTCTGCAAACTCTTCTTTGCTGAGGATCTGTGTTAGCGTCATTCTTAAGTTTCCGTTGCATGCCGCCGCGATTGTCGACCAGCCACTGGAAGCAAAGTAAGGGAAAGCGGACCAATCGCAGACGCCGGCGCCACCCTCTTCATCCGGTTAGCGATTTTCAGTGCAGTGGCTCGGCCCTATCGAATCCCTCTCCACTTGAGCGTGCTCCTCGTCTCTTGTGAGCCAATTAGATAAGACAAGCCGCTCAGTGTAGGCAATGTTATTCGTTTTTCAAGCAAACAAAAGTGACCTCCTATGAACGAGGAGAGCGTTTGATTGGTCTGTTCAGACAACGCTGTGGGTGACCGCCCGATGCTTGCGTCGGCGGTTACGCAAATTTGACGTCAGGAGATTGGAATAAAAATATATTGGAATAGTTTTACGTTATAGGGCCCCTGGATAATGTGAGCCTCATTGAACACAGTAGACAAGCAGTAGAGTAACATCCTTTAAACAGGTTCTCTTTTCAAACACGTCAGTATAGGATACTATAAATGCAGCAACATAGCGACTCTGAGAGCTTATGCAAACGTGGACAGTCTGAAGGAGCCGGAACAGCCCTTTATTCTGCGCCTTTTACCAGTAGCTCGATAACATGGTTGCTCAAAAGGCCTTCTTGTACTTTCGGCGACAGAGCAGGATGCCTGATTTCATTTAAATTAGGTGACTGTTGGTGTTGCACATAGCTGCAAATCAGTTTGTCGACGTTATGATAGAGAAGCTGAAAACTGAAAAAAAAGCTATTTTTTACGTGAATTATGTCTTAGCCAGTGCACGCATTGGCCTAGTTGACATAGGACATTAACATATTCATGTAATGACACAGCACTCTTTCGAGCCTCAAATTTCCAGCCCGCTTCGGGCTAGGAATCTAGCGCGACCTGAAGAACATGAATAAAGTTTTTCATACCATATCAGCAAACCATTAGATTATCTACCGGCTGCTACCGCGCCTCTTCTCTTACTGCAAATGCGCGTTAGTAATCGCAAGATAATAACAGCTACCCGTTCCACGTATCACATGTCTTCCTTGAGCTCACCCTCATTAAGGTGCAGTATCACAACTCGCGTTTGCTTCTCTCTCTGCGCTGCTCTCTTTCCATTTGGCTCACCTTGCAGAATGATTTTGCCTTCTGTGGCTCTTTCCGCTGTACTAACTTTGTTTTTCAATCCCATAATCTGTATTTTCGGTGCCATGAGCGAGTGCAAACGAATTCACTGTGAATGTCTTTTCGAGGGTGTATAATGTGACATAGGGAGAAATCTTCGCCGTGGTTATTTTCGTTCGGGAGGCACACAGTTCAACTCAGTCTCACGGGTCGTCGCCGAGCATGCGCGGTACGGTCTTCCCTATTACTCGTGCGCGTACAACTCGGCGCGCCACCGCGGACAGGAGAGTAGAGACCGAGCACATAGAGTTTCCGGCCAAAACTATGGCGCTGCGATCATTAAGCTACCACGGGAATGGTGGCTGAGACAAGTTCTTGTGGCATTACTTATTACGCTCCTTGGCTTCTCCCTTTCGATCCTACTGCTCCTCCTTATTACGTGTCATTTATCTACACTTCCAAGTACTCATAGTTTTCTGTATACAGGGGGGGGGGCAATTAGTCGGTGCACATGAGTAATCATTGGGAATTGTTGCATCTATAATGCAATACCTTGTTACAAACGATCAATTCGCAAAAAAAGAAAGATCATGTTTCAAGTCATAAAGAC
Source organism: Dermacentor variabilis (assembly GCF_050947875.1). Taxonomy (NCBI): domain Eukaryota; kingdom Metazoa; phylum Arthropoda; class Arachnida; order Ixodida; family Ixodidae; genus Dermacentor; species Dermacentor variabilis. The sequence goes on along the minus strand of NC_134573.1, from coordinate 182,964,702 downwards.
GAAGTTCTTGCCAGATTCACCTCCTGCACATCATTCTGACGCTGACTGCACCGTTATGCTTGCAGCTGCTGTAGACACTAGAACCAGAGTCCTCTGTAGTAATATTTGCATGACCGTTTATTGCTGAGCAAAGCGAAAGTGGTTGCAGGAAGGCAAACACGGTGCTCGCCGTTCACTCACTTACCACCGGTAAGGTCGCCGAACCGGTGCACGTGGAAGCCGTGTCTGCCCGGGTTCAGTCCGGTCACGTTTCCGTGCACCTGCACCTGCGCAAAGGGGTTCTGCGCGAACGCGCGTAAGCGCTGTGAGTTTGTGTATGCAAAGCAGCTCGAGCACACCCGCGCGTCCAGGCAGCGAACGTGCCGTCCGAGAAGCGCGAGAGGATGCGCAGGTTCTAGCTGGACTGCTTCAAGTTTTTGTTTCTTTTTATTAAATAAAGGAGCCCACAGAGTCACAAAGAGAGTAATGCAGAGCAGGGACTCTTCAAACTGTAGCGGCGCACATGGGGGTTTAAGGGTGAACGAAGCTTTAAACCTTGGCGCGTGATATTCGTTTTTCATGAGGGTCTGGCATTGGGTGGAATTCTATTGTACCGACTAATCTATCATTGTTTCACATTATGGCAGTGAATATTGCCAACGCCCACCCGCACGGTAACTTCTAACGCCGTAACGTGTTTGCTTTTGAACTCCAACCCAACAGGACCTCCATGTGACCTCCACTGGTCCTACACATGTTTTATTTTTAACTCAAGGAGAAGTCAGTACTCTCGGAAAAGTGCCTGACTTGGTTGGCGCGTGTTCACGTTCTTATTTTCATATATAACTTCGAAAGGCTTGCTGTCTTACTTTCTTGAACCTAGGATGGTTGTGTACTAATGCACGAAGCACTCGAAGCTCTCGGCGCACTGTTAGCCTAAACGAAAAAAAAAGTAGCAGATATTATTCCTTCCTTGCATGTTTCCTTTTGGAAAGGATATTTTGCACGATAGTACCGAATCTAGCAGTTAATCGGCCGCCGAATCTCTGCGATGAAATTATTGCAAATACCTGGCAAAAACAGAAAAAAAGGACGGTAAGGTAAAGTGAAACGTTCGCATATAACAGAATTTCAATGTTCCTAGAAAAGAATAAAGAAAAAGAAAGATGTTGCAGGTTGGTCACATATAGAACTCTCTGTAAATTACAAACGACCCGTTACATTGTTTACAGTATTGGGGGCGATCTCCACCACTGGAAAAGCTGGCGCCACCGTCGGCGTGACATGGCATGAGGGATCACGTGGACACAGAGGCCGCATCGGCTGCTTCGGAAGCGCCGAAGCGAGCTGAAAACGAAAGTTTAAAGTCCCACCTGCGCCTCGGTTCTGATTAAGTGGTGAGGCTTTACTGCCTTGGATGTATGCTTGACATTTGAAATACTATAATAGGCAGTGGCTGCCTTTGGAGGCGTGCAGCATGGTAGGCCACTGCTCGGTGCCGCAGTGACGGACGTACGCAACGGAGCCTGGTGTCAGCCTTATTCACACGTAGCCGCAGGGCAAGGAACTGCGTGAAGCTTGGCTGGCGAAACTTAGAACCGGCAGACAGCTATCGGCTACAACTCAGGTATGCAGCTAGCACAGACGCGAGGAAGATTTCAGCTACGCCGCCGGGACCGCGTGTTGCTCAGTGAGTAGCAGAAAACGCGCACTAATACTCTAGCCCGCGCCCGCTGCCCGGCTAATGTCAGCACGGTTTCGTCTATGAACTTGCTGATGCTAGATACTGGCAAGTTCACTGGAACGGAAAGGAAGCGGTAAGGCGCACATTAAAAAAAGGCACGGCATATGGTCTTGTTTGTGTTATGAATTAATGCACTCGATTACGAAAAAGAAGCAGAGGGAAACCGCACGATGAGAAGACCGATAAACACACAGTGCGACACAACTTGAGAAATAATATTGAAATGTGCAAGACTTTAGAAGACAAAAAAAGAGACTGAGTCGTCGCGACGGAACATCACAGTCGCCGTAGCTATAGGCGACGAAGTCTCTATAAAGAAATTATTTTTGAACAGTTCTAATAGCGTCCACGCAATAATGGTTCCTTGTGTATGCTCATATACTGCGGCCTGAAGCTCACGGCACGGTGCGAAAACGCGCTGACAGCGAAAGCAAAACATTGTGCGCGGTCATGCAAGGAGACGCGCAATCGGTGGCCGCGAACCCGTGCGATCGCTGCATTAAGGCTTCATTCTGTTATGCCCCATTTGTGTATACAGACAGCCCACTGTAAGAACATATTTGACGTAGTTTACTTACAGCGTTTGCCTACCTTTCACGCAAGAAGCCGGTTCGGGAGACTCCATCGCGGCAACCGCGCGTAGTGGCGTTCACTGTACGTATTCGGTAAAGAGATAACGTCTGTAAACGATTGTGTGTTTTGAGTTTGCCCAAAATTATTAAATTGATAGTCAAAAACTTCCCTCGTATTGAGAGTACCTACATAAATGTCCAGGAGGGCTGCCGCGTGGGGTTTTTAATGAGCACCCCTAAGCGACACCTATGAGGAGCGCGCCGCGTGATCCCTCATACTACGCAAAGGAGGCGCTTCTGACAGATGGCGACTCCGTAAGTCCTCTCCCCCAATTTCTGGAACACCGATGCGTCAGGCCTTACGTGACCACCGCGCCGCGAAAATTGAAAAGCTGACAAGAAAGAAGCTGATGAAAACTTCTTTTAAGCGGAATTACACAGGCCTGCGACGTGCAATAACTATGCAGCCTGTTTTTTTAGCATGGCGTAATGAGAGGCTAAACTTAGCGACGGCTACAAACGCAGGAGAACCTAGACGCAACAATGCACTCTAGGCGTTTTTTTTTACTTGCTGGCGTGTGAATTTATGCTGACAGTTGTTCGCCATGTCTCTCTTCTGTGTCACGAAACAAACCGCCCGCGTCGTACAAGCCGTCGCTTGCCGCAATGTTCGCATCTCATTGTTGGCCGACAGTACAAAGCCACCGCAACAGCTAACCGCGCGAGACCGTGTTGTTCTGCATCAAACGGTAACTCTGCTCTCGTCGCACGGTGCCGACGCTCTACCCATGCGCTGCTGCTGCGCGTGAGCGGCGCATGTTGTCATATGGCGGAGCTCATTATCTCGCACTCCGCGAGGCGCTCGTTTCGTAGCGCATCGAGAAGGCCGACGAGTCCTCGCAACGACGTAACGCTGCCGAGGTACATTTCCGCGCTCGGTGTCCAGGAAAAAAATGCTGCCAAAACAAGCCGTTTGGTGCTGCGCGCGCGTTGCGTGTAAAAAGGGGCCCCGCACCAACACGTTTTCTCAGGGTCTCGCATCCAAGGCTGCGGCACGCTGGTTCTCTGCTTTCTCGATTGAAAGCCCGCATTGAAGTTAAAGCTCGAAGAAACTGCATAATGCTCGTTTGCGAATCTATCCACCACATTTAAAATACATGTTTGTTAACGGTATTAATCGCACCACAATTATTAAAAGCTTTAATGGTGTAGTATTTGTAGTATATGTATCGGACGTTGTTTGCGTAAGAAGTAATTGTAAGATGTATCGTATGAACGCGAAGCTTCCTTTGGCTAGCTAGCCATGATCTCGCGTCTGTCAGTATATATGTATATATATATCATAAGAAGTCAACAAACAACGAATCGAAGGAAAACACACGCGAAGTTACTTTTATTTGCTAGTTGAATTAAAGAAACGATAAATTATAGGAAATGAAGGTGGATGAAAGAACAACTTGCCGCTAATCGTTTCTTTAATTAAATTAGCAAGTACAAGTAATTTCCCCTTTGTTTTCTTTGGTGATGTGGTTTGTTTACTTCTTATGATATGATTAATAAAAATCCGGCCCCTCGGTTTACCCCTTTCTTCTTGTTCAATACATAACGAGGGTTTCGAATCCGGCAACATTGATACCTTCAGGTAACACATGGGGGTTTATTGACCAGTTGCCTTTACCCTAAGAAGATCCCGTACTCCTGACGCTTGCGGCAGAAAGAATGTTTCAACCAGGCACCAAAGTTTGCGAGCGGTCGCGCTGGCTAACACTCTAAGGGGTTAGTTGTAGCATTAAAAGCATAAATACCCAAGAAAGTGGATTGTAAAACGGCGCCCCGGTAGTTAAATTGGTACAGCATCGCACGCGTAATGCGATAACGTGGGATCCTTCCCCACCAGCGGCAAGTTGTTCTTTAATCCACCTTCATTTCCACTAATTTCCCCTATGTTTGCCTTGGTATTGTTGTTTGTTGGCTTCTTATCAAATGATTAGTAAAATCGGGCCCCTCGGTTAATCCCCTGTCTTCTTCGCGTATATATATATATATATATATATATATATATATATATATATATATATATATATATATATATATATATATATATATATATATATATATATATATATATATATATATATATTCATTTCAGTTTACTGTCCTTAAAGACCCTTGGAGGGGGTATTACATAAAAGGTGGGTTTTATATAAGTTCCACGTTATGTATGCATCATTAGCTATATGCACAGGGATCAATCAAACGCTGTTGGAACAAAGACGGGCAAGCGATGTCAACAATGCCAGCAGGGAGGCCGTTCCAGTCTTTAGCTGCTCGAGGAATGAACGAGGCAGCAATATGAGTGGTTGGGCACGCGGGCGCGCGACTTGCTGGGGATGACTGGTGCGGTGAGAGATGTGTGCTGCGGGGACGATGTATGGCGCGTGATTAAGGGTGCTGAAAAAGAACTTGTGATAAAGCTCAAGACTAGTAGCGCGTCGGCGATTAGATAGTAGTGTTAATCCGGATTGTGCTTTAAGTGCAGAAACACTGACATCGTATGAATATTGTGAGTGAATGAACCTAATAGCGCTGTTCTGAACAAATTCAAGTGAGCTGATAAGACATGCATGATGTGGGCACCAGATTGCAGATGCATATTCCAGTTTTGTTTGAACAAGTGATTGCTATGGAAGCACTTTTACTTTTTGTCGGGCCTGACGGAGATTACGCGTTAAAAAGCTTAGTGCCTTATTAAAATAGGATATAATGTTGGAAATATGTTTATACCAGGACAGATCATTGCAGACAGGGACTACTAGGCAGTTATATTACTCGACTAGTTCGAGAGGCATGCTTCCAATTTGGAAAAGGAATACCAGGGGATTACTGCTACGAGTGACTGACATAACTTTAGATTTTTTAGCATGAAGTGTCATTAACCAATCGTCACACCATGTTAGTATGCTGGCGAGGTATTTCTGCAGGGCTGTTTGATTGAGGTTGCTACGTATAGTGCAGCAAAGGACACAATCATCGGCGAACATTCGGATGTTAGAGGACATATGTGAAGGTAGGTCAATAATATATATTAAAAATAATAGAGGGCCAAGAACAGACCTTTGAGGGACGTCTGATGTTACTAGTACAGAGCTAGATAGGTGACTATGTATGATGACATATTGGGAGCGGTTACTAAGAAATTCTATAATCCAATTCATAATATGAGGCTGTAAGTTAAATTTTCTAAGTTTTAGTATTAGACGCTGATGAGGGACATTATCGAAGGCCTTAGAGAAATCCAGAAAAATTATGTCGGATTGTATGTTAGTGTCAAGGTTAGTGTGAACATCGTGCAGAAAGGTGGCCAGCTGTGTCTCCAGTAGAGTGTTATGCATAGCTAACAGATAAAGGTACTAAAGTGCCTCCAGCGGCCAGCCGCGCTGCACTATCGCTTGTATTCGCGGGCTTCTTTCATGCTCAGAAAAACACTTCTATGTAGCCCGTCTTAAGCAACAGAAAGCTGTATCGAGAGTTTGTCTAGTTGCTTTAGAATTTTCTCATTTACACTTCTTATCTAATAATAATATTTGAAAAGTTAATAAATTAAATAAGCCCAATTATATAATTAGGCTGTATGCAATAAATGATCTGAGTATCTCCAAGTTGCCCGAATCTCCTTATTCAAAGGATCTGTTTTTCGTTGTGACTGAAGTCTTTGTCCCGCGCTTGAGGATTTTGAATGTTTGTGCGTGGGACCGAGTCGCGCAAACTGTTGCTGTACAACTAGGTCCTCCCCGTCCACCCCCTACCTTCAAGCCCACCCACCCGTTTTCGAGCCCAGTGGAATTTGAAAGGAAACTATTTTTGTAGCACCGATGGTTGAAAGGGGCAGAAGCATTGCGTATTTTTTGGTTAGGTCATGGACTATGGCCACTTGAAAGGCAAGTCGGGTGGTGGTCGCGTGTGGTCTATACCTTGTGTTCCGCGACAGCCATTGCCATCACGGCCCAAGCGCTAAGCGCAAACGAACGCTTGCTCACGGCCACCGCTCTTCGACGCATTGCGGCTCAACGAGGCAAGAGAAAGGAATGGAATGAAAGGAAATGAACAGCTGTGACAAAATACGACCCTTCGGCTCCTGTGGTAGTGTGTGCAGAGAACAGAATAGGTGCGAATAAGTGTTTGCATCTGTTGAGTAGTGCTGGAGCCTATGAACTTGCGCAAGGGGGAAAACGCAACTTTACAAACGAACGTGCTTGTTATTGTGCTAGTCGCTACATAGACTCCGTTAAGAATATAGCGAAAAGATCGACACAAATATTTTCTATATCCCTGTGGTTTTCTTTTCACGCTGACTTCCTTGCACAAGTTTTACAAAACTTATGCGCGACGTGGCGTTGTCTGATTTCTGCCATTTACAAAGTACCTTGGGTGTGTCGTAGTTTGCATTTGTGTGAGTTCGGAGCATTAATCCCGTCTACCTGCTTTGAATTGGAGGCAAAGGCTGCTACTGTGATTTGAGCGGGAATATTTTAACACTTCTTCGGAATTTACACATCTGTTTCACCGCCAAAGCTAGATAACGATGGTTAAGAAATTAGTTTTCAGTGGCAAGTCCCAGCTACAACAGCTGACGAGCTAGAGCGGAGCCAAGACTTGACTAAAGCCTACCGAGTGTTGCATAAATAGGAACACCAGGTACACGCATGACTTCCGGCTAAAGCGTTGGCTCGTTCGCACTCAAATTTTGCGTTGAACTAGCCTTTGACGTGGAAGCAGTCTTATATTGTAGAAGGATCGACATTTGGGCGAGTTGGTACTGGTTGAACATCTTGAAGGGGCAGCGCAAAAAGACGATGACAGAAGGCAGGAACACACAGGACAGCGCTGAACTCACAACTAACTTTATTCGAAGGCATACATACACTTATGTACACAACCCATAGCCACGTGCTCTCCCGTCCATGGCGTCATTATCAGTGCGCAGGCAAAAAACACACAAAACCATTTAATCTAATGCTACGTTATGTAGCGGCTTAAAAATCGATAAACTTGCATGATAGTGAGTTTGAATTTTTAAGCCGCTACATAACGTAGCATTAGATTAAATGGTTTTGTGTGTTTTTTTTTGCCTGCGCACTGATAATGACGCCATGGACGGGAGAGCACGTGGCTATGGGTTGTGTACATAAGTGTATGTATGCCTTCGAATAAAGTTAGTTGTGAGTTCAGCGCTGTCCTGTGTGTTCCTGCCTTCTGTCATCGTCTTTTTGCGCTGCCCCTTCAAGATGTGCAGTCTTATATCATGTTTGAATGCGTTAGTTGACTGTTTCGTCCAGAATAAATTGTACGTGCCAGTTGTCTATGGCAACGAAAAAAATCAAACAAGGAATGTGACGCAAATTCAACGCACATGTTGTAATCGTTGCAAAACGAGAGTTTTAGAGAAGTCAGTAATTAAATTCTATGCAACTAAATTTAATGCGTACAAGTGTGTCAATTTACGTTGTATACAACGTGTATTCTCGTGGAATGTTTAGGCTTGAGCAGTTTTGTTCACAAGCTATGCCAAATGCAAATGCCTATGCCAAATGTGAGACGTCGCCCCAATGAAGGCGCTTTGTGATAATTGCAGGGCGAAGACAGGCGCATGCACAGAGAAGTACGACACCTAAGTAATTACATTTAGGAATTATATATACCCGTTGTGTCACAGTGCAAGTGAGCCGATGCCTAGAAACAGTGAATGTCGCATATAGCGGAAGCAAAGTACATCTCATCATGACTGCTACAGGCGTCTTCAACAATACGGCATGTCGCTAAATTGCACGAATGCTAATCGCGTTAACATCGACAGTCATCGTGAAACGTCTTCTACCGGAGTTGCCAAATTTACTATATTTGGGCTAGCCCATGTTTTAGTGGCAGTAGTTGAGCGCTTAGTTAAGACGAGGCCAAAAAAAAAAAAAGAATACGACTCACGAACGCTACTCACAACATTGGCATTCAAGATGTACCAACAAGCCCATTTCGCCACACTTGCGCCTTTTTGGGCCATTGGGTATCTGCTGCTAGGTATGTTTGATTAGTGGACTGGTTTGATGGTATTGGATTTTTTTTGTTTTCCTGACAAGATGTGACAAAACTGGGAGTCCATGTCGAGCGAAATTCGCTCACTTGTTTTACCGTTCTTTTAGCCGTGTTCGCTTCCCAAGGGACACAGGGGTGCCTGACCTTGGCACGTGACAGAATAGCGAAAATATGGCGCACGCGCTGCACCGCGTCGACTGAAATCAGCCAAGGCCGACGGCCTTTAGAAATTTACAATCGCTATATGTGTGGTCGCTAGTAGAAATTCAGGCCTGTTCTGGAACAGATGGAAATTTCGAAGCCGTTTTCGACTCTCCGAAGCTGACATCGAGAAGATTTCACCTCGTTTATTGTTCAAGTGGGAATGTCTGCCGCGGTGGGGCCTCATGGTCTTGGTGGCTGAGTTGGCACTAACTGCGCTTCGTCACTGCATGTCTTAGAGAGGAACAGTGGTCCTCGCCAGACGTATAAATGAACGCCTTCAACAAGAATTCTCGCAATTACAAAGTTAAAGAACCGCGCGTCGTCTTGTTCGACAGCTCTTACCCTCTCCGCTCAACGTCCGCGGTACCGTATAAACTTTCTATTGAGAATGCTGTAAACGGGAAACGATATTTGACAATTACCAGTTTCCTTACATAGGATTCGAGCAGCCGGGCTCACGAAATAGGCGCCTCTGCACCAATACATAAATAAAAGCATTGTTTTCCCACTTTTATCCCTGCTTTTCGAGTATGAAAACGGAGAACAATCAGAATCATTATCCCAAAATTCAGTTTAACATTCTTCTAATTTTTGCATTAAAAAATATCTCAGCCATACTCTAATGTCGTCAGTTTGTAATTTAGTTGTAACATTATTTATAAGCAAACACACACATACACGCGCATGTACAACGCACACACGCACACGCACACACGCACAACGCACACACCCTCAACGCACGCAGACTGGCAAATCCGCCTGCACCTTGGCCAATCCATCCTTGAGGGTAGGAGCCATTTATTAAAAATAAAACAAGAACGAACTTCAGTCATTCCTTCGGCTGTGAACATATTTACTGCGACAGCAGCATTCTTTCTCCGCGGAGACCGCAGGAAACTTAAGACGAATTATCACTCTAAGGAGAGAAAATAAAAATCCAAAAACAATGACGTAAGAGACAACAACAACATCTGGTTGTTCGTAATTGCACAATCAGACTAATTCAAATAAAATATGAATGACGGATTCAATGACGTATTCAATTATGAATCACGTAACTGACAAAAATTACGAATGTCGTATTCGAGAATGAGATATAAGATATCGCGTCATTGAGGAATTGCGAGAATAAGATAATTTTGTGAAATGATCAGTGAAGAGACAAGAGAAGTAAAAAGCCAAAGAAAAAAGAAATTAGCACAGTAATTGTTTTGTTTCAAAAATCAAGTGACACACGACAAGCATCGCTGTGACTAAAGTGTGAGGCCCCTAATGATAGTAGGACAGTCAAATCTGGAAAAGTGGAGCTTCAAGAAGCCGTTCTCTCTAGTTTGAAGATGTACAACATAACAAAGACAAATCACCTAGCGATTCATTGTATTATACGCATTGCGTAGAGGGAACACCACCACACCACTTCCGTATAATAAAAATTTAATTGAGGGAAGCGGCAACGTGACCTGGCGAGATCCTAAAGTTTCAAATTTCCAATCGCCACTGAGGTCACACTGCTTCTTCAAGGAAAAATTGAGATATTGAAGATCTGAGGAAGTTGCCTGCAAAAGAATTGCTGAACCCATATCGTAAACATCTTTTTATGCATATCGCTGCAATTAAATAAGCCGTGTCCGGTGAGATAAGGTTCACGGGTTCCCTAGGCAGCATGCTGGTTAAGTCGACCATTTTATTTAAGTATAAGCAGCAGTGGACAGGTACCCATAAAAAACAATGGCAAGTTTGCAGAAACTGAATATTTGAACGCGTTTAAGCGAGTTGCGATAACTGCCGTGGAAAGCGAATAGACACCGAGAGACTAGCAATGACAGCTGACGATTTCTTCGAGGGTAGTTTTCGTTGTACTGGAACATTTGCTAATAATGCAGCTATGAATATACGCCTGTAATCCGGAAGGATAAAAAGAAAGGACACGCAAAGAGAACAGACAATACCTGTACCACACTTGTCAAATAGTCAAGTATCAATGGCTATTACATTCTCTGCTTAAAGCTGAGTAAGGTAAGCTTGGAACTAATAATTAAATAGCGGAATCATGTAGGTTTACCCGTTCGAGGGAAAATGCCGTCAAAATCGATCTTAATGCCTGGATCAGATGCACTGATTGAGTCAACATGTTGAATCATCCCATTCAATGGCTCTAGCGGTGTCTGTACATATACAATCTGAGGGATGCGTAGTCACGACCAATCAATGATAATAAAAAGAATAATGCAGAAACTACCCCGGGAGTTGTCTAAGTGTGCGTAAGCATTGAGCCACTTGCTCATCTCCACGCAGCCCAATTTCGTTATCAATGTTATGAAACCTAATTCGACCATTATAAACCCTTGTCGACCCCCTACAGTCGTTATCAACTTTATCGAACATGATACGGCCCTTATCAACTCTTATCGGTCCTTATAGACTGGATGTCCAGCGAAGCTGTTGCAAAACCACCGCTACAATTGCTGAGGGGAGTATGCAATGTTTTATTGATGGCTCGGATGCTCGTTTTGAGCTAGTTCTTTATTGAAACGTATGCTGTTCTGTGTGTTGTATGGGTGTGCACTGTTCGCTTCACTTGCGTCTGTCTAAGCCAATGCATTTGTCTTGCGTGACGGACGGACCAATTTCTCGTTGGGTAGGCGTAGAAATTTTCAAATTTCGCATTTGAAAAACATACTCGGTTGATTAAAGCTAACACACTGTGATCGTCTCTGACGAGAATCGTAAACATTTAAAGATTGCCGAACGTTAAGAATACGGATCTGCCTCATAAACATGGTAACTGCGCTTCTATATAGAGAACGTTATTCGCCACAAACCTTGTAATGAATAAGGCATGCTATCAAAATAACAGGAAGGGAGAAATTCGGCAGAGACGCTTAAGACTGCTTACGTGTGGGAAAAAGAAAGCATTATACCGTTTGTAGACCTCGAACGCCAGGAACGCAAGGATACACTCATGACGTGGCGCCACCTCCTCCCCATTGGCTGCGCTGTCACGTGCCAACGACGCACGCCCTAGGTCACACCTTCGGTCAGCCAGAACCGCGGATCCGCCGTGGCGTCGCGGAAGCGTCTCGCACCTCGGAGGTCCAGGTTAAGTTCCCATCCAGACCGAAACTTACGATCTTTTCTTTACACAGCCATTAATTTATTCTATTTACAGGAAACTCCCTGAAAAATTTGACGTCAATCCGAGCATTTCTTTACATGCTTTACTCTTTGCGCAGTCAAAAATTTTGGCACCATCTTTCGGTCACGCCGGCGGCTATGTATTTTTGCATAATGGGGCATATAATGTTTTCGCATTAATAAAACAAGCGAAATTGTAATTAAATAAGTGTGAACTTTGCGATAGAGAAATAAATTTTATAGATAAATAATGCATAATTCCTTTGATGCGCACAATTTTTTGTATGATATGGTATCGCATGTGGTGATACGCTGCATGTTACAATATCATATTGCAAGCACATGCGCAGATTTCGGTATTCTCAGACTCACCAGAGCACCCTCTTTTAATTGAGTTCGTGTGTATAGGTTTGTGGAGCATCAATTTCAGAGATGTTTGGCCAACGTCCTAGTTATAAAGCTATCGATTTCTTTAGCCACTTTGCCACCTTTGGATTGAGGTCGGCCGATCTCACGACTTAAAAACAGGGAGGAGAGTAAAGAATGGACAGAGACAACTGAATAACTAGGTATGTGGAACTGGGTGTCTGCCACGGGTTATGCGATAATTCTTGGCCCGCCGGTGACCTCGTGCACTAAATTAGGAAAAGGGCAGCAAGGGCGCGCGCCAGTTGTGAGCGCCCCGTCTGGAACGGGCCCTTCCGCGTCGAGTGCTGCCGCTTATATATATATATATAAAATTTGGAAGTTGAAAGTTAGCACTTTGATCGGTGGTCCATAGATTGAGTGGCAGGGAGAAGGGGTAACGCCCCGTCTCTCCTTTAAACGGGCAGTAACCAGGTCTTTCGTTCTGTTCAGACCTGTGTCAGAAGTGTGAAATGTGTCCACATAGGCCACAACAATAACACACAGACGAGGCTACCGTCAGGGTGTGTGTAGTACGGGTGCCCTGCGATAGGTCTGTGTCCTATTTGTCTGCGCTGCCCCATAATCTTAAGAAAACAGGGAGAATAATAGGTTCGCCTGTCTAAACGTTTCCTAGCCGTTGCAGGAATACCTAATTTGACCAGGGTGAACGCGTCAGCCGCTACGGCAACCCACAAGCACATGTGCACTTACCTCCTTAATAAACTGGACGGTGCCCTTTATGGTTCCTGTGGTGAGGACGGCCACTGCCCTGAGCACAGGCGGGTCTGGTGTAGGGTAGTGAACTTGGCACTTAACTGTCGTGAGCGTCACCACTGCCATCAGCGACGAGAACACCAGGTGATGCATGGTGAAAAGTTATTCCTGCCGCGACTGGCTTCTGCTCTCACGCGTTAGACTTTCGCCGACGGGGGCCTGCCCTGCGGGAAGTGGCTACCGAGGTCGCACAGCGCACAGCGTCGATGGTTGGGCGAATACCTGTTTGGATGGCGCAGCCCTATCGCAGCCACCGACGACGACTGGGTCGCTCACTGTCTGGCCGCTATCGCCTTTCCACCGCGCTCGTCTCGCATTGCGCGCGTCGACTAGCCGCCGCTGGGCGTGCCGGCGTCGCGAGAGTTTCCTTTGCGCGCGTGAGGGGGGGGGGGGGGGGGGGGTCTGCGTGTTTTGGCGTCAGAGAAGCGACGGGACACATTTCGCTGCATTGAAGAACGTGCCAAGAATGCATCTGCGAGGAGCGTTTCTTTTTGTTTCTGTTTATCTGAAGAAATAAAACGAAGGACACCGACCAACAGAAGTGCTAAAAAATGAATGAATCTAAAAGACGTTTCGGCTTCGCTACGGTAGCCTTGTTCACAATGGGATGACGGAAGGTTCATGGAAGCTTATGTATGCTACAGAACGTGACGTAAGCAGCGCGTGTATGACGGGGGGAGGGTTCCCTCATTTCGATTGAGCGTGTGACGTGTTTTTTGTATCTCCGGTGATTCCAGATACAGCCGCGATTTTAGGTTTCTTTCGTGGCCGATAATTCTCGAGAATTATCGGCCACGAAACTAGTGTGGTTATTTCATTGTGTGCCCATGTTTCACACACGTTCGTGGTTATTAGGGGATGAAGGTATACCAGGGCTCGTTGTGTGTTAGTGTGGGATCAACTCGTCATGATTCGCTATACTTGTGCTGCCTCCAACATGCAACCGATATAGAAACCGGCTGCACTGCGTTTCAACAAGTGGCATGAAGTGATTTCATAAAAAGTTAGCGAAGCGCAAATATGAGATGTGTTGAAAGGCGCCTATAGGGGGGGGGGAGGGGGGAGGTAATAAGGCATAGCTTGTTGTGCTGTTTTTCTTGTTAAGTATCTTGTCTAAGTGTTTCGGATATGTGCTTATTATATAAGCAGCTCTACTCAATAAATATTTCAGTGGTGAGCTAACATATATTCGGTCCATTTCTTTCCACTAGTCCGTGTCCTTTCGCGCTTCGCAGTTTCCAGCGTGAGCACGCACCAACTTGGCTGCCTGTCAGTTCTTCGGCTGCAGTGAAGAAGTGCACGTATAGCGGACACTTGAAGCGCAGAATGCAGCTCTCAATTGCAGGGTGTAGGCACAAGGCGTGGAACATTCGAGCTCGCTCATGGTTTACCCGTTCCGACAAGGTTTGCAGGCAGGCGAGCGCTAATATACTTCTGGTAACGTTGATGTATGCGTACATGCTGTGACCATACCGCCTGACATTACGTCTTTGTGCGCATTTTCGCTTGAACGTCGAGGTGTTGATGTTACATACTCAGAAAAATGTTTATTTGTGAGCCTTACATTGCTTCTGCATTGGTATAATAATCTGTGGAACCGTACATATGTTTATGTGTTGTACAGTTCTCCATTCTCAGTACTATCATCGCCAGCGCCTCATTAAAGTTCGCATCTTTCTCTCTCATTTGGCGACATTAATTAGAGCGCAGCTCTTTGGCACCCATTCCTGCGGCGAGCGTCGACTTTGTCCCTCGTAACCAAGCGAACGAGCACAGCGAAGGATGAAAGCGAACGCGGAGCGCAGCGGGAAATGAAAGACGGCGATAGCGAAGAGAGCGCGAGGAGGAAAGCATAGTAGAAGGGTGCAGCGGAACCATGAGGCGAAAAGCGGAGGATGGGTGCGGCGAAAGCGTTAGAAGAAGTGTGCCGAGCAAGACGGCATTTGAGGCGAAGATGGCTACGAGATCACGCCAGAGTAGCACGCGTCATCTGTATGCAAAGAAAGCGCTGCATCAGCGGAGGTCTGTCTGCGCTGGCTGCTGTGAACCATGCCCACACATCACCCACGCACTGCCTAACCTAACCTAACCTAACCTAACCTAACCTAACCTAACCTAACCTAACCTAACCTTACCTAACCTAACCTAACACTCCCTTTGCAACGTGTCGCACGAGGCAGATCGTCCGCGTTAGCCACTAAATCGCAAAACGAAAACAAGTATAGAGCTGCACTCAAATTTTGTATTAGGAAGAATCGTAATCGTTGGTGGATATTTTTGTTCTCTCCGATACAACGAGTAGCCGGCATCAAAGCACCCACATCACATTAAAATAAAAGCGAATAAAAGAAAAGATATATCACCGATTAGTGGACGCTAGCTGGAGCTTCACTGCAAGGCTTTCGGTTCTCGTTATGCGCATAGCAAAAACGAAACACACTTGCAATTTGCTCATCGTGTTAACTTCATTTCTTTATTTGCACGGACACTTACGTGCACAACGTATCTGGTGCCTTGTCGCGGCCGCGACATTGCTTATCGATTCAATCGCGTTGACGCCAAGTACACGAAACGCCTGCGTCTCGCGCATTGGGGAAACGCTGAAGATCCCCTGGTGTTCAAAATTAAGCCGGAGTCCCCTACAATGGCGTGCCTCATAATGAAATGGGGGTTTTGGCGCATAAAACATCATAATTCAGTTCAATTCAATTGACTAAGCACTCGTCATTGTGTGTATGAGTGTGTATATGTCGCTACATTTGCTATTTCCCTTATGTGACTTCTGTATATTCAAAAGCTAGACAACAAAATATTGTAGAAACACGAGCGACGAAACATACCACTAATAATAAATCAGTAAATAAATAAATAAATAAATAAATAAATAAATAATTTAATCGCTATAGCATGCGCCACGTCCCGTCATTGCAAAGCTAAGGAAAGTATCCCACAGAGACATGGCAGTGTGCTCTTGCGACAGCCTGCTCGAAAACCTTATTTATTCAGGCTATGGGCAATCCTACGGACTCGCACATTGTTTTCCTGATCTCTGTGGCACTGGCCTTGATCAAACACAGGTAAAGAAAAGAAGTGCAATTGCGGTGCATTCGACTCGTCGACGTGCCGACACACCGCATGCTATGTTGTCCTGAAAGGGCCAACATCCACGTCCACCATCCTATGTGGCTGCGCATGGTCGCCTTTCGCCCACTATTAGGCGACGCTGATTGAATTATCAATGGGAAACTTGCCGGTCTATCAGATTATCTTGGCGCCGTGGTACTCTGGCACCAGAAGTGGCGCAGAACAGGCAGAGTTGAGCTTCATAGTAAGGGCGATAGATCATCTTGTCCTTGTGACCCGTTACAATGGACGATGCGAACTTGTTGTGGGTGAATCCGTTACCCCGCGCTGGATGTTGAATGTCAGGGACGGATAACCTGGCGGCGAGCTTTGATTGCACTTATTCGCGGTATCGTGCACGTCGAGGCTCAACATGTTGCTCTGTTTCGGCCAGTATCAGAAAGGGAATGGATTGAATTGACGGGTCATATTATGCCGCTCTTTAAACCTAACGAAGTATTAATAATACAATATCTTGTAAGCAATTGACCATCGCTCTAGGTACCATGAAAGTACTGTTAGAAATTCATTATTGAGCGCATGGTCCGGTCGTTTCGTGTCTCCCTTTCGTCTTCGTATATTGCGCTGTAGTAATTACGAAAAAAAAAGAACTTTTTTTATTCAATTGTTTATTTGTACTGAACACCAATATAAATTGAGAAAAACACTTCGCGAAAAAGATGTGAACCATTGCTTGTAAAAGCAATCCTATAGACCAGTGTTTTGGAAGGGTTCCTTTAATTTGTCACTATTATGTTGTTTATTTTCGCCCTTGGCTTGCGTGAAGCCGTGACCCTGCTGTCGCCGGTATCGGCTACTCAGGGAGACGGATGATGATAAACTAAATGAATCCGAGGAAAGAGAAACTTTTCTGTACAATACTCTTTATCGTGATCGCTTTAGTTCCGCAAGTGGTGCATATAGGTTATAAAAAATCTGAAAGTGTATTTTTTGTAGATTTAGGAACGAACATTTCTTTAATTTTGGTTCGTACAGGGTCAAACGTTTGCTCTCACTAAGTTTAGGGAGGTTAGCCTCTAAATTCTGAACTTCTCGAACTCCTTGATTGCACATATGCATGTTTATTTTTGGCTAAAGGAAATTAAATTAAATTCAAAAGAAAGAGGAAAGCCGTAGCAAAGCAACACACGTGTTATGAGAGACGCCCCATAGTACGGGATTAATGCCGACTCTACCTGGAGGTCTATGCCGTGCATCCAGAGCGATGCACACTAACATTTGATTTGCATTACGGTCCCATCGGAATGCCCTTGCGACGGGCGCAATTCGAACCCGTCACCTCGAGAACGCCATAGGCGCTGAGGAGGGGGAGGGAAGGAGGTGAGTAGAAGTCTACCGTAGGTGGGAAAGGGCGAGAATCCGTAGCTGCCAGTCGTGTATTGTGTGGCGCTCCCCACGAGACCAAAGTTGCAGAGAGGTCCGCCATTTTGTGCTCTAGATGGCCTGTTGTTTTCACAGCGAAGCGTGTATAGCCACCCTGCGGCGGTGGATGTCCCTACGTCTACGCGTCGCGTTGACACGAAAAGAATTTCGTCTCCAGTTTCTCGCGAATGCTCTGCGGCTCTCAATGTAATCCAGGTACTTTGGAAAAAAGTACTACTGAGATTGGCCGATGAGACGAACCTATCATTACGTCGCGTTTAATTTACTTCTCATAATTTGTTAGCTCAAACAGAACTTGTAAACGTTACACAATTCCCGTCTGCTGTCAATACATGGCTGTCTACGGAGGGAGAATGGTAACAGAAAACGGCCCTAACTCTTGTTTTATCGAAACTATCCCGAAACAAATTATATGACAATTAGTCGCTAAAACGATTATAACTTTACGCCGAGTTTCTCCTACTTTTCTTAAAAATGTAGTTCACAGTAAAGTTGTAAATATTGTGGAATTCCCGTCTGTCATGCCGTGGTACTTGCAAACGTCACTACTTCATTAAAGAATGAGAGTAAATCGCTACACAGCCAAAAGATGTATTCGTTGTCTGTGTCCTTCAATAATAATAATAATAATAATAATAATAATAATAATAATAATAATAATAATAATAATAATAATAATAATAATAATAATAATAATAATAATAATAATAATAATAATAATAATAATAATAATAATAATTTCATTTTATTACCAAAAAAAACCCTTTGATAGGGGTATTACATAAGGGGTGGGAACACATTAGTACATAATTTGCATAATACATAACTGAACACGCAAAGGACAACAAAAAATTACATGAGCGTGTTACATACGTCAGCGCAAATACATAGACCTAAATATTACAAACTAAAGTTGGACGAGCATATAAGTCTGTTAACACAATAATAATAATAATGGTCCCGTTGCAGTTTTTGACTTTAGGACCCTCGTATGTATATCATATCTTACCAATTCATCGTATTTAAAGAATAATAAACTGAATTTGAATAATGCTTATACATACATAGATGCGTTGATTGAGGTAAAGCACACCACAGCTTCGCTGCTCTTCCATATCTACAGAGTGGAAGGGATAATAAATTTTTGAAAGACCCACTCGAGTCTCGACACAGCCTCTGCCCTGAGTGTATACAATTATTCAAGCTCTATGTTTTCCTGGGAGTCGCGCGCCAGCTGATTTACAATTAAACCTACTTGAGTAGTATTAGTTACACGATTACTTCGAAAGTATGTAGGGGGCCCCCCGAATGAACGTGGTGGCTTATCACGTTAAAGCCTAGATACCGACATAAGTTGATTATGAATGTACGCGCACATCACGTCCATTGAACCATGCAGGTTCTCCAGTACCAGCTTGATCAGTTACCCTTTTCTTTCGTAAGGCGATTTCTTGATCAGTGCAAGAAAGAGCATGCACTACCCAACGAAAAACGCACAGGCCTTCGGGGCACACACAGCACATTCACAGCGTAAGCTCGAGGAGCATCTCCATAGCAAACCGTCGTAAACCGACTGAACACGCTAACTCCAAGTAGAGGTATATTGAAAGTCGTGTTGTTTTCATACATTTATTGAAACACACACAGATGTGCTTTATGGTCGGAAAATTAGGTCGAGAAGGACATGCAGCGGGGCAATAAGGCTACTATGATGATTCTAAATACAAAGTCCGAACAAGAACTGGTGCGCGAAGAGATGCATTGTGTACTTGACACAAATGCCATGCCGAGGTCTTCTAGCATATCAGTGCGTGAACCAGGCGTTGTGGGGATCCTTCGTTTTAACAGTGAAGTTTTTAAAGATTAGGGGCACATCGTGTTGAGGAACGAAGGTAGGTGCCAAGAAGTCCGCAATCTTCCCATGTTGAGGCAACTACAACACCCTCAGAGTTACGCACTGCGCACACGTCGGCAAACTCTACGTCCGGTTTTCGTGAAACGAGTTTGAATGGCAAACACTCGTTTCCTCGGTCGGATATTGCCCCACCCCTGCGCGCAGTTCTATTTGCTGACACGACCCACCTTTAGGCGGTGCTGTCATGTGGACGACGCCAGGTCTCGGAGAAACAGAGTAGGGGCACTCGCATTAAGATGCAGTCGCGCATGACGTGAAGCCTATGTGTTTCAGAGTAAATGGCAGATCGGTGAGGCTGATCGAGCAGTTCAAAGCAACTGTGTAGGGCTATGTTAAGGCGATGTTTGGACCTGTGGTATTCGTCGCGCAGTGCTCGATCTCAGTTTTCGGTGGCATAGTAAAACATGAAGTCGTATCGTATTCAGCGTTCGTGATGTAAAGGCCATCAAGTAAGGGGACTTGACTCGGTGCCACGTCCACAAATTTCTCGGGGTGTCGTTTGTTGTATTCGTAAACAACGCTAATATATGTGCGAACCTGAGACTTATGAGTCATTATTGCACTAGCCTGCACCACGGGAAATTGTGTGCGGTGATATGCGATGCCAACATTACGGGCTAATGTTGTGGTCACCTTTCACTTGGTATTCACTCGGGCCGGACCAAGCTCCAAAGTACAGTGCGCAACCTTGCCGCCTTCAGCCATGCCAGTCGTCCCGTGGTACCAGATTCTTTTGGCGATTTCAGACTCCTCTACCTCATTGTGGGAGAGGTCCCCGACCGCACCACTGACCACTGCGTCCATTATGCCTATGTTGACGGTTATCATATACAGCGAAGCTCCCGGGCCTCTTTTCTGCTGCACGCGCACGAGGGTCTTCGCGGCGAAGCTGTCAGGCCGCTTGTGCGGCTGAGCGCACATGAGGTTTCCCGCGTAGAAGCTGTTGTGCCTGATTTTTGCAGGAGGAACTCGAGGGTCTTCGCAGCGAAACTGTCTGGCCGCATTTTCGGCAGCACGCACCAGAGCGTCTCCATGGCGAATTCTTTTCGCGTCATTTTCTCAAGAATGAACTAAACTGTCCGCCCAGCATCGACGGCAACCTGCGGCTTGTGCTGCTCTCTGCACAGTGGTCTGCTGGGCCTGACGTTACCTGGTTGCTGCTGCGCGCGTAGCGGTACGAGTCTCTTTTTCAGCAGCGGTTTGTACCTTGCGAGAAGGCGCCATAACGCGTTGCGAGGAGGCAACACAGGTAGCAAGACTGCGAGGCGCACACGTCACATCCATTGGTATGTGTTAGAATACGATGCAAGTGGAAGCTGGAGGGTCCAAAGCACTCTGTCCGCAGGAACAGTAACAAGAACCATAGGCGTTCCTACCAGTGGGGCAAGGGGGGCGCTTGCCGCCCCCCCCTAACTTTCAAAAGTGGGAAGGCAAAGTATGGCATTTGCCCTTTCCCCCCCATCACACACTTCTGAAAGCGGCCACTTTCAGCCGCATGCTGTAAAGTCCAACAAACGTACAGCTTAAGCTAAATTTTCTTTCTTAATGTAGAGTGAGAGAGAGAGAAGTCGTAAGGGAAAGCCAGAGTCACCACATCTGTGATGATTTACTACGCATCCTCTGCTGGCATAGCGAGGATTGTCTTTCGTGCCGGGACGCCTTGTAGCAGACGACGCGCGGGATTCACCACACGCGCTCGCGTTGCGGAGAACGCCTGCCGGTGGACAGTTCCCGCCTGAACAAATGTCAGCTTGCGCAACTTGCATCAGAGACAGTTTTTTGGGACCGCTATATCCGTATTCGAATCAGCTTGCTAAATTTAACTTGCGGGCGATGGGGAGGTTCGGATAAAGTATTATAATCAGGCGCACCCAATCATTGTGTGCCTTACGGCATGAAATCATTGGATTATCAAATGCTGGGACTATTTATCTATATCCAGAGATAGCCCACATAGCATTGTAGTCTGAATATGTTATCATCAAAAATCTAATCAACCTGTTTCTTACAGATGTAACTGTCGAATTTCATTGTGTTATCGCGACTTCTCTATGCTCAGAGCCGTCTCATCGTGCATTTTATCGTGCAGAGCCATTTCAATACCAATAGAACACTGTCTTGAATTTTTTCTAAAGGCACGAGTCGCTTCTGGCTTTGAAAATTTCATTTTCAGGCTGTTTCTAAATAAGAGCTACGCCATTACGTGTTTCCCGGCAGGAGGAAAAACAGCAGATATTTCGTATTCTTAAACAAAGGAAGGCCACTTTTGGTGACGTGTACTGAAAATTAGCCCTCTATAGATTGGTTATGAGCTCTGGAAACACTTATGAATAGTCACTGTTTCACAATTTTATGCGTTATATGTGCCATTTAGTTTTCTCCCCCGATATCCTCGGTAAAATACGCAGGGAACGGTGTATATAGTCATTCACAGTACGAAACAATATTCTGAGTCACCAGCGAGATATGTTTATTCTGTGTAGGTTCATTACAGCCTTTGTAGAAAGGCACTCGTTGAAGCGTTCCACGGTGTCATACTGCCGCTAATCGAAATGTTTCCCTGACTCCTAAAACAACAACACGAGAGACGGTTGAATTCCTGGGAAAGCAGAGAGAACTTTAAGCGCAATGCGTTGCAAAACTTTCAATTTCCTGCCTTAAATGCAAGTGTTGCAGATAATTAATAAGCCCCTGTTTTTCCATGTGGCTTTTGCATCATACGAGATTCGTAGTTTGTATCTTTAGTGCCTTCGGTGAGCTAAATAAGGCATCTTGTTTACATCTGGGGAAAATTATGGCCATGGTATCGCCAATGTGTAGGCCTTGTTCCAAATGGGCGGGTTAAATGCGAATTTTCTAGTAGAATATGTACGCAAATGTTCCATAGCGTTATTAGCCTGTTTTACGAAAGGTGTAAAACTTAGACGGCCGCGCTGACATATCTACAATTACAAATGAGGTTGAATTTGCGAAAATAAGGGGAGAAATTCACCAAGTTCATGTGCGATGGTAAATGCGTGTCGACGAAGTACAGCGTAAGAAAATTGTAAGCAAGTTCTGGAAAGTATCACGGTGCTGCGGTTAGCTAGGTTTCCCAATGTCCCAAGAGAATCTGCCATTCAGATATTTATACTTTGAAGGAATAGCCAGCATTTCAAGTGCACTGTGTCGTGTAGATTTAACGCTTCTGGCTCATTTAGTAGCGATACGAATAACTATTGACCTTCATATTTTTTTTACTTTTTCATGCGTGATATATTAGTTTCGTCTGGTGTCCTCGCTGAAATAAAAGAGGCCGCTTCGTTATGTTTGGTGACTGTAAGAACCACTTAGTGAGTGGTGTACAGGTGAGGTTCAAAAGAGATGGGTAATTGGGGCTTTCGCAATACATTACGTATGCAATAACTCTAGAGTGTTATGAGTGCGTCAAACGAGGCTGGAAGAATTGAACCCTCTTCGCTGGGAGAACTACAAGAACCACCAAGACAAAATTTTGCGACAATTGGTAGTACGCAATGGAAATTCCCTGTGCGAAGTTAAATGCGCTTTGATCAAACACAGCCTTTATAAAAAAATCTTATTCAAGTGTTAGAGCCTGTGATATGGCCGTTATCAGCTATGCTACTCAATGATCCGACATAGCTGTTGGGTACAACAGGTTTATATATTGTGGGAAAGGGATGAGGGACATAGTAACTGCAATATCTGACAAAATTGTTACGTTCGTGGTCCCCTTAGAAGCGTTGCAAATAATTACTAAGCCATCGTTTTTCTTTCCCTATTTTCAGGCGTTATAACTAGTTCCGCCTCAGTTTCAGCGATGTCGTCGGTGAACTTGGGGAAGTTGTTTTTTCATCCGCTTTAATTTCCATTAATTTATCGTTTCTTTATTTCATTTATTAAGCACAAGTAATTTCCCCAATGTTGTCCTTGGTGTCAGTGTTTGTTGGCTTCTCATGATATGACTAATAAAAATCGGGCCCCTCGGTTAACCCCCTTTCTTCTCGTTTATTACATAAGGAGGGTCTCTAATCCGGCAACATTGATGCCTTCAGGTAGCATATGTGGGTTTATTGACCAGTTGCCTTAACCCAAAAAGATCACGTTACCGTGACGCCTGCGGCAAAAAGGACGTTCCACGTCCGCCGCCAAGGTCTGTGAGTGGTGGTGCTGGCTAACACTCCCAGGGTTCTACTAGTACACATAAATACCCAAGAAAGTGGATGGGGAAACCGCGCCGCAGTAGCTCAATTGGTAGAGCATCGCACGCTAAATGCGAAGGTTGTGTGTTCGGTTCCCACCTGCGGCAAGTTGTTTTTTCATCCACTTTAATTTCCATTAATTTATCGTTTCTTTATTTCATTTATTAAGCACAAGTAATTTTCCCAATGTTGACCTTGGTGTCAGTGTTTGTTGGCTTCTCATGATATATATATATATATATATATATATATATATATATATATATATATATATATATATATTTGGGCAACTTTTTAAAGTATGCGGTATAGCTACAAGAAACTGAAACATTTATTGCAGCTGTTCCAAAAGAAAGCAGCTTCGCTAAAGTTGGGTTGTAATTCTCGAAGCTCGTACACATCTGCTGTCTTCTTTTGTTGTGAATATAGCAAGTAATTTATGTAGATAATACCTCGTTGCGTATAACCTCGACAATACAACTGCCTATGCGTTTATGCTGTGGATTTATACGAAATACAATTCATTGCTTAATTAATAAATTTGTTTGTCGCAAATTTGCATTCTTTGTGTATGCTGTACTGCTGCTACTGGGCGCGATCCGGGACCTCTCTGAAGTTCTCATTGCCTTTTGTTCCTGCATTTTCTTCAGATTTTATATACTTGCAAGAAATAAATGCAAATTCAAATATTTTTTCGGGCCTCCATGGTTCAACACGAGTAACTGATAAATAGGTCTATGTCTGTTAAGTTTAAGTACAACTGACAGAAGCACTTCCAGGCTCTTTCACTTATTATTCTGATAGCAATTATGTGGACACTCCAGGCGCATTTTTGCTGACGCCGTCGTGTTCCATATAAAATCCAAGGGCGATAACACCGTCGCCACGCGCCGCATGCTGTACGTGCCAGTGAAAGTGTGCGAGGCTGAGCCGAGGACCGCGGCTCCATCTCGCGTGCGCAAGGGGGGAAAGCGGGGAGGAAGCGGGCCATCTTCCGTCGCGCGCAAGGAACCCGGGGACGCTGTACATCGGCAGCAACTGCATATGACGCGGCCGCGCGCGTTCACGTGGGCTTTGTCTTGAAAGCGACCAACTTTGGGGGCACAGCCTATAGGCGGGCCGATGGCTCGTACCTTTGCGTGTGCTGCGTTCTTGCCGCTCAGTTTGCGTTGAAGTGACAGACAGCACGAAGGTCACTTCGCTCGCTGCTGTTGCCGCGCTTCCTTACGCCAGCGTTTTCACAGCGAGTGTCCGCGGTCATCGAGTGTGTTGCGTGCATGCTCGCCTGTGCGCGCTGACACCATGCTTGGTAATTTAATTAGTAAGTGAATGTTTACATGTTTATACGGCCGATAAAACTACTGTGCTTACTTATTATGGCTGTCTACTATTTCGCAGTTTGATATCGCAATTGATGCTTCGCCTATCGGGCAGAACTGAGGTATAATGCAAAAGTAATTCCATATAATAGTACAATATATAATATAATACAAGAATATCTATAATATACATATAATATATAACAGTACGATAAATAATTCAAGAACAACAGTCCGTTGTTGTCAGTGGCGTACCAACTATTTCTCCAGTGGATGGGGATATATATATATATATATATATATATATATATATATCAGGCAGGGAGGTCAGGTCGTTTGCGGTGGTACACCACTGACAACAACGGACTGTTGTTCTTGTTCCCTATTGAAATGGCTCAAAAAACTCTGAGGGATCGGCCATGAATCGGGTGGTGAAAAAAAACACACCGTTTCCTACAATATTTACTTGATGGAACTGTGGCGCTGCAGTCGTTTCGTAACAATAAGGGAAGTACATGGATTTGTCTGATCTTTGTGTTAGTGTATTCAGACGTTCTTGTGGCTTTGTTTATTTACACTTTATATGCCTGCATTTTCTTAAGTTTAAGAGCAATCTATACTTTTCGAAGTTCATAAGACGTTGCGAACACGCACAATCGCTACTAATTGCAACGATTGAGCTTGTTGAGGCGACCAAATCGAAACGCGCCAAGCGTCTCAAGGCATTGGCATGGGCGCGATAAATTCATAAGGGCTATTCACATCGGTGCATCGGCTTTCACATTGGCTTGTCGGTGCATGCGTCAGTGGCGTAATGGTCTCAATATCAGGCTTCTCTGCTAGAGATCCTGTGCTGAATGCGGACAATTTTAATAATGTTTACTTAATTATTTATTACGCAGTACATTGTCGAAAATGACGAATTTACAAAGTCGCGAAACCGTTTGAAGCCATAAGGACGAAGTTTAGGCAAATACATGTACTTCCCCGTAATTGCCATGCTGGGTTAACCACTCCCATTCGAGCTCCCGTAGAAACTAGCGCCAGAGTTCCCTCTAGTAATTATTGTATGAAACTTTATGCCTCAAGCACTGACTGGCGCGCGATAAATACGTAAGGGTGTTTCATGTCGCTTGTCGATGCATGTGTGCGTGGCGTAATAGTTTCAATATCGGGCCTCTGTGCTAGAGCTCCTGTGTCGAATCTTGTCGTCGGACAGTTTTAAAAATAATTTTCTTACTATTTATTACGTAGTACTTTGTTGGAAATGGCAAGCTTACAAAGCAACGAAGCCACTTGAAGCCATAAGGACGAAGCAAGAAGGATGCTCTCGATGACAGCGACTTCCCGTCGCCTTCGCGCCGATTTGCGCTCTTCTTGACATCGGCGCTTCTTGTTTGCACATTCTTTTTCAGAGCGAACTACGCGCGTCCTGCCCATAGCAAGTCCAACGCACAATTGCTAGTAATGTCCCTAGGGCGATGACCACGTCAGAAGAAAACGAGGCACAGCTATTGGTGGGTACATACTCTGACGCCTTATTTACTCTATCAATGCGACTCGATAGACGGACGCTAAAATGTTCAGATCCTAGCCACATACAGCTTTGGTGCAAAAACTGTTATCAATCTCCTTACTACTGCGCGCTAGTCACTTCTTGTTCGGTGTTTCTTCTAAATTGTGATACGTCTTCTTTCCGTCATTGTCCTCGCCGTATAGTGTTCAGAAACTTCAGCGCGAACAATTTCGAAGCAACTACAATCACTGTTTCATATTCAGCTTCAACTGCATTCGAAACAGCGGCTTTTTTCATTTTACGAATTGTACACTTGGACTACTTCATCGTTTGAAACCGACTACAGAGCAAGTTGACGTCGCACTTTTATAAAGTTGCGCCACTCGTGCAGTCACTTTCACTCGCACCTTGCGTGGTTGCGCACTCACGAAACACTGTGAGGCGGACGTCAGGCAAGCGCCGGCTGCCCGCCTCTGTTGCTGCTGCTGCTCCTACAAGCCAGCACACGTGACGTCACGGGGGTCGGCGAGCAGCCAGAAATACAGCCATCTGTTCCAAAACATGCGAAATAAACACTGCGTATTGGACCAGCAACGTCTTTCGAGTCGAATTTCGATGCTTCCCTCATTTTTTCATATTTTTCAAGCGAAGCTCGCATTGGCTAGCAAGTTTCGGTGGTGGTTTGCTCACGCAAAACCAAGTTTCTCCCGAAGCAGCGCAGCTGCGTGAAAGGGCGGCTTGATGAGTTGACAGCTGCGCCAGTGCAGCAGCGTGAGTTATTAAGAAGGATTCCAGCTGCATAGGCGCACGCTCACGCCACGCGTGCAACCAATCAGAGCCGTTTGACTTCCGCCAGGGAGGGAAAGGGTTCCGCACGCGCTGCCGCCGACTTCATTCCCTTTCAGTTCATCCTCGGAAAACGGATGGGACGGCCACGCGTTGTGCATTCCCCCGAGGAACTGGTAGCGTTCGACGAGTGGCCGCGAGAACTCGCCCGTGAAAGGGCTCGCCGTCGGTGCACGGATCCAGCCATTAAGGGCTAAATATAGTCCGAAGTAGCGTGAGCGCGCACAAGTGTTAGATCAAGTGTTATGTCGGCGAGAACAACAGACTGATGGTTCGACGCACTGGCGCTGCCAACGTAACCGGACGCTGCCAACACGCTCCGACGTGCGCGGCGTCGAGCGACGCTCGCCCGCGATACGATTAGGTCGGACTATAAACCCGCCTTTGCAGCCGCCCGAATCCAGGCAATCCGACAGCAACGAGAAGATGCCGAGCTGAGGAAGCGGGAGGCCGAAGCAATGCGGCACCGTTAACTATGGGTTACTTAACCGTAACGTGGGCCAGGTGCAAGCAGGACAAGCTTCGCTTACGCGCATTTTCTTACAGGGGAAGGGTTCTTAATTTTTGTTCAGTATACCTTTCAAAAAAATATACTTCACAATTATGAGCATAAATTACTCACTTTAGGGGTCTTTCTCCACTTCAATAAGGCTTTCGATTCAGTTAAGCACCATGTCTCATTGCTTAAACTGCCTAAATACGGAATTAGGAGAATGGCCTTAGAACTAATGAAAAATTATTTAACTAATCGTCAGCAATATACTGGGGTTAATGAAGTGAAATCAGATATCGGTAAAATCACATGTGATCTTCCACTAGGATCAATCCTAGGCCCTTTGCTTTTTTTAAAATTTATATTAACGACGTTTCTAACGTACCACTCACATCCGATATACCTGTAGTTCTGTACGCTGATGACAATAATGTATTCTCTGGTAACGCGCTAAATCTTCCTGTACAACAAACAAATCTTTGGCTGAGACATCTATCTGACTGGGTTAAAACTGATAGACTAGAACTAAACACTAACAAAACGAAATATGTTTTATTCCGCCAACGTAAGAAGACGATTACAAGAGAAGTTAACATAACTTTTGAGGAGCGATAGGTTGAATGCCCGACAGCACATAAATTTCTTGGGGTGCTTATTGCAGGGCACTTAGACTTGTCCATACACGCCAATTACACCCGCTCCAGTATTTCGAGAACAACTGGTATTATTTGTAAATTACAACTGCTTCCACAATAGTTAAAAAGAACAAATATATTACGCAACAGTTCCATTCGCACCTCCGCTACTGCCTTCTTGTGTGGGGGAATACGACTAAAGCAAACACAGATAGAATTCATGTCTTGCAAAAGAAAACTATACGACTAACGGGAAATTGCTACACAGATTTTATACATCGCCCCTCTTCAAAAAACATGAAGAATGAACCATTACGAACGTCATAAAAAAGAAAGAAACTGGCGATGACCATTCATAACCAAGAAAAATCTTATCCTTCACAGCTTTTTTCAAAGGCATCTTGCGAAAGAACATTACCGCAGCCTACGCCACAGTATGTATAAAAAGTAGAACCACGCAGCAATTACGGCACTGAAAGAGTGAGCTATCAGATTCCGCGTTGTTTAAACCAAGAACCTCTTGTAGCTACCTTGAATGAGGAGATCAGCTCATACCGTGTATTTAAAAGGAAGGCACATTCACGCTAATTATCAATACAAACATAAACCTTGTGACATTTTCATGTTGTCAAAAAGAATTTGCTGTTTCATTTTCAGACTTTGTGTCGTTTGGAAGTCGTGAAAATCAATCTCGCCGTCATTTGCCTGCATTAATTTTGCCATTAGTTTAACTTTTTGTTTAACAACTATAGTTTTTCTGATTTAAATATAATAATTCATATGTAAGTATACTTATGTACAAAAGCGTTACTGTACTGACGTACTTTTTATGTCTTAGGTCTATTTTTTCTGTACTGTTATAGCTTTTGTGATATTGCAACACTGAGCATTTTTCGCTTTGGAAATGAATTCGGAGGCACGCGCCCTGTCAGGCTTTTCGCCTTTTCGCCAGTGCCCTAGGCAACTGTATATACATTTACAGCAAAGCTGTCTATGGCTAGAATCTGGCAGATTGCGTCAGCGGGTGGACCAACAATTTTTCATACGTGGGCCGATCCCGAAAATAGTGCAATGCCGACTAAACCTGCGGCACAGGTGAAGCAGGTGTTAAGCATTCCCCATACATGGGCCGATACCAAAATAGTGCAATGTCGACCAGTGGCGTAGCCAGAAATTTCGTTCGGGGGGTGCTCACAATGCAGCTCGGCGTCCTCCTAAGAGGAAACATTAGGTCGGATGCTCTTATCTAAATACATGTAGAAGGAAAATTCGTTTTTCTCGGCAACCACATCACCAAATTTGATGAAGTTTCTTCTAGTGATTCTAGTGATTGTTTGTTTCGAATTTTCGATTTAGGTCGTCAATATTTTATTGAAAGGTGG
This sequence comes from Dermacentor variabilis, assembly GCF_050947875.1. Classification (NCBI taxonomy): domain Eukaryota; kingdom Metazoa; phylum Arthropoda; class Arachnida; order Ixodida; family Ixodidae; genus Dermacentor; species Dermacentor variabilis. The sequence continues at coordinate 182,934,964 of NC_134573.1, read as the reverse complement.
CAAAAATCGAAAATTTTCAGAAAACGAAACAATGAAGTTTACAACTCTGTATATCAGCAATGAAAATTGATATCACAATTCTGTGAATTGCACATAATATTACATCTACAGCGGACAAAATTGATGTTGCACATGAGTCTCAAAAAATTAAGTGTTATGGAAATACGGCTTTTGCAGAACCCGTGTACATAACATAAGCAATTCACATAAAATACAAATAGACATATCGAATTTGTCCGCATTGAATGGTGTAATGGATGCCGTTTACAGAACTGCGATATCTGTTCTTGATGCAGAGCTATTAACTTGTAAACTTCGTGCTTATATTTTTCTCGAAGTATTGAATTTTTCAAAATATTTTAAACAAAGTTTGGGCCTAACTCGAAATTCCGCTTCCAACAGACACAAGAATTTAACTTACTCTCTCAAATGCAACAAATTTCATTAAAAGTGATTCAGGAGTTATCTCAGAAAAGCGTTTCTGCGTTTTACATGTATCTGAATAGGCCGCGTCGGAGTTGGGCGCGAGCTAAAGCTTCCTCTTAAACAATTTGCCTAGGGATCAAATACATGAATAATAATTGCGTTGCCATTGCCAAAGATGCTGCAAACGAATTCTTGAAAGCTACGCACTGTCAATAAAAGTAAAACATGTATTTATTTATAAAAATTATAGTCGTATGTGCCAAAAGTTGTGCCCAAGATAACTGATGTCAATGCTTCCATGTTTTTTGTCTGTTTAGTAAGTAAAGAAAATATCACACCAACTTTAGAACTAGATCAGTTCGGAACCAGCAATGCAGTGCATGCCGCTGATATGAAAAATGTAAAGGCCATGAAATGAACAAGTTGAGGACAAATATATTAATGAAACTTTGTCGTTCAAGATCCTTGTTTACATTCTTGTACATACGCAACGGCCAGTAAAAAATCTAAATGACGCTGTCATTTGTTCCAATGTATTACAAAGGAGCAGCTGTCACCGGTCGTGTATCGCAAGTAATTGCACCGAAATTATAGTGGCAACAGAGGGCACGTATAAAAAGGAGGAGTTCTGCAGAATATACGAGGGTGAGTCAAATGAAAGTGAGCCAATGCGAATATACGACAAACGGGGTACTTTATTTAAAAGCAGCCTCCATTAGCATTTAGACATTTGTCCCATTGACTAACGAGTCGCGTAATTCCCGTCTCATAAAGCTCCTTGGGTTGTTGCTTCAAAACGTCTGCAACTGACTTTCACGTCATCGTCCGAGACGAATCTGGTTCCCTTGAGCTGTTTTTTTGGTTGCCCCAAAATGTGGAAGGCGACAGGTCTGAGCTGTATGGCGGATGTTGCAGCCTTGCCCGCTTGAACTTTGCCAGTTTTGTATTAACCACATCAGCGACGTGGGGACGGGCATTGTTGTGGAACAAGGTGACCCCATTCGTCAATTTTTCACGTAGTTTGTTCTTGATTGCGACACGCAGCCGATCCGGCGTTTCACAATATCGGAAACAATTGATAGTCTCTCAAGATTTAGCAAATTCTATCAGCAATGGCCCCTGACGATCAAAAAATAAAAGTCAACAACACCTTTCCGGCGGAGAGGACGGCCTTTGCTTTCATTGGGGGTGGTGAATTCGAATGTTCCCATTGTAAGCTTTGGCGTCGTGTTTCAGGCTCGTAGTAGTGGGATGATGGTTCGTCTCCGATCACAATTGCAGACAAGAAATCGTCACCTTTATTGCGATACCGGATGAGATGAGTAAAGGCAGCGCCGAACTTCTCCGTATTCTGGCGGTGGTTCAAAATCTTGGGCATCCATTGCGCACACAAGAGCCGATAATCGAGATGTTCATGAATTATGACATGAACGGTGACGATGAACCGAACCGTGACTGATGTTCACACGCTCTGCCAGTTCATCGATGCTTATCCTCCGTTCTTGTGTCATCAGCTCATCAACTTTTCCAATTTTGTTAGGGGTGATTGCACGATGGCTTTGGTCCGGTCTGGGATCGGCTTTGCTACTTTCACGTCCTTCTTTGAACCGTTTGTTCTAACGCTTCACAGTGGCCAATGAAATGCAATGGTCAATGTACACGGCAGCCATACGGTGACTAATTTCTTTTCGGGAAACACCTTCAGCTGTCAAAAACCTCACGGCACCACACTGCTCAACTTCTGCAGCGTTCATTACGTCACGCAACCATGTTCAACCCAGTGTATGAGCGCATTAAAGAGCATTTATCCTCACACCTGCGCGTCCTTTTTGTAAATGAGAGATGCGTGTGTGCTACGCGTAGGCCTTGCAGATAATGAACAGAACCATAATTGTGCAGGGTGGGCAGGCTTACTTTCATTTGCCTCGCCCTCGTACATTATAAATGCGAAGATACAATGGAATATACAAATGCGAAGATACAGCTTGATAAAGGGCAAAAAAGTGCCACTGGAAACAAAGTTCACTGCACGTATGCACAAAACCTCGCAACAAGATATCTAAACATATGTATAAGTCTCCAATAAATATACGTATCGAAGAAAAAGTCACCGTTTATAATGGGCCAAACAAGGCAAATAAACATGTTGCGCAATCATAGATTCATAGAATCCTAGATCTCCCCTCCATTGCATCCACTTCCCTAATGTATCGCGCGCGACGGAAAGCGGCGCGCTTGCTCCTCACTTTTCTCCCTTGCGCACACAAGACAGAGCCACCATCGTCGGCTCACCCATCCCCCCCCTCCCCCACAGGCTTTCACTAGCACGTACAGCATGCGGCGCGCGGTCACGATGTTATCGCCCTTGGACTTTATGCGGAACATGAGGGCGACGGCTACGGCAGGAAAGCGCCTAGAGTGTCCATATAATTGCTATCGCAATAGTATAGAAAGAGTATCCGGCAGCTGAAGCGTCCCGTGGCCTATTACTTTCCGCAAAAGAAGTAACAAAATAGAACTTTCACCATGCGACAATTCGCTGCGCCGCAACAACGTCTTTTTTCCTATTGTGGGGCGGGGCCACCGTAATGAAAAAAGAAATGCAAAGCAAAGTATGTTGGTCACAATCGGATGCCTACTTTGGGCAGCTAATGTGGCTATTAAAGGAATATCGAAGAAAACACGAGACGCTTGGTCCACCAAGAACCATTCGCATACTGCTTGGTATCCTACACCGGCGAGACAAGACTTTCGGGAGAGGTTGCCCTCAAGCGAACGCGGTGCAATTCTTGCAGTCCCCACAGTAATGGCGGCAAGCGACCATTGTTTCTTTTTCTCGTCTGCTAGCTAGAAAACGTCCAAAACTCTTTCAGGCGAAAATGCACTCGGCCAGAGAAAACCGAACGCGCACCGAAGTGCGCCGCGCGGTGGTCGGGCAACACAAGAAAAACGCATGCGCTCTGGCTGGCTCTGGCAGCCCGCGGGTAGGGGAGTGAGAACAAAAAAAATTGAAGAGGCTCAATGTGTCCTTGCAATTAAAAGTCAAAGTGGAAAAAATAAATAAGAAAGTAGTTACCTTGGCTGGTTTTAGTGTCTTCACTGGATGCTTTGGCGCAAGTGAAAAAAAATGTTGATATTTTTATGTGACATGACGGCACGAATGAACCACCACAACGCTTCATCTCATCGGGCCTCGCTGCGGGCTTTGTCAACTTGTCTGATAGTGTGTTGATTTGGCTTGACTCGTTGTATGGCCCAATGTGCGACATTGGAAAAGTTAATGAACCTTTGGCGTCAAATATTTATGGGAACATTAAACTTACAAAGTTCCGCAATTGAAGATCTAAAGCACTCGTTTGGAAATGTCAAAGCACCTTTCACATCAAAAGTTTATGAGAACTTTATGCCCATTAAGTTTCGGAATTGACATCCACGCGCTCCGCAGATTCCATGATAGAGTGTAGATTCCGCGGCCTCCGCGAAATGCCGCGGCGAGCCCGTTCGCCATCAAAACATCCTTGAAACTTTGTGCTCGGATGGGGCTGCTCAATTGCGTTATCTGACTCCCGGTGCATGGGCGTTGCAGCGAAATCCAGCCCGAGTTCGCAATTTTTGCAGCGAAATGGCTTTTCGAGAGTGAAAAAGACGTTCTAGACAAAATACAGAATAATTTCCGGCGCCGGGGGTTGCTTTGGTCGGCGGTGCATGGACAGCACGAAAAAATTTCGGGGGGGGGGGAGGGGGGCTGAAGCCCCATAAGCCGCCCTCCCCCCCCTCCTCTGGCTGCTCCCCTGATGTCTACCCAACCCGCGGTGCAGGTGAAGCAGGCGTTACGCACTCCCTACACGTGGGCCGATCCCGATGATTCTGCAATGCCGACCTGACCCGGGTCGCAGGTAAACCGGATGTTAAGCACTTGCCATACGTGGGCCGATCCCGAAGATAGTGCAATGCCGACCCGACTCGCGGCGCAGGTGAAGCAGGCGTTACGCACTCCCCACACGTGGGCCGGTCCCGAATGTAGTGCAATGCCGAGCCGACATGCACGGCAGGTGAAGCAGGCATCACGCACTCCCCACGCGTGGGCCCATACCGAAGATAAGGCAATGCTGGGCCGACGCGTGGCGCATGTGCAGATCACCGTTAAGGGGCCCACACATACAACTTTGTTGGTTATCCTTCTTCACAGAGTGGAAGGGCACTGAGTTTTTTTTCCAGTTGCCTGAAATAAACTTCAAGCTTAAATGTAACCATGTATAGAGGCTACGCGGCGCGTCTGTGACGTAGCGTGGCTTCTCGCACGCTAGGCCAAGGCTGCGTCGGACAGCGGACAGCGGCGGTGGCGGCGCACACCATCGCCAACCGAATCGGCCATAGGAATGAGCACATAACAGCTTACGCTGCAAAATATACGTTGTGTTGGCACTTGGACAAACGAATGAGTAACGAAGAGAGTATCAAACGAAAATTATCTCACGATCTGTTATCATATGACATCACATGGACCATATAATGTCGAGCCGGTAATTGCATATTCATACCACCGTATCGTTCTTTATGACCCCATTATCTGCTTATTGTTACACAGAAAATGGATGGTATGAAACAAATGGCCGATAATTACCGGATGAGCTAAAGGAACAATATCATGCAACCGCAATGGCGTTGCGTTGTCTTACAAGCCTAAGGCGTGACTGCGGTTGTTCGGGGCACGAATTCCTACCAGCAGATCTCATCATGCCAGCAAAATGTTAGCGACAGGTTGTCCCTGCAGTTGCCTAGGTAAGTAGAAGAGAATTGCAAGGAAGACGTGCGGTTGTATCATTTGCTTCACAGCGTTCGTTTCGGTCCACAATCAGTGCGCTACAGATATGAAAGCCCTCGACAGTGGTGGCAAAAGGCTAAATGACAGTTGGCCACCGCCGCTTTTGTCGCCCGTGTTTACAAAGACAGCCCTGAAATGGCGAGGACGCAAGGATGCAGTTAAGGAAAGGCGCAGTGTCCGTCGATGCACCATGTGTTTATTGCTGTTGCATTTCTTTATTTTTGCTTTATCTTTGAGAACTTCATTACGGAACAACCATTTCGATCCAGGGAGCTTCTTGACAAGCTGTCATACACGACGGAAAAGAAGAGAATGCTCGATGCAGGGTTAAATGACCTGTCTAAACAGGAAACTGCGCGTCTAATAAAATAAAAGAAAAAGAGTCTAACCGAGAAAGACACAACCGGCTGCAGTAAGTGGTAACAGGCAGCAGACATGTTATTGTACAGTGCAGAATGTGTCGTGTGTACTCAATTTAAAAGACGCCGTAGTCGTATTACCAGCAGACAGTAAGGTTTAAATTTTACTAATTGGTTTTCCCAAAGAGGTCTGAATAGCCACGTAAGATGGCGGGATTAGTCGATCACGCACACGCCATTTGTTTTAGGCGGCAGAAAAAATCAGCCCAGTCTGCAATGGAATGTTTTGAGGCATAGCTCAAGAAAAAAAAAACACACACGCGGACAACAGAAGGGAACGAAGACACAGTGCTACTAACAACAGAATTTTTATTGCACATGGTTACCACATGTATACCACTGTACAGCTGGAAGAAAAAAGGCATTGTCGCACATAAATTTCTTTCCGGCAAAATTATCCACCATGGGCCGCTACCAAGGTCAATCCAAATAGGTCGCGAAGCTTCGGGCAAAAAGCGGTTCAGTACAGATTGTCACCGACATTAGCAAGGGGGGTTATGGGAGCAGCGATTGAAGCGCGACTATGTTTGGAGGGAACAAACTTTGGGAAAGAAAAAAAGCGTTTTTTAATTCAAGCGAGACACAGTTAGATTCATTCAGTGAAAATAAAATTCCTTGTCAATTTTATATATTCGTGACGAGTTAAGAAAATACAAGTTTATTCAATTTTATTATTATTAATAACTGCATTTATTTTCAGCGCCCATCGTTACAGGGGGCATTGACGCCACTATCACTCGCAATGCAATGCACGTCTTGAAATGGGCAGAAAGGCGCACTCATAAAGTTCATCTGTTGAAATACGCCCACCTCACAGTCGCTTCTTACTTGTCGAAGTTTGTCTGAATTTGGTGACGCGGGTAGCTTCATCGCTTCTTAATCTGTTCAGTCAAAAGTAGTTAGTTACGACCGCCAGATAATTGTGTAGTTGTTTACGTGCGACTGCGCCGGCCGACGAGCTTGGCGTCCGACGATAGGGTCAGCATTCTACACCTAAGCTTTCGTCGCCCTCCAAAGAAAGTATGTTCTGTGCAGGGGTGCGATTTCGACAAACGTACGGCTGGCTTTTCCTGCATCGCTTTCCGCGCTCAAAGCTCGAAACGCCCATAAAGTCGAATGGCGGGGCATTTGAATATATAGCTCCAAAAGCAGGCCAACAAAACAAATTTCGCGCCATCGAAAACAAAATGACCTCACTTCTGATTTTAACGGACATGGCGTCACATTATTTTTTCTTCCGCCGGAAGAGTTCCCACCACATAGAGGTGGCGCTAAGCCCCATGAACCACCGATGGACAGCCATGTTTTGAACGTATGGGCTCCTATAGAAGCTTCACTACCAGGTATATTTACCTTGCCGCTACCGCAGAAAGGAACGCGGTTTCCTTTTTTGACAGTGACCAGGTGAGCAACTTAACGAGTTATCGTTTCTGATCATTTCGAACGCCTCGATGTTCTCCCAAGTGACCTGATCTGGGTTTCTAGATATCACGCGTGATTTTTCAAACAGGGGTTTGCAGCCATAGCGCGAGCAGTGTGCGGCTAGATGACTAGTATTTACTCGATTAATAACATTGTTGAAATGCCCGCGTATGCGATCATTAAGGCACCTTCCCGTCTGACCAATGTATTCCTTCCCGCAGTGTAAATGAATACGCTACACCACTCCTTCCCTGCACGAAACAAGCGCTTCTCGATTTGCAGTCACGTCGCGTCTTAGTAGAATCGTTAACTTTCGCGCACAAACCAGACAATTTCAAAGGGGCTGAAAAGACGACGTCAACGCCAACATGATTCTCAATTTTTTTCATATTATGGCTAGCTTCGTACAAGTATGGCATGACAACCGCTTTTCTGCTTCTGCTCTGTTGGGCAGTGGAATCCGGGTGATCAGGTTTTCTTACCATGCTGCCAGTCACTGCTGTCAGCATTTGCAAGTTTCGCGCATAGGCGCGATACTTGGTCTTCGAAACTTTTATGTACCAGGTAATGACATGATCTTAGAAGAGCGTTCTTAAAACAATTAGGGAGGCCCCGCTTAACTAGATTGGAATGCACTGATGAAAATGGTAGAATGGATTTCTTCCCTCGGAGCTATGTATCTGCGTTATAACTACAGAAGCGCAGGTGACGCGCACAGGCGCCGTCGGCACACTCTGTCCCCTCTCCGCCACCCGTCTCCATTTCTGTTCCCGCGCCGTGCCCCGATACCGGGGGCAGGTTCGAACCGGGGCACAATGAACGGTGCGCCATCCATTCCACGTTCCCTACCATGCACATGGTTCACCATTCACGCTACAGCTCAGTATCATGGAAGAACTTGAGGAGGCGCTGAAGCACCTCCATCCTAATTATCTAGTATCCTTGCGGGAACAAAATGTCACTAGCACATTGTCAACAAAATGTCGCTCGCACTAGTATCTGCGAATGGGCGGACGGAGGATCTCAGGCGTATTCTGCTGGCTGCTGTCCTGCACGATTTCCGTCCCTAGTATAGTGCAAACCAGTAACGGATATAGTACAAAGGGAGGCGGGCAGATGCGGTAGATGATCTACGCAAGCACAGACATGATCTCCAACATACACTTTTGCCTTCACGTAGTCGTGGCCATTCCTTTCTCGTCAATTGGTCGCCTTCAGTCTCACTATTGTCACTCTGTTGTTGTCATTTCGTTGACGTCCCGCCGTCGTCGTCACGCTGTTGTCGTCATTCCAGTGTCATCGTATCAATGTCTCATGCGGTCGTCGTCATTTTAGCATGATCATGCTGTTGTCGTCATATCATCGCCATCATTCCAGCTTCGTCATCCCATTGTCCTCATGCCGCCGTCGTCATACTTTCGCCGTCACTCCAACGTCGTCATCCCTTTGTTGTGTTATGCTGGGGTTGTTATACTGTGGTCGTCATTCCATTGTCGTGGTCATACACAGTGGCATAGTGATTTAAGTGTCGTCACACCATCGCTGTCATTATGTAGTCATTTCATTCTCGTCATTTTGCCGTCATCATACAATCGTCATCATACAGCCGTCGTCTTGCTGTCGTGGTCGTTCCGTTGTAGTCTTAGTATATTAAGAGCCACAAGTTTGTGTTTAGTAAGGCGGTTCGCGGTAATAATGGGTGCGACTTGTTCGTGCGCTCTATACTTGCAAACGGTTGCTAATCAAAAACAGCATTCTTCTCGAACACCAAATTGAATTGAAAAATGTTTGTTGCATAAGGAAAGGTTTGTGGAAGCAGATGGGTGGGGCTTCTAGTCCAGGGCTCCACTGGCCTCAGCAGCCCGCTGTGCTTGGTCGAGGAGGGCCTCTTGGGCGTTCTTTTCCTCGCCGGCGAGCAAGGTATCCCAATGCTCCGTTCGGATTTTCGCTTGGCTTAAATTGACTTTCCCAACGCGTGAGACACACATATTTCTTTTTTCGCATAGACCAATCTGTTGCCTTGAACAAATCTAATTTCGCGACGTGCACGTAGGTTTTCGTGAATAATGAAGGAGCCTTTTCGAAAACTGCAGAGCAGAGCGAGCACTTAGTGCGAAAGATTAAGGTCGCAGGTAGAGAAGCACCTTACAAAACGACCAGCAAGGAGGCGACGTTTTCTTAAAGGTAAAACAAAAGAAACAAAAGCTGTATCACTCACTGTTAAAATACCACGAAAGGGAAAGGCAACAAAGGAGCATTCGCTTGGCGGCACAAAGAACGAACCCCTGTAAATGAATGCGTAGCAAGGTGCAATAAAACAATTTGTTAGTTTTATGTTCATTAACTTTCGTGCGGCTTCTTGGATAGCAGACATACGCTTGCATGCAAGATCATCATAAAATAAACGAATGGCTTCAATTACTAGTAGATTCCTACGCTTAATTATGCAAATTAAAGAAGCGGCACTTAACACCGAGCAGCGGAATACATTTGAGTGAACCATCTACAAAAGAAATGCATGCAGGAGGCATTATAGGATTAAAAATGATTTGTCTAATTAGAATAAAGGATCGAAAAAGCCTTTTAGGCTAATGTAAAAAAAAACAAATTGCGCTTACAATGATGATTCGGATCTATGGGATATCGCTGAAAAGAAAGAAAAAAATATCGCCACCCTGCGTATGTCTACGTTACTCATGCTGTTAATGTCAGCTTTTCATACATTAACCCCCATAGACAGACACTCACACGCACATACAGGCATATGCACTTTCTCTCTGCGATGTAGGTGCTTATAGAACGCCTTTGGGAAATGCCTGAGGTACGCTGTTATTTAATCTCTTCCCGTGCTGCCCGTATGCTACCCGCACATATTCAATTTCTGAATTAACTGCGCTCTAGGCTGCCTTCGCTCTGTAAGCGTCGCTATGATCTCGACTGGACGCGTTCAGTGCGTTCGATTAGGTCGAGCCCAGCTGCAGGTGGCGGCTGTGCCGCGGCTCTCCCGTCAGCGGGATCCCTTTAACCCGGCTACCTCACTGTCGCCGGTGCGCGCGATCGAGACCCGGATATGCGTTGGCCCGAATTCACAGATCCGATTCCGTGATGGCGGTGCCGTTCCAGGTTACGAATGGAGGCAATTAAGCCGGTTCTCTTATCCCCTCGGTTGAGCTTTATCACGGAGTCGGCGGCGTGTCACTTAGTTGGCCAGTTTGTGCCTCGCACGACAACGATGAGAAAGGACAGCCTTCCAGCATCTCCGCTGAATCCGGACGTCTAAGTACAGCTTTGTTCACATTCGTTCTCGGTCGCCATTGAACGTAACGCCTTACAAAAAGGCGTACACGCCCAAATACACAATGTGACCTCGTACTCAGCAGCGCAACGCCATGCCCGTTAATTTACGACTGCGGGTGCTTGCGGTGAGGATATTTAGGTAGCTCTCGTGTAGTTCCGTGCAGAGCAGAGCCATTATGCTTCACTGTATATATTTGAGCTCACATAGTGTGTGTTATGTCAGAGGCACACTGTTCCTTTGTTCTGTGCCGGCTCTGCCGACACCGGCGTCGGACGGCGTGTTCTAACGGCCTCGTATAAGGCTGCGTTGATGACTGTTTTATACAAATGATTAATTACTGATGCCGGCTGCGCGTTCGCAGCGACTCTTTGGTCATGTGGCCGCTTAGCTGGCTGCTCAGGGAAATTTTATTACATCCCGCAGCATATTAACGCGACAGCGTTAAGGAGCTCGTGTCGCAGAAAAGCCGGTGTCGTCGGCGTCGGTGTCGGTGTCGGCGTCGGCGGCGTTGGCCGTGAGCGATAAATCCCAGCAGGCACTTCATGAATAAAAAACAACTTGCAAGATGGGCTGGGTGGGAATCGAACCAGGGTCTCCGGAGTGTGAGACGGAGACGTTACCACTGAGCCACGAGTTTTTTTCTTTATTGCCCGACTTTGACAAAGAAAGAACAGCAATAGCAATACACAAAAAACATAAAAGATACAATGAACACGTCGTATTGACATAAACAGCCTGGTAGGGGGCTGGCTTCGCCACATTAAAATTCATTTAGAGCCATCAATGGCTCCATCCTTGACAGCCACTCGGGGGTATCGCCACCGGCCTTCAAAATCTCAACAAACCGATGGACAGTTTCACGGAAATAAATTCGCGTAGGTCGTGCGTCGGTATCGCAGTAGTATCCTGCCATTCGAGAGCGCCAAATACTGTGGAGGCCAATTAACATTATTAAATCAAACGGAAAACCATCCACGTTAGTAATGAGTAGATACCGTATTCCATGAGGGTCGAGAGGAAATTGTTTCTTTAACGTTCTTTGTAGTACGTCCCAAAAAAATACCCCTCCCCAACAATGAAGAAAGACGTGATCTATTGTTCCTGGTTGTTTGCAAATAAGGCAGTGAGATCCCCATGGAAGAAATAAGCCCTTTTCCTGTAAAAACATTTTTACTGGCAACGTTCCAGTGTGTACCTTAAAAAAAAAGAGGTTTTAACCCCTGGCGCAACTTGCATCTTTTTTACTCTCTTTAACACGTCCCTACCAGGGCCTCCACTGTACAAGGCTCTGTACATTGGCTCCGGCAGAACAACGTCACACAAATCCGTGTACAATGTTTTCTTTTTGACAGTAGATAAATATTCGTTTGAAAACCTCGTTGCAAGGAATCGTACACTTGCGACAACTTCTCTAAAATATCCAAAAATGCCTCCCGTGAGTGTTTCGGTTGAAACAACAAAGTCTGGCAACGCGCGCCCAGGCCTTACTTGGCATGTGGTGCGCAAAAAAGGATCGCTGACGTCGCGAAGGAAAAGAAACCTGTTAACAATCTGCCGCAAAAAAAGGTGTCCCAGGCCCAATCCACTATTCTTGACTCCTCTGAACAAATTTGTTCGGCTGCACCTTTCCCATTGCGAATCCCACATGAAAATGGCGAAAATTCGATGCAGCTTCTGTACATTGAGCCTTGCACAATGTAACACCTGCATTACATACCACAGCCTACTAATAAAGAACAGATTGCACATGGTAGCTCTAGCAAAAATCGATAAGTTCGTTGCTTTCCACCTTTCCGCCTTTCCACGTGTATCATGCGTCTGCGCTGTCCAATATGTCGCGCTATCACGGTAGCATTCTAGAGGTACTGCCAAATACTCCGTTGGGGTCGTAACCCAGGACACGTTTGCAAAGCGGTCGGGCGTCGATTGCCATTCTCCGTGCCAGAGCCCTAGTGATTTTGCTAAGTTCACTCTGCTGCCTGTGGCTTGGCAGAAGTTCTCTACACATTTAATAGCCTCAGTTACACCATCCCTACTTGTTGAAAAAACCGCCACATCATCCGCATATGCCAACAGCTTGACTTCCGCTGCTTGCAACCGAAAGCCAGGAATTGTCTGTTTTTTCACAATGTTTAAGCACATCGCCTCTATGTAGATGCAAAACAAAAGAGGGCTGAGTGGACAACCCTGGCGTACCGACCGCTGCACGCTAATCGGTGCCCCCAGACTCTGGTTAACGATCAATCTCGTCGTGCAGTTCCGATACGCCAGGGTGACACCCTCGCGAATAACAGAACCAACGTTGACATGGTCCAGTATGCAAAGCAAAATTTCATGCGCGACACACTCGAAAGCTTTTTCAAGGTCTAGTTGCAAGATGGCCACACGGCTATTTGTAATATCGCAGCACTCCAGCACGCATCTTGCTGTATGAATATTAGTCGTAATAGATCGTCCCTTAATCCCGCACGTTTGATGCGGTCCAACGATTTCCTGGATTACTGGCTGTAATCTTCGCGCTACTGAGCCACGAGTTCGATGCTTCAAAGCGGTACAAAAGCGCCTCTAGTGAACGCGATGTTGCCTTAGAAACGAGCTGTTTCTAAGGCTCAGGCGTGCGTCGCTTGCTCAGGCGCACATTTCGTTGTCGCGCCGAACGCTGCGTTGCTCGACGCTCACCGCGTCCGATGCGGGGCGCGTAGTCGCTGCGCCGTAGCCCATTGTCTTACACCCCTTGGCGGGTCGACGGGAACGCTGTCGCGTTCCACTCTTGAAGGCGAAGTTTAAGCGTCCTCCAATTTTTTTCAATTTAGATGCTCTTAACTGTTTGCGACATTGTGTACTGGTTTATTCACGATTATTCAAGACCAAAAAAGATTTCATCAGACTCTCGAGTTGTCAACATTTTTGGAGGTATTTCGTACGATAGCTTTACATGGATCCTGCTTTTTGGTAAAAGTTCAGAGCGTACGACGGCTGCCTATAAGAAACAAGAAAAGGAAGTTCCGCTTCAGCATAAAATGCAAAGCATTGGCAGGGAGAGCTTTTAGCGCGCAAGTTCGTGCTCGACACCCTGAGTGCACTCCACATGCTGGGGTGGACGACATGCTGTTTCCTCGTGGACACCAGCCATTCAGGAGGGAAGTTTTTAAGTTATGCTTAGCCAATTATTGGTAGCGGCGCTTGGCAGACTCATTTCAGGGAGTCGTGTCGCTGGGCGGGCGGCCCGGCGTGACACCGTGTGCGCGATGGATGCTGCGGTCTCCTGTTCCGCCTCGCTGTGCGCGTCGTCTCGTGCTGCGCTTCTGAACAGTGGTGAACTTTCCGGAAGGGAGGTGCTCGAGCGGAGGGAGCCTTGCCTTGCACGGCTAGGCATCCTCCTCGTCCTCAGCTGCTGCATTGCGGCGTGAAGCAAGAGTGTTTCGCGCTGCGCCGACTGAAAAAACAAAAACATTCGCGTCGACTACCGTACAACACAGTTTGTAAAGCCCTTCTTTTCATTTATGGACATTATAAATATGAGATGTTGGGTGCGAATACAGTGTCATATATCTTTAGCTTCGCCTCTGCTACGTGGCCTATCTTTCACTACTATCCGCTGGTGTCGCCACCTTCGATGCGGCTGCATCGCGCAGCCGCACCACAGCCTACGCGTCGCATTGGATGCTTACCAACGTGTTGCTGCTAATCCGAGCAGAAACGCTCGACAGGAAACAAGCATCGTTGTTGGCACTTTCTGCTCAATTTGTCTCAGAAAAAAAAAAACGGAGCTATACATGCAAGTCAAACGCGTGGGCGCGAAGTATAGGGTGTTGGGATGCAAGAAAATCCTTTCCTGTTTTCTTCCTATAGCATACTAGAAAAAGCAGTGGATGCTGAAGGCCAAGCCAAAGGTATAGAAATGGCTGGTATAGACACGTTGTAGTCGTTTGGAGTCAAGTTTCTGGAGAAAGATTACCGGATTGCGGCGTCGGGAGTTTTGCGTTTTACGTCTTCTTTAAGGTGCCTGACCGGCTTATGAAGCACACGAAGAAGCAAGAAAAGAAACTCTGGACGTGCTAGTTCATCCGGAGGCTGCACGTTGCAAGTAACGCGTTTCCCTCTGCCGTCGCCATTGACGGTGCCTTTCATTAGCGGCACTGCCAGCGACCCGCCTTGCTCGCTGAGAAAGATGCTCGATCAGCTGTACTGCAATGATTTGGGCTTGTTGGTAAGACATCGTGAGGCTTATAGTGTGTGAAAAGACAAGGACGAAAGGAAGACGTGACGCACACAGGCACCAATCTTTATTTCGAGCAAGGGACCCATACATATATACTTTTTCGCGTACATCATCATACATGCACTGTTTGCAAAAATTCCTTACACACCATTGCGCAGGTAAGCTAACTCTTTGCTGAAAAGGGGCTGATGGTTTTGACACACAGTTATCCCCAAGCCTATCAGTCATTTCTGCTTCGATAATTTCGCGAGTTAATCTTCCTCGGGCTCTTCCCACAATGGAGCAGTCTCTGTATGCTGCAGCACATGTCGAGTGGTCACCATCATCCACGCCGGCACCAGTGCTCTTGCAATGCCTGCAGTGAGCGTCGAGGAACACACCCCCGCTTGTTGTTTGACCGAAATGTCGTATGCACGCGGTAAAATAGTTTGTCTCTGAGCGACTAGACTATTGATAGGAATGGAAGCGGTCACTAATTACTCGAAAGTCGTTCAAGTGATAAGTGAAAAAGAGTGAAAAATAAAACAAAGTGTGCAGGAAAAATCGACGATGACTGACGATGTAAGCGAATAGCCGAGCGCTTCTTGAAAGTCAGTAGTATTATTGAAGAAATGATGTGCTTGAACGCGTATATTTGTTTCAGTGAGGACATTTAGCCAGCGCTTGTTCCATTGCCTTGATCCGTAGAGAACAGAACAGTTGACCAGTGCATCTGAAGCAGTGCTGGACCCCTCTCCTGAAGCCGCCACAGAGGAGAGGAGGGTAGTAGAAGAGGAAAGCTGTCTTTCCGAAAGGCTCCACCGTATCATATGCACTATTCAGGGGTCTAAAAAGTCGCAGTTTTGACCGAAAGGCGAAGCATTGATTGTGGTAGCAAATCAATGGATAGGTGTACATGTTCGAATGTGTTGCAAGGGTTAAGGAGATGTAGATCAAATTAAATTCAATTACCGCACTACATAAAGCTAATTTTACTGTAAAAGAGATAACTGAAGAAGATCGAACATACAGGGGCAGAGCATTGGTTGAGAAATTTAATAATCACCTTACTTCATTGGTAGACAGCGTCAGTGACACTACTGCACTACATGACATGTCCGCACAAGGTAGCTTCGTCGGTTTATCTTTCCCCAACAGATGAATATGAGGTTATGTGTGTTTTCAAAAAACTAAAGAAAATCGGAAAATATTGACGGTTTGAAGAACACTCCAATCTGTTTTGTTATATATATACTAGTCATCCCTTTAACATACATTTATAACCTCATTTTAGGCACAGGTATTTTCCCACAATGTAGGGAACATGCAAAAGTTACACTGCTGTTTAAGGGAGGAGACAAAAATGATTTGAAAAACTATCAGCCCATATCCATTCTAACATTGTTTTCAAAGCTCATAGAAAACTTAATATTTATAAGATTATCGATTTTCTTTACAAAATATTCGGTAATTACGCCGGCTCAGTACGGTTTTAGGTCAGGGCTGTCGACAAAGGTAGCACTGCTACTACAAAAAGAAATTATGCTAGACACTATATTCTAGGTATATTTGTTGAGTTCTCTAAAGCCTTTGACCGGATAAATCACCGCACCCTTTTATAAAATTACCCTATTACGGCATTCGAGGCACTGCACTGAATTTAATTACCAGTTATTTGAGCAATAGGCTACAGTGTGTAAGAATAAACACAGAACAATCGTCTTTGCAAAAAGTTACTCTAGTTGTACCTCAAGGTAGTATATTGGGACCACTACTTTTTATTAGTTATATCAACGACATTATTAACATAAACCAGACAATCAAATATTTTTATTTTATTTATTTATTTACAGCATACTGCAGGCCGTGTGGCCCAAGCAGGAGGGGCATGGTAACAAATAAAAGTACATGTATAAAAGGCAGAATTGCAAAAATATGAAATTCAAGAAATGAAACAATATAACACGAAACAGCAATGTTAGTTAAGAAATACTAATAATATGAGTTTGAATTGATTCAGGTGAGTTCAGATGATGGAAAGGGATGAGGTTCCATTCTTCTATGGTTCGAGGAAAGAGTGAAAATTTAAAGAGGTTTGTCCTGGCAACGTAAGGGGAGAGAGCGAGGGGGTGGGAATGACGGGTTTTCCTGGATGCGGAAAGTGCTATGTATGAACTAGGATCTAAAGAAAATTTACGGTTTATCAAGGAGTAGAGGAACTGCAGGCGCATTATTTTTCTCCTCGTTTGAAGGGTGTGAAAGCCATTTGTCCGCAGTAATTCAGAAACAGACTCTTCGCGGCCGTATTTGGAAAAAATAAAACGTATGGCTCTTCTCTGTATCCTTTCAAGGGCGTAAATGTTGATTTTGGTAAACGGGTCCCAAATAACGCACGAGTATTCCAATTTGGGTCGAATAAATGTGGTGTAGGCTAAGGATTTTACTTCATGGGATGCATGTTTAAGCTTATGGCGAAGTAGACATAGCTTTCTGAAAGCAGCGGAGGCGGTAGCAGCAATGTGGCTATTCCAATTTAGGTTGTTAGTAATTGTAATTCCAAGATACTTGTACTCGCTCACTTCGGCCAAGGGATCTTGGCCAATAGAATAAGAAAATTTTAGGGGTAGTTTTTTGTTTGTTATACGTAGAAGCACAGATTTATCTGAGTTAAGTTTCATTCCCCACTTGTTGCTCCACTCAAAAATGTTGTTTAAGGCTAAATGAAGAGATAGTTGATCATGAACTGTATTAATATCGTTAAAAATGATACAATCGTCTGCGAACAGACGAATATTGACAGGGGCCTCTATTACATCAACTATGTCGTTACAATAAATAAGAAATAGTAGCGGGCCAAGGACGCTGCCTTGAGGCACGCCAGAGGTTACCGAAAGAGAATCGGACTGCTGCCCATCAATCACTACGTACTGTTTGCGACGCGTCAAGTAAGCTGAAACCCAGGACAGGATAAAGGCAGGAAGACCAAGGAATTCTAATTTATAAATTAATTTGTCGTGAGGAACTACATCAAATGCTTTTTGAAAATCCAAAAATATCACATCCACTTGGCCAGCCTTGTCAAGGACAGAAGCAAACGAGTGAATGACTGTGCTTAATTGGGTGACTGTCGAGAGCCCCTTCCTGAAGCCATGTTGGAAAGGAGATAAAATTTTACGCTTGTTTAAGAAATCATTAATGTAGTCAGCAACAATGTGTTCAATTAATTTACAAGAAGATGATAATATGGAAATCGGACGGTAATTTATAACTGAGCTTGGGTCACCTTTTTTTAATATAGGGACAACACGTGCTACTTTCCAATCAAGCGGAAGTACCGCGGTATGTAGAGAAGTCTGAAAGATTACTACAAGGAATTTACTTAAATGTTCCGCATAACGTCGAAGGAAGGTGTTGGGAATGCCGTCTGGACCAACAGATGATTTTACTTTTAGCCGGAGGAGCATGTTAAGTACACCTTCATGAGAAATGTTAATGTCAGAAGAGCAGGATGGTGAAGTTTGGAAAGAGGGTTCAGTTGGTGGTGAGAAGACACTGTGGAAGTGGTCATTTAAAAGGTTAGCAACAGCCTTGGGATCAGTTATTGGAATGTTATCATGGATAATGTTCGTTATGGATTTATTCCATTCCTTAATAAAGTTCCAGAACTTCTGGGGATCGTCCTTAATAAAATTTGGTAAAGTGTTGCTGAAATAAAAATTTTTTGCTTCTGCAATGGCCTCTGAAAGGGCGACACGAACACTGGTTAAATTGTCAGTAGCTGGGCCTTTCTTTCTTACGCGTTTGGCTTTACGTTTTAATTGAATAGTGCGTCTATTTATCCATGGTGTATGTTTAGCAGGCTTTTTAAGTTTGTTAGGTATAAATTGATCAATGCAGAATAAACACATTGCTTTAAACTTTTCCCAAAGCTGCAGAACGTCATTCTGGCAAAATTCAGAAAGACAACAGTCCAGATAATCTGTTATCCGCACATCACCAGCCTGCGCAAAATTTTTCACAATTGTAAGCGCATGCGTGCTACGCGCGCGGGTAACATTCAAGGGGAATGATACAACAATAAGAGCATGGTCAGACAGCCCAGGTTCGATAGATACAGAATAATCGGAAAAGGAGCGTTCGAGAAAGACAAGGTCAAGGAGCGAACCAGGACCATTACCAAATCTGGTAGGTTCACGAACTACTTGTACAAGGTTGTGGTCGAGCATCATATCAAAAAGCACATTTGCGTCGGTAACAGAACCGGCAGTTGACATAATACGATCCCAGTCAATGCCCGGCAAGTTAAAATCCCCAACCACTAAAAGCTTATTTCTATTGAAATGTGTCATCTGTTCACTTATCGTAAATAAATAATCGGGGGAAGAGTCAGGTGGTCTGTACACCGCACATAAAATAAAAACATGACCATAAATATTCAGTTTTACGAACAGACTTTCGGTGTTGCATGACTCTGATAACAGAATGGCCTCCACGGACGACTTTACAATAACAGCTACTCCACCACCCCTAGTAGTCCTGTCTCTACGAATTATTTTGTAGGCAGGCGGGATTAAGTCCTTGTCACTGATTTCGCTATGAAGCCAGGTTTCCGTTATAACTGCAACGTGTGGCGAGTGCGACAAAAGAATTGATTCCAGTTGAATTGTCTTATTCACGATGCTACGTGCGTTAATGTTCAGTAATCTGATAAGTCTCTCTTTGACTGGTCAATCAGAATGTTGACCAGTACGGGAATTAGAGGCTATCTCGCGTTGGTTTGTTTTGTCATTCCAGATAAACATGTCATTGTTAATGCGTAGCTTATCATGCTGAAGTGAAACCTTCTTTCCGAGCGATTTGTCATGTTTGGCACTTTCCCATAATAGCTTGCGCTTCTTCAAAGTGACCTGCGAATAGTCGTTTTGAACGAAAATGTTGGTTCCCTTCAGTTTAGAAACATTTTTAAATATTGTTACTTTCTCATTATAATCCTGAAGAAACATTATGACCGGTCTTTTAGGGCCAGCCTTACCAAGTCTGTGAATACGGCCAATGGAAACACACTTAACACCTAGCTTATGCTCGAGCGTTTCTGTAATTACTTTGCGCTTTAGATCAGATTCAGTCTCATTTGGCTCTTCATGGATACCATGAATAACTATGTTCGAACGCCTGCTTCTATCTTCAATATCAATGAGCTTGCTAGCGTGAGTGAAATATGTCATATATGCGGATGACACTTCCTTGTTTTTCACAGGTGTGGACGTAAATGACCTTATTTCAGTAGCAAACGCGACACTAGGTGACTTGTATGCATGGTCCGCCGTAATCTGCCTACAAATCAACTGCTTAAAAACCAAAGCCGTTTTGTTTCGATCGAAGGGAACAACGTACACAGCTACTTTAAAGCTATACCTGAATGATTCCGCGATTGATTTTTCTTCGACAGCTGAAGCATTGGGAATCATTTTTCACGAGCATATGTTATGGGATTCCCATAGTGAAATGGTGAAAAAAAGCTAAGTAAGGCACTAGGCATGCTTAGGAGATGTCAGTCATTTCTACCGACTACTCAGATGTTAACTATCTATAATACGCTTTTTTGTTCCCGGCTGCGCTATGGTCTTTTGGTTTGGGGCACTGGCACCATGAAATCTAAGCGAAAATTACTCGTGCTTGAATAAAATGCATTACGTTGTATAGCAAATGCCGAATATCATGCACATACCTCGTCTTTAATCAATAATTTCAAAGTGTTAAGATTTGATAACATGTATGAAAATCGTTTATTAGTGTCTTTGAAAACTAAATCTAACAAAGGAAATAATAATCTTACCTCCATAGCATTCGTAGAGCGCAGCACCTCGTCTCGACCGACTAGACAGAGTGATTATTGGAAGGTTCCTCGATGCCGTACAAACTATGGTCTACAAATGCTGAAACATTCACTCCCCCACATATTAAACAAATTCAATTTTTCATTAGAGCGATTGCGCCTTCTTTCGCGACAGGATATGTCCAATGTTTTTTTACTGACATGATGAATTTCTTGTTGTTTTCTTGGTGCAAAATATGCGGCATAAAATGCTGCATTTCTTTTTACGATTATCAGAGTGTACGCAGAGCAATTATCAGAGTGTAAGCAATTATCAGAGTGTACGCGGAGGGCATAATTATAATTACTCTGGTGATTTTCCTAGCATCTGGAAAAGCACCAGTTATCAGTATAAAGTTGCATATGTGTGCCATAGGTATACTGCTGATTGAAGCCACAGCATTTATGGGAATGACATTTATGTTGTCGAAGCAATTTGAGTGATTAGATCTGAGAGGTGTGATGGCCGTATAAATCTCGCTAGTATCAGTAGGTTCGAAACCAATTGTATTTGCCGCGTTTATAGTTAGTCAATGTTGCATCTCATACGTCGATGAGCATTCCTTAGACGTTTTCCACGAGGCAGTCCTTTCATCAACGCGCACTCAGGCGACGCCGGGGCCCAGCATAGACTGTGACGCGCAAACAAAGGAGCTCACGTCAAGGTTACAACTACCTCGAAGATAACTCTGCCGGAACCTGACCCTGACAAGCTGAAAGTTGATCAAAGAACCCACGTCAGGGACTATGGAAACAGCGTCCACTTGAGTTTAGCAATATGGGCTTGTTGGTCAGTCACCATTGAAAGGTATCTGTATAACGCAACAAAACAAAGACACAAGAAGAAACGAAGACGAAGACAAGCGCTAACTATCAACAACGAAAATTTTACTTCCGGGATCGATCATACTTATACCCCCAAACAACCACGTGCACACTATGATGGCAGCCATGAGGATACACTTACGTACATGACAGCTTGAAAACAATCTAAAACCCATACAACACAAGAAAATCTAAATGACATACGGGAAATGCGGTTCAGTCTTTATGCCATGCGCAAATAATCCAACTCTCTCGCAGACAATGACAGCGATGGTTTGCTGATGCATTGGTCAGCGGCCGAGAGGATTTGTTCCGTTTCTGCTCCGGCGGGATGGTGAGTCAACATGGCGAGGATATTATGACCGAGTCGACGATTGTGATTGGCCGAGATACAGTCATCTGATTCCCTAGTCCAAAGGAAGACGACTGAAAGCGTAAACCATTGAGGCAGGGAGAGGAGGCTGACGTGTCCTGTTGTGAACTCAAACCTTGAATATGCTCCCACATGAAGTGGGCTTCCGTATCTGGAGCCAGTGTGAATAATGTAAAATAAAGCCTTTTACCTGCATCCCTACTACCGGGCGTACTCATCCCTTTGTTGGGAGCTTTACTTGCCTAAACGCTACCTCGAGCCACAACAGCAGACTTCAAAAGAAAAACTATATGCATTTTTTTTATTCATATGATATAAGGAGATGTTGGCGCGCAATTTAAGGCGCCGGCTACTCCTTATCTCTTGGGTGGTTCCGTCATACATCATTCAGGGTGCACGGTTACATATCAAATAGTCTTTCCACACAAGCACACCTATGGCTCCACACCTACGTAGTCGGAAGTCTCAAAAGTACAAACGATACTGTCGCCTAATAACACTGTCGCCTAATAACACTTAGCACACTATGTCTCCACACCTATGTAGTCGAAAGTCTCAATAGTACAAACGATACTGTCGCCTAATAGCACATTTCCTAGTCAGCGGGTCAGCGGGTACATACAATATACATGGCAAATGTCTTCACACTTATGTAGTCGAAAGTCTCAAAAGTACAATCGATACTGCCGCCTAATAACACGTTGTCTAGTGAGCGGGTGGTATATACATCGTGTTAAAATATTAGCACATACAGTCACAACAAAGCAGTCAACATAACATAATTCCCAAACAGATGGATATATAGAGTGACATTCAAATGAACAGAACAATGAAAGCACTAATAACGTCCAACGATGCCACTGTCTTTAAAAAAAGTATTTAGTGCTTTTAAAGCGCTCTTCTGCAAGGCCGTTGTTGGCCAAGGGCCCAAAAGTTTCCTTAAACTGAAAGGTCTGCGGTCTAATTTACTTAGCGCTGATTTAAGTCGGCATCTTGGTGTGTCGTGATGTGGGCAATCTAGAAGGAGGTGATATATATCTTCATCTACAAATCCACAATCACATTCGGGGGTTTCCGCTCGGCCAATTCTGTGTAAGAAATGCTTTGTGTAGGCAGTGCCTAGCCGTAATCGATGAATAAGCGTTTCCATAGTTCTATCTAATGACAATGAAAATTTGAATTCAATAAATGGATCAATATGATATAAGTCAGAGCTCTTAGAATTCTGGTCAAACCAAGTGTTTCTAGACATGTTGACAGACGTTGTCCTTATAATGCAGCGTAATTCATTTTTTGATATTGGGAGCGGAGCCGTATCATCTTTCAGGTGCGCTTGTCGTGCTGCTTCATCGGCTGCTGTGTTGCCAGGAATGTTGCAATGCCCTGGTATCCACTGGAGTGCTATTGCATGTTTCGCTTCGCTTGCCTTTGTGAGGTTTTTAAGTGTTTCATAAATTATACTGTCGCTGAATGCTTTCCCCTTTGTGCTGCAGAGTGATGTTAGAGCCGCCTGTGAATCGCTGAAAATTACCCATTTTTGCGCTTCTGTTACTGACAATATAAATTTTACCGCACATAGGATTGCGAACAGTTCAGCCGTTGTGGACGAAGTCGCACGAGATAACTTAAATGATTCTTGTTTGTTGAGGTGCGGTATAATGAATGATGAAGTTGAAGAGGTTGCTGTACTGGAGCCGTCTGTATAGACGTGTGTGTATCCTGAATACCGCATATATATCTGGTATAGTGCGAGTTGTTGAGCAGCTTGAATGGACATGTCTCTTTTGCTGAATATTCCTTCTACTGAGAATTCGATTTTTGGAACTGTAAGCAGCCATGGAGGATATTCGATGTCTGAGTTCCAAAATTCATTTCCTGGCAATATGTGAAGATTTTTTTGAATTTCTATATGAACATAACTTCTATCTCGTTTCATTATGTCTAGAGCTAATGGGTGGTTTTTATGCTGGGTTTGAAGACGGAAATAATGCCGGCATGTTTCTGTAGTTCGCATAACTGGAAATGGTGATTGGCGAGCCTCAGCTATTACAAGAGAACTCGAAGTCGCTCGTGGAACTCCTAGACATAGGCGTAGTCCTCTAGCTAAAAGTCTTTGAAGTCTCTCTTCTGACGTGTGGGAAAGTCCGTGTAAGATGGGCGCGGAATATGCAATTTTTTGTCGTATTAATGCATTGTAAACAGTCAGCATGGACGATACTGATCCGCCCCATGATGTGCCTGCAAGTCTGCGAAGTACAGTCACTGTGGCATTGACCTCGTTTTCGAGTTTTTTTAAGTGGGGTGCCCAGGATAGCTGCCTATCAAGTATTACGCCAAGAAATCGATGCTGTGTGACAATCATTAGAGGGTGTCCTTCCAGATTAAGAGTGAAATTTTTTAAATGCCTCCGAGTGAAGGGCAATACAGCAGTCTTTGCGTGTGATAGTACGATTCCTCTTTCTCTCAAAAATTGGTTGATGATATTTATGCCGTCTTGCAATGTTATCTGGAGTAGTTGAGCATTAGATCCAGATGTCCAAATACACACATCATCTGCATACAGAGAAAACTTTAACTGTGATGGCAGTCTTCGTGTTAAATCAGCCATGACGCAGTTAAAAAGGAAGGGGCTGAGTACGCTTCCCTGTGGTACTCCCTTCAAACAGTAGTTGTCTGAATCCAGAAAATGCTCATTAAATAGGTTGACCATTGCTACATCTTTGTATACATTCCCGTTCGAGGCCAGTTGAAACAGTGAAGCAGGTTTGTTCGATTGATTAAGGCATTTGACCGTTTTTCAGATTTTTGATTGGTCATTTCCTGCATTTGCAAACTTCGCCGTAAAATATTCCATTATTGCTTTGCGCAGGCCTGAGTTTAACTTATTATAAACTTCTTTGAAGTTAAAGAAATACTTGAGGCCGCGTTTCGAAAAAAAATTGTGAAAGTTTTTTTTTTACCCTATGTTATAGCTGTCTATATATTCATGGCTTCCTAGATTCTTTTTGTGGAGTGGACTTAAGGAAATGCATCTCAAAATGTAACCTGAACGTTTGAAAGGAAAAAGTTGCAACCTGTGTCGGGATCCTCGTTTTCTAGCACATCGTCAAAGCTTGTTCTCTATTGCTCACAAAATGTAGAACGCTGCCATCATTAACGATTCTGCAAGATTGAACTCGATGGTTGTGCGCTTTGCTTTTGGATAAGGTTTTCGGCAGAAAACCTTGTTTTGTAGTGGTTGAGGAAGACGCCAGAAGACGTTTGGCAGAGTAGAGAAAGACAAGAAGATTTCAAAGCAGCAGCGAGCAAAAATCCGAACTGAAATTATGCACTTTAGTGACCATGTATAGTGCATCATGCAGAGGCAGCACCCAGCACGCCAGATAGCAGTGGGAAGACGCTGGCTTGGCTTGTTGTGGGACCATTTGCCACACAAATACTTCAGTCAGAAATGTTAACCTTCGGACGCCTTGGATGTTACAGATCTACTAGCTTCTTTCTTTTTAACGTTTTTTATAGTGCTCAACTTCCTTTTCTGTATATGTTGTTTTATGTTTACAATTTTTTCTCCCGAACATGTCAAGCTCCGAAATTCCCCCCCCCCCCCAAAAAAAGAGAAAAGGCTACATTTTGTATGTTTTCTATTCTTTAGCATTCTCTTAAGGATTATTTTCATCCACTTCCATAGGAGCTGTCCCGAAGGAAATGGAAGGCAAAAACATTCCTCCTTCTAACCTTGCGTCGATGCCGCCAATATTTACCTAAGTCATCGCGGCGCAGAATTCGTGCGCATGTGGGTATCCATGGCATCTGAGTGTCGTGAATGCTAGCGGCGTTCGAGAAAAGTTCGCCCGCATGAGCTTCGCCTAGGTTGATTGTTTAACTAAGCGACTCACACAACGGATTGCGAAAGTAGTCTTGTGGGAATACGTAGGGCCGAGGCCAGTTTAGGTTTGTGTTGTTTGCCCCGTTGTTTTCTAATGGCTTGACCTTCCACAATATCTCGGTTCAATGCGTGATGCGTGATACGAGCCCTCCGTATTTCTCCGCATATAACTGCACTAGTGTTCCACAAAAGATAAGGATACTATTTGAGCCTGTCTGTAACTGCGAACACACAATGTCGCTTTATGCTCGGCAGGCAGTGGTTTTCATTTAGTATTCACTAGAGATTACAATGACAGGACAAGTTTGCTTTACACACAGAAACTCCACCACGTAAGTTTCAACGTCATTACTAGCTTCTTTACATCGCCTCCATAGAGAGAGATCAACGGGATGAGAAATGCAGGGAGGTTAACCGGATGAGATTTTGGTTTGCCTCCATAAGTTCATAGAAAGCAATATACAAGAACTATGTACTTGAAGATATACTACTACACTGAAACGACGGCCAGTCATACTTGGAGCGCTCGCGACGACATTGAAAGCCACAAGTAAGATGTTGAGGGATACACCAACCAGCTAAATGCGCAGCAAAGTAGCGTTTGTTCCATTAAATGCGCGCCAAAGTATATATTCTCCACCTCCAGATTGTGTTTTGTGGTATAGTTTAAAGAAATTATCCTTGCTAGCATTGTCGATTTTCATTTGTTCGCAACCAAAAAGAGCGAAAGCTCTTTAACGAAATACAGAGAAGTCTGCCGACGTAAGCGGCTACATACGACTCTGCACATGCAGGGAATACCAACCAATATTCGAACAGACATGGTATGTTCCCTCGTTCGTTAGGCTGGCCGATTGGCTTACAGACAAAGCAGATGGCCTTCAAACACAGCAAAACCAGCAGGCCTCCGTGTAGCCTCGCTGCGATGTTTGCGGGGACGTACGCGACGGCCTACACAGGCAAAATCGTTTCCCAGGAGCAAGGCGCTCTCTTGAGAAAGTTGGTGTTGGCACACTGATTCGCGCGTCAGATTCGGTAGTGTTTTCATTGAGTGGTCGACCGCTGACGCTGCATTGTACTCAGCTCAATTTCATTTTTATTTTTGACAGGGCTGTTGCCCAGGTTCTTTTTTCTTTGGTGTGATGTGCTTATGGTGCGGTTTACGGAGTGTGTAAATAAGGTACTCAGGCTTAGGCTGTCGAGGAGCCTAGATATGACACTCGAAATGTTTAGATTTCATCTTCCTTTTCTGACTGATTCGCTTTCTGTTGGAAGCTGAGTGAGCTATATACCCGCAAGATTGCCATTTCTTTTGTTGCACCAGCGTGTTCTTTGTCTGAAATTCCCGCCCGTTCGCGACGACATTTTGCCACGTGTAAACAAATAAATTGTTTTGAACTTCGTAGTATTGTGGCGACAACTAGCAAACAAGTGAAACTACGTGTTTGCTACCACTAACGCCTTCATAAAACTTTTGTGAGGATGACAAACAAGCGCAGGAAATGAAATCGTGTCGGCGCCTCCTTGTTTCCGCCTTGAATGAAAACAAAAAGGTGCTCGCACAAGAATACAAAATCAAGCATGAGTAACAGAACAATTGAAATAAAGAAACCATGCAATTTTGACCACTTTCCTTCCACTAGGGTCACTGAGGTTCGTGTGAGAGATCGCAAAGCTCATTAGGGATTCCCTACTGAGCTGGACGTAAAATTACTTTCAGCCGACTGGTGCAGTAAGAGAGCGTCTGATCATGGAACGGAGATAATATTGTGAAGAGATAGATTGCATAAAGAGAAAAATTATCATGAGTCGAAGCGATTAAGGAGGAATTCGCACCACTCTGCGACGCAGGCCCTCCGACATACGGGTGCTCAAGTATTATTTGTTTTCCTTAGAAACTTTCTACTCCCACGACCGGTAAAAGTGCACTTTATTATTATTGTTTGCTTGTTTTCAATATTTTTGGTTTGTTTTTGTTGTAACAAGCGTTAGATTTGACGAGACACTGCAGCCAGCCTCGTTTCCTACAAATCCTTAGCGTACTTAGTTCACATTACATTAGGTGGTGTGGTCATCGATGACGCTATTAAAGCGCGATCCTCAACAGTGTTGTGTCAGCCGCGCCCGCACTATCTATGTTTCTGTTGCATGATGCAGGCGATAAAGAGGAAAAGGCAATAGGCTAATAATAATAATATTTGGGGTTTGACGTGCCAAAACCACTTTCTGATTATGAGGCACGCCGTAGTGGGGGACTCTGGAAATTTTGACCACCTGGGGTTCTTTAACGTGCACCTAAATCTAAGCACACGGGTGTTTTCGCATTTCGCCCCCATCGAAATGCTGCCGCCGTGGCCGGGATTCGATCCCGCGACCTCGTGCTCAGCAGCCCAACACCATAGCCACTGAGCAACCACGGCGGGTAAAGGCAATAGGCTATATAGCTGGGTGGCTTGGCACGGTAACACCTACAGCTCGTCCTGTGTATAACAGTGCTCGTCCTGTGTATCTCGTCCCCGTCTTCGTCCTTTCACGGTGTAATAAAATTATGTAGAAAAGAAACCATGGAATAGTGCTTAATAAATTTCAGTTCCGCCTCGCAGGTATCGAGTTCGACTCCATGACTTCTTTGTCACATTTATTTTTAATTTCACATGTGGGTCACGTGACGATCTTTCTTTCTTTTTTTTTTACGACCAGCCAACATGACATCACCGTGAAGATATCGTTGTGTGAACTAATGTTCCCGCTATCAGAAGGGAGAATAGCGTAGTTGGTGGAAAGAAAAACAGAATACACGGCTTCTTCTCATTATCTATAACTTACGCATGGATAGGCACATGAAGTAGAGTACTCGCAACTACCATATGTGAACTATGTCTCAAATTTATATTTCTTTTTAATTAATAAAGGCGAAAGTATCAGAATGGACGCGGAGAGCAGCCCGCATAGCGGGTGCCAGTACAAAAAGAAAATTAACCACTGTGAGGCATCTCTTTACTGAGATACACCAGTGTGCCGTTAAAAGTGTCTTCCAGCGTAGTGTAGCGCCAATTTTCATTACGTCTGCCGAATTGATCTTCTTCAAAAGCACTCCGATTTCCACTCTGGCCTCAGCCTAATCGGGGTGCTCAGACTTTGTCTATTTTTCCGGATAAAGTTATCATCTCTCGTTAGGATCAAACAAATCTACGGGTAATGAAAAGAAAGCAAAGGAAAAGAAAAAAAGCCTGGGAAGTCAAAGAACGTGATAAATTTTAGGATTGTAAAAAAAGAAAAAAAAAAGAAGCGTCCTTTACTGCATGCAGCCCGCTAGTATTGGTTCCAGGCGACATAGCATAGCAATGTTTACAAGTAAGAAAAAGGCGGTTTATATAGCAAACGTACACCCGTGAGCTAAAGTATACGAACCACGGGGTCGCCGAAAAAAACGAATTTCTTCGTAATTAACACGCATAAACGGAAACTGACGAGTGTACTAGAAAATTTGTCATGCCGAGTTTGGACTGCAGTCTGTGCTTTGAAGTTGCATTAACAAGCAGAGAAGAAAATGAGTTTTAACGCGCAATCCCTGGTCCGTATACTTTTGCTCACGGGTGTACGTCAGCTGAGAGTATTGCCGAACTATCCTGTGAACTATACGACCGCATCGTCTTGCTGGGTACATGCTAATGGATTATGTACGGATTATGTGCCCTTCTTATGCAGT
This sequence comes from Dermacentor variabilis, assembly GCF_050947875.1. Classification (NCBI taxonomy): domain Eukaryota; kingdom Metazoa; phylum Arthropoda; class Arachnida; order Ixodida; family Ixodidae; genus Dermacentor; species Dermacentor variabilis. The sequence continues at coordinate 182,905,705 of NC_134573.1, read as the reverse complement.
CGCTGTGCTAGCACGGTGGGTGTCGAAAGTATACATAGCGTGAGGGAAAAGCAGTGATAAATTCAGTCCCTAGACGGCAACACTTCTCTTGCAGGATAAGCCCTCAATATGAATAACGCGAGACCTTATGCATGCGGCATCAGGAGTATATAGGATGCGCATACTGCTTTGGTGAAAATACTGAAATATTGTCTGCTGAAAGGTTATATTGTTAGTTGCGATGGAGGACTTGATCGTTCTTGCTTTTGATGTGTCGTCTTCTTGTAACCTCTGTTCGGAGCTCATATGTGATTATCTTTTTACTATTGGCACGTTTTCACTATTTGCATTTTTCATCTCTGTTTGCTGTCCTTTCCTTTCTTAACGACTGCCACTATAAACTGTCGACAACGTTCTTACTTCCAGCACCAGCAACCTCTATGAAAGGTAGTCTTAAGCCGACCAGACTAACCGACAGTAATCACACGGAGAAGTCTCCTGGCTGCTCATGCTACTGCCGATTCACGTAACGCGCAAAAGTGGGTCATGTAGACCAGTCTAAATAAACGAAGGCAACGCAAAGCCTAAATAAGGTAAGGCACTGCACTGCACATGTGATAATCTTGGGAGGTCACTTGTGAAGGTAGCCGCATACGCCGTTCAAGGACTCCCAGGCGGCACCAAAGAACTGGCTAGAGGTCAGGCTGGGACTTGTTTGAAATGCATGTCCTGCGCAGACAGGTCCGCCGACCCGCGCCGCGCGCGGCGCTTGAATTGCGCCGCGGTAAATGGGGGGGGGGGGAGGGGACGGCAGCCTCGTAAGTTTGTGGCGGCAGGTCGCACGCCCTATAGCTAACCTATGCACATTAATATTCATAAGAGCTTGTACAATGTATGGATAGCATCCGGGCGCGCACGCGGAGATAACCGTACAGGATAGTATGAATAATGCAGCCGCTTTGCATGCACACGCGCGCGCGCGCGCTTTGTTATAACGCTTAGCATTGTGACATGGCGCACCGGACGCCGTGCCACGTCAGGGCTGAAGTGTTCTTGCAACTTTGGGCGCACCAGAGCGCTAGTATTGTTTCAATTTTTCACAGCTTTCCAGAACTTGGCTTAATACGTCGCCCATTGAAAAATTAAGAAAGGCGCCCAGAGGAAGATTGCTGGCAGAATGCAGCTGGGTTCTCAGCTTACTCATTCTTTAAGTGCATTGCGTTGGAGTGCCGTAGCTTTTAAAGTTGTTATTAAGGCGAAAGCCTTAGGTGTCTATGTTGGCGGTGACTTTGGCCAAACTGCGCAGTTACAAAAAATAGCTGACGCCGCAAAGTGTAAAATCACGTCAACAAAAGATCGGATTGACGTCACATATTTCATGGAGATTCCTGTAAACAAAGTAAATTAGTGGCTTGGAAAAGAAAATTTGGGACATTTCGGTCTGGGTGAGAATCGAACCAAGGCCTACGGATTGCGAGACGACCTTATTGAAAAATCTCGTATGTACGTGTTATACGTGGCTCATATATACGAGATTACAGGATATGTGTCTCGCCTCGCACGTATGAATATGAGGGCCTCGTATCCCACATACGCACTGCAGTACGATGTGAGGGCCTTGTATCCCTTGCATGCACTGCATTATGCTACTATTGGGCTTCGTGCCCTGCACAACAAGTGTATAATAATTGTAGACTTGATATCTCATGCAGAACCTGCACCATGAGGCCCTCTTGTGACGGGCTATGTATTAATTTTGTCTATGTGGTGCTCCTTATTGAGGCAATATACATTAACCGGTTAATGTATATCTGATCAATAAAGAGCAGATATACATTCTATGATTTCTAGAAATTACTCCCTGCATTGGACTTGGCTCGGACACATACCTGCCATGCCCTCTAGAACCTAATTTCTTTAGAGATGCAACGTCCCTTGGGGAATGTGTGCCTGAATTTGAAGGAATGAGCCGTTATGCAATGAAACGTTTTATTTAGAAAAATATATGCACACGTTGGGTGGGGGGGGGGGGTGCCCGGTATACACTTTATTTACACAACTACATGCAGTAAAACCTCGATAATTTGAACCTTCCGCTCTGGCCACGAGTTCTTGTTGTCTATGCCATATTTCAATATACGGCGCATCTAATATAACCATTTGAACAAATGATGCGGGACAGTGTTTTGTTTATGCTTGAATGCCGGAAGAATGATTGTTGAGCTCATGCACACATTGAAAAGTTTTTATAATGGCATATATGTAATTTGCACGTACTGGTACATGGCAAAACAGCACAAAGCAAGATTAGCCCTTTGAAGGTTGATTTTTTTTATTAAGTGCGACGCCCAATAGTACATTTTTTGCATGTTTATAAATTGGAATTGACCCTTGCTACGTTTAACATCCGAACCCTGTCGAGTGAGGCTAGCTTAGCAGGACTCTTCGAGGAACTATCAGGCACCGTTTGGGTTATTATCGGCCTTAGTGAGCTTAGAAGAACTGGTGAGGCTTACACATTGCTGAATAACGGCCATGTCCTCCGCTATAGAGGTCTCCCAAATAAGAAGCAATAGGGGGTAGGATTCCTAATCCATAGGGACATAGCGGGCAACATTGACGGATTCTACAGCATTAACGAGAGGGTAGCAGTAGTTCTAATCAAACTTAATAAGAGGTATAGATTAAAAGTAGCACAAGCCTACGCTCCAACGTCCAGTCACGACAACGAGGAAGTAGATCAGTTTTATGAATATGTAGAATTAGCGATGAGAAAAGTGCAAACTCGGTATACAGTAGTAATGGGTGACTTCAATGCCAAAGTGGGGAAAAAGCAAGCGGCTGAACAGGCAATTCGCAACTACGGTGTCGATTCTAGAAATGTTAGAGGAGAGATGCTGGTAGAATTCGCAGAAAGCAATCGGCTAAGAATAATGAAGATCTTTTTTAGGAAACGTAGCAACAGAAAGTGGACCTGGAACAGCCCTAATGGTGAAACAAGAAATGAAATTGATTTCATACTTTCTGCCGATCCCAGCATAGTGCAGGACGTAGAAGTGATAGGTAGGGTAAAGTGCAGGGATCATAGGTTAGAGAGGGCTAGGATACACCTCAATTTGAACAGAGAAAGAGTATAATTAGTCAAGAAAAAACAGGTCAACTTAGAAGCAGTAAGGGTAAAAGCAGACAAATTTAGGCTGGTGCTTGCAAACAAATATGCAGTCTTAAAACAGCGAGATGACGATGATGACCTAGAGGTAATGAATGAAACCGTAACGAGGCTGGCTTCAGAGGCAGCAATCGAAGTGGGAGGCAAAGCACCAAGGCAACCAGTAGGCAAGCTCTCCCAAGTAACAAAGGACCTAATAAAGAAACGACAAAGAATGAAAGTATCGAACTCAAGAGATAAGATAGAATTCGCGGAACCGTCAAAACTGATCAACAAAGCGAAAATAAGTGATATTAGAAATTATAACGTGACAAAGACTGAAGAAGCCGTAAAAAATGGACGCAGCCTGCAATCAGTGAGAAGGAAACTTGGCATAGGAGAAACCAAGATGCATGAACTGAAAGATAAGCAGGGTAATATCATCAGCAATCTCGAAGGTATAATAAAAACAGTGAAGAATTCTATACTGTCCTGTACGTACCCAGAGGACTCAGGAGTATAATAATGAAACAATAATGAACAGTATACAGAAACTCCTCCTATAACTAGAGGTGAGGTCAGAAGGGCCTTGCAAGGCATGAAACGGGGAAAAGCGGCTGGAGTTGATGGAATAACAGTCGAATTAATGAAAGATGGAGGAGGCATAATGCTAGGAAAACTGGCGGCTCTCTATACGAAGTGTATATCGACTGCAAGGGTCCCAGAAAACTGGAAAAATGCAAATATTATACTAATCCACAGAAAGGGAGACGTTAAAGAACTGAAAAATTATAGGCCCATTAGCTTACTCTCAGTATTATAAAAAATATTTACCAAAATAATCTCCAGTAGAATAAGGGCAACACCGGCCTTTAATCAACCAAGGGAACAGGCTGGTTTCAGGAAGGGATACATTACAATTGATCACATGCATGTCATTAACCAGGTTATCGAGAAATCCCCAGAGTAGAATAAACCTCTCTATATGGCTTTCATAAATTACTAAAAAGCATCTGATTCAGTAGTCATAGAGGCATTGTGTAATCAAGGAGTACAGACGGCTCACGTAAATACCCTGGAAAATATCTACAGAGATTCCAGAGCCACCTTAATTCTACACAAGAAAAGTAGGAAGATACATATAAAGAAAGGGGTCAGACAAGGAGACACAATCTCTCCAATGCTATTCACTGCGTGCTTGGAAGAAGTATTAAAGCTATTAAACTGGGAAAGCTTAGGAGTAAGAATCGATGGCGAATACCTCAGCAACCTTCGGTTTGCCGATGACATTGTTCTATTCAGCAGCACTGCGGACGAGTTACAACAAATGATTTAGGACCTTAACTGGGAGAGTGTAAAAGTGGGGTTGAAGGTTGATATGCAGAAGATAAAGATAATGATAAATAATCGGGCAAGGGAGCAAGAGTTTAAGATCGCAAGCCAGCCTCTAGAGCCTGTGAAGGAGTGCGTTTACCTTGGTCAACTAACCACAGGGAACCCTGACCATGGGAAGGAAATTCAGAGAAGAAAAAAATGGGTTGGATCGCATACGGCAGACATCGTGAGCTCCTGACTAGGAGCTTACCGTTATCATTGAAAAGTTATGTATACAATCAGTGCATTTTACCGGTGCTGATATATGGGGCAGAGACTTGGAGACTGACAAAGAAGCTTGAGAACAAGTTAAGGACCACACAAAGCGCGATAGAAGGAAGAACGCTAGGCAGAACTTTAAGAGACAGAAAGAGAGCGGTTCGGATCAGAGAGCAAACGGGTATAGACGATATTCTAATAGACATTAAGAGAAAGAAATGGCGCTGGGCAGGTCATGTAATGCGCAGATTAGATAACCGTCGGGCCATTAGGGTGTCAGAATGGATACCAAGAGAAGGGAATCGAAGTAGAGGACGGCAGAAGACTAAATGGGGCGATAAAATTTGGAAATTTGCGGGTGCTGGTAGGAATTGGTTGGTGCAGGACAGGGGTAAGTGGAGATCGCAGGGAGAAACGAAATTCTTCAGATACCTTTTAAAAAAAAGAAATTCGTAACTTTTTCAGGGCAACCGTAAAGCCAGAAACAAATATTTTGCTTTGGTATAGCATGATCCGTCCATAGCGTCATCAAACTGCGTAGGTAAGCTCACTCAGGTAAAATCTATGGTCATGTGCTCATTTGAAAACGAAAGGAGGGGGAAACGTCGGCTAATCCATCTTATTGGCAACGAAAGGGAATGAGCTTGTGAATCTAGAAAAAGGGGGAGGGGAACGTAGGCACGGCAGCATCATTTCTGTGTACTAGTGCCTGCCTGTGAATGGATGTAATCGCACTCCTTTGAACGTTAAATCACTGAGTATCAAGCGGTCACCCTTTCAGGAATTAGCAACCAGATAGCCATCAGCAAGAAGCAGCAAATGCCTGCAGGACGAAACGGAACTAACCGCCGCGCGCCCAGATGTGCGAGCAGTAGCAGACGCGCCGGTGAACTATCAGCGTGACGAAAAAAAAATCCCTGTATTCCTGCAGAGTGCCAGCACATGCTGTGCAAAATACGTTAGCGAATTAACGTGCAGTTTAAGATGCAGCCTGCGTCGTAACTATATGGCATTGACCATTTTCCATTTGTTTGCGGAGCCGTATATTCACGTCTTTGGCCACCAAAGGGTTAAAGAATGGCGTGCAATAGGTGCTTCGCAAACTAGCGAACATGTGTCATTAATGCCGTCATCACTTGCTGATATGGTACGTATGCGGTACCATCAAAGCATGAAGGGGTAAAACAAATTTTGATGCGCCACAGTTCTGGGGTGCGGTCATTACGCGCGTAAATATGGTAGTTATCCTACTAGAAAGCATTACCCCGCAGGAGCCACAAAATACTGGGTGCGACAAATCAGGATAGCTTATTACTTTCAGAAATCCAAACTGCTTCAACTAAATGTAGCGTGTTGTAGCAAAGTAGCAACGAAAATTATGCAATGAAATTTCTTGCCTGGATTATGTTGTTGTGTTTGGTTATCTTGAGATTTTCCGTAACCGCTACTACTTCAAACTAACAAAATTTACTACATGTACACATGTTCACAATTACTTACTTATTGTCTCTCTGCATGTCTGCAAGGCAAGGCTTCATTTTGAGCACAGTGATTTCTTCTCCTCCTCAGAGGCACCACATCTCGAAAGATGCGCATCAAATGCATTTGGAACATTAATCATTTCGCTGTAATACATGTATCGTTACGAACATTACACAAACTTGAAACAATGTGAAGGATACTTACTATCCACAGCTTCCAATCTATGGAAGTTTCTGTCTGCTTCTAGTCTCTGTCCGTGTCACTTCGTGCGGCGCTTGTGAGAGCTACCGCTTCGATGCTGCGGCAAGTGTGCCTTGCAGCCCTCAGACAGAGAAGTCCGCCGCAAAACTCTTGCGAAGCCTGCGTTTGCCGCTGCCGGTCTCTAACTCTGCATCGGTAACTGACATCACACATGCATTACCAGAGCTCGAGACCATTTTCCATCCACAGCAGTCGGCGACGTGGCCTCTAAACTCGCCATCGGTTGGGCTCATAAGGCGCCTGCTCATCGGGTGACGCCGCCGGCTTAATCTAAGCTTGTGGGAAATGCCGTCGAACGCATCGGGTTCTACAAATTTAGTCACCGGCTTCTCAGCGTTTAGACAGCTTAGAAGCGATGCCACCAATTGGTTTTGTTGCGCAGTCTGTTCTTCCTATAGCTGAAGAGCTTTCAAAACGAGGCTCCCCTCTTCCATCGAAGACCGTGATCCAGAGTCCTTTCGATGCACAGGTTGAAGAACTAATTCGTCGAAGATCGCCAGACGCAAGTTAACTTCCACAGCACCCTTCCGACATAGTGCAGCAGTGTACATGGAAGCCTTTTCCAAAACCAGGTTCACGAGTTCTGCCGAGTTGAGTTGGCGAGGTAGTTCCACCTCTGGTTCATCTTGAGCTTGGTATCTCGAAAAGATGAACTGCTCTGCGGAGGTCTCCTCAAGGAAATATGTGACCTACATGTTGGAGTCGGTTGTCGAGTGCGCCAAAGTAATGTAGCGTGCCTAGTTAAAGGCCACAACCGACGTTAAGCATTGCTGTGGAACTGGAGTGCATCTTGTCTATATTTATTCTAACTTCATTCCCTTCTTCTCCTGTACTCAGGTTCCTGCGCTTATTCATCTTCTATTCGAAGGCTCATACTGCTTCATATATATATATATATATATATATATATATATATATATATATATATATAATGAATGCAGGGCAGCATATAGGGGAAATTAACTGCAGTTCTCAATTTAAATGAAGGAATGACCAAATAAATAGAAATGAAAGTGGATGAAATAACAACTGGCCGCAGGTGGGATACGAACTATCATCTTCGCATTCCGGGGTATGTATGTTTTGTCTTCTAGAACTAACTCTGGGAGTGTTAGCCAGCGCCCCCACTCACGGCCTTGGTGGCGGGTCGTGGAACATCCTTCTTGCCATAGCTTCACGTTTTCGTGAACTCTTTGGGTGAAAGCAGCTGGTCAATAAACCCACACATGCTACTTGGAGGCATCGAAGCTCGCCTGATCATTTCTTTATTTCAATTAAGAACTCCAGGTAACTGCCCCTATGCTGCACTTGTTGTCATTGTTTGTTGCATTCTTTATGATATGACAAATAAAAATCGGGTTCCTCGGTTTCCTTCCTTCTCTTTCATTACATAGCAAGGGTATCGAATCAGGTAGCTTTGATGCTCCTCTCCTCGGCAAGGAAGACGTCGGTGGTGTCTGTGTGTATGTGTGTCAATGCCTTTCCCTCTGGGCCAGTGGCGGTTAGAATCCGTTGTACTGGCTTCCGTGTACTGAGCAATGGCGGCAAGCGGCGAGAGCGTTCACTCCTCCTTCTCTTAAGCGAGCGCATTCTTGACTATAGAAAGGATGCTCCCGCCAACGCACTGCAGCCTTCAGCACACTCGAGCAAGCTAGAGTGTGTGTCGCTCTTCGCCAGGAAGCTTGCAGAGCTGACTGCTCCGTAACTATGTAATTAAACCTTCGTTGTTCAGCGTTACGTCGCCGCCGCGTCTTCTACCCTTGCCCCTCGGGACACGCGAGCCGCGACAAAGTGCAGTCAGCGGCACGATCGTGAACATCTGGGTGCGCTGTTTGTAACAGCTCGTACGTACCAGCGGTGCGATCCGACAACCACTGGTCAAGCTCCCGACCGTCAGGCCAACGCTACTTCCACGGTCCTGGGTGAACCGTCATTAACACTACTTTCGTATGGAGCTCACGGGTTGAGGCCATGCGGCGCGATAATCTATTTCTTCCTTTTGAGAGTAGAGGTTATCGTTTGACTCATTTTTTGTTAACCAACTTGTCTCTCGGTTATTATTCTTTTGTGATATAAACAGTCCATTTCTAAGAGAGATGTTACAACTTCGCTTATCAACTACCTTCCCGAAACAGTTTGAAAGGCCAACTTCAGCATGGATTAAGTTTTTACTACCGACTACAAACAAATTTCTGGTGCACTCATGGACGCATTGTTTCCCGTTATCGTTTATCCTGCGCCTGATTTGGAAAGCCATTACCTAGATGTACTTAAGCACGTACGTCGCATGATCATTCCTCCAGGGATCAAAACTTTTTCTTTAAGTTACATTCGGCAGCCCTTCCTGTCAAATTCTGGTCGGAGAATAGGGGCTGTTTCGTGCCGTGGTCGACAAACTGCCTTTTGTGTCCACATGCTTATACGATTGATCACTGTTTTGCAGACATTAGGGATGCCGTGTTTTTCTGGGACATTTTCTAGAGAACGTTCAAAAAGTATTTAGACATCACACCATACACAATTCGTTTCCTATATTTTGAAAATTCCTGTGAGCCACCACATGAGACTTTCATGTTATTTGCTTTGGCGCAATAGAGTGTACGACAGGCATGCTGAACCACCGCGCAGGAGTCGGTCGTTTTTTCGGGAATGTGCTGCTTAGGCTCGCAATTTCTACGTTGTACAAGGAACGCCGCCGGATTGGATGTCTATATTGGACGCTTGCACGTGCCTACCTTGCTTCTGAATGTGTTTTCGGTTACGTTAAATTTCTGTAGCGCTTTGCTTTTCTGACGGTGCTATATATATATATATATATATATATATATATATATATATATATATATATATATATATATATATATATATATATATATATATATATATATATATATATATATATATATATATATATATATATATTAAGCGCAACAGCACAGTGACATTGACGACGAGAATTTGCATGGAATGTTCATACGATGGATGGCCGCAATAAAATTGCACTACTCAATTCCCGCTATTCACAAGTCACTGAATGCGTACTGTTCACAAGAAAATTTCCCAAGGCCTTCAAAGCTTCTCTTTGATTATAGGGACAAGACCAGTGCTTGAGTGGTTTCTTTACATATAACGGATGCCTATCTAAGACGCCAAGACGATCCCAGTGTTCGTTAAATTGGGAAAATTCCATAACAATATGTTGTTATTGAAGAAGCTTCCCCAGTGCTGGCGCCAATGCACGCAGTTAGAAGAGGGGTGCTACCCTGATACGACACAGAAAACGGGGTGTTTGTGGCACTTCGACTCGCATTCACTGTATGAAGTTTGTCTAAACTGCGTTCTATATTGCGGTTCGGTGAGAAGCACGGCGAAGGGTTGTTATAAGTTGTACAAAAAGAGACGGTTTTTTCCGTTCATCGAACCACATCATCTTTGACAAATTATGCCTCAGTCCCTGAAGTGCTCTTTGGGCGTCCAATGCAGGAAATTGTATTGGTATAAGTATGCGCCGCAGTAGTCATGCTGTCCGATACTTAATTCACCGTTATTCTAATTTGGCTTGGGATTCATTGCAAGTGGATCCGATTATAGGAACAAGAGGCAAGGGTCAATATTTTCTTGACTTCATAGCAAAGCGAGCAGTTGTCCCCTTGAAAAAAGCATTGCGTTAGTGCCTACACTAACGAGAGACTTTGAAGTCAGAGAAGATTCCTTTATTCCTAGTGCGTTTGCTTTATTGCTTTATTCCATCGAAGAAAGGTCTCACAATACCTCAAGCGTATAAGTCGCCAGAGAACTAACCTTTAATGAGCGCTTGAGAAGTTAACCTAGCCAAACGATTTTCGTGCTACTTCAGAAAAAGAGACGACACAGAGATGAAAAGCAGGAACGCTAAGCACAATGAAAAATCCAGTTTGCTTCCAAGCACTAGTTGACGGGAGAGGTTGAAAGATAAGTTGACACTAGCGAGGGACACGCACCATAGAGAAAGAAAACAAAATTATAGAGCAGACACTCAGCAGTAACTGGCATCAGCAAAGATGTATTGGTTTTGTTTTAGGTGTTATGGGGGAGGGGGGCGTCAAGCTGATTTTATGCAGCTTTTTTCCCGTGATACGCAACCACAAGTACACATTTATTATGTACCATGTGGTTAAATAAACTCAAACTCAAATGTCACGTCCTACTTATAACTCGAACCACCAGCTGATGCGAGCACCACGAAAAATAAATGTAACATCAAGTTTACAGTCAATGTTTTATTCGTTTATTTCCTTGCGGGGGAAACAGATAAGCTTCCCATGTATAATAAGTTGAGCTTTTTGCGAATAAACAATTTGCGACCTCTTCTGATGTCACCAAGCGACAAGCCAAAGCCACGCCATCGAAGCAAGGCCAGCTCCACATGTGAGCGCTCGCAGTGCTGTTTTTTTTTTTTTTTACTGTAGCTCGTGCAAACTCTTGTCTCTTGGCTTGTTTTTGCGCCCCTGCTACTATTCGGCTCGGCCCTCCTGCGGTGTTTGACAGCGGCAAAGTGAGAATTCTTTTTTTTTTTTGCCGGAGTACACTGCACTTAACGAAACTTAAGCGCATGGCAAGTTGGCAGTCTCGGCCGCGTAACGTAGATAGGCAAAGGCAAGTTGGCCTGTTATTTTTGCCTTGACTGAATGTTAGGGAAACAAGTTAGTGATGTTTTGTATTGCACACAAAAATATATAACTTGTTTCGGTGCTCTAGTCATTAGTTATTGGTGAGAAAAGTTATGTTCGACTTGAAAACAAACGGACAAACGCGTCGCAATCTCCACGAGCGATTGTTAGGAGTGATAACACGGTAGCGCGTAGCTGGCGCCGGCAAATATTCTGGCAAAAGAAAACGCGTAGGAGCTCAAAAAGGAGGAACTTTTGTCTTTCCGTCTGTTGCACAACTGAAAACACACTTCGCACCCGCGCATTCTTTTTTCTTTTTGCAGCGAAGTTGTTTATGGGCTAGAATCTGGAAAAAAATGTGACCGGGATGCTGACAAAAACAAATCATCATGTGAACCAATCCTGGTCATAGTGAAGAAAGGGTCCAAGCTCAATGGCACATATCCCTGCAGGCTCGGGGACCTGTCGCGCCCTTGAACTACCCTTGTCACACGTGGGACCCAAGGAGGTCTCAGACACAAGGGTAAGAACAGATGTTCTTGAAAAGAAAAAAAATTTGTACAACTTTTTCAGCATGGTTTGTTAAAGAAATCTCGGCGCCAATCACGCAAGCGCGCTAATGCTGCTGTCAGCGCGTTCGTCATCGTCCACAGCTGGCTCCTTTGCCGCTCATCATTCCAGCGTAGAATTTTTCTTATTTGTCGTCGTAATGGGGAGGCCGCGTTTATGGGGGTATGAGACATTGCTTAAGGGGGTATGAGCTATTCATTTTCTTACCTGACGGACACATGTAATAACAGAGGTGATAAGCGAATGTGTGTGCGTACCTATATCGTCACGATGACCACAGATTAGGACAATAAATATGTTCGCTCCTTTGTTCAATATTCAGGGTCATCTCTGTGTCGAGCACTAAACAGCTTCGCTGATCATCCATCTTCGCAGAGTGGAATGGCTGATGAATTATTTTTTTGAGTGGACGCAGAAGCATTTGTGAGCGTCTGGCTGACGGCGATCTGTCTGACGTGCCATGAAGCATTGGCTTCTGTACGTAGCCTTTCATCCCGGACGCCGAAGCCAAATATTGCGTCGCAAAAAAAAATATACAAGAACAAATTGCGCCACGCGTAAAGAATTCGCGTATTTGGGCTTCTAAGGGCCACTGAATAAGGTCAAAGAATGGGGAATATTTGAAAGTTAGATGTCATTATCGTAGAATAACTCTGGTATTGCTTTTAATTTTTTTATTTACAGGATACTGCCGGCCTTAGTCTCAGGCCTTGGACAGGAGTGGACAGTGCGATATACATGCGTACGAAAAATGCACAGCAAAAATCATTACAAGAATTCAATACATTGCAATATACATATTCCCTGATCCGCACGAGCCGTACAGAACATTGCAACGGAAAAGCTTTAAAACATTTGAATATATTTTAGACTACGGATATTCGCTCAACTGATCGAGCTATGCAGAGCATATTGATAACGACGCGATATTGATAACAAGTAGTCGCATTCATAACGGTATGCTGAGAGACATCGCGCATGCTCGGTTGCTTGAGCAGCAGAAATCTATAAATAATAATGACAAGTAAGCGAAAAAAGCACTTGGGAATAATGTAAATCAAAAAGAAAAAAAAGAAAAATTGTATATATATATATATATATATATATATATATAATATGCATGCACATACATATAATATCACGTCTAAATACTATTCAGCATGTTGCAGAATGACTGGACGGTCGGGCATTCCACTGTACTGGCGGAGAGCTCATTCCACTCACCTATCGTCCGAGGAAAAAAAACGTGTTTTTAAATACGTTTGTTCTGCAAGAAAATTTCTTAATTTTTTTTTCGGATGATTAGATCGTGTTGCACGCCTGGAAACTACAGTAATATACATATCGTTATATATCCCCAGCATATCATGATAAAGTAGATACATGTATTTCAGTCGGTCTCTATATCGCCTTAATAATGTTTCCAGGTTGGTCTTGTTAATAAGAAAATTCGGAGGTACGTGCCAGCTATAACTGTTAAATGCGAATCTAACAGATTTCTTTGAATGTTTTCCAATTGAGTAATGTTCTTCAGGGTGTACGGGTCCCATATTACCGAGGCGTACTCAAGAATTGATCTAATATACGTTTTGTACGCTAAAAGATGGATTTCTTGTGTGGACTGGTCGTAACGACCTTCTCAAGTAACCAAGTTGGCACATTGCCTTTCTTTTTGTAATATGAGATACGTGTTCGTTCCATCTAAAGGTGGGATGAAATTACGAGGCCTAAGTATTTGTAGATACTAACTGTAGATAGACTATTACCGCTGAACCTGTAAGAAAATTTTAAGTGTTGGCGTTTTTGTGTTACTGACATAGCAACCGTTTTCTTTGCACTAATATTCATTTGTCATGTGACGCACCACGCTTCTACCTTGGCTAGTGCAGAATTCAAACGGACCTGGTCATTTACGCTATTGACTTCTTGATATAGTATACAGTCGTCTGCAAATAACAGTTTTATCACGCTTACTTCTTTTATTAAGTCATTGACACAGAGAAAGAAACGAGGCCCAAGGACGGACCCCTGCGGAATGCCCGACCGAACCGGTGTCGATCCAGAACGAGCGCCATCGATGAACATACTTTGCCACTTTAACGACAGATATGCAGAAACCCATGAAATCAAAGAATGATTTTTAAATAGTGTTTGTAGTTTTAACAGCAGCTTAGTGTGAGAGACACGGTCGAATGCTTTTTCAAAATAGATGAATATTATATCAGTTTGGCCCTGTCTGTCTAGAACTGCTCCGAGTTCGTGGATAGTTTCGAGTAGCTGTGTTGTTGCAGAGAGTCCTTTCCGAAACCCATGCTGCCTGGAATCAATTATATTGTTGTCATTCGGGAAGACCGAAATATACTTAAATATAACATGCTCAAGAGTTTTCGCACATGTGGGTAACAATTAAATTGGTCTGTACGAAGTGATAAGCGACCTGTTTTCTGATTTGGGTATTGGGGTAACCTTTGCATACTTCCAGTCATCCTGAACTCCTGCACACGATAAAGACTTGCTAAATAAGATGCACAGATATATCGAGTACCACTCGGCATATTTAACGAGAAAAGCAGCAGGTATGCTATCCATTCCAGGCCATTTTCTTTGTATGCAAATTTGACAAGAGAGATAAAATGCCTTCTTTGATCACTGAGAAATTTGCAATTTGTGGGCAATCAACTGGAAGGTAAAAGCTTAATTTGCAACCGTCATCATCCATAAATACGGAGCAGATAAATTAATTGAAAGATTTTGCTATCAAACTTTAATCAGTTACGGTTTCCCCGTGGATGCAGAAACTGGACAAGGGCTGCTTTTTCGAAGAAAAATGATGCCAGAACTTTGCCGGGGAAGACAGCATAAAATTTTTCAAAGACACACTTTGATAGTATTACTTTGCTTTTCTAATGCTTGCCTTTAGTTGCAGACGTATGTTGGAAAGATTACTGGAGTTGCCCTCTGTGGTATACTGACGGCGCTGTTCTCTTATTCGTTTGGCCTTCCGTTCCAGCTGCACTATCTTCTTTGTAATCCATGAGCGTGTGCGCTGTTGACTGCTTAGTCTCATTGGGACAAAGTCCCTGACGCATTTTAAGACTAGGTTCCTAAAGAAGCACCACAGCTCGTCCACGCAGCACGTGCCTGATTCAGTAAGAAGATGAAATCAGCCAGAGACCTATACATGGCGTCCAATATGTCAACGTCCTTAGCACGGCAAAAGTTTGGAACGAGGCATCTTGTGTTCTTGGTTTCAGTCGGACGGCCAAGTTGAACTGTTAAAGATATCATTTTGTAATCAGATATTCCGTCAAAAATACGTACTTTGGGATCACGACTGAGCACTGCATTGCTTACAAGGAATAGATCTAAAATTGAAGCTGTATCATTCTGACTGCGCGTTGGCTCTATTACTAAATGAGCTAAATCATGGAATACTACGAGGTCAACAGAAGGTTCAGCAGCACTAGAAAGCGGCTCATGGAAATTGGCACTCCAGTCTATTAAAGGCATATTGAAGTCGCCACCCAAGAGGACATTAGAAGAATAGCTTTTGCTAGAACAAACGAATTCGTTAAGCTCGAGAAAAAAGTTACCTTGAGTAAGGGGACGGTAGAAGCCTCCTACGATTTCAGTGTGCCCGTCCAAGTATACTTTAATGAGGACGCAATCAGTTTCATGTATGTCAGGTAACGTAGACACCAGTAGTGACTGTTGATAAATAATTGCAACACCACCACCGCGCGAACTTCTATCTTTACGATGAATTCCGTAACATGGTGGTGTTACTTCCTCGTCGCAGATCTCGGTGTGAAGCCAAGTTTCCGTGATTGTGGCTTGTGGGTTAAAATAATACTTTCAATATCATCAGATTTATTAACGATGCAACGTGCATTAAGGTTGATGAAACGGAGGGGCGTTTGGGCATCGGTTTGTATTCATTGTGACGGGTGTATTTCTTCAGTTTGTCTGCCTGTGGTAATCCTTCTGTCACTTGCGCCGTCCCATCGGAATAGCTCGCCATTAATCCTAATTTTGTCGTACACTAGTTGGACTTTCCCCCCAGCAGCTCTAATTTCGAAGGCGCTATCCCAGAGTTTCTTTCTTTCCAGCCCTGTGGGTGCTGAAAAGTCCTCCGAGACCAAAATATCTTTATTTTTCAGTTTGAAACAATTCTGTAGTACGGCCATATTTTCGCGGTGGTCGAAAAGCTTGATTATGACTGGTCGGGGTCTAGTACCGTGTCTGCGCCCAATCCTGTGAAGTCGTTCAGACGAAGAAACTTGCAGGCCGAGAACGCCCTTAAACACGCCCTCTAACACAGCTTGCTTCAGATCATCATGAGTTTCGGCAACTGTTTCTTTGACCCCAAAAACCAGACAGCGGTTTCTCCTGGAACGATCTTCTAGATCGACAAATTTGTCAACCTCTGCACACTTTTCTCGAGGCCAAAGGCTTTTTTACTGACTTATTTCATAGCTATTGCCGACTCCTCAGCCACCTTTAGTTTCATTTCAATTTCATCTAGCCCTTTTTCTATTTTCTTCTGACCATTGAGTAGTTCGATCAACAGTTCATCCGTCGTAGGTCCAGGTCTAGGATTGGGCTCTACGTCCCCAGAAAGCATTAGAAAAGAGAAGACAAATTCTGAACAACCAAACAGAGCGTACAAAGGCTGCATGGACACGTCAGCTGGATAAAACACATATCAATAAATTTAACAGTAGAAGCTTTGTTACTGACTTGCATGTAAAAAAGTAACGGATTGGTCATGTTGAGTGGCGGCCAACCGACGAGCCCACTGGAAGGTGCTGGTGGAGGCTGGCTTCTTATATACACTCTTGATGATGTCGATAGGCCTGGACGCGTTGACGCCCAGCAATCGTCATGGTGTGGCGGTGCGTACGCACAGTCTCCGTAGGAAGCTGCCGTAGTGATAACTAGCGACGCTGAATCTTGCAATCCGCTGACCGCTGTCGTACCGAACAGGAAAAACTACATGTAAAAAAGCAACGGGATGGTCACGTTGACTGGCGACCAGCCGAAGGAAGGAAGGAAGGAAGGAAGGAAGGAAGGAAGGAAGGAAGGAAGGAAGGAAGGAAGGAAGGAAAGAAGGAAGGAAAACAAGAGGTTAAAGGCAGGGAGGTTAACCAGATTAAGTGTCCGGTAGGCTACTCTGCGCAGGGGAATGGGGTAAGGGCAGAACGAATAATAAAAGAAGACTGAAAAAAAAAAGAACACATCAGTTCGCATATTCTGTAGTTTTTCAATGACTCCCATTTCTCTTAAAAAGCACACTCGCGCTTTTAAAACGGTTCGCGCCGACGTCGGCTGGATCAGGGTCCAAGAATTCTGGCTTCTGTAATCACACAGAAGCTGCGCTCTCGTCTCTGTGCACCCGCAAAGCTTCACAATCTGGACTTGTGGTCGTTCCAATGAGGTAGGAGTACACATTGGTAAAAGCTACTTCAAGCCATAGACTATAAGTGAGAGTTATCTCCCGTCGTAGTAAGCCATGTGGAAGGCGGAGCTTCAGATCTGGATCCAGGGAATAAAGGCACTGGTTCTTAGAGTCTGCCAAATTTAGCACTTCTCGTTACGAAATAACCAAGTCCTTCTCAGTCTTATTCAGTTGGCTGTTTCCCCTTGCCATTAATTGTGGCCTAGAACTCCGACACTCCGAAGTTGTCGGAGGCATCGTGTACTCAACGTGACAAATGGTAAATGAGAAATGAAACTTGTGGAATGCAGTCGTTCCATTGTACATTCGTGACCTATCGTTTCACCGCTGGAGCTGCATTGTTTTACCTTTTTATCTGTGCTATGCTCGTGGAGACTACCGAAGATGAGCTGGGCTGTACTCGTTGTCCCTGTCCCGTTGGAAGGCTGACATTCTGCGTTTAACGTATTGCTTAGAATCCACGGGAGGCAAGGGCCGGACGTAGTGTTGAATGACAGAAACTGAACAAAAACAAACAAACAAAACAAACAAAAAATAAGCAAGTAAAAAGAAAAGGAAACAAAACAAAACGTGCCATGTCGGGGCGACCGACAGGCAGCCGGAGTAAACAAAGCGGGATGTCGCCAGACCACCCTGAGACACCCTTGCGGCTGCTTCTGAGCGGCCGCTTTGGCGAAGCAGCTTGTGAGGGAGCAACAGGGTACATGAGTGGAGCGTAAGCTGCGCTTGTGCAAGAAACGAAGGATGAAAGAAGGCAAAGATGGGGAAAAGCAAGAAAACAGAAAGGGAAAGGAAGGATGACGAGGGAATGGAGGAGGGATGGATGCAGTGGGGTGGTGAAGGGAAAGAGCATCGGCAGCAGTTTGAGTGTCTTAGTCCGGTAAACCAAATTACAGGAACGCCTTTGTTTGACTCAATTAAGTGGGACGCCTCTTCGTCTTTTGTCCGTCCTTCTTTTTTTCTAACGCGGGCTTTTCGCAAAGGTTACTCTCTCTTTGTCACCCCTCTCCCAAGGGGCCCTTCACCTTCTCTCCTTTTGTACTCAACCTGTTTTTAGCTACGACCACCGTCTGACTTTTATCGCTGGCTTTTCTTTATTCTGCTTAACCTTTCAGCTACCGTACACACTGCAATTGAGTGTTCTCTGGAGCCGGCTACACTGACCTCCTCGCTGGTTTGTTCTTCTAATTTAACATGGTCTGTAGCTTTAAGCAGAGGCGGCCTTCTGGATGCTAAATATGTTCTGAAAGAAGGCACAGATAAAAGATGGCAGTGCACAAGGGGGAACGCTAACAGGCAATTCGAATAACAGGCGCTTGGTAACAAGTCCGAGAGACTATGCTCACTTTGAGAGTGCTCGTTACGATTCGTTGTAGCTGCCCGCTTTTTATCCTTTGTGGTTGGAGCCTTGTCTTTATTTTTGCCACGTTTGTTCATTATTAAACAACTCCAATTTGATTGTCCAACGCTTACGTCCTGGGTTGTCGTCAAGCAGAGCGAGTTGGGACAAACAAGCTGCGTCACTGTAGTGTTTGATGCTCGCTCTCATTTTTTGTCTATTGCTTGCTACTTGTTTTGTAAAAGGCAGGCAATAAAACAATGCATGATGCAGCATGCTTTGCGTGCGTGAAACAAAGGACCTATTGCCAAGTTTAGCAAGGTCAATGTTTCTGCTGGTTTGTAACGATTGATCTGTCACTTTTGCAGCGTACAGAAGACAGGGGACCTAAAAAGGAAAGACGACGACTTGACACCGTTGCACTTGCCTCTAGAGTTTACTTGAGCGTGAACGTTACTATATGACCCCCAAGCAGAATACCTGCATGACTTAAGAGGTTCCGCTTTTCATTGGAAGACTACACAACAATAGCAATCGGAAATCTAAACAACGCAACCGACAGCGCCCTTCGTTCAGCGTGAATGACATTTTACCGTTTTTGAATTGCATTGAAAGGTTGGCTTATGCACGCGTCGCGCATTCTTGCTATTTAAAACGTTCCATTTATTTTTCTGGTAATTTGGCCATGATGGGTTCAGAGAAAATTATGGTGTCATCAAACAATGGCTTAGAACCGCAACTTAAGCAATATTGCGTTGTATAATAATGACTGTAGCCCTTTAGCGTACCTTTGTGCTACACTGTTAGATGCATCGACCGTTTTCGCCTGTGTTTCGTGTTAGCGGCAGTGAGCAAACGGCAGCACGGGGACACTGTGCAACTGGCGTTTTGTGCTTCATCTTGATTTATTTGTTATGTCACGTAGTTCTAAGTCGGACATTGCTTGGCGACGTACGATGAAGCTCGAAAGTTTTGGAAATGACGTGATGGGCAGCGCTCATATGAGACACAAGAACATAAAAGCCTCGTAGTTACAGAATTGATTGCGAGTATTTGTAGCTAGAGAACCTCCAATAGTCTGCTATCAATTGGTGAGGCGCTGCGGACGAATCGTTTCTTGATTCCAGTGACGGCCCCTGCAGGAATGCCAATGCAGGAAGATGCCTTGGAAAGCTACCCATATTCCGTTTCTTCAAGAGGGGAGCAGAACATAAGATACTCCTCCACCATATATTCACAAGTTCTTTTTTAAGATCTCCCAACAATGCCTCGTGCATAACAGTGGATGGTTCGGAAACTTACGTCTCTGGAATTTTAGTGTGTGCTATAGTAGAGAGAGAGAGAGATAGAGAGAGAGAGAGAGAGAGAGAGAGAGAGAGAGAGAGAGAGAGAGAGAGAGAGAGAGAGAGAGAAATCCCAATGTGAAACAAGCAGCAACATCTGCCGGAGAAGCTTGGTCTCGGGCCTTCTACTCTACGTCGAGGAAAGCGCAAAAGCGGAAGGGATAGAAAACGGAGAGACTGATGATGACGACGACAGTCAGTGAACTATGTATACCAGCAGCATAAATAAAATGCGAGCAAAAAAAAGAGAACAAGACGAGTAGGCCTCTCATGTCTAATCACAACGGACTGCGACGTATGGGGTGTTAAGATGGTTTTCAAGCCTTCGTGTTTTAGGGCCTGAATTAGTTCATTATTACAAATGAAGGTGAACCTAGAATTGAAAGAATGCCTTGAATTTGTTCTCGACTAGTTCTCATTTGAATGCATGCTGACAGTGCGAGTGCGATGTTCATACGTGTTCTGCGCAGAACTCGTCACAATGCACAGACACCTGCCATGCAGTGCTAGAGCCTGGAGGTGGGGCACCTTTTTAAGTAAAGCAGGGCTCTTGTTTCTCACAGTGCTCTTGGAGAGTCGTTTCACAGTCCCAGGATGTTACGTTCCAAAAGAGGTCTGCGTCCAAACAAGATTATATTTAATTAAGTGTCTGACGTTCTGGACTATAATCAAACCAGTCGCAGACAATTCAAGATTGTCTCTCGAATCTCACATCTTTGACAGCTGGGGCATGTACGAGGAAGTAGGAACGTGCTGATGGGAAGCCTTAGAGGAGGAGGAGGGAATAACGTCTATTAGTTCCAACGAAACCCAAACCCGAGTACCTTTTTTGACGGTCTCATGAACCCTGGCCCATAAGATTCGTGATAGGCGGCACCTGAGCCAGCCACGATGCTTTCTCCAGCGCTCATTGGAGAAACAAAATCTAACATCAATGATAAGAAAATTTTATTTCAACAAATACGGGAAGCCTGTGAACAGGACACGCTATGCCCTGCATGTTTTCAACTTTGAATCAGTAAGGAGGGCGAAGCAAAAATGTGGAAATGTGGGCGAGCTACTACCTGTTCTTTCTTCTGACTCATCCATTTTTCAGTGAACGCATGCATCGTGATGCCTTTCAGCGAAGTCACGAAACTCAATTCGGCTTAAAGTGCATTTCCTCTGCAGAGCCTTCGCCTGTCATCGAAGCCCACAGACGAGTAGCATTCCTTGACAGCCAAGATGTAGTGCGCCGGTTTTTCATCGCCCATGCTCTGAACAAGTAAGCAACAAGAAACACCGATTGCTTTTTATACATTATAATGTACTGACATTGTGCGCTTTATTCTTCGCCGAGTTTCCAGCTGGATTGATCTCTCTCCGAATTATGTCAACGGCGCTGCATTTCACTGATACCTATCAAGCTGGAAAATTATATTGAAAGGGGA
The DNA here is from genome assembly GCF_050947875.1 of Dermacentor variabilis. Classification (NCBI taxonomy): domain Eukaryota; kingdom Metazoa; phylum Arthropoda; class Arachnida; order Ixodida; family Ixodidae; genus Dermacentor; species Dermacentor variabilis. The sequence continues at coordinate 182,884,453 of NC_134573.1, read as the reverse complement.
GAGGAGTGAAAAGCACGTTTTATTTGGAAGGCACTGTCTTAGCCTAAGCAAGCCAAGTAACGTACGCTAAAAAGTGTGACCGAGCGAGTGGGTGCGCATGCACCCCCACACACAAACCCACACACAAACCCACACACAAACCCACACACAAACTCACACAGAAACACACGCCTTTTCACGATCTATCTATCTATCTATCTATCTATCTATCTATCTATCTATCTATCTATCTATCTATCTATCTATCTATCTATCTATCTATCTATCTATCTATCTATCTATCTATCTATCTATCTATCTATCTATCTATCTATCTATCTATCTATCTATCTATCTATCTATCTATCTATCTATCTATCTATCTATCTATCTATCTATCTATCTATCTATCTATCTATCTATCTATCTATTCTTTGTTGCAGTTACCATACCATTCTTTCTAGCGTTCCCCCTTTACTACACCAAGACGGTAAGTTGGGCCAGTTGGTTCATTCACTCACTCACTCACTCACTCACTCACTCACTCACTCACTCACTCACTCACTCACTCACTCACTCACTCACTCACTCACTCACTCACTCACTCACTCACTCACTCACTCACTCACTCACTCACTCACTCACTCACTCACTCACTCACTCACTCACTCACTTAACTAATCTCACTCACTCATTTCTCACTCACTGACTCACTCACTCACTGTCTCACTCACTCACTCGCATTCGGCACACAAGAGCCATGGTCGCCTACATCATCGCATATACCATGGGACCAGAGGCTTAAATAGCTATCATAGACAGAAAGAACAGCAGTTTACGATAGGTAGCAAGGCACTGGAAGTGGTAAGGGAATGCATCTACTTAGGGCAGGTAGGTGACCGCGGATCCGAATCGTGAGACTGAAATAATCAGAAGAATAAGAATAGGCTGGGGTTCGTTTGGCAGGTATTCTCAGAACATGAACAGCAGGTTGCCGTTATCCCTCAAGAGAAAAGTGTGTAACAGGTGTGTCTTACCAGTACTACGGGGCAGAAACTTGGAGGCCTACGAAAAGGGTTCTACTTAAATTGAGGACGACGCAACGAGCTATGGAAAGAAAAATGATGGGTGTAATGTTAAGGGGGTAGCAAGAAGAGAGCAGATTGGGTGAGGGGACAAACGCGAGTTAATGACATTTTAGTTGAAATCAAGAAAAAAAATGGGCATGGGCAGGGCATGTATGAGGAGGGAAGATAACCGATGGTCGTTAAGGCTTACGGACTGGATTCCAAGAGAAGCGAAGCGTAGCAGGGGGCGGCAGAAAGTCAGGTGGACGGATGAGATTAAGAAGTTTGCAGGGACAACATGGCCACAATTAGTACACGACCGGGGTAGTTGGAGAAGTGTGAAAGAGGCCTTTGCAGTGGGCGTAGCCAGGCTGATGAAGGTGATGATGATGATGACAGAAAGGAAAAGAACAACCTCAATTTAGGGTAAGCTGTGAGAAGGAGAAGCCCAAGAGAAAGGCATCTCATCAGAGGGGCACACTGTTGAAGTCCAAGGAATTATCCCGTATCTTAAGTCGACACTAGTGTCGCGGAGTTACCATTCCGGAATTGGAATGACTCCGGAATCATTCCACATTTTCGGGACCCCGGAATGGAATGAGAATGCACACACGACAACGCTTGGCGGAAGGGATCGATGGATGGAAAACTTTATTAGGTCCTGCAAGTAGGGGTAGTTAACCACTAAGCGGGTCGCTCCCATGTCGGCACCGGAAAGCCAAGCCTCACGGCCACGTCGTGAGCCTGCTGGACAGCCCAGAATTGTTCATCCAGGTCCGGGCTGCGAAGTGCAGCCTCCCGCCTGGACGCGTCCTTGATCGCCGAGTCTTGAATTCTTTCGCAAGACCAGAAGGAATGGGAATGGAATTCCATATTTTTCAGAAAATAGAGCACTTTTTCGTCTACGCGCTGTTTTTTTCTCGACATATGCCGAAGAAACAACCGGCCTACGTTCACATATTAGTAAGTCAGAGCCTGGAATTTAACAATAAAGCAGTATTTTTAAAAGGACTTGGCTGATTACAAGCACGGTACATTTATAAGCAACGCGCCTACTACAATTCTATCCTTATTGACTGAGTTGCTCGGAAGTTTGTCTCACCTCGCACTCGTCGCCCCATCCCTCCCCCCAACCCTTTTGCAATACTGTTTCCTCTGTCTAGACACATGGACGCCTTTGTCCGAAATTTTGTCAACGAAGGTCTGCTGCTTAGCGCAGCACACTGTCGTACACGATGAACTGTGCGCCTTCTCCCTCCATACGGAGAGAGAGAGAGAGAGAACAACTTTATTGAAAATGCCTGCAGAATTGGTTAGGCTCCCTCCACGCAGGGAGGACGAGCTTTTACCGCGACGCGGCCACTACGTCAGTCTCGTGCGTTGTGCTCCTCGAGGTCTTGGTCCCTCGCTACTTCCGCGGGTCCGAGAGGGCCGCCGCCCCCTTCCTGGGAGTGCTGCCCCCCTTCTCCTTGGTATCGCGCGGTCGAGAAAGAGAATAAACTTTTGAAAACTTTTGGAAGTCAACTGAAGCAGGAGAGCCCACGTAACTGTAGCCACGGCGGCGCCTCCCTGAGCCGCGACGCGATGATTCGCGCCGAAGAAAACCCACGTTCACTCTTTTCTAGGAAGCTCTGTTCTAGGGTGGGGAGACGTCCGTGTGGCGCCGCCGCAGCGCTGGCGCCTATAGGCGGCTAGAGAAGCACAACCGTTCATTTAAAGCTCGCTCATACTGTGAATGCTAGACAATGATTCGAGTCATCCCCCTCGGCTTTTTGTGCAACCACATCCACCCTCCTTTCCAGACTTCTATAGCAAATAAAAAGCGCCTCCGTAACGGACTGCCACACTGGCTCCTGCGCCCAGCGGGTCACGCACTCAGTAAGTCCGCCAACTTGTCACATTGGAAATAGTTTTTTGAAGTTACCTGCGAAGAAAACAAACAGGCAGCATGCTGTAAACTTTGCTCTGAAACTACACTTGCTGTAGTCGGAGTTTATCGAATTTGATTCGGCACCTAAAAAGAAAGCATGAACGTGAGTACAGGCACTAAGAGAAAGGGCTGGCAAGCCAGCCGAACATAATGTTGGCCTTCACCACTGGGTGCAGCTCTGTGCCTGTTCGTCGAAAGGCTGCTCTTGACGACGCCACAATCAACATGATTTGCACTGACATCGAGTCCTTTCGGGTTGTCGAGGGGGACGGATTCAAAGAATTCGTAACGGTAAGTTTGACGATATTATAAGCCGCTTTTCATCGAAGTAAGCGCTTTGTCTTCTTTCAAATTCAGGTCGCCGTTCCGAGCTACAAGTTGCCATCGCGGGGTGACCTCAGAAAGAAGTTCGTGCCCGGGAAAGTGTCAGCGCTGCAGACCAAAATATCATCGTCTTTGGTGGGTGCAGAGTACGTCTGTATCACACTAGACGTGCGGACGTCGCGGTCTACGAAGGGCTTCCTGGCTATCGAAGCAACGTTCAGTGACAGCGAATTCACGACTTACATGTCCCTCCTCAGTTTCACTCGTCTGCCACACAGCTGCTCGTATTCGCTCCGAATATGGCGCAGCGTTGCTGCAGTGGAACATGGCTGAGAAATTGAAGTATGTATTTTCATACATTTTCGCCTCAGTTAACTGTTTTTATTTCATTTTCCACATCCTTCACGTGGGGACCGACAACACTTCATCAATGATAAAGGCATTTGCATTTACCGGTCGGGAGATTGAAGAGGGTGATGATGATAATTTTGATGACTGCCTGTAGCGCTTAACCAAAGAGATTCTAAGCGAGTTCCATCAGTTGGGGTAATTTAGATTTGGCTGCGCCGCCCACAGCCTGCAGCTTGCCATAAAAGAAGCCATTCGGCAGGTATGCGCTATTAAATAACCTATTGATTTCAGCGTATGTGCCTTGATACGTCTTTCACTTAATACTATTTTCATGAACAATTGTATGGGCCAAGCTTTGTTAAATAATTTGCTATGAATGCATGGACAAAGAACGTATTTACATAATAATTGCAGTTTGAAAAGTAAGGACAGACAGCTGTGCTCACTGCAGTTTTGGTGCTTTAAAGCTTTATTATACGATTACCCCTAGCTCCTGTATAGCCGAATTTTCGAGCGTGCTTCGCTTTTTCATCTTGGAGATTCGTGGTGCATTTGCTGCCACAGCCGAGGTCGCGAACTCTCCCATCAAATATTGGCTGCGGATCATTTTTCTGCCGAAGGCCAGACACCAAGCTTACGCGACTTCGAGGTCTGTTCACACCACGTCAATCTACCGCTCTCAAATACCTGTAAATACAAACAAAAACAAAACTGGTACATCATGTAAAGAATGCCTGCAGTTTCCCAAACTTACTTTAAAGGATTTGCATTTCACTGATTCCTTGTTCAAGCTATTTTTGTCTTATTGTAGTTTGTGCTCCTTGCTATTTTTCTCCTTTCGTGATCTCCCTCTCCTTTATTTTTAATGCCTCCCTGCCCCCGCTCGCAAGAATGAAATCCTGCGTACGTCACACCTTCTAGTACAAATCCCTCCCGCCGTAAACACAGTTTCCTGGCATATAAGACCAGTCAGCGAGGCGGTAGTCTGCTGCTAGTATGTTTATTCGAATTACGAAGCCCATTTCATTAAGATAATATCAGCCGCAGTGCCGTAGCCGTGGCACTACGTGCACGACATTTACTCCTAAAGAACAGGAAGGTGCAGCCTATGCATTAATGTGCACTCAATTTATAGTAGGGCTACAGAAAACGGCTGTGTCTGTCCCCACTTTATTTTGTCTAACGCAGTCTTGAAGACTGTCAGTGCGTCGTCGTGTGCAAAGCCGTACGATTACATATGTCATCATGCTCTTTCTGAAACTCTATTGCATTGCATTCTTGCAGTTAGCGCTTACTGTACTTGCAGTGGCAATAATGAATAATTATGGTCCTCGCTTTATTTTAGGACCCAAATGCCCAGTAAGTGGAACAAAAATGCGGCCCCATCGTTGCACCTAAACGCAAGAGCACCGCGGACACGGAATAAGTGCTAAATGTGGCCGTTCCCCATTTGGAATCTGACAACGCGACGAGGTGGAATTCGCAGCTGCGAATGATGAGAAAGCTGGCTATCACTTTTTGGAGTCATCCAGGCCTGACAGAAACTCTCCACGGGTGCAAGAAGGCTAAGCTGTCTAAATATGAACTGAGGCTGCCGATAGACTTGACTGAGCGTCTCTCTCCTGTAGAGGAAGCCACGGAGTTGCTGCAGAAAAGGCACGAGAGAGCCGGGCTTTTGCTTCCCGCGCTGCGAAATATCGAAGTTTCCCTTGCGGTAATCTTAAGCAAAGGCACATTTCTTCGCAAAGAGGCGGCTAAAGGTCTAAAGCGTAGCCTGGAAAAGTGGTTCGCAAGCCCGTGAACTTTTCATGGGTGCCCTCCTAGACCCACGGTTTGTCTTCTTGGTGTTCAGCTGCAACAGCCGAGCAGATGCGTTCTGCTGTGCTGGGGAGGGGGCCTCTTTTGTTAGGCAAGGACATCGGCACCACCGTCGTGAATGCAGACTCTGAAGCAGGGCCAAGCAGACTAATGTTTAAAGATATCAGGCAAAATGAGGATGCCCACCAAGACATTATGCCTGGATCGATTGCAGGGGAAATTTATCTTTACCTTACAGAGAGAACTCGCGCAGACACGGTCAAGCCCCTGACCTGTTGGAAAGCGAACGCTAGCCGCTTTCCCTTGCTTTAACACGTCGCACGGGCAGTTTTCACTGTGAATGCGACGTCAGCTGACGCGGAACGCGCGTTTTCTACGGCATGCCTGATAATGACAGCGAAGCGAAATCGGTTGTCAAAGACCTCTTTCGAGCAGCGCATGTCTGTTAAGAGCAACACATGGGTAGAAAGCAATCGTTTTATCTCACTTTTTTGTTTTTAGAACTAACCGTTGAAGCAACTGTCATTTGCACTTCGGGTATTCAAAACAATGACGATGCTCCCATTTAGCTCGTGACATTTTGTTGCAAGATTTGGATCAATAAACCCAAAATAAAGCTTCTTTTTGCACTTTGAACTGCTTGCGACTTTTATTGCAGCATTTAAAAATCACGAGGACGCCTAAGCAAGAATATTCTACGTTGTGATTTTAGTATTAACACATTTAAGCTTAAGCAATATTAGAACATCACAAGCCGTGAAAACACACTGACCATACAAATACTGTAGGTAGCGGAAGAACTTCTCTTATGGGAATTAGTAGGTTGGTTGTAGAGGACCATCTAAGGGCCGTCCAGAGGGCCCATGATGTCGCTGAGAGGCTTGGCCTGACAGTGCCAACGTGGGAGCGGCCCGCCTTGACTTAAGAAGTCGAGCCTCCGGACTTCATTACGATAAATGTTTTCACACACACACACACACTGCAGGAGATATGTCACCAAGCTACTATCCCTCGATCTTGGTAATGTGTTTTGCATATTTTTGCAGTTCTTAATGCGTTTGATGACATTGGCTTTATGGTACGTTCATGGGTAACTTGATAAAACTACCAAGATGCCTTTCCTAAGTTGAGGAATTACAGGAACTGAATTGAAACGCCCGGTCATTCCCGGAGTAGAAAAGGCTAAGTTTTCTCATTCCGAGGAATTGAAAGTAATTCCCCGGAACGAAATCGGAATAGATTGGAGGCGCCCATTCCTCAACACTGGCCAACACCACTCTACAGCACGCTCTCAGGTGGCTCTGTGCTAGCACCCTAAGCCCCCTCCATCCCCCCGCCCCCCATTGCACAACGCATATACTGTTACCTAAGTATCAGGTAACATTTTTTTTTGTCCCGGCGCACGATTCATTTCGTCTAGTTACGGGCACAGAAGATGAAATCCTGCTTACGACGTGTTCTATCGCTCTGCCGGGCCGCAGCGAATGCCTATGAACACACCACCTATGCTGATAATAGGGCACGCGGAGAGACACATCGCCTGTGGAACGAAGTTCTGGCCGTTTATAATTAATGAAGTGTAGCTTATTGAGTAGAGTTTCCAGTGGAACCTTCGCTATACCATCATGAGCACAATGTACAAGCACTGCGGCGGCACTGCAAGAGAGTAGCATTTGCAAAAATATTGACAGGATATATCCTTTGACGCTTTGTCTAATGGATGCATACCTTTATTGCTGCGAACAAAAAGTACCAACTGCATTCATATCGACATAGGGAAAATGACACTTGAATGCGTTATACTACATGACGTTATACTACACGAGGAAACTCCTGCATTATAGACACGGTGCTGTAAATCAGCTTAGTCGAGCTCGGAACCGGCTTACTTGCTCTGTTCCAACTGAATAACTTTCAAGTGTAGTGAGGAGTGATGTCTGTGTCTAGTCATCACACTTGCTCCAAAGTGCATGTAACGAGATGTTGAAAGCCAACGGGGCCGCAGTCTATAAGACGGATCAAAGCGTGAACCGCCACAGAGCCCGCACCACTAAAGCCACGCCGCGTAGCTGAAAAAAAAAAAGAGATTACGAACGCTATCCGGGAATCACATTCTAAGAACATTTCAGCCTTTCACACGATACGTAGCTATTTCTGACGTATACATACAACTCCAAGAGTGTGACGTGCGAAAGGGCAGCTATTATTGAACCCGCCTCCTTAAAGTAAGTGCAGTACGTGTCTATGTGAGAGCGTGTCTTTATGAAAAAGATATGCAGGAACCGACCCAAAATTATTCCGAGAAAAATATTTTATACACACATTGCAAGACACTCCATTACGTAAGACATCTCATTGAGTGCTACTACATTTTTCTTCTTTTTTGGACAGAAAGCTTGTTTAAAATTACATGCGCTATTCGAAGTTGGGGGCGCATGGAAATGAGAAACTTCGTGAAATTTAGTTCTTCTGGTTCTTCTCTTTCTTCTTTTTCTGCGCAGAAACAAGCTATTTACGAAGCGATTGGTATATAAACTTGATTGCTGAGGGGTTTTAAGTTGCAAACACTAGTTCTAACAACGTACCTTCAGAAAAGGAAGTTGTAAAAAAACCGGATCCATAATGAGGCCTTGAGGCCAAACATAAGATATCAGCATGGTCCAAGAAAGGAAACGTTCCTTGGCTCCCTGGCCTATTTTTTTACGCTAGAGCGTTAAAAAGCCCGTGTCGCAGGAGATTCGGCGTCCGGCTTCGGGCGTCGTACCGTAAAAATAATTTTCGAACCACATGTAGCCAGGCTGTTCATGTGACGCAAGTAATTCACTGAGATAATTGAATTTGTCAAGCTAAAATACGTGCGAAAGTTGTAAACTACGACTTACACACAATCTATAGACATACTAGCTCTCGGATTGCAATTTGAATATACAAGAAAACATAACTCTGTTACGCGAAAACCTAAACCCCCTTTCCAGCGTTTGTACACTACAGAGACCGGAGACGGCGTCCGCCATTTGCGCACGCCGGCGCGTAAATAACTCAGAGTCCACATAGCCGCGCGCCAGCTTCATTGAAACACTTCCAGATGGCGCTCGCCTCCGCCGCACCGCGGCAGATATTTGTACCATATGGTATGGGCCTGCCAGGCTAATAGTGCCTTAGAAGCTATAAAACAGCCAACGTGGGAAGGATGGGAGGCAGCCCTGTCCAGCTCAACCTTCAAATACCAGCAAACCCTCGTGGAAAGAGCTAGGGCGGTGGCCCTAGCCAACGGAATTCCGGAATAAGAATCCGACCACCCTTCTCCTAACTCCCATCTCCTTTTTTTTCTTTAAATAAAACGTTTTCATCATCATCATCCGGTAAATATTACGGTTACATACGCTGCAGTTGCCGGGAAGCGTGAGAAGCAGTCAGCGATCTTTGAATGCTATCGCGTTCCACTCTTAAAGGCGTAGCTTAAGCGTATTCCAAATTTTATTAATTTATTTCTAAATAGTACAACCCAGATTTGGGGTTTTAGCAGAGTGGTGTTACGCTTATTGGGTTTTGGAAATTGGCAAACAAGTGTAACAATAAAAGAATTACACGGAAGGGAAGTACATAATTTGGCAATGTAAACACAATGCTGTCCCGGAACCAAGAAAAACAGCATATAATAAGCATAGCGCGACAGGCGAGACATGCGAGAGAAGTCACTGCTGTAGGTGTACAGCGAAAAGGTTTAAGGATGGTTGGGAAATGACTTCATTAGCAAGTTTATTCCATTCAGCCATTGTCCTAAGAAAAAAACGAATACTTACAAGTGTTATTTCAAGTGGGGAAAGGAGTTATGGTAAAGGTTTGTCTAGGCCTTGTGACATATTCTGTAGAAAAAGAAAGTGTCTGCGATATGTCTACCTTATAATAACCTTTAACTAAGTGAAACAAAAATTTCAATCTCAAAACACAATTTCTTTGCACTAGCATTGGTAGGTTATCTGTTGCTAATAAAGATGTGATCGAAGTTATTATAAATGAAAAAAGCTATTATAAAAACCTCACCGCTCTCTTTTGCATTTCTTGAATTTGATTAACATGCTTTTGAGTTTACGGATACCAAATTTTAGATGCTTAATGTAAAGTTGGTCGAACAATTGCCTTACACGCAATAAGGCGAACAGCGGGAGTTGGAAGTTTGAGAGCTCATCTTAGATAAAAGAGTGAATAGTTAGATGAGCTAATTACGATGTCTATGTGTTTCATTCAGCTAAGGTCATGTGAAATCCAAAGACCAAGGTACTTGTAGTATTCCACTTCCAACAGAAAGACGTTATGAGCTGAGAATATGAAATGAAGAGGATTGCGTTTCTGGGAAAATTTCATGAAAACGGTCTCTTCAAAATTAACAGACATTTGCCATTTATCACACCAACCAATAATCCTTTGAAGTGCCTCGTTCAGATGATTTTCATCTTGCTGGCTTTCCATTTGCGAGTAAAGGATGCAGTCATGTGCATATATCTTAACTTTTATAGGTATGTCTTGTATCATGTCATTTATAAATAAAAGAAACAAAAAGGGCCCGAGAACAGAGCCCTCAGAGACACCACGGTCAACTGGTACTCTGTGAGAACAGTGATCAATAAAGGAAACATACTATTTTCAATTTGAGAAATAAGCAGAACACCATTTTACAAGCTGAGAGTTTTTAAACATTATACCTAATCTAAATAGTAGTTCATTGCGAGGATTTTTCGAAAGCTTTGATGAAATCCATAAAAATTGCATCAGTCTGTTTTACAGAATTTATAGGTTGAGCGAAATCATGCGCACTAGTTACTGAGTGCAAGTAGAAAACCCTTTCCTGAATCCATGTTGCGAAATTGACAAAATGTTATAGTTATCTGAAAATTGCAAAACATGGTTATTATGTGTTCAAGAATTTTACACGAAGTTGAAATTAAGGAAATTGGGCTATAATTAGTAACGCAATGTGTGCTTCCACTCGCACGAAAGGGCTTGACTCTCTCTGACACTAACCCAGTCATCTGGAACTTGGCTCTCACTCACAGATTTAGAGCATAGAATCGTCAGATACTTTAAAACCCACTCTGCATAACCTTTAGGAACTCATTCGTCGTTTCATCCGACCCAGGAGACTTTTTCGCATCAAGTTGCAGAAGTAATTTGAAAACGCTCTGCTTCCTTGTCATAATGTCAGATATAAGTAGACATGACACATGAAAACGTTCAAGGACTCCGTTATCCTTGGTGAATACAGATTTAAAATGAGCATTAAAAGCATTAGAAATAAGAAAACAATCGCTAGTTTTTACACCGTTAACTTGAATAACATCACAGGTCGCAGTATTTGGGGAAATCAGACTCTAGAACCTATCATGAGGCTACGATTGGAAGAAGTTCGGAAGCTTCTCCTCAATACAGCGTTCCTTGTCAGCCGATACATTTGTCTTGACCTGATAAGTAAGTTTCATTATTCGCTGCTGGAGAGCACTTATATCATTAAAATTGCGTGCTTTATTTTTTAACCGTTTTAGTCTTCTTTGCAGGCAACGTCTTCCGAGAAATCCAGGGGTTCTTTCCTTTCAATTCCTTTACAATCCGTGCAACAAGTCGTTCAAAGTCTCATTTATGATCCTTAAAGCTATTCCATAAACAATGAATATGAGCAATACTACTTGAAAAAGAATCTTATTCACATGAAAGCAAGTCCAATATTGAAGTATCATCTGCACGTGAAAAGTTAGAAAATGATACCCTTTTGGAATTTTTATTTAAAATGACATCAGAAAGGGTTAGTATCACAGCCTGATGATCAGATGTTCCGGGGAGAATGTGACAGCTAGCTTGAGCACCAACTGCCCCAATTATAAGAAAGATTTAGTATTAACACGTGTACTTGTCTTTATCGGGTGATACGTTTCACCGCCTGACAAATATTATCGCACAGCGCAGGACGCGCTTGCATGTGTCGGAAGTTTCTGGAATGTTATCGATGGTTCCATCCGCTGTCTGTTGTCGCCGAACCTTGCGTAATCTGATTGCATGTATGCGCGGCGCGAGTGGTCTAGAACTTTGTGGAAGGCATGCTGTTCCCAGCGATTAGTCTGGAACATTCGATGACTGATCTATAAAAGCCGACGCGCTTGACCCGCTGATCAGATTTCGACGACCGCCGATCGTGTTCGCCGCTACCGTTGTTCTTTGAGTGCAGCCTGTTTTTGAGGGCACAAGTTCGCCCAATAACACGCTCGTTTCGTTAATCACAGTTTTGTTGCCTTCTTAACCGTCACTACCACGTGACATCTAGTGGAGGTGCTAGTGCATTCATGTAGCGAACGCCCCCGCAAAGCCGCGATCCAAGCCCGAAGCCCGAGGACGAAATCAACATCGCCCAAGACCGGCGTAGTAGCTGCAGACTGCAAGGACTGTCCCCAGAGCACGGACTTCTACCTGAGACGATAAATATGGTGGTCAAAACAACGCCAATGGCTGCCCCAGCGTCCCCCGTTATCCTACAACAACTTCGGGACCCACCGACCTTCCATGGAGCAGCGACTGAAGACACGGAATCCTGGCTGGAGACCTACGAGCGAATCGCGACTTTCAACAACTGGGATTCGGAGGACAAGCTGTGACATGTATACTTTGCCTTAGAAGACGCCACCAGAACGTGGTTTGAGAACCGGGAGTCGACCTTGACAACATGGGATCTGTTCCGGAGCGGCTTCCTGCGCACCTTTACGGGCATCGTGCGCAAGGAAAGGGCCGAAGCCATGCTGGACGCCCAGCGCAGCTACCTAACGAGAACGTTGCCATCTTCACGGAAGAAATTAACCGTCTGTTCTGCCACGCCGACCTGGATATGCCGGATGAGAAGACAGTCCGCCTTCTCATGCGGGGTGTGAAGGAAGAACTTTTTGGCCCAATGATACGAAGCCCACCTAAGACCGTAGAAGAGTTCCTTCGCGAGGCCACCAGCATCGAGAACACTCGAAATGCGGAATCAGCAATTCAATTGTCGCACGGACTCTACCAATTACACAGGAATTCAATCGCAGGCCACCGACGATCTGCGCGAGACTATCAGAGCGGTCGTACAGGAAGAGCTGCAGAGGTTGTACCCCAGTTTGCAGCCTCAAATAGCCGCTATCACCTCAATCGTCAACGATGAGCTTGAGCGATCGCTTGGAGTTCCTGAGCTGCAACCAGAATCACCGCAGCTCCAGCCGGAAGCGATGACCTACGCCGCCGTCGCCCGCCGTCAAGGCCCCCCTCCAAGACCACGCCAGGGCCCTGCAACGCCGCTATTCCGTCGTCCACCGCCGCCACCGTCAGCCCGCCCGCCCGTCGCCCGGCGCCGCTACGCGAGGAAGACGGACATTTGGCGCGCTCCTGACCACCGCCCGCTCTGTTACCACTGCGGAGAAGCGGGTCACGTCTACCGCCGATGCCCATACCAGGAGATGGGACTGGTGGGTTCGCCTTGAACGCACCGCGACCACAGTTTGGTGAACAACCTCGCGATATCGCCGGCTACCTCGCCACCATTCAGTGGAGCCCTCAACGGTCGTCCCGTTCGCCGTCACCAGGCAGCTACCTGTCGCCGCAGCGCCGACCATACACTGGCCCAACCCGGGGCCGGTTTGCGAGCCCATATCCGGAAAACTAAAAGCAGCAACCGATGGAGGTGCGGTTGCTGTTCGTCGAACTGACGAAGATCCTCCGCCGCCAATGAAGACGCCAAAGAAAATACTTCGACGGCATAACGACACGCCGCCGTCGCGACGAAGTCTCGAAGCAAAGAATACGCCGACGAAAGACGACGTGACGACACCACGTATCAGCCACAGGCCAACGCGACGTAGCCGTGATCCGACGCCATGACCTAACTGTAACGCAAGACAAAGAACCACCGACCTCGACGTGCTTCTCGACGGCCACGCAGTCACCGCCTTAGTAGACACAGGAGCCGATTACTCCGTCATGAGTAGACCCATCGCCACCCAGTTGAAGAAAGTTAAGACTGCATGGGAAGGCCCTCAAATTCGGACCACTGGAGGACACCTCATTACGCCGACTGGAATCTGCACGGCAAGAATTACAGTTCATGACCGGACTTACCCTGCCACCTTCGTTATCCTCCAACAGTGTTCACGAGACGTCATTCTCGGCATGGACTTCCTGAACCAACACGGCACCATCATCGACCTGAAGTCGAAGTCGATAACGCTGTCGGAAGATCGAGCGATACCGCCGGAGAGCTCTCGTAGTCACCATGCCTTGGCATGCTCGAAAGTCAAGTGAGCATCCCGCCTCGCTCCAGCATTGCCATTTCCGTCGGCACCAAAACACCTGCCGACGTAGAAGGCGCCATCGAGTGTGACAAACGTCTACTGCTAGACCGTGAAATTTGCGTCTCAAGAGGGATCGCTCGACTGCACGGAGAGAAAACTGAAGTCTTGCTGACAAATTTCAGCCAGGAGTTCAAGCCCATCAACAAGGGCACGACGATCGCGTACATCGAGGAAATTCTGGAAACCAGTAATGCGTTTGTCCTCTCGGATTACGCCGCATCTACCCCGACGACCATGGTTCCCGAACCAGACTACAACATTAATCCAAGTCTCCGAATGATTAGGCAACAACAGCTCAAAAGTGTGCTCCGACGATACAAAGGCTGCTTTTCGACGTCATCAAGGATTCGACAAACACCAGTCGCAAAGCACCGCATAAGCACCGAGGAGTGCGCTCAACCACTCCACTAGAGTCTTTACCGAGTTTCGCCGCGAGAACGTGAAGCTATATGAGAACAAGTCGACGAAATGCTGCGCGACGACATCATCCAGCCGTCGAAAACCCCGTGGGCAACCCCTGTTGTCTTGGGGAAGAAAAAGAACGGAACCTTACGTTTCTGCGTCGATCATCGTCAACTGAACAAGATCACAAAGAAGGATGTATACCCCCTACCACAGATAGACGACGCATTAGATCGCCTCTGCAACGCAAAATACTCGTCAATGGATCTCAAGTCTGGCTACTGGCAAATAGAAGTCGACGAGAGAGATCGCAAAAAGACCGCCTTCATCACGCCAGACAGCCTCTACGAGTTCAAGGTCATGCCATTCGGACTGTGCTCGGCGCCTGCAACGTTCCAGCGCCTCATGAACACGGTGTTAGCAGGATTGAAGTGGCAGACCTGTCTTGTTTACTTGGATGACGTCGTCTTCGCCGCAAATTTCGACCATCGGCTTAGGCAGCTTGCGACAGTACTAGAGGCCATCAAGTCATCAGGGCTCACTCTGAAGCCAGAAAAGTGTCGCTTCGCTTACGATGAGCTTCTGTTCCTAGGCCACGTCATCAGCAAGTCTGGAGTCCACCCCGACCCGCAGAAGACAGCTGCCATCGCAAAGTTCCCGCAGCCCATCGACAAGAAGGCAGTGCGTAGATTCTTGCCATGTGTGCCTACTTCAGGCGCTTTGTCAAGGACTTTTCACGCGTCGCTGAGTCGCGGACACAGCTAACTAAATGTGACGTCGAGTTCAAGTGGGAAACGCCACAGGCCGATGCATTTCAAGAACTCAAACGACGCATGCAGTAACCGCCCGTACTTGCGCACTTCGACGAGGACGCCGATACCGAAATCCACACTGACGCCAGTAGCGTAGGCCTCGGTGCCATCCTTGTCCAGAGAAAAGATGGACATGATTACGAGATAGCTTACGCTAGCCGGTCGTTGTCAAAAGCGGAAGGCAATTATTCTACAACCGTAAAGGAATGCCTCGCCATCGTTTAGGCTACAGCGAAATTTCGCCCTTACCTATATGGCATGCCATTCAAAGTCGTCAGCGACCATCACGCCTTGTGTTGGCTAGCGAATTTAAAAGATATTTCAGGACGGCTTTCGCGGTGGAGCCCAAGACTTCAAGAATGTGATATCACTGTAAGCTATAAGTCCGGACGAAAACACTCTGATACCGATTGCCTATCACGCGCACCCATTGACTCGCCGCAGCAAGATGACGAAGATGACGACGCCTTACTTGGCATTTTAAGCGCGGAAGACTTCACTGAACAGCAGCGAGCAGACCCGGAATTGAAAAACCTCGTCGAGTATTTGGAAGGGTATACCGACGTTGTCCCTAAGGCATTTAAGCGAGGATTGTCTTCGTTATCGCTTCAAAACAACCTACTCAGAAAGAAAAGCTTGTCACCAGTGCACGCCAACTACCTTCTTCTTGTCCCGTCAGGACTGCGTCCAGAAGTATTGCACGCCCTACGTGACGATCCGACCGCTGGACACCTCGGATTTCGCTTACAACACGGCGGTGCAAGAAACAACACAGATCACACCGTTTAAGCTGGTTACGGCAGGAACCCGACGTTTTTGTTTTCAGTTACTTGGCCAAGCCTGTGACATCTTTCACCAGCGGTCGTTGCTATACCTAATTTGTTTTCTAGAATTTTTGTGACGCTTATTTTGGAGCATCTGAGGAATTTCCTTGTTTGGCTCTTTCAAGACGTAAATGATTAAGTTATTTCTACGGCTACGATTGTCGAAATCGTTTACTTTGTCCTCGAGGGATGCTAATTTGGATCACATATATGAGTCATCACCTCCTCAATTTTTTTAACTTCCCTAGGCAGCAGGCTAAATTTATTCATGTGACACTCAATGGCATCGACACCTTCGGTTAGCGTGACGAATTTCTCTACGATGTCTCTCTGATCGGCCTGTACGTCCTCAATAGTTGCTTTCATTGTCTTTTGGTGTTGCGTTTGTAGGCGATCCCACCGCTAGCAACCAGTTTGTTGCGTACTCCAGGGTAGCGTACCGTACTGCTGCCGCGAAGTAGCGGCGTCTGCCTATCGAAGCTCGACCGACATTACTTATTGGGTAGCGTGGCGTTGTCGGCGGGCTGCAGGCATCCGGTAGATCATGGCGACCAAGCAGGGGCGAGACGATTTGCTAGTGCGAAACTTGCACGGTTTATTCAAAGGTAGTTGAAAGAAAATAAGAAAAGCATGAACTATGAATTATGAAGTCTCAAGTAAGAAGTATCTCAAAGTGCATTTCGGAGCCCCTTAAATAGCTCTCTACAAGTGTGGGCGGGATCTTGCGTCCATCGATGACACGTGACAGGCACGGAGAGAGGGCCCCTCCTCCTGCAATACCAAATACGGCAAGGAGAGGTCGATCCTCTCGGCGACGAATCCGGTCGGGTGAACGACCCCTCCGGTGCACGTGGGCTCCGGGGCATGGAAGGTCGGGTGAATGACCCCTGCGGTGCACGTGGGCCCTTGTTCAGAGAAGGTCGGGTGAATGACTCCTCCGGTGCCCGTGGGCTCCGGGGCATGGAAGGTCGGGTGAATGACCCCTGCGGTGCACGTGGGCTCTTGTTCAGAGAAGGTCGGGTGAATGACTCCTCCGGTGCACGTGGGCTCCGGTTCCGGGAAGGTCGGGTGAATGACCTGTCGCCAGGTGATGTCAGACGCCAACCCTAACATTGGCCAGCAAGTAACTCGAATAGCCTTTGTTTTTCAGTAAGAGGAGCAGGATTAGCTTCAACAACACCACAAGCCAACAGATGAACAGGGACGGGTGCGACACATGCAATAAGAAGTTTAAGACATAGCGGGCAAGGTAACAGCAGCAAGAAATGGTTGCGGTTAAGACAACACGGAGTAGGGAGGTACATACTAACCTGTATTGCAAGGCGAAGCGGGTTACTGAGTCTGTTGCCTTATTTGCTGCTGCTGTGCCCACTGCGGTTAATCGGTTGAGAAAGTGCATTTAAATGCTGCAAAGTGGTCACGGGAACCGACATCACTCGATGATAATCCAAGGCTGACGTTATGACGAAAGAGTTGTTGTTCCCTCGATGAAACAGTGGTTGTACGGTGCCGACAATAGCAAGCCAGGGAGAGGCCAGCTAGTCCAAACGATGTCATCGCCTCGTGCCCCCTCCGGAAAGCTGTTGCATACTGCAGGCCTAGCTCCGAGAACAAGCACCACGACCTGTACCGCAAGGCAAAGGGGTTACTGAGCATGTTGCCTTCTTTGCTGCTGCCAGTTTCGAAGAGTACAGTTCAAACTTCTTCATTAGGAGTTGAATGCGAGCTATAGTTACCTTTGTTCCGCCACACTTCGCGTTACATAAAGAAGCCGGAATTGCCTGATTTCGCCAGTGAGCTGAAGATAGAAATTTCAGAGAGAAAGAGAAAGCCAGAGATAATTGAGGCAATTGAGGCAAGCGGGGCAGACAATGAGATACTAGAAGAATACTTCAAGGGCAACTCCGGCGTTCTTTTAGCCATATTAGGATATTGTCATTTTCAAATCGCATTGACAGTCCTGTCACCGGCAGTGTGATCCCATTTGCCCAGAAATTAATCAATAATTTTAAAGAACGAATAAACGAGATACCGAAACTTAAACGGGTATCTGATTCGTGTGACGGTACGATGAGTCGATCACCTTAAATCCTACACTACCATAAAGTAAACACGCGGAACGCGTGCTAAACATGCAGTACACTTGGCATTAACGCCGAATAAAAAAGTATGGGGTTTTACGGGCCAAAACCACTTTATGATTATGAGGCACGCCGTGATGGGGACTTCAAAAATTTAGACCACCTGGGGATCTTTAACTTGCACCTAAATCTAAGCACACGGGCGTTCTCGCATTTCACCCCCATCGAAATGCGGCCGCCGTGGTCAGGATTTGATCCCGCGACCTCGTACTTAGCAGACCAACACCAAACGCCGAAGAAGCGAAGCTGATGATGTCTCCTGATGACACAGGAAGCTTTTACAGAGTTTCCGAGGTAGACAGCGGCAATTAAAGTGAATATTTCGGCGGCACTGGTGGTGCAGTCTCTGACGTCACAAACACAGGGTGGCCAGTAGAAAGTCATGAGTCGGGCACGCAACCAATGTTTAAAATTCATTTTCAGGAAAACTAAATGACTTGTAGTCATATAAGTCCAAAAACAAGGAAGGGGCTGACACATGGAAGAGCACACTGTGGTATAAAGTTTGTAAACAGGGATGAAGTGCCTCAGACAGGCTGGCCAACGTTTCGATAGGAGGACCTATCTTCGTCAAAGGCGGCCTCGTCATCCTCGGCGTGTTAGTTTTAAAGGGTTAGTGCAGTGACGTCACGTGCGGGTGTTGTCGCTGGCGGCTGGTTTTAAAGAGAGGGATTAAAAGAGGAAACAAGCGGTGTCGTCGACGTCTGTGAGCTTCATTCTCAAGACGAGGGGACAAGAGCGTGAGAGTGGGCACGCGGGGAGAAAAGAAAAGAAATAGAAGCAGAAAAAAAGGAAAAAAAAGGAAAAAAATGGGGGGGGGGGAAACCAGGGCGGCACCAAGACAGACAAAAAAGGGGGGAGTGAAAGAAAAAGAAAGAGAAAAGTGAAATCTTTAAGAAATACGGGGGCTTGGGAGCGTGTTGGGGATGCGAAAGGTTAGGAGGTATTCAGGGGGAGTCGTTGGCGGCATGTTTTTGAGGCATTAAAACGGTCGGTCAAGCGGTCAGCGCGCGAGTAACACAAAAGACAAAAAAAAAGAGAAAGGAGAAAAACCCAGACACACACACACAAAAAAAAAACATGAGTTGAAAGTGACTTGAGTAGCATAGTAGTAATACGTCGAGTAACTTCGAAATAGTTAAGGTGGCGACGAGGAGTCTGCGGTGCAATGTATGGGGTGTCTGAAAGGCAGCGGCATCGTCTTTCAAGGGGCACTGCCCCACGCGCTTAACGTAGGTGTCGTTACGGCGGCATCCAGAGATGGCGATACTCTGTGTTGAGGCGCCGAAAAAGGCATATTGACTTCGGAATGTGTTGTCGAGGGGATTTCAAGAAAAAAAAAAAAGATTAAAGAAAAAGGGGGGGAGGGAAGGGAGAGGGGGAGGGGGGCTGAAACCGGTATAACAAACAGGAGGGTGACGCGCGCAGAAGGGGGCAAGTGTACATGGAAGAAGGGGATCGTACAGTTGGTATAGACGTAAAAACCTGAAAGAGTACATTAAATTGAGTAGTAGGCAGGAAAAAATTTTTTCGGAATGGAAGAGTAGGTGAGGTTAAGAATTAAAGTTGGCTGGTGGCCTAATGTGTTTTGTGTATTGGTTGATGATATGAGAGTTTCAGATTTAAGTTACAGCTTTTAAAGATTCTAAGTTGCCGCGTGCCAAATTAATTCCTGTCGGGTGTAGGCAATTAAACTTGTGTATGAGGTATGATTCCGTATACTTCCTTTCGCGAGGGGAACGGAAATTTGTTTGTAGTATATAGAGCCTTGCTTTGTCAAACATATGTCCATGTTCATTAAAGTGGCTGGCTACTGCTTTGGGTGAATTGTGTTTTGTGTCCGCGCGGTGACCATTGAGTCTTGTATTAATTTGTTGTCCAGTCTCACCTATGTATTGTTTGCTACAAGCGGCGCATTCTAGACAGTAGACTACGTTGCTTGATGTGCAGGTGAAAGCCGAAGTTACCTTGTGTGTGTAATTCGACGCTGTACTTTTTACTGTAGGAGTAGATTGAATGTGTTTGCATGTAGAGCACCTGGGGCGGCCACAGGGATTGGTTCCCAACTTCTTCTTTTTCTGTAGTTTGGCGTGCACAAGAACATCTTTAAAATTAGTGTTGCGTCTGTAGGCCACTCTGGGAGGGTCGGGAAAAATCTTCTTAAGTTTCTGGTTGCTGGTGAGAATCGGGTAGTATTTACTTAGGATGTTATTCACGTTTGGGAGTGCGTTTGAGAATTTAGTAGTAAGAAGAGGCGTTGTTGTTCTTGTGATCCTCGGGCGGGGCTTGAGGACCTCGGCTCGATCAAGTTTGGTTGCAGCGATGTAAGCTGTTTGAAGGTCACTGTTTGGGTGGTTCCTGTTTGATAGCGTTTCTTTAAGGTGATCGAGTCTATCTATGTAGTCTTGGTTTTCAACGCAAATGCGACGTAGTCGTGTGGCTTGGCCTTTAAAGATGCCTTGTTTGCAATGTCTGGGATGGTGGCTGGTATATTCTAGGTACTGTTGTTTGTCGAAAGGTTTCCTATACAGCGTTGTCTTTAGTTCACCATTGTCAATGTATATTGTTGTGTCCAGAAAGTTTATGCGCTCAGTTGAGGATTCTGATGTGAATTTTATTGTTGGGTGAACAGAATTTAGAAAGGCTACATATTTATCTAGACTGTCTTGACCATGTCCCCAGATTATGAGTATGTCGTCTATGTATCGTAGGTATGTGTGGGGCTTGGTAGTGCAGCGCGATAGGAAATCTGTTTCTAGAATCCCCATAAATATGTTCGCGTAGGTTGGTGCAAAAGGCGTACCCATGCTTGTACCATGTATCTGTAGGTAGTAATTCTCTTCAAATTCGAAGTAGTTATGTGCGAGAACTAATTCAAGGAGAGACAGGTAGACTTCAGTAGAGTGTTGTGCACTGTGTTTAGACAGCGTTTGTTTTATCGAAGATAAACCATCAGGGATTGGAATGTTGGTGTACAGCGCTTGACGTCTAGTGTTGCGAGAATTGTGTTGTGGGGTAGTGTGCTTTTAGTATTAATGTCTTCTATAATTCTCAGGAGGTGGGGCGTATCTTGTACAAATGACGGAAGTGCTTTTGGCAAGTCACCAAGGTAGTGGTTAAGGAATGTGGAGATACTCTCTGTCGGGGTGTTGTTGTTTGATACTATCGGACGGCCTGGGATAATAGCAGTGTATAGTTCAGCGGATGGAATTTTATGAATTTTCGGAAGGAGGTAAAAACGTCCGGCAGTTTTGTTGCTTGGTTTAAGAAATTTGTATTCTGATGGTGTTATCAATTCATCAGCCAAAAGTGATTTCAGCCTGTTGGTAATTGTCACTGTGTAGGACAATGTCGGGTCGTTATCTAGTTTGCGGTAATGTTCTGGGTTGTTTAGTTGTCTGTAAGCCTCGTGCTTGTATTTTTCTATTGGCCAAATAACTATACTTCCACCCTTATCTGCTTCCTTAATAACAATGTCATTCCGGCAGCTCAGATTTGAAATGATATGACTCTCCGACGCAGTTATGTTTTTAGGTCGCTTAGATGTCTTCGATTGGCTTATAATTTCTTTAGTGATAGTTTTAAGGTATATGTCAAGTTCTATGGCTTGCTCTGGTTCGGGAGTCCAAGTGGATTGGGCTCTAAGTGGTGTCGTCCCGGTGTCTGGTGTGTCTGCAAAAAAGTGTCGGATACGCATTCGTCGGGAGAATTCTGAGAGGTCCTTGTGCAGCTCGAATTCATTTATTGTGTTGTTCGTGGGGCAAAAGTTTAAGCCCTTGCTGAGTACGGCTATTTCTTTTTGACTTAATGTTTTAGAAATGTCTATAACATTGCAGCGGTTTAGTTCTGTGGAAATTTCCTTCCTGTCTGGTACTTCTAAGCTCGAGGTCCCTCTTGTCTGGGAGTGGTGGCTGTTTGGCTGGAAGGTTGTTTTTTGATTAAAATTTGCTTTTTTCCTTTGTTTTTGAACCAATTTTCTAGATTGTTTTTCGCCGTAATGTTCTAAATCTCTCTTCTCATCTGGTGTCAGGGTTATGTTCCTAAGTCTGTGGTTAAAAGTTTCGATTTACTCTTCGCAGTGTTCTTTGAGGATATTCAAAAGTGAAAGTGAGGCATTATGTAATGTTGTTTGCCAGTTTGCGCGATGGTGTGGTGGGAGTGTTCCTAGAGCTGGTACAGCCTTGAGTGTTAGGCCTTTAGGAATTATATTTTTCTCTGTGCAGCTTGTGTAGGTTTTCAGATGGGAGGTGTAGCTCACATGTTTTTTGGTAAGTTTTCTAGCCTGTAGGAATTCGGTGCTTCGTGGCATTGAAGAGTTATTGTTTTGCGATGTCTGTCATTTACTTGTCTTCTTGCGGGCAGATTTGCGTGGGGTGTTTTTCTGTTCGGCCGGTTTATTATCGTATGCCTGGCTTAATTCGATCTCGGTCTCTGTTTGAGTTTGTGTGTGTGCAGGCAGGCGTGTGGGGGTCTGTGTGTATATAGTTTGGCAGAAATAATCAGAGTGCAAAAATGAACATATATTCAAATTTTATTAAGATCAGTGGACATCGAAAACTTGCTGGAGTTGCCCTTTAGGTAGCATTAAGGGAAAAAAAAGAGAAGTACGAGCGGGTAGCACGCGAGGCCAAAGAAGCGTTCGGGAGAAAACGAGAATAAGAACGCAAACGGGAAGAACACAGAATTCGGATGGAAGAAATTCGGAGGGTGATCCAGAATCTTAGAGGGCAACAGGTGCTGTCTACGCTGGGCGTACTGAAAATCAGCGAACACAAAAAATGTTTTCTTGTACTTTTTGAGAAGGTTCGCGCGGAGGTTGAGCTTGACCGTGAAAATTGGTCTTTTGAGCGTCATGGCGTGTTTCCCATTAACGTGTCCAACGTATTGTGTAGCCTTTCTGATGACGAGTTCCGGAATTACGATACAGCTAAGAGAGCTTTATACCGGCGTTTCAGCATTCTGGTTGAGAGCAAGCGGAAGGATCCAGGGGACGAACAGAGAGTTCCTTCTCTTGAGGCGCTGAGTGACAAGCCGTGGTTGAAGTCGCGTCAGTGAATGGAGAGCACAAGTAGTGCAACTTAGAGCGGAACCATCAGAGGTAAAGCACGTAGAGAGCAAGGCCGTCGCTTGTCTACAAGCAAGGGCCATTCCAGAAAGCGTTCCTTGCAAGAACGAGGCCCGTTCCAGCGGCCATGTGAAGGTTAAGGAGTCGCTGGAGACCTTCCACGTTCCTCTGTATATGGGAGAAATGCCGGAGTCGTCTAAGGGAGACCCAGATAGCAGGGCGGCCAAGCTAAGTAAGGGCACGGTGATTCCGGATTCCAGTAGTACTTTCGAGGAAGGTCTGGCTAAGCAAGGGGTTTTCTGCGTTAGCACAGGTAAATTGGCTCGACAGTACAAGGAACCGCAGATTGCTCTGGGCACAGGCTTCGGAGAGTGCGAAACTGAGGCGTCCATCGAAACCGAGTCAGCGGCCATCCCGGAGAGCGCTCCTTGTGGGGACGTGGCTTGTTCCAGCAACGCCAATGGGGTCAGTGTGGAACTGGATACGACCATCGTGCCTCAGCACTTGAGCGACTCTCGGGCAGTGTCGAATCTAGAAAGTGCAGACGTTGCAGAAGCAGAGCCAGTGGCGATTCCAGAGGACGTTCTTTGCGGATACGTTCCGGAATCGTCAGAAGTACAGCAGAGTGTCGTGGTGGTCTAACAGAACAGGAAGCCTACGCTCGAGGGTTTCAGGTGCGCTATATATGAGCGCGTGCAAGGAACAACGTTTTCAAACAGCTCTGTGAGAGAAAGAAAGTTAAGCAGGCGTAGCGAAAACTTAAGACGCCGCACCGCGGCGAGTAAGACAAGCTTGCGCATAACGGCGAAGGGTACATGGTGGCGGTTCAGAAAACGGTGGCTTCGCCAAAGGCAGCTTGCGACAGAACAGCGTGCGTCTCCGCGAGCAAGGCTGCGGCTGAAATATTCAACCTGGCTCAGGGACGCGCATACGAAGCGGGTCAGTCGAACAGGCACTGAGCTGCAGAATGCACCGCGAGAGCGAGGACAAAGAGAGAATGGCTATTCTTCACTCGCGTTTATGGCCTCACCTTCAGGGACGAGAAAGCAAGCTGGCGGTGACACAAAGTGGCAGATGTCTACAGAGGGCAGTGTTAGTCGGCGCCCTGTGTTGTGCTCGGCGGCCCAAAGGCTTTCGGATAGCGAACCCATCGAGCGTGCCTTAGAGGCAGTAAGTAATAGATTAGGTACGCCAATCAGTATAGTGTTTGCACGTAGAACGTAATGCTTTTTTTGTTAGTTAATAAGAACAGATTGCTTATAAATTCAAAAGTCTCGTGTTAGGCTAAAAATTTCTTTGTGTCGTTGTATGAGCCTGATACACGAATGAAAGTGAAGAAGGTTTTGCAACAGTGGTGGCTAGTGATCGCGCTTGTATTGGAGGTGAGCATTGAGATATGAGGTTTGAAGAGACGGGACCTAAGTTTGGTTATTTTATGCTTACAGTGTAGGGCATGTATTAGTTAACATTGTAGGAAATTTCGTGAAGCATTTAGAGAAGCGAAATTTTTTGTTAAAGGTTTTTTTTGTGCGTAGATCTAGTGAAGCTGTGTTATTTTAGGTTTTAAATGTCATTCTGTGAATTACTGTAAGAATTTAAGTGGTCCGCCGAGCTCAGTACGTTTCACATTAGAAGCGCTGGTACTGTCTGGTTGCACTGACCAAACGAGCAACTCAGTACGTCACATTGGTCGCTTTGACTATTTCCGATTGCAGTTACGACTTCCATGGTTTAAAAATGCGCATTTGTTTTCTCTTCTGAGACGACTTGAGAATCACGCGCCACATAGGCAAATTACAGCCTAAGTAATCTCGAAAAGGCAGAGTTTGAGGACGCGGGACACGTTACCGGGAGAGGATCTCGATTCCTTCTAAAAATGTCGGCCTATCCGTACCTTGTGACAATATACAGCAGTCTTGGAGCCGTTTCGATATTAGAAGGGCAAACTTAACGTGAATGCCGACGGTCTGAGTCATTGCCGCTGGTGTAACGAAAGCCTCCTGCCCACTCTGGTTTCCGTGTCATTTTTCTGTTGGTATATTTTCATACGTTTTCTTCTTACTATCGCGCGGTTGTTATTGATTGTTAGCTTATTTTGACGAACAGTTCTTGGGACTTTTAGAAAATGTCTGTTTTTAGTGTTTTAGGGGGAGGATGCGTGAAACGAATAGGAAAGCAGCAGCTAGTTTTCTTTTCTTTTTTTTTGTAAAGCCTGGTGTGTCTCGATGGAGGATGGCCTTGTATTGGCTTGCTTTGTTTTTTTGTGGGTTCGGTACTGTTTTGGAGTGATTGCTTGCAAACAGGAAACGACAAGTTGCGGGACCGGTTTGCAAGTCCAGTTTCACCGGACCGGGCCAGGAGAAAAGGTACACAAGAGCGCCACGAGGCCTGATGAATGACTCCAGGGAATCTGCGTGCAACGAACGGAGGGTTCGTCACCAACGAAGGAAATTTCGACGCCGATCTCTCGCCCAGTGGCTGCTGACCTTTACGCGTCAGGATGTCCCCCCTTTCATCCCTCCTCCCCCCTCCCCCCTGAGATGCTGTCACGACTGGCGTGAAGCACTCAGTGAAAATAGGATTATCGAAAAACTGGGCCTAATCAGAAAGCGCAGAACTGATCCCAAATTCCTACGGGTGTCTCAGGTGGTTCCCGGCCTGGCTGGGGCCCCGCAGTTATTACGGGCCCTTCTGTGTGTATGCGGGACAGGGGACCGAGGGGGGGGGGGCGCCTTCCGCGGATTGTGCGATTTAAGGGGAGGCCCTCC
Source organism: Dermacentor variabilis (assembly GCF_050947875.1). NCBI lineage: Eukaryota > Metazoa > Arthropoda > Arachnida > Ixodida > Ixodidae > Dermacentor > Dermacentor variabilis. Next base: position 182,858,612 of record NC_134573.1, on the reverse strand, counting down.
TTCCTCAAAGCAAATTGCTGCTTCTTCTAACTGCATTCATTATGCAGACGACACAACTATCTTTAACTCTGACATTTGTGTAGGGAACCTAGTTTCTAAACTTAATACCGACTTAAACAACATGTTAAATTGGTACAATATTCCCCAGTTCAATATAAACTCGTCTAAAAATAAATTTGTTTTATTCACGTCCCATCAACTCTCATCCGCAGTGTGGATGAGCGTTGGGAGTAGTGTGGATCTGAGAGCAAACGGGGAAAGCCGATATTCTATTTGACATTAAGAGAAAATAGTTGGGCTGGCCATGTAATCAATAGGGCATATAACCAGTAGACGGGTAAACGCCGACTCGATCAGTCATCTCACAAGAAAGCATCGGTAGACGCAGAGCCACGACGCATATTTTGAAAGCCCTTCGTAGGCTTACTAGTATGCGCGCCACGTCTTATACTTGCTCTAAGGCTCTAAGCATAGAACATGTACGTATATAATCATACTTGTTTCAGTGGTACCTTCTATTTGCTCTTTTGAAGTTCGATAAAGCAGGTAACGCTACGGCGCAAACCTAACGCATCTAGCAAAGCATGCTCAAAACAGTCAAAACACGTTCTCCCACCGTCAACGGTGCCACCTCTTTCTCGGCAGGGCTGCGCCACCACGCGGCGACACAAACATCCGCCCAGCCGCTAGCCTATCGCGCTATCGCCACTTCGAGCAACCGAACAAATGCAGAAAACTTTCCACCGCATTACCCCACTTCGGGTTATAGCAACTGCGCTTGGAGCGAAACCAAACTGCCATAACAATACCTGTAGACTAGTTCGCCAATCAACAGAATAACAATCCGTAGTCTGCAATAATAATAATAATAATCATAATAATAATAATAATAATAATAATAATAATAATAATAATAATAATAATAATAATAATAATAATAATAATAATAATAATAAGCTTATTTATGTCCACTGCAGGACGAAGGCCTGTCCCTGCGATCTCCAATTACCCCTCTCCTGCACCAACCGATTCCAACTAGCACCCGTAAATGTCCTAATTTCGTCGCGCCACCTAGTCTTCTGCCGTCCTCTACAGCGCTTCCCTTCTCTTGGTACCCATTCTGTCACCCTAATGGTCCAATGGTTATCTAACCTGCGCATTACATGGCCTACCCAGCTCCATTTTTTTCTATTGATGTCAATTAGAATATCGTCTATACCCGTTTGCTCACCGATCCAAACCACTCTCTTTCTGTCTCTTAAAGTTATGCTTAGCATTCTTCGTTCCACCGCATTTTGCGTGGTCCTTAACTTGTCCTCAAGCTTCCTTGTTAGTCTCCAAGTCTCGGCCCCATATGTCAGCACCGGTAAAATGCACTGATTGTATACCTGCCTTCTCAATGATAACGGTAGCTTCCAGTCATAAGCTCACGTTGTCTGCCGTATACGATCCAACCCATTTTTATTCTTCTGTGAATTTTATTCTCATGGTCAGGGTTCCCTGCGAGTATTTGACTTAGGTAAAGTACGCCTTCACACACTCTAGACGCTGACTGGCGATCCTGAACTCTTGTTCCCTTGCTAGGCTATTGATCCCTACATTTGTCTTGTGCATATTAATCTTCAACCCCACTCTTATAGTCTCTCTGTTAAGGTCCTCAATCATTTGTTGTAACTCGTCCGCAGTGTTGTTGGATAGAACAATGTCATCGGCAAACCGAAGGTTGCCGAGGTATTCGCCGTCGATTCTTACTCCTAAAGCCTGTTTCACATGATGCGATTTTCGTCGCACCGGAAGTGCGATTTCCGTCGTTTGCGATGAAAATCGCAGTCGCAGTGCCGACCCCCCGATTTTCGGCTGCGACCAACCAGTTGGTCGCACAGTCGCACCGATCGCTGCGATTTTCCGTCGAAATTGCGCGGAGAGCTGTCAACGGAGCTATTTCGTCGGTTCGTTTTGGAAAATGGCGTCTCGCACGACAAGTGCAATGCGCGGAGACGTGGATCGTCGAATTCGGTACGTACGCGAAGGGAGAATAAAGAACTTGTACCGCAGATTGCATTCTCTGTTTGCTATGCGTTTGTTGACACGCTACACAGCAAATGAAGTGCATTTTCACGTTTGCTTCGTACGCCTTTGCGAGTTGTCAGTGCTAGGAGGTGTCCGATCCCCAGCAGACGACGAGGTCATCGCAATTTTCTTTTGTTGAGTAGCATGCAAAAATCGCGCTTACGGAGCAGCTTGAATTATTTCAACCTCGGCAAGGGCAAATGACAAGACAGCCAAGTACCCGAAGTTTCAACGTTGCGCTGAACGCGGTACCGTTCAGTTGCATTTTCTTGTCGGTTTTCAAGCACGAATTTCCCGATGTATCTTGAAAGCTTATCTTGCCTCTTATTAAATTTGACAGCGCAAAAGTGTAGGCTATCGTAATGAATTTGCTACGACAGCATTAAATCCGTGGCTTGAATAAAATATTACATGCATGTTAAGCTGCACCTCTTCTCTGGAGAATTTTTTTTTTCTTGCACAGAAACCAATAAACATTGACTATGTTGTGGACTTTGTGTCCTTACTGCATCTGTATGAACACTTACTCTGCAAGGTAAAAAACTGTACAGCTAGTAGATTAAGTAAATTGCTTGCTATAGCGGCACAGTGACAACGTACGCTCCTGCACAATTATGTAGAGCTCGTGCAACAATGCGAAAAGCAGGCAAACGGCCTGTTCTTGTGGGGATAAAACAGTATAAAACGACACGCTGAAGAAAAGTAAATCAAAACTGTGCAGTGAAGTCAGCCAGTACAAGCAGTTCTTGCACGTTCACAGCGGATCAAGTGTGCAGAAACATTCATGCCTTGCATGTTTCTAGTAAGTTTCTAATAAGTTTGTGATCGCATATATTAGTGTGAACCCATATAACGATATCCGCTGCGATTTATAAGTATTACTTGTAAGTAATACTTACGATTACTTTATAATCGTAAGTATTAATACGATTACTTTATAAGTAATGAAATACCATGCTACTTGCAAGAACATATATCACCTGAGGATTTTAGAACAAATTTCTGCATTTCAACTATACACAATATGTGGTTTATTCAATAAAAGACCACAAACTGGGCTTTTTTGCAATGACAAACTTATTCCAAACTTTACTTACATACAGGCTAGAAAAAAAATTATAGACAGAAATATTGTTCTTCAATTTGTTCACCTGCCACTGTGGTTATAGCATTCTGCTGCCAACACAAGGCGAGGGGTTGATTTGCCAGCCATGGAAGTCGCATTTCGATGGGAGTCATAGGTGAGAAAAAAAGCTCTTGCACTTAGATTTAGTTCATCACCTTTTCTTGAACCCTTACACTTCAAAATACTATTGCATAGGGGGGCATGCTTATGCAAAATCTAACACCAATAGAAAGCAAAGGGCAGAATTGTAAAACTACCATCTTTCATGATAATTCGAGTGTGTAAATATTCATTGCATCAATATGTATTGTTCAACAGCACTGCACAAATAAGCATGATCAGGTATAGCAAGTACTCTGTCAGGAAGCTGGTTCTACAGATGTATAAATATCAAGGCATGAATGCTCATACTTCGTCGCACACATAGCACAAAGAAAACCTTTTTCAAGAGTTGTCCCTTCTGGCAGATATGAGTGGGCCATAAGCAGCACAAACATTATTGCAGGACATTGTGTAATACCGCTTATGAAAAAATGAAGAGAGTGAAGAGGCTTTTAACAGCAGTACCTCATGCTGCTCTAATAAGAGGAACGATGAGCAAAAACATTTCTGGTAGAGCACTTAAAGAGTAACTTTCTGAAAGACAGAAAATTCCAGGTGAGAATTGGAGGTACATTTGGCCCACACACACCAACAACACAGGCATACTACAAGAAACACTACAGCCTATGGTGTATTACAGTCGATGGGAAAGCTATCTTATACAGAAATCAAGAATGATGCAACAAGCCCTTGACAACACTGCAGACTTTCTTGGCCAGTCTGGCCTCTCGCTTTCTGATAAGTCAGCTCATATCGACGTCGGAAAAAAAAGAAAGGCTAGAATCAAGAACTACCCCAGATTGCACATTGTGATCCACATAGCTGGACAAATATGCCCGCAAGTCAACATCCACAAATCCTCAGCTAGTGTAAGCCCATGACGGCAGAGCCAGCACGTGGGTGAAACAATTATGCAATGCCTGGACGCTACTTCCACACCTGGTGAAAAGAATAATCTCGAAATAAGGGGGGTGGACGAATGGATACTATAGAAAATCGCAGATGTTGTGCTTGTGTCCAAGGTATGATACGGTATGAATTACCAGAAGCACACAAAAAAGATAACTCATCGAATACAGGCATCATGTAGTAATAACAGGTCTTTCCAACTGTACCATGCTTGAAGACCTCTATGAGAAAGAGCTAACGAACAAGCACCTAGACAGAGTAGAGTTGCAGCCTGCAGCACAAATTCTTTGTCTCAAGAGCTCAGAACCTCGTTCCAAGATACTATGCCAGCTAGCATATCAGATGCAAAGACGACTACCCCTCCCTTCAGAAACACAACCTCTGGAGTACCTGAACTTGAAACACAACAGGCCCATACCGTCGAATATGGGGGCAAACAATTAGGCCAGGAGACTATATGCAACTGCCAAACACACAGAGGAGGTTGCTAATCATGAAGATGCAAGCAAACATAAGGCACATATAGTACACTGATCTGGCAATAGCAGTGTAACAGTAGTATGACACTACATAAAACTAAACCCCATATAAGTGAGTACCATTCCAGGTCATCCTACACCTAGAAAAGCTGAACTGAAAGCAATCAAAGCAGCACTTGTAGTGCAGATTACACCCTGCACAACACCCTGCATGGCTTCACCAGAAACTGTCTGGGCCTGCACACCACACAAGATTGTCAGGAAAATCAGGAGATTGACACGCGACTTGTAAGCACACGGCCAGAAATTTAAAACAGGATACATAGCCATGCAGATATTCTAGGGCACAAGCGGGCTTATAAGCCTGACATAACTGAAAACTGCATGAGTTGGTGTGTATTCATTATTAACTAAAGTGTAACAGATAGACAACAGACAAGAACGAAGCGCTCTGTGTGTTCACTTCGTTCCTGTCCATTGCATTTCTGTTGCACTATAGTTAATAAATTCATAAGGCTGCACAGGAGAAGAATGATACCTCTGCCCAAGGGCCCGATCTCACATCCAAATCCACGCGTGTGCATACACATATACAAATGTTGCAAGAGTGCATAGCATGAAGCAGTATCAACAGGATGACACTAGATATGGATGAGCACTAACTTTCAAATGAGGTTCATTTGTAAAAATGTGGCGAGTTATATAAATTACCCGAAAAAAAAGGACGATGAGCAAAACGAGAACAAGGTGAAAGCAGGAACCAACGTTTCGACAAGTGGATTTGTCTTCTTCAAGGTCCACCTGTGGAAACGTTGGCTCCTACTTTCACCTTATTCTGATGTTGCTCATCGTCTTGAATTTCCATCTCCTGCCTTCCCCGAGTTTTCCCCAGAAAAAGAAAGACATCTTTGAAGGATAGATAAAAATTGGTGCTTGATGCAGCCAAACATAAATAAAAATGCTACAGAAAGAAAATAGAGAAAAATTCCAAGTGCAGGAAAAAATCATTACAATTGCCAATCCTGCATGCCAGCACCTTTCAAGAAACACTGTTGTTATTCCAATAGACAGACTGACAGCTTGCTTATGCAAGCACATTCTTCAAGTTCCATGCCATTGGGAAAAAAATGAGTTTCCTGGAAGGTAGCCACATGCACACTTGGTGATCACAATGTTCTTTTTTCCCTGGACTTGTATATCTATATGTATTTTCTCCCTTTCCTGCTTTTATGTTTGGTTTCATCAAGCACTAGTCTTTATCAGGTTTTATTGCTGTACTACTTTGGGGTAACCTTTATAGATCACTGCATTATCACAATAAACCTTTTAATTAAAAGTTAGCATACCCTGTTCTTACTGCTTCACACTGTACATTCTTGCTACATTGGCCAAATAAAAGATTTTATAAGGTATCATGAGGACCATTAAAGCGACTTGTTGCAGTCTAAAAAAACAAATAGCCTGGCTGTAAATGGCACAAGACAAACAAGAAAACCGAGATGATCTAACAACCAAAAGTTTAATGTACACACCGAGTAAATGCTCGCTGACAAGCAATAGACTGAACATACACAAAAAGGAGAAGCAAAAATTCATGTGCGTTTCCTGACAGGAAATGCGTCCATTTCTAACGGAGGCCGTGCTGACAAGATTAACCCAGCATTTTTAGATCTTCAGCTTCCGTAATTTCTCTAGGCAGCCGATCTGCACACAATGCATGCTCAGATGTGGAGAGTGCATTGTAGAGGAAGAAGCTAGCATTCTGTGGAGATCGGCTGCCTAGAGAAATTATGGATGCTGTAAATGCAAATACACTGCGAGAATCTTGTGTCAGCATGGCCGCTGTTACACTTTCAGAAATGGATGCGTTTCCTGTTGGGATCTGCATGGACACACATCAGATCTTGCTTCTGCTTTTTGTGTAAATTCGATTTATTGCTTGTAGAACAGCGTTTACTTGGCATGTTCAATAAACTTTCATTTGTTAATACACCTCATGATTGTCTTGGTCTCTAGCAGAAAGGTGTTCATTCTATTTACAGTGAAGCTGTATATGCCTAGGCGAAACACACATGGTGCGATCCCAAAAACCCTAGTGTAGGGGTATGAGCCATTGTTTAAGGGGGTGTGAGCCATTGCATTCGTCTTGCATGATGGACGGAGACATTTCTTGTTGGGTAGACATAGAAATGCTTATGCATTTCAAACATACATTTATCTGCGTATTATTGCAGGGAAGGGACACAGAGGGGGACGGGGTTAGGACAAGATCATGATGTCATTATTATCTCACAGCAAAGGTGTGGTGGGCCATTGGCTAGACCGATAGTGACGTCGTTTCTCTCTAGCAGCAAAGCGCGCGTGCAGCAGTCTCTCTCCGACTTCCCAATAGGTTTGAAAATGTGTCCCTGTATTTAATTAAATGAAATGTGCAGCTCTGGTGTGTCACTTCGTAACTACAGTGCATAACTGAGTCATAAACATTATGATTAACGCATTACAAAACACAAGTGCGTAACATAATTCATAAAGACTTTGATGGACCCACTGGATTAACACAATGAACCACTCATTGCACTTTCCATGATGGTGATCTTGCAAAGTGCAATGTGTGGCATTCCAAATAAACAATTTGATAAACCCAAGCCAAACAAGTGCATAACCTCATTAAGAAACACAGACATAACCAATAATATAGAAAGATTCGAATAAACCATTGGAATTAACCCAGTGATAAACACCGGGGCTGCACATTTCAGCTTCGCTGGTTTACCGTCTGTACAGGGTGCATGGGCAGTAACTTTTTCTGTTATTGTTTGTTAAGTATTTTATAATGTTGTGCCAGTAAAACACGTTGGGCTAGTTGGTGGAATGTATTGGAACTGCTTTTTTTGCTGGGTTTTTTTCTTAATGTTGTGCCCTTCTTCCTTTTGTAACAACTTTTTTATTCCCCCTTGCATAATAATCCAACCTTGCAGCCTGTGAGGTATATAAATAAATAAGTACATAAGCACGTCATTCATTCATCTGCATACTCCTCGCACCATTCCTTGCTCAACAAACGTCACTGCGTTGATGTCTCGCAGCGTGCATCTACATTAACTGCCGTTTGCGTTTCTGTATGGTTTGTGAACAGTGTAGTGCATAAACATTACATGACATTAAGGTTCTGACCTATGCGGTGCATAAGCAAACCTTGCAAAAGATGAGATGTTGGATTGTTGAAAATAAGACAAATTGTATATATCGCAGTTACTTTAACAGCAGTTAATTGACCACTTGACAAAAACTTCACTTCGCATAGATTCCAACACGTACACTGAATCTGCAGTTTTGTTTTTGCTTATTAATGAAGTCGTGACTGCATGGCTACATTGTAGATTTGAAAACAAAGCTAAATAAATTTGTTGGTTGCAATATAACAATATGTGTAGATCACTGCGATTGCAACACCAGAACTTGATACGAACATGCACACTATAGGATGCAGACAAATGCTCAGGACAAACTCCAGAATGTCTGCATCATACTTATGAAAGTGAACGGTTTCATTCCATGGCTCTCAATGAGAGGGAGAGAGAATACTTAATTGTGTTCGTGGAACAAAAACGAATTGATAAGCTTAGACATATAGTCATTCCTTAACACTTTCGAAATGAATAATTATAGCTTGCTATCGACATTGAAGTAGCCTTTCAACAGCAAGAAAAGAAATCAGTTTTTGCAGCTCTGAACATTGAATTGCAGGAAATGCAAGCAGGCATAAAATTCTGCCAATATAATCTGTTTAGGAATACCAAATTGGAATAAACATTGAGGCTAGCATTTGTACTTTCTCTGGCTGAGCAATCTAGTTTGAAATGACTCCTATAAGCATGTCGTAACAATGTTGATCTAATACAGGTTAAATGCATGACTAGCTTAAGAAATCTGGATGATTGCTATAAATTCCAGTGAAGAAACTATAATATCTAATAACATTAATAATATAATAATAATATTTATTTCCACAAAACAGGCTAACCGTGAGAGGCGTGCGAGGCTGAGCAGAAAGCTGAAAAATTCTACGGCAAGTGCGCCTGCCGTGGGCCTGCGATCCTGCATTATGAATAGCGCGTATTGATATGGTCTCCTTATTAGAAGTTCCGAGTATACTACCAGCGCGAGACACGGGACAACAAAGTGGACGAGAAGCGTGTCTTTTAGAATGCTGTGTTACAACGTACAGGTTTCTACGAAAGTGACGGTAACTGCTCGAAACATTTGATGCGTCGGCTTTTGCGCCTTTAGACATATTTAGAGAGGGCTCCCATATATATATATTCGCAGCGCAAGCATGGCGAAGGGCGAACCAGGCTAGCGCTAAGGTTGAATTTCACAACACAATTTTCATTCCACGTCGTAATCACACAGATCGTTTGAGGCTTCGTTCAGGGGCACATGCGGGCGTTCGGGTTGGTGCTTCTTGTTGCGTTTGGCGTAAGAATATGGCTAGGAGCAGGCACCACATATGCGCAATGACAGGCAATATACACGCATCATTTCTCCAGAAGCTGACGCCGAGCACGGGTAGCGTGAGGATCTTGTTGGGCTGACACGACAACTTCGTGGCATCCGAATTCCGAATACTGCATATACGGTGAGGGTAGCTATATGAACTTGTCGATAGGTCATCTTGTAGATTGTTGTAGCGCAGGCAGAACGAAACGGTCATAGAAGGTAGATAAGACAACACACAGCGCTGAACCATAGAATAAAGAATCGCTGAACCACCTGCGAACAGCTGTTTACGTGCGCGATGTCGCACTGAACTACTGAAACCGCCGTCGCGCACCCCAAGACAAATCTTAACTAACCTTTCTAAATTAGTAAACGTACATATTATTTGCTTCTAATCAAGAGAGGTCAATAATATTATAGCGTAAACGTTTTATTCACTACAATAAAAATTGGAGGACGCTTAAGCTTCGCCTTCAAGAGTGGAACGCGACAGCGTTCCCGTCGACCCGCCAAGGGGTGTAAGACAATGGGCTACGGCGCAGCGACTACGCGCCCCGCATCGGACGCGGTGAGCGTCGAGCAACGCAGCGTTCGGCGCGACAACGACATGTGCGCCTGAGCAAGCGACGCACGATTGAGCCTTAGAAACAGCTAGTTTCTAAGGCAACACCGCGTTCACTAGAGGCGCTTTTATACCGCTTTGAAGCATCGAACTCGTGGCTCAGTTTAAAACTGAATTTCTGTCGTTACTGCCAAAGCTGGAAGAAGAAGAAAGAGCGCGTTTGGAACAGCCAATTTCCATGAAAGAAATAGAGGATGCAATAGATGCACTACCTGTCGGCAAGGCACCAGGCCCTGATGGCCTAGGTGTAGCATTTTATAAAACATTCAAAACAATTATAGCCCAGATTCTACTCAAAGTTATCGCCGAATCGTATCAGCAAAAACATATACCACTGTCCTTCACAACTTCGCACATCGTCCTCATCCCAAAAACTGAGGCACCTGAAAAACGTCAGTTAGTGGGGTCTTATCGCCCGATAAGCCTTACCAACGTCGACTACAAGATATTTATGAAGGTATTGGCCAAACGATTGCAGGGTGTGATAACGAGGCTGGTTGGCACGCATCAGACCTGTGGTATAAAGGGTAGAAGCATCGCCACGAACATACACGTAGCTCGAAGTGTGCTAGAATGTTGCGATGTATTTGGCGATCGAGTGGCAATGATGCAACTAGATCTCGCTAAAGCCTTCGACCGTGTTTCCCACGATGTTCTCTTCGCCATATTAGAGCATTGCAACGTGGGAAGCGTAATAACAGATGGTGTCCGGATGGCGTATGCTAACTGCTCAACTCGGGTCACTGTGAACGGGGAGCTGACAGACAGCGTGCAAGTGCTGTCTTCTGTCAGGCAGGGATGTCCGCTGTCGCCCCTGCTATTTGCGGCTTACCTTGAGCCTTTGTGCAAGGCCATCCAAAACAATGAACGGATAACTGGCTTCAGGTTACAGTCCACACAGGTGAAAATATTGGCGTATGCCGATGACATCGCCATATTCTGTTCAAATAGAAATAGTATTTGTGAGGCCGTGACGGTAGTCGAATCCTACTGCAAGTGCACCGGGGCGCAAATAAACTGGGAGAAGAGTTATGGGTTTTGGCATGGTGAATGGGAAGAAACGCCAGACTGCTTCGCTCGACTTAGGTGGTCAACCACTGCAACAACCTACCTAGGCGTGCCTCTCGACTCTTATCGCGACCCAGAGCCGTACTGGAATGAACAAGTGGCGAGAGTAAAGGAAAAGACTAACGCGTGGCAGGGGCGACAGCTGTCAATGTTCTCGCGCGCCACGGTCTGTAACCTATTTCTTACATCCAAGATATGGTATGTCATGAACGTGCTGTGTGCTTCGCGGATCAACATCCAAAAAATTCACCGTATCTTCGCCGTTTTCATATGGGCATCAACTTGGGAAAGGTCCAGCCGCACAAACTTGTTCTTGCCAGTAAAGAAAGGGGGCCTTGGGTTGGTACATTTATTTGTGCGACAAGTTGTGTCGCGCTTTATGTACCTTCGCGACCAGAATGATGTGTTCCTTCGCACAGTCATGCAAGTGCTTTTATGTCGACACCTTCCAGGATTTGTTGTATGCTCGTGTGAAGCAATGCATGATTCCGTTAAAGGTTACCTGCGAGAAGTCGTGCTTGCGTACAGAATGTTGCATGTGCGGTTTTCTGTGCAGTATCTCGCCAATATTACTAGGAAAAAACTGTATAAGGACCTAATTGACACTATGCTCCCTGTACCGATTTACCGTATGTCTAACCGTGGAGGCCCAGGAGACGTCCTCAAAAGGGTTAAAAGAATGCCAGTACACCCTTCGGTAAAAACCTTTTTCTTTAAACTACACACTAACACATTATCAGTTAAAACATGGATGCATAACAGGGGTATTTTTGTCCCGTGGTCCATAAACTGCTTCTTATGTAAGAAACCTGAAACGATAGAGCATGCGTTTCTAGATTGCTGGGATCCCATCTTTTTCTGGGATGTGCTACAAAGGACTTTAAAAAAAGAGTTACCTTTAGATCCACATGGAATAAGATTCTTACCGGTAGAAACGGAGGCTTTTCCGTATGACGCTATAATGCTCCTGGGCCTCCACAGTTTGTGGAAAGCTAGAACGCAGTTCAACAATGCCGATGTCAATTCGCGACCTACACGTGATCACTTCATTGAATCTGTAGTACGGTTCAGGGATGTCCATCGGGCACTCCCTGAACAACCAACATGGATTGACATGCTAGATAAACTTGCAGCATTGAAAAAATTTTGATATGTCGTGCCAGCGAAATCCTTGTTGACATATTTTTCTTTTTTCTGTATTGTTTGTGTATGTCAAAGCCGGCAATAAAGAAAAAAAAACTCGTGGCTCAGTGGTAACGTCTCCGTCTCACACTCCGGAGACCCTGGTTCGATTCCCACCCAGCCAATCTTGGAAGTTGCTTTTTATTTATGAAGTGCCTGCCGTGATTTATCGCTCACGGCCAACGCCGCGGACGCCGACGCCGACACCGACACCGACGCCGCCGACACCGGCTTTTCTGCGACACGAGCTCCTTAACGCTATCGCGTTAATACTAAACATCATCACGACGCTGGCTGAAGCGTCATGCTTGCAGCATCTGGTATTGCATGTAGGCTCCTTATAGCCCCTCCTCCCCGTGGACAGTGGGACCAGAGCTCCTCCTCGTAAATATTGCAGGAAACTCTAATTTGAATAAGAGAAAGCCCGCACATGGATGCGAACATCCTCGTAGGATTCCGACAGGCACTCGGTCTACTCTGGATTTTCGAAATGCGACAGTGAGCGCTCCAATGCAGACGCGCAAGCGTGTAAAGATGTTCTTTTTAGTATATTTTGGATGCTTTCTTTGAACTCTGGAAAATAAGCATCACATACGAGATAACGTCACGGAAACAACCTAGCAAGGGTGCTTTTGAGTGCGCGATATAACTTTTCAAACACTACATATGCCCTAAACAAATCTTTATTAGTTGGCACAATTAATAAAGGGAAAATTAAACGTAACTACTTAGCCAATTAATCACACTTGAAAAAAATATAGAGTGAGTAATTGAAGACGACTACAGTTAGTTTCATTCCTTACAGTTGGTCTAATTCATCTAAGGTATAACACATCTTTTAAACTTGGTTGAAATTACGTGAACCACTCTGGAGAAATGAAAGGGGGTAACCGCATCAAATTACGAATATGCAAAGTGTAGTGAATAAATAGCCTCTTCATAGTGTTCTTTTTTGCTCACTTACGTTTCTCACGTTGGTAACATAGGTAGAATAGGAAATACATCTGAACGACTAATTTGTTTGCACCCCTTAGAACGACAAATTGTCTCCGTGAATATTTTCTTACGCATGGGGTTTTGACGAAATGTCGAACCGAGAAAGTTTTAAACGTGCCAGCTGCCTGTTTTCCTATATATTTGAATTTGACAACTATTTTCTCGTATCTGCAAGCAATTTACCCCGTAACTGCATTGTAGACCACGAAGTGTGCGGCCAACTGTCCGATGCTGGTACCACTGCGAACGCTGTCGAATTGTAATACCCAACTGGTAACATGTTTTCAGTCTGTTCATGTGTTTATTGAACTAAACTTACCGTTGCTGGTATTGTGTTGACCCCCATTGGCTGCTTTCTTGGTCATGTGCTTGTCCGGAAATACTTTGCGTCTGCTGATATTATATGGCATGGATGAGCCAGCGTTTTTGAAGCACGAGAACGCCTCGTTTATATTGATGCAATTAGCAAAACATTTGCAAACTTTTCGTGCCATGATTTATTTATGAAAAAACAACAACACTCATGTCAGTGCCACCTCACAGCGCATGAAGATCGAGTGATTCACACAGGACACAACGGTACTGCTTTGGGTGGTTGAAGGCATAAACCCATTTATTTTCTCATCATACAATTTTTTACAATATACACACCTAATTTAGGTTACTCGGCTATGTGTGTCTGTGTGAACATCTTGGGGAAATTCAGCGAGGTCAACTATCTGAAAATTTTGCAAATAACATCTGAGAAAGAAACAGTAGGCGAACAAATTGCGCGTTTCTTATTTTTAGCGCTTTTCTCTCTTTTGACTTTTCTCAGACGAACAGCTCAATGGGTCACGCACAGTGAGACGAGTATAAAGCTTACGAGAGGGACGACATTCAACGAAGTGGGAAATTTCTTAAAGGCGACGAGTAAGCACAGAACAGTTGAAGTAGCGGCTTTGAGTGCGTTCGGCACCCAGTGACAGCTCGTGCGTAGTTTTCGTTTTGCATCAGGAACGCCACGGCTTCTTCCCGGCACGAAACCGTACTTTTCCGGCGAAATCGTACTCAATGGGCGAAACTACACGGCACCTCCACGGCGAAACATCAATGCACAGTCGACGTAGTACCTATGTGCCGTCAGAATTGTGACGGCTCTTTATTGTTATTCTGGTTGGTCCGGCAAGGTGCAGCGCTCTTCCAGCAAATAAAATTATATCAACTAAGCCGGTGATTCGAATTTTTGTTCTGTAAGTTCTTTGTCTTTGATAATTACTGACCAGTTAATTGGGCTTGCGCAAGTAGATCGAGCGCCTCACAGTATGAACAAAAAAGAGGAACGAACGGAATGTTCATTGCGCGGGAGTACTGCCACTCAGAATCGTATGTAGAACCCGGTTTTTGTTTATGTGCAGAAGAACATCAGGTTAGACCGAGAACTATAATGTCATAGTTTCGTTCTTAAGCCACTCGCGACAAGTGGCGTCTTTCAGGGCATGAAGGACATCACATGCACAAATGTCGCAAGCATAAAAATGCTATCTAGTTTTCTCTGGTTACACATATATACCACAAATATAAGCGAAAGCTCAGAAAAAAGAAGGATGCACAGAAATGCTCGAGAGAGGCGTCAAGCATTCTCGAGGATTTGCTCCCTGAGGTAGTTGAGTCATCGGCTACACAATGCCAGTGGCCGAACAGCATTTTATGCCAAATCTTTTGTAAGGTTTGACGATTGTCAGTCCATTGTAATCACATCATCTTGCGAAACTCTACAAAAATCACGTAGTTGAAAAACTGAACGCCAAGTTATTCCGAAATTTGAAAACCTGCAAATTATTGTGCAACCGACGAACAACATAATATAGGGGCTACCACTTTTTCGTTAATGCACCGGCGCATTATAGTGCTCGCTCATAGGAAGCACACATGCACTAGCTCGTTAATAAATTGCACTGGGTGATCGGTAGAGCTCTCATCGAAGAGGAAATTAAGGACATATGGGAGCAAACTCCGGGCAGAGCACGCACAGATTTCGCCGAGACAATGGATACAACCTCGGAAAGTGAAATGTTTACATCGCGCTTTGCGACAGCAGTGACAGTATGTGTGCCGAATCTTGCTCGTAGCGAAATCGCTGCAGGATGGTGCCGTCATAATTATTCGTTTCAAACATAGATCGCTCCTCGGTATATGTATTCACCAGCACGTGCTATTCGTGTCGCGACAGCGATTCTCCTGGAACCTATGCAAGTGTCGCCTAATTAATAGTGAAAGTTTTTCGCAGCGAAGAATCAAAGCTCTGCACTCGGTGACGGCGGCCTGTGGTTTGATGGTCGTATATAATTAAGAATGTTCACTAAGAGCTACAAATAACTGCTATTTCAGAAGATAACCATCGTGTTTAGTTTTCTTTTTCATAGTCCGAAGCACAATAGCCCTACAGCGCAAATGAACGTTTTGAAAGTTTGCGCAGGAACAAAACATGAAACAGCAACGACGACAACAACAGCGAAGACGTGTATAAGCTTCAAGATAATAAGTTTGCCGTAGCAGCTATGGCGGTTGCGCAGGCAGAACAGAACCAAGCTTAGAGGCATTCCTTACTTTTCGTTAATGAAGTCCCTGCAGAGAAGCGCCCCCTTAGAAGGCCGCTTAACACCGGCCAATGAGGGCATCGAACAGAAAGCGAGGATATAACAACTTTTGCTCAGAGGAATAATTTGGGCGCGAAAATAATTGTTTCGTTCGCTTATTGAAAATGGACGGTGGTCGGAGACAAAATGAAGGAGAAACTTAGCATCGAGTGTATAGGCGTGATGACGCGGCTGACTAATGATGTGATGACGTGGCTGATTCGTTTCGCGTGATGACGAAGAAGGCACACATTAAACACGCCTCGAAGGCTGTCGTGACAAACGCTCAGTGTGACTCGAGAGATGACCCTGTACTGAGAAGACGGATAAAAGGAACGCAGGAAACACTCTCTGGGGCAGGCGTTCGCTAAGCGATAATATCGAGATGTCAAACGGTGTATCTCGATATTATCCTATTATCCGATATTATTCTTGAAAGCGCATGCATAAAGCAATTGGCCAGTCGCCAATAAGTGACCGCGAGTTAGTGCAGTGACATTACCACTTTCTACGTTACACGCAGCGATGTACAAAAAACACGAACCCTGAACAAGAAATCTTAAGCCAAAACTGAAAAGTTAGGAGGCTAAGTTTGAATAGAAGCCATCAAGTCAATGTAACTGATTGGAACTTCGCCACGCGGAGAACACCGGACGGCGGGGAAGAGCAAATTACTGATAAAGACAGGTGAAATTATTGCACTTTTTGTGTTCACGCATGAATTGTCCTATTAGCATTTCATTTCTCCACATCATTAAGCGCATCCTTTGAGTATAAGGCTGGGGACCATTTTGCTCAAGATTATAATTCACTGCTCTTCTTGCTTAATGACAGGATAAAATGGAGATGTTGCTTACGACTCGAGTTGCCTGGTAATTCTACGCTTGTTTTTCACCAGTGTAAGGTAGTGTGCGTAATGTGAGAGCGTTGAACAGCATTGTCGCCCTATTTTGCTCTTATTACTCGCGTAATATTTCTTCGTTTTTTAATTTATTCTTTTGCATTGTAAGTTTATTCACAATAATCTGGGGTCAACCGTCTCTCGGGTATTATTACGTAGAATAAAGAGCGTCGTTCTACACTTAAGAATTAAGAAAATGTGTGTCCATTACTAACAGATTTCTGTATGTGCAAGGGCCACAATGTTGCCGTGTTAAGCTGTTTAATTTTTGTTTCCTCTGTACGCCAAAACCGGGTGGGAAAGCTACGGATGAAGCAAGAGATAATCGTGAAAACAAGAACTGAGCGCACACCATCATGCCTTTAACGGCGAGCTCTCGTTTTCCGCCAGTAATGTTCTTCACTGCGTGTGCGTACATGCTAATCGTTTCAATGTTCGTGATCTACGAGTGAGCCATTGCAGTTTGTGATGATTCTTCAAGCCTAATGAATTTTAAGCCTGCGAAAGCACTTGGGCATAGCCGTCAACAGCACAGGCGCTGCTGCAGGTAATGTGAGCGGGACAAGCCCAACATGGAAACTGAATTCGCGCCAGCCCTACATGGATTAATCGACGACACCAAAAAGCCGACTGGAAAGTTTGTAATTACCCAGCCTCCGAACATTTGCTTCAGGCGCGCAGGGTTCGGCAATTCACATGCGTGCACTTCGCGAGTTGGTGCGATGGTGGAGCAAAGCTTGATTCGTTGACGATAATTGAGACGGGTTTCCTTTGCACCGTTAAACTATCACTGCGCCGAGTGAGTTCGTTGGGAATGAGGTGGTGGAAAAACCATTACAAAAAGGACCGACAGGACCTCGCGATTGACCCAAGACCGAGCGATGGAAAGCCGACCTCTGAAATGAAGCTACGTACACAATAAAAATTCATTAGCAAAATTTGGCCTCGATATCCAAAGCAGATTGGTCGTCTGTCCAATGATCTCAGCTATTGTGGCCCCATCGAGTGGCGAAGGCATGTCACCGCAAAGGAAGAAGAATGGCGAGAAATTGCTTACCCCGAGCGCCACCTCACTTGAATCAATCCGTCGGCTTTTCTTAAACACACGACCCCTCGCAAATCTCGACTCGAGCGTGGTTATGCCTGCAGTTTCCTCGAACCAGCTGACGCTGCCTCATTGAAGCCAATTTCCTTGCACACCGGGTGCTCTTGAGAGAAGCATTAGACAACGTAGGAAGTGCAACGTGCTTCCATTTTCTTCGTTATCGATCATTATGTTTCGCCAAAAAGGGCTTAAAAGAAATCATGGTATATTTGAAAAAATATTTTTCCCGCGTCTTCACAAATTTCGAGGGGCCTGTAATGCATGTAATGTCGCGTTTCTTTATTCTTCTCAGTTAGCAATGCTTTCCTTAAATCAGTTTAAACTGAGGCATCTGCGAAGGGAGCGTTGGTATACGGCATAATTTAATTATCTCTTTAGACAGCTCGTCTTCGGAGACAACAACGTTATTTCTTATTGAAGAAAAAGAAATTTCTGTGCCAGGAGTTCTTTATTATTATGTTCTTTCTAAGGGCTTGGCCCGAACTCTCTAAAGCAAGAAATACTCTCGGAGCCTACAGATTAGACCACGGGAAAGAAAAACACGGGCAAAGCCAAAGCATAAGACTGAACAGGGGTGCGCAAATTAAATTGGATTGTTTGCCCACACGACGACGGTGCTGCACACAGAATAATGTATAGGCCAATGGGCAATGTTGGCAGTTAGAAGCCAGCGAGACCCTTCGTTGCGATGAGTGTAGCAGACTTGTGCTACAAATAAACGAACCTTTTCCTTATCTCCGAAAGTCAGAACGAAGATAGACGTTGGACCTCACGGTGTGCGGGAAGGAATGAGAAAAAGAAAACGGCGCTGCAGCAGCGTAAACATTGTAGGTCTGCACAACACACGAAACTATGCCCGCTTCCTAGAAAAAAAAAAAAGAAGCAAGAGCCAGAAGACATGAGGGCATGTGATATGTGGCAAATGACGAGCGCGCTAGGCAAGGCGCTTAAACAGAATCCACCGAGGCGAATCGAAGCCGCGGCGTATAAGTGCGCCGAGAGAAAGTAGAGAGAGAAATTTAAGAAAGGACGGCGTGTGAAGGCTTAAGATGGGAACGATCCGCTCCGAAAAAAAAAGATAAAAAAAAGAACGACGTAGCTTGAAGTAGCAACTACGAACAACTATAGCAAACAAATGGGCGGCACGAATGGCGAGGCCAAATATTTTGGAGCGACAAAGTGAATTGCGCCTAGGACGAAACGAAACCATTGAAAAGTAGGAGCAAAAAGGAGAGAGGGGAGGGCGCAGGTGAGGGATTCGCGTTCAGCGACGTCTCAATTCGCGCCCTCCCACGGAAGCTCCCGTATATATATATATATATATATATATATATATATATATATATATATATATATATATATATATATATGTGTGTGTGTGTGTGTGTGTGTGTGTGTGTATGAAAGCAATGGTGCAAACCATGAACGACGGGCGAGGAACACCGCCTCAAAATTGTCAACAGGACAAATATCGTTGGGGGGAGCTGTTCTGAAGGAGGCGTAGCAGCAGCGGTGTTCCTCCTCCTTCTCTCTCTGTGATTGTCTGGGATGCAATTGTCTGCAGCGCCGCTTGCGCCTTTCTCGCATGGGGGGCTTCGTCGTAATGCGCGGCTCCCCTGCATTGCCGGGGGACTAACGCTGGGGCCGCCAAAGCACGAGTCGGGAAATGGGCTGAACAAAGGGTGCGGGGGCGAAGTCGAGAACGGTGCGAGTGGTTTCTTTCCGAGCGTGCATGGGGCACCACCGCTTTTCGTGCCAGAAAACAAGCTTATACGGTCACGTTTCTTTATGCGAGTATGCGTTGCTCTGCTCCTCGAAGAGCGCCGGTACTTAAGGTTGCGATTAGAAACCAAAAAATTTGGAGACTCTGTGGAGTGATTTGGAATGATGTACTTTAGTTTTGTCAATACCCTAAATAAATGCTTTCCATATCTAAAGTCTAAAGCGGTGTTATGGTAGGGTCAACAGGGGCGCAATTGTAGAATTTCGAAGTACCACGCTTTCGGTTGCTGCATTTCAGTTATGGGGAAAACTACGCAGTATTTGCACAGGTTTTTACTGAGGTCTAGGAGCAGCAGTTTAGATACACACTCTTTCGGGCAATCTTTCGCGTTTTCTGTTCATTAAAACACCTTCCTCCTTTTAAGGTGTGTGTGTGTGTGTGTGTGTGTGTGTGTGTGTGTGTGTGTGTGTGTGTGTGTGTGTGTGTGTGTGTGTGTGTGTGTGTGTGTGTGTGTATGTATGTATGTATGTATGTATGTATGTATGTATGTATGTATGTATGTGCACCATGGCACTTACCAGTGCACGCATGCACTGGCAGGTGCCCTTCCGCCATGCTGCAGCGGTTAATAGTTTGATAGTACCCTGTTTGGCTCGAGCAGGCCTGGTACTTGTGCTATGTGTGTACCTTATCGCATTAGCTTTTATACTATTTAAGTGGATTATCATAGATAAAACCAAACGGCTCCGCTCAGATAAATAATATATTGAAACACACTCTAGTGTTAAAACTTAGCGCGTACTAAATCAATGGCCTAATGACTTTCAAACGTGACGTATGACTAAGGGTAGCTCGCGCCACTTGTATATATGAAGTGGGCTCTACAAACTCGAGCTACAAAAGTCGAGTGCTGTGTTTCAACGTTAGTGAGTCGTCACTGGCATAGCCTACCACTGATAAGCTACTCGCGGCATGGTATCTCCTGACAGGCCAAAAGACTGAGCTGCATTTTGAAGCTGCGCGACCTCTCAATTCCAGAAACGGTTTGCTCGGTATCAGCCTCAAGGCGGACTGAAATTTCTTTCAAAGCATTCGCACGTGCGATGGTAGGCCCGCACATTTCAATCGTCACCTGTGTGAAGGTGTTCCGACTGCCGTAGACGCTCAAGCATGTTATGGCCCCTTGCAATCTGAAGGAGAAGCGGGAATAAACAAGGAGCAATGACGATTTGGCTCTAGTCGCAAGATCTGCGTCTCTCTCGGGACACGTGGTCTTCGTCGGCCCGGCTTCCTACCGACAGTGTGGCGTCGCGCCTCCTAGGAACGGGGAAGAGGGCGCTGAGATCGCGCCCCAACAGTGTTTGCGCGAACGGGACGCTCGTGTCGAGTGTTGGTTGTGGCGGCTGAGAATAGAGTTGCCCAGGTGTCCTCGACGCGAGCAGGCTCCTTCCGCGTTGCTTTGTCTGCCCGAGCATTTGCAATCTATTATTTCCTCTCCCCTTGAACCGAACGATGGAGGGGCGCCACAGGGAAATTCTTTCGCTTTTGAGCTTTGCTTAGCGGCTCTCTTTTCCGTACTTCTTTTTTTTACCCTCGCGGCCTCGGTCGAGCTTCTGCGAAGGGACAATATTTCACCTCGGTCAGGCAGTATATTTTTTCGCATGGTGACCGCTATGCTGAGGAATAGGACGTTGGGTCAAGTTTGGCGAACTCAGCGCCGTGAACTAAGCGCCACGGTACAGTGGCGGTGGGCTAATTTTTCTTACCTCCACGGCAATCTATGTAAGTTATCGTGTGAGAGCACTGCGAGATTTCACTTCCACTAGGTTCCTCGCATCTACCCGTGATGTGAGGAACCTAGCACGTAATTCTGCGTTTCGCCGCTTTACCAAGATGCTCAGGAAGGGCGAATTTCTGATTTACTTAGTTTCGGGACAGCCAGTGCCTGCAAGCTTGACAGCTTTGCACGGTGCCAGAAATGTTATGGAAGATATGAATGCGTACGTTACTGGTTGTTTGAACTTGAGGCTCCTTCATAATTACGCACTGACAGCGTAAGACCGACGTTGAGAAGCAATTTAGTGTTACAAACGTTTAGTTTAGCCATGCATTAAAGGAAATTTTAGCACACAAACATTTCAGTGGCTAATTGATGGTGTATCGCAAAATTTTAGATACTAAATATTGTCCTTGCAAACTACTTCGTACTAAGTGTTTTGACATTCATATTTTTACTACTGTTTTTACGTATTGGTTCTGGCGGCAATTCTCGTGACCATGTAAATAAATGAAACGTTATTTGGGGATTGGTTTGTTCAAGTCGATTCGCCTGCTGCACGGCTCAAGACGCGTTCAGTAAGGTGTTGAATTATGGCTATTTGATGGCCCACAGGCGTATTTGTGCATCGTTCGTTTTATACAAGATTGCAGGGGACCACGGTAGTTGTTGAACAAGGAACGGACATCGTGAACTTGTAGTCAAAGAGTATTCGACCACGACCGGAGAAGTACGCGAGGTGACGTGGAAGGTGAGGAGGGCAAGGTGGAAAGAAGTGTCCCGCTTATTGAGTGACGAGCCATGATTTGCACTTGTTCATCAGGGGTGCTCTAATGTCGGTGAGGGAAGCGACCGCGCCTTGAAAACCGCTCTCAAGGAGGCGCGCGCCTCAAACGGAAGAAATACGAGCGATGACGGTGAGAGAGTCTCAACAAAAGAAGCGAAGTTGTGTAATGAACGCGCGTGATAGGACGCTGTGTACTCACTCAAAGGGTCACTAGAGGAATAAGTTAAGCTCGGTTAGCTGATTTCATTTTTTTTTTTAAGCGGCGAGAGCTGACTCTTACCGAGAGAAGAGTTCGGTAAGCTATAGAACAATGTAGAAGCAAGAAAACTGATGGTAGCGCCACTGTCATACTTCCGAAGTAGTTTTCTGTGACGTCATAGAATCTTGCAACGATTAACTAGGCTATAGCTGACTATTGACTGTGTCAAGCCCTCACGTGTAAAAAAAAAGTACAGCAAATGGAGCTTGTCAGATATTGTGCGCCATCGTTTTAGAATAAGATAGGAAGCCTACGTCCGGCAAGTTACTGTGAAATCGGTGTCACAATTACGTCCGCAACTTCAGAATTTCCACTATTGAATCGCTTCATTCGCCATAGTTAGGCCGACGCAAGAAAGTTTCAAATAATTAATTTAACAGTCTAGCCTACCGTTGCGCATCAAGCAAATTAATTTAATGTTTATCCGGTTCTTCTTTCATCTTGCTCTCTTGGCTGCAGTCATGGCGGCAGTTATCAATTTCTAACTTGCACAGCACACTCTACCACAATTTATGGCGAAGAGAAGTAAAAGAAGATGTGAGAGCTCAAAGCCATTGTTTTTGTCGCTAAGTTCATGCTTTTCAGTTAGAGCAAGTGTAATTCTCAGTGGTGTCTACCGGAACCAAAAACAACGATGAAAAGTGAATTACTGTCAAACTTGACATGTTTGTCTCCGCGTCAAAGACATCATGCATGCCAAACGTCGCGGTGGTTGCACAAAAGAGGCCATGGGTGTCGATAAAGCGCCGTCATTGTTCACGCATATCCTCTGGAAACGGTTATGTGTTGGTAATCGACTTGCCGGCATTCACAAAATTTAACTTTAACTCGTAAAGTGAACTTAAGTCACACTTGCACGAAATCGGCGTTTAAATAATTTCATTGCGTGCATTCTTTTTCCTTGTTTTGATAGCAATGATATTGCGCTATTTGGTCGTTTCAGAGCTTGATTGCAATTTAGGCAGCGCTGCTTACATTTTGTATTTCTATGCTGGAGCGATCGTATAGAGTGCCTAACGTGGTTCGGGGGCGTCTGCACGGCGTTCGTTCTGATGAGAACGTTTAACTTTATCCCTCAGTTTTTGTACGACGACACCATCCTGCAGCACAATGAAGCCTGCAGCACCACGACACCAAAACATGTTTTAAGCCGAACATATTTGGTACGTCCTTGGTATTCTTACCTTATACGGACGTCCAAACCGTGAAAAAAAGATCGCGCGGAGAAATGTAGGTCGATTGAACAGAGTAACGTCTAAGTTGCTACCTTACATTTCATGAGACACAAGATAGAGAAACACGGCATAACAAAACAGCGCTTCAAATGACAACAATTGTCGAACAATCTCGCACACAGTACAAAGAGCAAGCACTGCATGATGGGATTCATGACTCTGGAACAGACATTTGTGCTTTTAGCGAGGCATAATGTGAACACGGATGGCACAAGGAACGCTATTCGCGTTTTTCGCTTATGCTTAGTTCTGCTCTTTAACGTGGTCGTTGCTGCTTAAAGACGACAAGAATAGGTTCCATGGACGAGAACAATGGCTTGCTTGGTATCTTATCCAACGTATATAAAATAGTAACAACTACGAGAAAATAAGCACGAAATATTCACATGATTCATTAACAGCTTTGCTGAGACCATGTTAACATATCTTAAAAAGCAACGAGACAATGAGATTCGCAGTACTGAGATCAGTAACAGATACCGATCGAGAAACTCATGCTTGACAGAAGTGCGCACCATACAGAGCGCACCGTGATTTCACTTCCAGATCATGCATCATTGTTTCACTTCACCACATGAAAAGGAGGCCTGCACATAAACGTAATAAGCAGATACTACGGTGGCAATCGAAAAAAAAAAAGAACTTCGGGTACCTTCGTGGGAACAACACTTTGGCCGCGAAACTAGCTAACAGCTGACGCCCGAGGGCGGCTTGTATGGACGTGCCGGATCCCTGGAGATAATTGTACACATTGTTCTGCAGGTGCGAACCTGTATTACAGGGTTTCAACTGCTAGTGAATGGCTCGTCAGTCACGTTTTGCGATAGCGCACGCCAAGAAAGTTGAGCCTTTCGCACGCTTCGGTTCTGTTTGCAATGCAGCGGAATATCCATACGTGCCATTGTGTTAGCAATTTCACTTATCTTCTGCCGCCGACGTTACACGCTTTTCTGGAACAACGCGCCGCAGGAGCTGCGAGTTATGCTGAGACAACACTTATGTCGGGTCTGAAAGTGCTCCTGAGACAAGACTGCAATTATGCCCTCCCGCGCAAACCGTTCACACGCGAGAGAGTGGTCGCCACCAACTGGCCTTGTAGGACACACTTGAAGAGCCGATGCCTCGAAGAGACGGTAATTCGTGCCGTAGTGAGCACTATGCGACAGAATTATGCCGCAGAACATGTGCAGCTTTAGTTGAACAGCAACTCAGACCTTTTGTGTTTCACTACTCACGGAAATTTGGTATTTCATCCAGCACCTTTGTTCGCTGCTGTTGCATGACTTAAAGCCATGTGGTTATCGTATCAGTTTGAATTATCCAGATTGGGCTGGGTGAACAAAGATAATTTATTGAAAGTTGACCATTGTCGTGTGTGAAAAAGTTTGTTGGGGAATGATAGGCCAGCCAGACAGGACAGACGTTCAATTAAAAGTTGTTTTGGAGGGGAATATGGAATGGCGCGCTTCAAGAAGTGTGATCACGAACCTACGCTACGCGAACTGCAATGCTCCACCTATCCTTCAAAAACGAGGCCCTTCATGCTCTTTTTGGTGCATAAGTTTAGCCACCATTGTATTCGTTATCGGGCCGAAATTGATGATACGTCACTCAGTGACATTGATAGCGATTTACAAGCTTTGGAACTGTGAGGCGAGTTCATATTCCGCGCTTTAAAAACAGCTTTTTTAAAAAGCGCTGCACCTCAATTATCTAGATGCCTCAATGTTCGTGCAAGGCTCGGAACCACAGCTGCTCTTCCTGTGCAGATGTATCCCAAAGTTTTAAAGCCATTGAATTATACAACAGCCGTCGTTGTGCCTTTCGTCGTGGCTTCCGTAGCACTCCTGCATGTAGCGTTCCGAGCTTCGAGGGAACACATGCTACCATGCTTGAGAGCGGAAAAAAATACGCAGACATGTACGTAGAACACAGACAAAACTGCCCTCGCTGGCGAGATGGCTTCGAAGCTTTAAGTGGACTCATTGAAAACCAAGGACTAAAGAAGACATCCTTGATCTAGGGCACAGCAGACACGACAAAAAGTAACAATAACTGCGTTTTTGCCTTTGAAGTCTTGCACCGCTTTCACGGATGTCCAGAGTGCGAACAGCTGACTTACTCTTTTTTTTATTCACGCCGCGCTTTGAATGTTTTTTTTTCCTCGCGTCGCAGAGTTTTTTTTTTTTTTGTCATTGAACAACTGTAATCTACGTGGTGTGGACGCCCCGCTAGGACTACAGGAGCGTCCCGCCGCTAAGCGGTTTGACACTGGGAGGTTCAAGCTAGTATACGCACCATAAGAAAATAGCTCTTTCAGCGTCGCCTTTGGACGTTACGAAAGAACGTTTCGCGCTGCGGACAACACACACACACACACCTAGTGTCGCTGCCCTTTTTGCCGAGAGGAGAACACATGCGAAGACCTGCGTGGTGGTAAAGGATGGAGGGGATCACACCGACGAGAGCTATAGGGAGAAGAAAGTACGAGGGCAGCGCGGTCGAACGTCGGAAAACGGCTGCGCGTGTGACAAAGTATTCTTGAACACAGTTGTGGACACAGTTCTCGAGTTTCTCGGCGGCACCGGTGCCGACGAAGCAACGCCTCCCGCGCTCGTCAACTAGAACGGCCGGCGCCGCTTCTCTGCTGGCAAATGGTTCTGCCCGCTCGGCGGCCGGGCATATTCGCGCAAGCAAAATAGAGCGCGCCTCGCGAATGGGCGCGGTGTGACTTCTGTTGTTCGAGTAGCTTCTCAGCTCCCGAGTGCGACCAAATTGAAGTTGTCGACGGCAGAAAAAGCCAGTGGTGCGAAAGCCAACACTTCAATTGCGTTGCTAGTGAAGCAGCGCACTGACACGGACACAGTGAAGACACACAAGAAAAGACGACACTCGTTTCTTGTGTGTCTTCACTGTGTCCGTGTCAGTGCGCTGCTTCACCAGCAAGGTACGATGATCACTCAACAACTAGCCCAACTTTCCACTTTACTGAACTTTAATTGCGGTCTGACCAGCGTGCTGCTGCGCAAACGCCGGTCCCTGGCACTCTCTGAGCAGAAACGCTCTGAGGCCCCGGCGGTCCCTAAAAGCAAACGAAACATAGCAAATTGCAGCGCCACATTTGTATCTGGGTTGTTTTTTCTTATTTTATTTCAGAATATATTTACCGCAGTGGCATACCTTCCTAGGGGCGCTCGTGTACAGACTGCATGCACAGACTGAGCACCTCTAAGCAAGAACGTTTAAGGGATGAGGTTGCACGTTGGTAGCGATTCTGTAAAAGTTAGCAGTGCTAATTTAAGTGGTCACGGGAATGATCGTACAGCTGGGGCTGATAAACGCGTCTAACGTGCCGATATAGGTCGTAGTTATAATAGCCATGCGCTAGAACGCTACAAGAACTTTTGATAGCTGAAAGTGACAGAAAAAAATAAAGGAATGTAGAAGACAACATTATCTCGGCGGCGTGCCTTAATTTGCATATCTGGCGACATTCCAAATGACGTGAAGAACGAACGCCGAGATTGTCACAAAAGCGGCTTGAGTGGCACTTCTTCATCCTAAAAGCGCGTGTCGCGCTTCCGACACCTTCGGCGCATTAATTTCGCAAGTCGCACTACGTGTCAACCCTGGCGAGCTTACGGAGAAAATGAACGCGCAGCTTGTGCTTGGTTTTACACTGGCACTCCAAGCACGCTCAGGTTCAGTCACCTACGGGTGCTTAATAGCATTATCACATTTGCTTCACTCGCACACGTTTAGAGTTTCCACTTCTTTCTATGCCAACGCGAACTACTTTCTAGTGGCTCACGATCAAGGAAAGTGAGAAGGAAAAATGGCTACACGCCGCTGATGTAGGACTCAGTTTAATCCCGAGAAATAGGGTATCCGTGCGCCAGACCGGAACCAGTCAACAACTGCCTAGTTTCTGCGAGTGCGACAGTGAATAAGTGACTCGAAGCGCCTGAGGGAAATTTGCAGGGGTGCTTCCCGTACGTGGGATGAGCCAGTCGACCACAGGGCCATTTGAACCCGCGTTTTAAAGCTGTCATTTTGCCTGTGTTTCGAGTGGTGCGTCTGTCTCGGGTAGAGTGTGGGGCATATGTATGTATACATATATATGTATATATATCTATGTATGTATATATATAGACTCCTCTGTGTACAGGCATGTACAAGAACGTAGTTTGCACAACCCACCATGTATTGCATACGTATTTACATGTAAGACGGAACGAAATAACAGAGATGACAACCAAGAAGCGAAGTACGCGTACAGTGTTCCAACGGTATCTGTAGCGTCCTGCGTGTGGCGCGAGGCAGTGCGCGCATCTTGAGAGAATTTGCGCAGTGTTAAATGAAGAGGCCTCGGGCGTGATCCCGTTTTGTTGCTGAACAACAGTGACAAGTGCAATGTTGAATAAAGATCTTTTTTACTTCCATTGGGAAATGATATATATATATATATATATATATATATATATATATATATATATATATATATATATATATATATATATATATATATATATATATATATATATAGGAATGGGGCTTAATGCTTTGTCGAGAAAGTCAGAAATTCGTAATTGGAACTCATGCTCGTGTGCAAGGACTAAAAAAAAAAGCGCACAAAATAAGTTTTGTAACACACTCGTACAAAACTTAGTGGTAGGTCCTGCCCAAAAATTAAAGGGAGACACTGAGCTCCTTGACAAACAATAGCGCATTTTGGAGCCCTTAAGCAACGGATAAAATGGTTCGTTGCTAGTGCTCGAAGAGGCCAGACAAAACGGCCACTTAAGGGCTCATATCTGGCTTTGAAGGGCTCACCAATGAATGGGAGAAAAGGAGGTTGGCTAAGTCACAACGCAGACAAATAGGAACAGGTTAAGTTCACGGAAAAAGAGGGGCCCAGTCGTGACTAGCGGCTGCGGGAAGCATGGGCTATATGCGGATGTGAGGGAGAGCTGAACACATGGACTCTGCCGCGAAGGACAGTCGTGGAGGGTCGTGTCGAAGGTACAGGAGTGATGGAAAAGCCCGGTGATTCGATGGGCGACTTTTCCTCTTTGTAGTAGGGATTGGGTCACCCGATACGAAAGATTATGGCGCTTTGCCTCCCGGTCGATTCGGACAAGCGATGACTTTTTGTCTTAAACACCACAGTCGTGTCCTCCTGGACTGGTATAGATAACGGAGGAGTTTTAGTGTTTCCGTAACGGTGATGGTAGTGCGCGAGTTTTACAAGTGCGCTGTACAAGAAATAGGAAAGAAATGACAAAGAAAGTACCAATCAGAGTTAACCACGCTTGGAGTCTCATCCTCGGTTGAGCGCTCAGACGACAAGGCTTGCGTCTGCCAGGGACTACGCAAGCTCTTTTGTGGAAGCGTTGGCACTGGCCTGTGACTTCGCCCTGTTTTTATCTAGATCTCACGAGTTGTCCGTTTACCTTTCTGCTTGGTATATGCCTTGGGTTTACACAACTGCTGTGACGCCCAACGGGCTGAGAGTCAGTCACTCTGACAGTCTGATAATGCGACGGGACCAAACGGAACAGACAGATCCAAATGTTGCACAATAGCATACGTAGGACACGCGCCTTTCTTTGGCGGCGTCTGCTCTGCAGTTCTTTCCTTCAATGAATCAATACCACAGATATGTGCGAGCGTGCCTAAGTAGCATGAAAGAAAAAAATCACGAGAAGTCTTTAACCGCATTGAGATGGTGAGAAGTTATATCGGTCGATAGTATGCACTTGGTTAGGAATGTAATTTGCAATCTCAGACTACGTTAGGCGATACCACAGCTGCGAGGAAAACTAAATTATTTTTGGAGGGAATGCAACCACCTGGGGAGGTTTTAATTGGGAGCGCGAAGTTGGCCCTGATATTTTCATGCACTATGGCACTAATCGAAATTGATGCTCTAGCTACTTGCCGAAGCAATCTGAAGATTGCACAGACCCCAGATCTGCAAGTCTGTAGCACTCTCTATAATAGCAGCGGGTCATAACATCTATCGGCAGATGCCTATTGGCCATGGGAGGAAGGATGCATTCCTTTTTCAGAATGACAGAATGTCACATAGATATTTTCGACTGAGACTCGTACGGAAGAAAACAAAGCGCATCTTTAATATTCTAGCTGAATGTATTTCGGAGTTTCGTTGGAGTCTGCATGAAATGTGTGTTATTTGAGGGCATCACAATGAACAGGATGCACGTTGGGCTAAGTCCATGCCCAGTATCTTGCACTAACATTTGCACTTTATTGGTTAGCTTTTAGCACCGGTATTTGATTGACGATCCGTTATTGAATGAAAAGGTTATGGTGCAAAAGGAGTAGGAGGCTTCGCCATACTTGGTTTTGTCAAGCTCCAGAAATGGTGGAAGGTTCAACTCGGAAGCGCCATGCTCTATCGTATCTCGCGACTCACGGGTTGGGACGGCAAGACACAGGGGAAGGTGCGTCCAGTTCTGCGTATTTCGCTCAAGGTGTCTTACCATGCGGTTATCTAATTTTATTTCTAAAATTCTGCTTGTTTCACGCAATCTCGGGGCTAACAACACACGCGACCAGAGTAGAAAAATAAGCTCAACCATGCACGACAAAGAAACGGACCAAAGAACGGCGGCACACGTCTTGGATTGTCAACGACGAATTCTATCGCGTTCTTTCAAAAAAGTTTCGAAGCGGAGGCGACAAGCGGGATAGGGCCTGCTCAGTGGAATGTGCCAGAGCTTCGCTCGTTCTCGGATCGCTTTTGCAGTATTTTATTGTTTTTCGTATCGAAGGCGATGCTGAAGAACGTAGAGTACTTCTTGAGCCGCATCTGAACCAGGCGACGGTTCTGGAGTTCTCTGAACTGGTTGATTGAAACAAGTCACCACGCCTTGCTATTTATCTTCTTAATATTTCTGTTACCCATAGGAAAAGTCTTCGCTCAAGATGTCTGTATACTCTATGACATGTCCTCTGTTTCTCCTATAGTGCTTTGCTGATTCCACCTATTCCTGTATTCATATATTTCTTGTGGACTATATTAGTTGTTAATTTTGGCAGAATCTATATAATATTATGCTTAATGGACGAAATCACCTTGAAATCGTCTTATTTATACCTCTCGGTTACTTCACAGCCTCATTAAAGATGCAACTGGTAGGCTTTGAGTACGTAGACAAATAAGCAGAAAAATCATTACACGCGTTCCTGTGCAATTAACTTACATATGTTGCGTGGCTTTTAAGGAGAATATTGACTTACGATGAGTTTGATTATTGGCTTGTGCTGATGAATACACGAGCTAGTGACATTGTGATACTTCTGTGAGTGTGCTTAAGAGCCTCCCTATGGTAGCCAGACTCACGGTAGTTAGCCATACGCAAGTATGCGTTAAACTCTCGTAGCAAGACCCACGACGGCGTTAAACAAACGAGTATGTGAAACCAATAACCTCCAAAGATACAGTTTTATGTGACACCTTTTCTACAACATCCTAAGGGCAAATTAAGCAACTGGACCGTCACCTTACGCTTAGTTGAGCCTGAAGTGGACGCTTCATTTAACAGTAGCGCTACGCTCAATGAGAAATTAACAGGACAGGCGACCACCAACTGCAGCTTTCAGATAGCTTGCCATGTCACTGTGGACAAATATTGCTCACGCTACTCCGCGCCCTGCGGACGCTTCAACGACAATTTTTTTCCCCGAAGCTTTGTTCTCGCCTGCACCCAATGCCAATGGCGATGAAACCAGCAAAGCTTCATTTTATTTTAAGCATAATTATCTTGTTGTGCTATTGTTCTCAGTCACCGTCCTAAGATCCGTCTGTTGACTCCGCTGACCGGAAGCGGCGCAGCCTCCTGGCGACATCATGTTGGCTAGGCTGCTATTGTACGTCATCTGAAGAAGCTCGTATCGCTTGTTGCTTACAATGCGAGGTAACATGAAATGTTCCGTAGCCAAACCATCGATCGCTAATCTGTGGTGGTGGCGGTGGTGTTGCAACTGGCGGTATCGGCCTGGCGTGCTTAGCCGGCAATTATTCCGCCTGAGTATCTATTATGGGCGCCTGTGGCATCTGTCAACCAAAGTCTAAAGAAGCTAGGCCACATTGATACTTGAAGTAAAACGCATGTCGAACCTTTATCGAAATGAATCGCCCAATAATATGCCGTCAAACAGCTCAACGACATTAGGGACTTTTGCAATGTAGTAACCTCGGGCCAACCAGTCACTTCCGCGTACGTGTGCCAGGCACGTGAACTCTTAAACCTACCACGACGTTACAAAGGTTAGCTTTATTACCGCTTTGCAGCATTTATTAGACTAGTTATCTTTCCTTTTAGTCATTCCGATAAGGCATCTTGCTGTCTCAACGCAGGCTTACAGAGAAAAAGAAAATAGACTGACAGCTTATGTTTATAGAAACAACCCTGAGCATTTTATGTTACTTCAGGTGAATCGGCTCCAGCAGTGTACATCTAAATTCACCATTGGTAGCGTGAAAAAAAAAAATGAGACGTCATCGAATTTGAAATATTTAACAGCAATGCAGAATTTACGAGGCAAACATTTTCGTGTGCGCTATAATATCTCGAATGTCCAAGCTAAGCAAGATGCGAATTTTCAGTTTGGTTGCAAGGCTCTTTAGAAGCAAGTTTTTCCCCTGAAACATGCATAATTTCTTCTGATTGCACGGAAATAGTCTGCATAGCGTGCACTCGTTGCGGGCGATTAAAATCACATAGCGTCTGGTGTGAAGCGCAAGTGCCGAACAGCCACACAAATGATGAAACGAACAGTTAAACTCACGACAACTACCACGCGCATGCACTCGAGGAGCGCATAATTAATTTATTACCTTCTAAGAGCAAGCACACTGACAGAGGAGGACCAGAAATGACTTCTTGAAACGATTACTTTCGTGCGTCGCCATAGGATACAGTGCGGTGCTTCAATGCAAGAACCTTTAGGACGTTTTGCGCTGCTTATAACGTTAAAAGGCTGAACAGCGACGTAACGTGAAAACAGCAGTAATAGATTGTGCGCCGGATTTTAATTTTTTTTCGCCACCTTCCTTTCATTCGGCCAATCCAGCTCGCGTTGAAACTGATGCCCTTAAAGAAGAGCCGTTCAAGACAAGGGTCGAATCACTGGCGCCGCCTGGCACTTTTCCGGCTCAAAGAGCGAGCGAAGCCGCCGGTTGAGCGAGCATCTCCAGGGGGCGAGTCGTCGTCGCGTCGGGTCGGGATGCTGTTCTCCGGAACGAGGGAACGAACGGCGGTGGGCTGTCTCGTCACACGGGGGGCAAAGCTCGAATCCAGAGAGGCGCGCCGGCCACCGCGTCACCCGAAAGGAGACGGTGCGGCGAGGACTGCTGCTGCTCGGCGTGGCCTCTCCAGGCACGACCTCGAACGCGCCGGGCGTGGCGTTGACCTTTGGTCGGGCGAACTCGGCCTGACGCGGGCTGGTGTTCAGTAGCGGCCCCGGGCCCACCTTAGCAGTGCGTCTGCTAGCACGTCCAGGTGAGCCTTTGTCTGTGTATCGAGGAGAAGAGGAACGGGAGGGGGAGAAAAAGACATAGGGGCGGCTTCAGTAAGCGAAATTTGTGCGCGAAACATACGGTCACAAGGCAGAGACACATGGTACAAAAGACGAGCACTACGGCTCTGCGCTGGTAATTTATAGGAAAAAGCTATGTGCTGTCATGAGCACGCGCTCTGCATTTAGATGTCGAGCCTCGCGAAGAGAGATAACAAAAGAAACAAAAGCAGGAAATTAGCCAAGGGCGCTCCGAGTTGGCTGGAATTAAATTGAGGAAGGGAGGAGGAGGTCAGAAATATTACAAACCGGGGAATCTCTGCGCACAAGCCGCGATAGAACGCTCACTAACATAGCAAAAGGTGGCCGTGTAGCCGAGCTACCTTTCATGGTGCTTCTGAACGAAAAACGTGACTCCTATGAGTCACGTTTTTCTTCGTCCAAGTAGAAGAAATGATGATCATATATCCGGCTGATGATTAAGGGGTGATTCGCATTCGAGAAGACGACGTATAACAATGAAATTTAACTACTAGAGGTACCACTGTTTGGTGTGCTGCTTTTAGGTATCTAAAGTGCACCGACTCCTCGCGCTTTCGATTCTTTTGCGAGAACGGAAAGTTCAGTACAACCCAGGCGATGAATTAATGGCTGAGCATCAAGGTAGAGCGTCTATTAGCCCAATGCACACGCACTATGCATACAGTGATACTAGCTTTGATCACACGGACACGATGCGCACATCATTTGGGACCTTCTGCTTTGGCTGAGTGGATACACGTTCTTCTACCGCTCAATTAAGTGGCCATCGCTTCTTTTACCGTGCGCGGCGACCGCAATTCGTTGCGGGCGTTATAAGAAAACGCTCCGGTAATTATATTTAGCTGCACGTTTCAAAGCGCCAAATGGCCAATATTATGGCGGAGCCTCCAAATTCGCAGTCTTTTATGGTCCCGGTCGGTGTTGTTTTTGGACTCCAGACATCATGAATAAACCAATCATGATCAGTATACGTTGCAATAGTTTATCCAGAGTGGAATAATTAAGGGAAGCTCAGGTTTCATCATGTCTTTTAGCTCAGAGGCCCCAAAAGGTTTACGAAGAGCGAGGAGGGCAGAATCGTTATCGCTAAGAGACACTGACGCCGCTCAGTTTATATATAGGCATTTCTTTATTTCAGTGGTTACACTACCAGGAAAATCATTGCTCAACTACAACCGGACAACTTTACTGTAGCCCTCCTTTGATTCAGCTGACGGGCGTTGCACTGGCGCAAATAAAATATTCAGTTAATTAACCAAGTTTAAACAGATTGTTTCGCACGGTTTATCCTTAAAACTCTTTCTTGTTCACCTGCGTTTAAGTGACTCGGTGGATTCGACGTTGAATACCAGAATGTACTGGGGTACGGCGACGACACAGAATTACTCCTTTCTAAAGAGTGTAGTGATGTGAACAGCATAAACAAGCGCCGTATGTTGTAGGCTAAACGAGGCGTACGTACCAGAAACGCCGCGCTTTGTTCCGCTACCAATGTTTTCGCCGTCCATCGCGTTTTCGGTCAGATGCCTCATACCCACTGGCACTAGCTTACGGCGATATGAGCCAGCAGCTGCGGATAGCGTCTCCGAGGCTACAGGTCACAGCATATTCTGCGTGTGTCATGTGTTGTCACCACTAGCTGCGACTCGCTTTACTTGAAAAGAAAAAAAAAGACATCATTCAAATCTAGCGCGCATGTTTGATTCTTTGCGAAGGGGTTAATTAGATAATATACAACTAACAGTGATGTATACAATTATGGCAATTTTTGTTATATGGAAGCTCTGTAATCTATGCAACATACATACATACATACATACATACATACATACATACATACATACATACATACATACATACATACATACATACATACATACATACATACATACATACATACATACATACATACATACATACATACATACATACATACATACATACATACATACATACATACATACATACATACATACATGGTCTTCAAAGTTAAGTTGTAATTTCAATAAACGCGTTATGGCTAGCCACTCAAGATTTGTTTCGCAGAGGTGGTTTACGAGGTTTAGCGGACACAATTTGCGAGACAAATTAGAGTGGCCCAAGACATTTTTAAGAAACGCATCATGATTAATTTTCTTGCTGTCGCTATTGTAGTATATGTTTACATTTCAAACTTGGTGAGAATCCTAAATTTCACTGCAGTGCTTCTGCTCCGGGATGTTCATTATGAAAATTGACACTCGTTTACCTAATTACGCACTCAGGGGCATGGGAACTTAAGCTGACATTGAAATGGCGGCGAACGTCTTCCGTATAGTTTCGATTTTTGACACCTAACAACTGGTCAGTAGACATCGTGATTCTTGTATTGTAGATTTTGTAACTGATTCAGAGTGGATTCGCACTTTCATGCAGCTTTTTGAATTTTCCTTGAGTCTGCTAGGTAAATGAAAGTGTCGCGTAACGTGGTGTTCTGTTATTAATAAAGGCTGTCGGAAAACAGGAAACCATAGGCAGTTCCTACGTGCCCACATAGATTGCGTTAGCACATGGAGCAGTTCTATGGTTCTCTTGTCGCAATATTTTGCTGTTCAGCTCATTTAGACTCATCAGAAAACCTGTACGAAAAAAAAAAAACGTGCGTCATGGCGCACGAGAAGAAAAAGTTCCAAGCAATTCGTAACAAGAGTCGACAAAGAAGCACTGGGAAAACTCGATAATAATATACACATCATGTCTTTCGCCGGCGAGTCGTGATAGAATCTTGCCCTATAATAATGTCGAGTAAATTTTATACGCCGCTACTTTCCATTACGCAGTTATGCAAATGCGCAGTGGAACATTCGTTTCATAAATGTCTAGCACAAATGGGTCATACGTTTTAATTTGGAAATACGCTTTGTCGTGATCCAAATGATGACAAAGCGCTGCGGCGGCGAGAAGCTCATCGTGATAGCTGCGTTACGGCTCTCCTTTATTCTTCGATGGCAGTGTCTCCCAGAGGACGAGGGTACCAAAGTCTTATGAAGCTGCTAATGAACTGAAACTTGTTATATTTCATGAACGAGGAGTGGATTTACTCGAATAAAATCTACACGTGCGGAAAATATTGGCGCCGCGGAGAATATACATGAATGACCACATTCGCAGCAAAGGAAGAAAGAGGAGAAAGAATTTATGCCTGATCTCCCGTTTATATATATAAAAAGGAAATATCGGGTGACTTTGCATGTCTCCCTGCACTGCGTAATATATATTCGTCACGGAAAAATATAAAATACTGCCTAAAGGGAGCTAATCTTTCTTTGGCATGTCACCTATTAAAGCGCAAACGAGGCAAATGACGTTGAAAGTTGGAGCGAGCGATGGAAAACATGAGAAATGCGACGTCGAGGGACTGGAAGAGGGTGGTCTGGAGTACAGGGCAAATAGTTGTAGTCGATATTCATATATAAACCAACGTCGAAGAAACGGAGTTGGGCAGGTTTTGTAACGTGCAGAGCACATGTGCGTTGGTCTTCAGAGCAACAGAGTGGCTGCCGAGGGAAGGCAAACGCTCTCGAGGACTGCAGAGGAGATTAGCTGGAGGGATGAGATTGGGAAACCTTGCCGGCATGAGATGGAGTCAGGTGACACTGGACTGGGAATGAAGTATCTTGGAGAGGCCTTCATCCTGCAGTGGACATAAAAGAGTATTATGATGATGATGATGATGATGAAGGAGATGATTCAGTTATTTAATGGTTGTGCTGAGAGTCGGAGGCTCCGGTCTACCGCGCACTTATTATTACAGTGTCAGAGTTTCTGAGGTGACTTTCTCCTCTTCAGATCGTCAAGACATCTAAAAGCTTGCTGGCAAGTAAACAGCCCAAAATATTCGCTCGTTACTGCAGACGGAGCTTTTTCTCCCGACAGCTGGGAACTTGTAATGAAGGCTGCACTCCCTTGAGTCGACCTTTTTACGGGTCGGCCGTTGTTTTGACGCACGCGTACAATGCGGTGCGAATAATTTCTGTGTTAATTTGGGGTTCCGTAAGAGAATGCCTCCACATCCCGAGGGACGAATACGCTCGGAATGCATCTCTCGGGAAACGACATCGAAGGGGATGATGCAGCTCCTCTGAACCTTCTTCCTCCCAAGTGTGCGAAAGCTGAATTAAATGAAATGCTTTTAAATGGGCAAAACTCTTCTTTTTTGAACAATCGTATTTTCTTATTTGTCATGACTTTATCGCAAGACTCGTAGGAAATCGTTTCTTATTGGCTTACGCATACACTTTTTCACATTTCTTTCCTTATTTGCTGCTCCAGAATGCAACTGCGCAGCGTCGCTTTGCCGCTCAATGATTGCTAGCAAGAGGCGCTCACTAGCGAGCACTGAAAGCAGTGAATATCAGTGACAATAAAATCAATAGCGTTCTAGAAAAGGAGGTCACGGACTAGGAACCCATCTGTGACAGAGTAACTAATCACAGTCGGAATATGATCGGACAAACAAACAAGTGACTGAAATATTTGAAGAAAGAGCTGTCCGAATGTAGACACCTTCTTAAAAAGTGCGTAGTAGTAAAGTATTAATCTGATTCCTTCATGGAACAAAATGAGCAGAACTTCAACACATTGAGAGTGATTGAAACAAACCATAAAATTGCAGTTATACATGAAATCAATCAATCAATCAATCAATCAATCAATCAATCAATCAATCAATCAATCAATCAATCAATCAAACATTCAATCAATCAATCAACCAACCAATCAATCAAGCAAGTAATCGGTTAATTAATTAATTAATTAATTAATTAATTAATTAATTAATTAATTAATTAATTAATTCGTCAGTTAATTAATAGATCAATAAAACAATCAATAAATCAGATACAAATATTTATTAAGCATTGAAAATTTGTTGTTTTGATGTAGACAAGAGACGAATGAAAATAATTGTGAGGTAGCACCATGAAAAACAAAAACACAGAAACAAAATGCGCTTTGAGTACAAGTGCAGAGAGAAAAGTATGCCGCGTTTTGTGCGCTATCTGAAACAATGCTGATAAAAAGAGTATCGCCGGCAGTGAGCAGACGCCCTGTTACCCGTGAAAAGTTGCTTATTCTTCCTAAAACATGCGAACATAAAGAGGACCTTCCACATCAGTGGAAGCCTTATTCCTTACTGAGGGTATTATGTTGGCAGCCAAGAACCTTGAAATTAATTCGGCAATGTCTGTGGGTTTGTTTTGCTGACAAACCTTCGAGGTGTGCTAACAAGGGAACTTTGCAGGAGAAACACGCGTACGTCTCTGCACGTCGGCGTTCTTGCGTCAGGCGGGATAGGCCTTTTGATGACAGATCTGTTCTTTCTTGTTCCCCTCCCATAGTGTAGGGTAGCCAACCGGGCACGTCCTTGGTCAACCTCTCTACCCTTCTCTCTTCGTTTCTCTCTCTCTATTGATAACAAACGGGGGCGCCATGCTGCGCAACTACCTACACACCAAGGTGAAAGTCATTCAGGCCTCATGACCTTCAACTGCAACCAAGTTGCGTCTGCCCGAGAGACTGCTCTATCAACCCACAGAACCAGAAAACCTACAGAGCATGACGTTACATTCTCTGAAGAGAAAAAAAGTTACCACGTGTTTTGCAACTTTTGAGCTTAATAAATAGATTCCTTACTTGTCACCTGATTCAAACCCTGTACAATTTAGGCTGAACATTCTTGTTTCTAGCATAAAAAAAAGAAAGAAAGAAAAGCGTGTATGCGTTACACATTATGACAATCATGAAATCACATTGATGCAGTGGCGGGGCTGGGGGGCAAGACAAAAGCAAGTAAAAAAGATGACTTTACTGGCGTAAACTTTCTCGAGAGACAAGATTATTACACTTTAAATATCTGAACACATGTGTTGCAGTTCTTAAAGTGTACTTGGCAAAGAGTATTGTTGATAGCGGCAAACGACATCAGAAGGACGTGATCACTGATCCACCATAGTGAGTACTAACGGTGGGATTGCCTCGTTAAGCAAGGTGACGTGCAAGCAACCTAAGTGATTTACTTTTTACTGAACTTGATAGTCAAAAAGTGACTGAACCAAGAGAATATTTGCCAGATAACGCATCGAATGATAGAGCATATTGGTGGACAACTTTTCTTGTGTGTGTAAAATTATTTTCTTCTCCTGAATTTAAAAGGCTTGGAAGATTCATTCATGGCTAAGTTACAATAGGTGAATCCTCAGTAAACCACAACTTTTCTGGAAAACTAGCGTTACTGCACACTCCTCTACCATTAACAAAAGAACTTGTATTAATGGAGGAAAAGCTTTTAGCGTGTCTCTTATGACTGCAAAGTCACGTGATCGCGTTGTAACATATACTGTAATGAATTGCGATTGAAAAAAAGTAAGACTTTGTAGCGCGGTTGATAGAGGGCACAAAAGGCGAGTATGATTGATTGGGACACGAGAAAAGGCGTGGGGAAGGTGTAATTCTAGCACATCTAAATTTTCCGCGATGAAGCCGCTTCGATGAGCATGTGGTACGCATAAAACGAAATACATTTAGCCCATTCGCACGACGAGTGCCATACCCTTCGAGAAGTAAGTCAAAGACCTGCGCGGCACATGTCGTTTTCACGAGAACGATCTGAACCGTCCGCCCGGCGTCGACGGCGAGCTGCG
This sequence comes from Dermacentor variabilis, assembly GCF_050947875.1. Taxonomy (NCBI): domain Eukaryota; kingdom Metazoa; phylum Arthropoda; class Arachnida; order Ixodida; family Ixodidae; genus Dermacentor; species Dermacentor variabilis. Next base: position 182,818,885 of record NC_134573.1, on the reverse strand, counting down.
GCTTGTGCTGCTCTCAGTACAGCGGTCTGCTGAGCTCGATGTTGCCTGGTTGCAGCCGCGCGCGTAGATTCTGATTCGCTTCTTCAGCAGCTGTTCGTACCTTGCTAGGAGGCACCATAACGTGTATCGAAGAGTAAACACAAATATCCAGACTACGTGGCGCATACGTCACATCTATTGACCCATGGCACGGTACGCTGACGGGACGTTCATTTGAGGGATCGCCAGCCGTTTGTGTGCAGGCGCCAATAAGAGCGGGCGCGAGAGAGAAAATGTGAGGGCTTTTGCCCCTTGAATATATGACTTTGCCTAGGCACTATGGAGGACGTTTCTTAGCGCGTGTTGTATACGGGCGTTTGTCCCTAGGCGTGCTGGGATTGCGGAGTGGGATCCAGTTTGTTTACGCTCGTACGCTGGCTGCCGGAGCGCTAAAATCGGTGAACCTCTGGGCATTGACGCCCGATTTGACGACTGCTGTGTCGAACAGACTGACTGTCTCGCACCTGCGGCGCTTGTGCTGAGTTAGTCGCGGAGGATCATAGCTTTATCACGCCTTACAGCGACGTACCTTGTCAATAACATCACAGATGTTTCTGTGGGAGCAGTAGCGACCGCAGTAGAGCCCGGACCGCATATATTGAAAATCTAGAAGGCCTTAGCAACTGCGGTTGAACGCAAGTGGCTGAAAGGCCGCCGGTGACGATGACTGGCTCAGCACCAGCGCTGCAGGCGTGAGAAACTCTGTCCGACGTATCTTCAGAGGCAAAGTCCTGACTGGTGTTGCAGAAGTCGTGAGGCACGGTAGTGAACTTGGCGTCACAAGTTGTAATTAATTGTATTTATTCAATCGTGCTTTTACTAACAGTAATAACGTGTCATTATTTCGCATTATTGGCGGCGCCTCCAGGAAACGAAAGCGGCAACGGGGATACCAACGCTAGAACCCGGACTGGCCCATGGGCTGGGGTTCGCCGAGGCCTGCGCGTGCCAGGGGTGTATAACATCGTCTGTCCGCTATCGCGGACAGCCAATTTCTTTATGCGCGCACCCCGTGTTACGCTTCGGCCTCCGGGGCCCCAAGCCACGGGCCGCCCTGCTTCCAGCTTTGATCCCCCCACTACCCCTTTGGTGTCCTGGAGATTCTGCATTGCCTGCTTTATTATAACCTCAGGTGCTCTCCGCCGGTTACATGTGCCCTCCTGGAGCTGTGCTTGTAAAGAATCCAATCTATCGTCGCGACGAAAAAACCACCCGCGACTTATACAACACCAGTGAGAACCTTGCCCCTTGAGATACAGCAATCACCAAACGGGGCGTCCGTGCCCACTGCCTCAGAACGCGGGCAGCCAGCGGCGGAACGTAAACAAACTCGACCGCACTTCGCAATGCCGACATGTCTAGGGGACAAACGCATACGACACGCGCTAAAAGAACCTCCTCGGTATTGCCTAGGCAGAGTCATATATTCAAGGAGCAAAAACCCCCAGATTTTCTCTTTCACGCCCGCTCTTACACGCGCCTGCGCACAAACGGCTGGCGATCCCTCAAATGAACATTTTGTCGATACGTTGCTGTTGATGGCGATGATGATAATGATGGTTTATTGGCATCCCCCTTCGAAATGGAGCGGTGATAAATAGTCACCTAGCCTGATTGAGTTAACCAAGTCCAGCTACATGCAACATGCAACTGCTATACGCAACCTCTACATGTCGGGACACCTGGTGGAATATAACGGAACTAAAATGCAAAGTTTGTACGTACCGACGCTATGCGGCGCGCATGTCACATCGCGTATCAAGTGGCACGATATGATGCTATGATGATAATGATTTAATAGCATTCCCTTTGAAACGGGAAGGTGAAAAACAATCGCCTAGCCTGCGTGGATTAATCAGCTGTGCAACACATGTTTTCATTACTTCAATATCTATACATCTGCATAATCTTTTTATTCCTCAAGAAATATCTATCCACCTTGTACCGCTATCTGTGCAACTGTTACATTGCGTGCCACTTGGTGTAATAATATGCAGCTGCAATGCAAATGGCGCTCGTATAGACGCTACCCGGCATGCGTCTCACATCGCCAGGCAAGTGGCACGATACGATACTAATGATGCTGGTGATGATGATAATTTATTGACCTTCCCTTTGAAACGCGGCGGTGGCATAGTCACCTAGCCAGCTTGATTTAAACAGGTATATAATAAGTATATTTTTTCTGGCGTTCTTGTATACATCTCCTTAAACGTTTTCTTCTTCAAACCGTCTTTAACTGCGTTGTAGCGCTACCTGTGCGTTGCTACATAGCGCTCTACCTGGTGTAATAATATCAACTGCAATGCAAAATTGCACGAATCACTGCTACGCGGCGCACATGTCACATCGCGCGTCTCCTCATGCGCTAGGACGCATTTATAGGGCATTTTTCCGCTGCATGCAACCAAGCGCTGGCGTAGCTCAGTGGTAGAATAGCTGGTTGCTACGCCCGAGATCGATCCCGGCGCGAACAAAATGAATGCGGAATAAGCGACAAATGCCTTTACTTCGGTTCATGTTATCCTGCTGAAATGACCGAATAAGAAAGATATCGCTTATTAAGACACCGGGATTTCATAAGAATTGTCATGCATGATACGATTTTACTCTTTTACTAAATAAGATTTCTGGTGGTGAGGCAGCCAAGTATGTACTGCAGAAAGAAATGAAGCGAAAATGGCAGTGAACACAGCGCACACGTGGACAATCATGGCACTGAGGTTTACTCGCGCTCACAAACACATTCACAATGGTCGTGTTCATTCGCAGGAGTAACGCCCCCCCCCCCCCCCCCCCAAGCAGAGATCGAATTATTCGGTTCTCCCCAAGTATGGTTCACTCTTCCCCGTATTTGTCTGTTGTAATGGTTGTGCCGCAGTCTCACGACGCACAGACCTGCGTACTTCAAGACTGCAATAGTTGCATCACAGTGACGCCGCATGCAAGTCTGGCAGAAGCAAGCTCGTCGATCAAGATTGCCCGAAAAGAAAGAGGAACCGACGATATATTTATGCAGAATTTTATTTCGCAAGGCATCTACGTAAAACAAAAACTGATCTCAAATATATTATCTTACATTATTTATCTTTTTTGCATAGCTGCGCTGAAAGAAAGGTTTGGGATGTAATTGAGAAGAAAAATGAAATCATTGTAATGACGGTGTATGGTGGCAGCCATTTCGGCGGCCACTCCAGAGTGCTGTTGTGGGACCTCCATTGCTCTAAGTAAGGGCCTTTGACGTCGAGCATCTTAAGGCAGCGTTAAATGGCTGTGGCAGTGCTAGGATGCAGAAAAGAGGAAGGAAAAAGACGGTCAGTTGATGGCGACAGCGAACCATAAAGTTGTGTGCTGACATCCTCTCGGTATGAGTGTAAGAGAGGGGTGATGGAGGGGGAGCGTGATCAGTCCGCGGCACTCGCGACAAGCCCAGGAACAGGGCAAGTTGCGTGCACCAAAGGGCGAGCAGCGGAGAAAATTGGCAAATGATAATGGAAGCTCCATTAAAAAGGTTCGTCCGTAGCGACGTTGCTTAAGGACAGCTTACTTGCGACGTCTTCTTACAGTCAGTTCCCCCGGGCACCCCGATGTGAGCGTTGGGTGGAAGCCCAGGCAAACTCCCCTGACGTTTTTCTGAGCAGATGCAATGACGAAGGGTAGAGAGGTACGGGTAGGAGGACAGGCGTGAGGATGGCGAGATTTGGCGGGGCATTATAGCGACCTTGCTGCCACGCGCCATTGCTCTGTGCTTGCCTTTACTTCGAAGTTCAGGTCTCGACAGCATAATTGAGCTCCTTTGTAGCCCCGGCGGCTGCTTCGCCTCTCGACGGCGTTGCGAAATGGTGAATGTATATGCAAAAACAGGGAGCAGGAGAGATTACATTAATAAATGAAAACAATGGAAGCAAGACGGCAATGGGTGTGTGGCTTTAAGCGAAGGGCGCAAGCAGCAAGGAACAAACTGCTCTCGCTTGAAACACGCTTGCGATAGAGACTCAAGGACCAGCATTGCTTTTATGCGGCAGCACTTTTGGGACTCAGTACCGACATTCAGGAGTAATAATATTTATAAAAAAGGTTGTCTTGGAGCTGTGCATTGGAAGGCTAGGATGTAGAAATAACCAGGGAAGGCAAAAGAAAGCCAGTGCTCTTGTTCGCAAACGTTGCTCCATGATGGTAACACCCTTCCAAAACGAGCTTTGTGGGACGCTAACCAAGCGAAATACAAGTAATTTTCTGTCTCTTTGTTTTTTAAGCATATCGATGTGGTTCTACAAGTACTGAGTTACTTGGGAAGCACTCACGTTGCAGCGCTGGAGATTGGGAAACTAAATTACACTCCAAGCACACGTTGTGGGCTCGGTCTTTAACAAAAGTTACTGAAAGAATCTGTTAATTTGAAAGATCATGTTTAACAAACTTGGATTGCCAACGTACGTCGATGGGAGGTGTGTGAGCGGGAAGTAAGTAGGGAAGTGGCGATGAGGGGGTTGAGAAGAGGTGCATAACATAAAGGTTAAACCGAACGCAAGTCTATCGGAATTGGTGTCATTTGCATGTCACCGTCAGGTATACCTTCTCATGCGATAAATATAGCCCGCAATTGAAGAACAATATTTCGATGCTAAAGCCTGACATCATACCTCTACACTATCTTGCTTCGAATTACCACAAAACGTAAGTCTGTCTTATAATATAATCAAATTCAAGTAGCACCAACCATGCCTCTTACCGATGTAATGAACATATCTCGTATAATCCACAACGTAATTAAGTCTCCACGACCAGTACCTGTGAGGACCAGAATTTTATGAAGGTGGCGCGAACGCCGAGCAAATTTGAAGTTGCTTATCGAATTACATCTATTGCATTTCCTCAACGAATGAATAGCGAGAAAGCGAGTGATTGACCTCAGATACACTTTGATACCTCAAGGAACATATGAGCATCTGGGAATGGTTTCGAGAAAGCGAACAGCAGCGTGTCTTGCGAGAGCACGGTCTGCGAGCGCTGCCTGATCTCGATGGCCACGGTAGTACACGTGCGCCCCAACTTCTTACATGGAACTATATTCGCGAGGGAAACAGTGGCTGGAAAAACAAAACGAAGGAAATATACACCGAAGGACCAGAGCACTCGTTATCACATTTAATTTGTTGAGCAGTGTATTTTCACAGTTAGGGAAGTATAGAAAGAAAATAAGTTATAGCCAAATTTGACACTATGGCAGCGTCTTTACAGACGTCACCAGCTTCAACAGTGTGTATAAATAATTCTTATGCTGTTATGAAGTGCGTCCCCAATTTCATTCGGAATTACTGACGAAGGGTCAAATCTTTCATGAAATAATGAAAAGCATAAGAACGTGGTTCCAAATACTTTGACCCTTAACCTTTGTGTTTCTCAGAGACGTCTGCGAGCTAGAAGATGTTTTTTTTTTTAATACCGATTGGCGGAGCAGCGGTAAAGCACCAAAATAGTTCCGTTTCTGCGCTTATGCAGAGCTGAGACAGTCATGGCTGCAACCTTCCTAACCCTACTTTTGCTCACGTTAATGAATTTTGCTCACGACAGGCAGAATCAGCTCAGTAAAAAATAGCACAAGCGGTATTGTACGTTAGAGGCACCGATAGTCCCAGTTCCGAGAGAGATACCTATTCAACCTTTTTTCAAAGCTTATTCTGAGACATCAATTGGCTTTCTGCTGAAAGTGTCGCATACCGGATTATCTGTTGACCACTCTAGTGTTTCAGCAACTACCACATTCTGCTGCTGGGCATGAGCTTCTGAACACGGTGAGCCAGCGCATACAACTTTTGGCGGCGTCCACGGTGGCGAGATGCACGTAATTTTCTGTACTGATCTTCCGGTGAACGTTAAAGAACCCCAGACGATCAAAATTAGTCAAAGGCATCCGTCCTATAGCGTCTCTAAGTAAAAGTACGTCAGTTTACTCAATGAATGAATGAATTGATTGAATGAATGAATGAATGAATGAATGAATGAATGAATGAATGAATCAAATAATTTGCTAATGAATTAATTTGTTGATCGTCCAAACGCCAGCCAGCCGTCTGAACAGCGCCGCTACGACACGTCAGCATTCAATGTGGGCTATAATGAATAGAGCATCTTATGGATGGCAAACAAACACGGGCGCTCAACGAATTGTTCAAACCCGGTCGCTTCATTTTCTCTCTGCCTAAAGTCGATAGGGGAATCTGGCGGTCACTGTACTGTGTGCTTTGGTCTCGAAACAAGGGCTTTGCTGTATCACAGAGAGAGTGACGAACGGGAAAGAAGAAAAGCAGGGAGGTTTATCAGAACAGAAAAAAACAGTTTGATACTCTACACTTGGGAACGGGGGAGCGAGAGTGAGAGAAAGAGCACGACGCACATTCGCAGCTGTTCACTATCCTGACAGCACAGGATCAGGTGGTGCTGCACAACGAACGCAATAAAACGAATGACTGGGTGCTAGAATCTGTATTGAAGTGAAACAGTGCTAACGCTATGTACACTACCATGGCCCTGAATGCGTATATTTCAGTTACCCTGATTCAATTGTTAGGTCTTCGCAATTAAAACTCTTGTCTTGTGCTTCCATACTGGCTAAGCACTTTATCACACTATCAGCAACAACATTTCTCCAGAAGACGCCGTAACAATGCAGCAGCTTAATTACCCTCATAGATGCCTCAGGAGGACAAGATTAGTTTAAAGAGATTGAATAAAACATTGCGAAACCACACATGCCGAAATAATAATGTACTTGAACTTATCTTGCTATGTCTTTGAGGCAGTTTCTGCCTTTCAGCACTTCCACCAATCAATGGTACAATGCCTTAGCGCATGCGCTGCCGCATTATCGCCTCCCACCGCCTTTTCGTGCTGTCACGAAAATTTTTCATTCTCGTAGTGTCCTAACTTGTTGGATACGTTGGATACGTCGTTGCCGAGATGGTTGTGTCGTCGTTAGTATAGACGAGGCGAAGCTGAAGCTTGAAGAAATCTCGCGCGCCGTCAGGAGGACCGCTCGTGATTGTATGTATCTGGGTAGAGTAATGATGTCATCATTTGCCCCTCCTCTCCGGACGTACCTTTTCCGACGGCCTTCGGCCTCTGCTTTCGTGGCGTGATTCATTCGTCGGAAGTGACACTCAGGGAGACGGGAAATTGCGTCACGGCGTCCGGGGAAGCGCACTTGCCTTTTCATTCTGAAGGAGGTACGCACCGGAGGGGCTGCCGCATTACCGACGGTCGAGAAAAAGCAAAAAAAAGAACAGACGGACAAAGAGTGTGTGAGAGATAAGGGACTCACTTTCTTCGAGCAGGGATTTGGCGTGACTGATGGCGCGGATTTCCGCAGATATTGCTGGGCAACTAGCCACAGTGGCATGACATCGCATGGAGGTCGCAGCGTTCTCAAACGCGCCTTTTCGTCTTTCTTACCCTCGTCTCGTGCCCAGCTTGGGTGCCTAAGTTTGTTGGAACGATTTGAGATTGCCCTCAAACTCGGCTACATAGTCCGCGTAGAACTGGCCGAGAAGCCCGTTAATCTTGTGCGCAGTTTGAATGTAAGCCACTGTATTTTAAGTATTTCTAAGCAACGGAGCCCTGTGCTGTCAACACCCCACCATGCTATTGTCAAATAGTTGTTATTTGTTCACCACGCAGAGGTAAAATTATCCAAAGTGACTCTGTCGTGTTTCGTAGCTCGAATTAGACAACTAGGTGCATTTGTGCTTGTAACATGGAAAAAAAGAGTTTCAGTGACGTTTCACTTCGTGAATGCGGGTTACGCTCAAGCGTATGGGTGCTATTCCCTTTTTGAGCATTGCGCGTAGAATACTTTAAAAATGTATTGATTTTGCGTAAGTGTGGTGGTTTTTTCAAGGCTTATTTTTTATTTTGTATGTTCTATGTTCGTTTTTTATTTTTGTAAAGTGTAAAGTGCCATTAGGAAAGGTGGTAAAAAAATTGAAGGAAATGTACAGTCTTTATTATTTCAATCAATTTGATAATTATTTATAGTTAATGTAACCGTAATCAATTCACGCGAGCCATTTCCCCCTTCTTCTCCTTCTTGCTCTTCCGGAGTGTTCGGGACGCGCCAAGCCCGCGCCTTCTGCCAAACCTGTTCAGCTCGTGTCCGGCGCTTGGCGACGACTTCGGGGTCGGTCGATTGGCGCTCGGCCGGCCACCGCCTGCGCCGCTGCTCCGCCAACCTCGCTCGTCCTCTCGATCACGAGACGAACTCGGCACGTCCATATAACGCACACAGAACCCGTAACAAGTGCCAGACGAAGTCAACCCAGCGTGCCTCCACCTACCCTCCTACTCCGCGACGCTTCGCCTCCTTTCTCCTTCCCCACTTCGTTCAAGGTCAACTATACTCCGTTCCATACATAGCAATCAACGCTGTGGAAGCTAGGCAAGAAGTTCGGTCAAGAAAAGTTATCACTCCGCACGTTCGGTTCAGGCTTCGCTCGCGCGATCATGCACGGGAAGCTCCTCGCGCCGGTTTGAAAATACAAAAACCCGAAAAGAACAACAACAATAAAGAAGGATCTAATACAACGCATTAGTAGCTGTGCACAACCGTGTGTTTGTGTCTAATGATTGAAACTTGTTTCATTCAATACTGAGCCTATATAAAAAGCATCTGCGCACTATTGCGATCCAAAAGCGTCGAATTATATCCAAGTGCGAACTGGAGCGTGTCCGTGTGTAGGCACAAAACCCCCATACGTGGGCCGATACCAAAGAGAGTGCAATGGAGGGCCGACACGTGGCGAATGTGAAGCAGGCGTTAAGCACTCCCCATATGTGCGCTGATCCCGAAGATTGTGCACTGAAGGGTCGACCCGCGGTGGAGGTGCAGTTCGCCATTAAAGGGCCCACATACACTGCTTCGTTGGTGATCTTTCTTCAAAGACTGGAAGGGCACTGAGTATTTTCCCCCTCTCTCCCTGGTCGAACATTAGCAATGCCCAATTAATACCTTTCACACGCAATTTCCTTGTGGAATTCCTTCTCTGATAGCATTGACGCATGCAGCGATAGAAAGTAATGTCATTATAAACTAAAATGTTATTTTACATATTTTACGTGTGTTTTCTCCGCTGCAGATTATTCATTATACACACTATAATCACAAATATTGTGTTTAACGTTAGATGATATTATGTTTCCAAGTTCTGAAAGCTAGGCAGCGTTTGCCTAATAACTTTATTAGCCCTACCCACACTAGTGTTTTCTCATTATCGTTAATAACTGACTGAGATTACCTTTTAATCTGTCTCGTTTTTGTTGAGTACTTTTTTTGGGAGAAGAAGCACACCTAAGCATCCCCTCATGAAATTTAAGAAAAATTACATGAAGTGTGGACTGTCGCAGGGTTGCATACAAGCATATCAAAATTCGCAAATCTTACCATTGCGCGGTAATTAGGGCGCTGTAGTCAACATTCAAGATTCTGTCTAAAGAATTGACTACTTCGAGCCATCCTTTGCATGATTATATCTTGCACGTGTGCAACTGCAATGACTATCAAGTATTCTCGAATGCACATGATCATAGGCACAGCGTCGTGGAGCGGGGCCTGCATGTAATTTCATGCAAGTCACGCCAGCCACTTGGTAGGATTTTCCGCAGGCACCCGAGTGGCAGAGAATGGCTTAGGATATAAAAATCCTCATTGTGAGAGAGTGGGGCATTGGCACCTCTGTGATGGCATCGACGTGTATTCTCAAAGCTAAGACGATGCCGTCTTACCTGCCAGGCACGTATTCGCCATGCTGCAAAACGCGGTGTACTAAGTGAACAGCTGCCTGCGCGTTACCAGGAAGCCAGACAACGCGAAACTTCTGCGCCGGGAGGAGAACGTGAACAGTTTCTCTTGCGCGTAGTTGTACATAAAATAATATTGGACGCATCACGAGTCTTTTGGGATAACAGAAATAATATGTACTTCGTTTAGGGTGAATTTCCACAAGTGTGTTGGCTCTGCTGTTTTTTTTTATTGTTCTTTTCTTTTTCTTTTTTCTTGTTTGGTAAGCAGGTCTTGGAGCAGCCGACCTTCGAGCCAGACATAACTTTGCGAAACTGGTTTGGCGAGCACTCTTATAAGAGAACCGCTATCCGTTACGCGGCCTTCGGGGAGCTGTTCAGTGAACAGCGTCGCCATTTGTTTGCAAGCACTGCAATGACGATACGATTTCTTTTCTCTTACGCACTCTCGAAACACTTCTCGGATTCTCCGCAGTTAGCTCGCGCTGTAGGAAAAGAGTCAGATTGCAGAGGGCGGATACCATGAATAAGGGCCGGTTGGCGCGAAAAAAACGGAGAGGTTCGCCAGATAAGAACAAGTCTATGAAGGCAGGGGGGGGGGGGGTGTAATATTGAGGGAACAGGGGAGAGCTCTAGAGAAAGAGTTCACTTCATGGCAAGAAATAAAAGGAGAGGCTCTCGGGAGAGAGAAAACGTGTGCGCGTGGAAGTTTTAGCCGCGCTCTTTTCCAGAACTCGGTACGCGGAAGGCGCCGCCCAGCACAAGAGGAGCGGGGAAACGGCGAGCTCGCTGCGAGCCCGCATCCAAGGAGCTCACCGAACGCACCGTATTTCGGCAGATCATAAAACTACTGGACGCTGTTGAGAAGCCGGCGACACACTGTTGCCACTATTTCAAATCCATAATAAATAGACTAATCAACCAATCAACCAATACACTAATAAACCTCACTAGTAACCGTCCTTGGTATTCGCATAATACTACAATTTGTGCAACTGCATCTAAAACGCTTGGCTTTATGAGGCGCAACTTGCAAAATTCATCTGCTGACGTGCGTAAATTAGCATACCTGATGTTTGTACGCCCGCAATTAGAATTTGCATCCGCTGTATGGCCACCATACCAATAACATTTAATAACCATGCTGGAACGCATACAGAATTGAGCTGCCCGAGATATCACTCATAATTTTGATCGGAACTCCTTGTATACCGCAGATTAAGCTCGATATTTCTTTACAGCCCCTAGACACCCGCGCAAGGTTGCTTTGCTCTGTCTACTTCAAAAATATGTTCATTCCGATAAGGCATGCATATTACTCCTCGAATCTCCCGTCCCTACGTCCTCAAGATTACATAATCATCTTAGCTTCAAGCGCATTTTTGCAAAATTACTGCTTTCAATTTATTCGCTGTACCTTGTGCCATATCTCATTGGAATAGTCGTCCCGATGAAATCATCTCGATAACTAATCGTAAAATATTTCGTGAACGTCTGTGAGCGCTTTTTATTTAATCTCCTTCCTCTTATTTGCTGTTATGCTTCAGCATTCTGTGCTTTGCTTCATTTTTTTTAGTTCAGCCACTGTACAATTGTGTTAGATTTATTTTTGAGTTGTTTCCATTGTACTCAACAGCTCATTGTTAGATTACCCCCTTACTCGATGCCCGACAGGGCGTCCAAGGTGTTTTCTAAATAAATAAATAAATAAATAAATAAATAAATAAATAAATAAATAAATAAATAAATAAACTATCTGTTGAATCCGCACGTGGTCTCTCGCGATCCGCGCTTCTGGCTCACGGGGAGGCTTGTCGCGAACATGGGTGTATTTCTTTCTTTCTTTCTTTCTTTCTTCGGGGGCTAACAAAAAGCTTTCGTGCGGCTTGGCCAGTCCACGTTAGCTGCGCTCTCGCGGATGCGGTTGAGCGAGGGCAGCTCCGAGCCTTAATCGATGGATGCCAGCCGAATGTGTGGCGGTTGTTTGAAGTTGCCGCGCGTGCCGCACGGTGGAACTGCAGGGTGGACCTGCAAAGGTCGTGAGCGTGCCTGATTAGGGACAGGCCGCTGACTCAGGAACAGGTAAGCGAGGGGAGAACAGTGTGGCGAGGGCATTCTGCAGAGTGGAGTCCCACTCCATTATTTACAATAACAAACAAACTGAATGGGGTCTGTTCGGCTGTTCCCATCGTCGCTAATTAATGCAGTTCTCTTCACGAGGTACTTACGCTGTTCCGACATTACTAAAGCTCGTAAGTATTGTTTTCACCTTTACCACGCTGATTGGTCTCCTTGATCTCTTCCAAGCGCAGCTAAATTATCAATGTACGAGGAAGACATATGCGTTTGGGCGTCTGGAGTGACACTCTTACAGTTGCGCGCAAAGCTAACAAAAGCTGCCACTCAGACTACACTCTACCTCCGCCATGAAGACCTGGAGGTATCGTGGGATAAATGTGCACTAGTGGCATTTACGCATAAGTTCATGACGCACTACAGTATATTAATCAATGGGCAGATGCCACCATTTGTATGGTGATACAAATTCGCAGGTGTCATAATTGACAGACACATCTCATGAAGCCTTCATGTTATAGTACACGAAAATGCGGTTGACAGGCATCTGTCACCTTTTGAATGCCTTCGCTGGAAAGAGCGGGGGAATGCCCACAAGCGCTATAATGCAACTATATATTAGCTACCTTTTCTCGTATTCTTGTGGTACAGCTTGCCAGCATTGGTTAACGCAAGTAAAACAAGCCTACGTACTATTCAAAGCGCTCATGCTGAGGCGCTCAGGATTTGTCGAGGTCTTCCTCTAGGTGTCTCAATGGAGACAATTATTTCAATCACCAGAGACTACCTCATCAAGACCCACGTCGCAGTTAAAACACTTAGATTGCACGTAAGGCACCTTGCTCGGGCTCCTTGCCACCATCTAGCCTCTCAAGCTGCGGAGGGACCGCGTAACTAGCTTTTCCGAATGGTATGCACACATCGTGAGGCTATACCATCTTGTTCCACACCTGCCGCGAGACCTTCGATTCCTCCTTGGTGCCTCATTCAACCAAAGATCAACCTGACAATACCTGGCTTCCGAAAAAAAAGCAGATATGTCATCGCCGTCTCTTAAACAGCTTACTTTACTCCTATTAAATGATAAGTAGCGGTATTACACCAACATATACACCGACGGCTGCATCCTGCCGAAGAGATATACCGCAGCTGTCGTCATTCCAGCAAAAGCCACCACTTTCAAGTTGAAAACGCCTTACTTGACAACGTCGATGGCAGCAGAACTAGCAGCGCTTCGAGTCACACTAAACTTTATTAATGACGAACTTACACAACAAATGGTCGATTTTCCGCGACTCAAAGACGGCACCGCAGTGTTTACTGCCAGCCTTACGGCGCGGTCCGCATGAGCAGTTAGTATTCGAAATCACAGAGGCCTCACACCACCTGACTGAGATAGGACATGGAATAATTTTTCAGTGGCTACCAAGTCACTGTGTTATCATCGGCAATGAACGTGTCGATCAAGCTGCTCATTCAGTTCTTGTAAAGGACAATGGCCTATCTCTCCTGCTGTCTAGGACAGATGCTCCAAGGATGATTTGCCTACTTGCACCATAATGCCTACACCCTGGATTCACCCTGGATTCAACCTTGAGCCTTCGACTTCCACTAAGACTTCCCCGAAGAGACGCGACCCTTGTCTGTAGGCTATGGCTGGGCGTCGCGTTCACCAATGCCGTTCCGCATAGAGATGTCCGACACTGCAGCATGTGGCGACTGCGGTGACGCGGAAAAAATTCGGCATGTTCTTTGCCAGTGCCAGCCTACAGTGTGCAGAGACAATCGCTTTCCGTCGTGCTGAACCAGTTGGACGACCAGCTTCTGTGGAAAGAAAGAATTCCGCAACATCGACGTGAGTTAACATCGCATTAGCAGGCTGTGCAAGCGCCACTGCACTTCTTGAGATCGACAGGCCTGTGTGAACGCCTGTGATTGGAACATCTCTTCCTTTGCCTGTTCCTGTCCTGATTCATCTCTCTTCGCCCGCTTTCTAAGCCCCATATTCCCAACACCAGTGCAGTGTAACAAACCGGGAAATCGCCTCTGGTTAAACTCCCTGCGTTTCCTCTCTCGCTTTCTCTCCTTCTCTTTACCATGAGGTAATGCTCCGTGGGTTAGACGTCGTAGCTAAATGTGCGCATACAAGACATGAAACGAGGATCCCACTTGACTACAGTGAAGTTGCTCGAAGTTTTCACTTAAAAGGGCGCTTTGGCGCTGTTTACTTGATTATCGCCTTTAACTACACATGGTCATATCGGGTCCTTTATATTGGTCTCGAACAATTCAACGCGCAGACATAATTGCGTTTAGAGATCGGGAGACGTCCCATCGACATGCCCGCAGCGAAGACACTCAATTGGTTCTCTCCAATAGCTGGAGACGTCGACTGCAAGCAGGAGCTCGAGTTTGCGACCTTACCGCTCTCTTCTAACGGCAGCGGTAATTAACGGACCGGAGCTCTAACGAACTTACTGTCGGTTCCCCAAATCTTCGACCGGTCGCAGCTTCTAATTGGTGGGATTTCAAGATTCTGTTGGAAGGTTAAAAAGTAAATAAATAAAAAATACAATAATATTGCTGAACGAAGGTTCTATCCACCGAAGCTTATAATATCACGTCTCCGCGCCTCCATGTGATCGCACTGTCCTGGCCTGAGAGGTCGTGGGTGGGTGCCGTTTACTACCGACCCACACCAGCTAAAGGTGCTCCCATAGTGGTGCAGAAGGAACTGCTCCCCCGGTCCTCGCATTCTGCAACCTTCTCGGCCGAACCAAAGCGCCTGCTCTCGCTCACCCGAATCGAGCGTGGGATGACGCGCGGCGCAAACGGCTTCCTTAAGCCTAGAGGAAATCCTGCGAAAATCTCCCTGCGGGCTGCTGAAGCCTCGCTTCGCATCGGCGCGGCAAGGTACACCAAAGCTATGGGGTTGGCGCTGAAACGGGCCTCCAGAAAAGAGCCGGCGCTCGCGTAATTGACAGGCAAACACAGCACCGCCGCAGCCCGCGGCACTATATTACTCGGGATCCCGGACCACGTTATTGGTCCCCACTACTGCATGCGCACGAGCACACGTATGGAGCGCTTGGTCCCTCTATGGGAGCTTCGTGAGACTTGGCCGTCGTTCGCCGCAGCACGTGGTGAGAGCGCCGTGGTACAGCGCGCTTCTTTCGATCAATAGCTGCGCTAAGTCTGCCGCCGTCTTGTGTTCCCGTTTGGCCCGCCGAGTTCCTGTTTTCCTTAACGACTAAGCGCGCTCTCGCGCCTCGGCGTCGCATGCGCTAGGGGAAGCCGCGCCTGTTAACTGCTCTACCTGTTGTGAGGACTTTTCTGAATCGGCGGTGATCGGCCATTGGCTGGTGTTCGGCCTACGCCGCTGTAAGACCGCTGCCCTGCTGACTGTACACTGTGTAACTGCTTCCTGTTGACGCCCTTTTTTCTGCAGTTGGAGAATTAGGGTTCCAGAATATTAAAGGCAAGTATTTCATTTCACCTGGGGCAGATGAACGCAGCCTGAATTATTAAGAGTGCTGAACTTGTAGGCCTCATATTCTTGCCTAAACACCTTCAAATAATCAAATTCTTTCTCTTTCTTGTTAGGCCCTTTTGACTTCACCGTAATACCGAGTCTATGACCCTAAGCTCAGTGCTTTCGGGCACCAGTACCGAGGCGCTATTACGCAAAGCTCTTCCAAACTTTTCTATTCCATTTCTGCAATCATCCTTCCACAATTGGTTAAATTTTTTTCCGGCCACCCCCACTTCCCTTGTCTGTCACGCATCGTCAGGAAAACCGTGAAAGCTCCTCAACAGATATGACGTGTACACACAGATTATGCATGATTAGACCGAACATAAGATAGCTCCGATTCTACGCCTTTTTCGTCATTAGCACACCGCTATTGGTCAAAAACTTTCGTGTTGCGCTAACTTCGCCTGTCTGTGACTTGTACGCAATCAGGATGCATTAACATATCGAATAAAAGAGAGTATTTTTCGGAACAGCCTCAGAAGGCCCCGTTACGAAATGAATAGACCATAGTCCCTATAACGTAAAACTATTCCAATATGTTTCTATTCCGATTTCCTGACGTCAGATTTGCGTAACCGCTGACGCAAGTATCGGGTGGTCACCCGTAGGGTTGTCTAAGCAGACCAATCAAACGCTCTCCTCGTTCATAAAAGGTCACTTTTGTTTGCTTGAAAAACGAATAACATTGCCTACACTGAGCGGCTTGTCTTATCTAATTGGCTGACAAGAGGCGAGGAGCACGCTCAAATGGAGAGGGATTCAATGGGGCCGAGCCACTGCATTGAATATCGATAACTGGATGAAGAGGGTGGTGCCGGCGTCTGCGATTGGTCCGCTTTCCCTTACTTAGCTGGCGGTGGCTGGTCGACAATCGCGGCGGCATGCAACGGAAGCTTAAGAATGACACTAAAACGGATCCTAACCAAAGGAGAGTGGGCAGAAGGCGGTCGTAAACGTTCCGAAAGTGCTCGAAAACGTTACATGGCTACGCAAAATGTTTCATTATACGCAAATAAACCCATGTTCTCCGACAGGTGCGAGTAGGTAGTGCATCAGCGATCGCCAGCCGCCATCTTTTATTCCTTTCGGAACGGGGCAGCCAGCGGTTATTCAGAAGAAAATTCAGTTTTGTTCAGCATATTAATGCATCTTTGACGCGTACACGTCACTCGGACGCGGTGAGTTTTTGCAGTTTTGTGACGTCTCGTGACAGGCAGGTGAAGTGGGTGCTGCCCGAAAACATTTAGCCAATAACCGAGGGCTAGTGCCGAAAAGGCGTAGAATCAGAAATAACTATTTTTCTTTTGTTCGGTCAAATCATGCATAATAAGTGTGTACACGTCATATCAGATGGGGAGCTATCGCGGTTTTCGTGACGTCGCGTGATTTACAGTTGAAGTGGGGGTGGCCCAAAAAAGTTTTTGACCAATCGCGGAAGGCTGACTGAAGAATTGGATTAGAAATGTTTGGAATAGTTTTACGTTATAGCGCCCCATGGCTACTGACGGTCGCTCTGGCACTGGCTGCGCGGAGCTGCCGGGGAGAACGGATTTATTTGCGTATCTTGAAAATTTTTTTGCGTGGCAGTATAAAATTGTGGAGCCCTTTTGGCGAGTACACGACATCGCTCTGCCAATATTTTTTTCACTGAGGATCCCTTTTAGCGGCATGTTCAGCCTTGAGTTGCACGCCGCGTGATTGTCTACCAGACACCAAAAGCTAAGCAAGAAGAAGCGGGCCAATCGCAAACGCCGGCACAGTCTCCTCAACAGGTTATGCACTTTCACTGCGCTAGCCCTTGTCCCCCGAAACCTTCTCCGCTTCTGCATGCCCCTGCCCTCTGGTCATCCAATTAGATAATAAAATCCTTTCAAGTCAGACAATGCTATTCGATTTGAAAGCAAAGTGGCCGTCTATAAATGAGGAGAGCGTTTCATTGGCCCGTTGAAATAACGCTCCGAGTCACCGCCGGAAGCTTGCCTCAGAGTTTATGTAAATTTCACGTCAGCAGATTGGAATAAAACAGATTGGAACAGTCTTAAGTTATAGGGCCCCATTTATAAGAAAAAAACGAGGTATTGTTTTTATCTTCGTCGCTCTGGTAAATATGCTTTTACATCGTACGTACTGCCAGCCTGTCTAAGTAGAAGCTAGTCACTAGAATATATTATAAAAAAGAGAAACACAGTCTCTCTAACACTGCAGGGATCTGTTTACACACTACCTCTTCTTACGTGCCCGTTCGCGTTACGCCACATGGTAACTCCTTCAGCTTCCTTCTTTTCATTCAGCCCCCACTGCGAATCGTGAACGCATCCATGAATCACAGCACATATCGCTACTGCAATTTTGAACGAAGAATATTTTATAGCGCAAGCTGTTATAGGCTCATTCCATTACCCATTTCTGTTGGCGATGTTGCCCGTCATCGCTATCGCCGGGAATGAGAAAAAGAATTTGTAGGACGCTTAAGCTTTGGCTTTGAGAGTGTAACACGACAGCATTCAAAGATACGTAACTGCTTCTCACGTCTCTGAACAACTACAACTTATGCAACCGTACTGTTTACTAGAATACGCTGGAGGCGAAATCTATGCACGAAGGCGAGCTTTCTGATAGAAACGCGGCATCTTGCGTGGGCCGATATTCTGCTATTGTTTCGCACTTTTGATATTTCAGTCTGAGAACATTTACATAAAAGGCCTGCGCTGTCGGTGTTTTGTATCATGACCTTTGTTTGGGGGCTGCCATTTACGAAATGCCGAGGAATAATTTTGTAAACAGCGTAAGACAAGGTTTGAGCAACTTTAGTAATAGAAGAACAACTTTAGTGCCGTATAAAATATGAGCAGTTCGGAAAGATGTTTCGCAAAAAGATAATCGACGCTGGACGCGGGACGCCGACGCCAGATTTTCTGCGACACGGTGCGTGCCCAGTTCCCACCAGGATCGAACATGGGCCCGCTGCGCGGGAGCGAGCTACTCTACTACAGAGCTACTAGAGCGCTTGCTAGCTAGCAGCGGAAACATGCTCTTTAAACGCCTCCTAGTGCGCGAGGGGACACGTTATGCGAGATGCGCGCCGCGTAGCATGGGCACGTGCATACGTTGCATTGCAATTGCATATTATTACACCACGTGACACGCCATGTAGCAGTTCCGTAGATAGCGGTAGAAGGTACATAGAGAAGGTTTGAAGAGGAAAAAGCAGATTAAGGTGATGCACACAAAAATGTTAGAATTAAAAAAAATGTGCCGCATACCTGATTAAATCAAGCTTCCTAGGTGACTATGTCACCGCCCCATTTCAAAGGGGATGCCAATAGATCATCATCATCACCACCATCATCATTATTAGCATTGTATCGGGCCACTTGTCTTGCGATGTGAGATGTGCGCCACGTATAGCGTCTATACGTGTACCCTTTGCATTGCAGTTGCATATTTTACACCAGGTGGCACGCCATGTAGCACTTCCATAGGCAGTGCTTGAAAAAGAAAGAAAAGATTGAGGAGACGTATAAAAATATTAGAATGAAAAACATATAAAGCATACCTGAATAAGTCTATCAGGCTAGGTGACTGGCACCGCCTCGTTTCAAATGGAATGCCAATAAATCATCATCATCATCATCATCATCGTCGTCGTCGTCGTCGTCTCACCGCGCTGTTTGTCACGCGATGTGACATGCTTGCTGCGTAGCGTCGATAAGTACAAACTTTGCACTGCTGCTTCGTTGTATCCCACCAGGTGTCCCGAAATGTAGCACTTACCTCGGCGAATACATAAACGAAAGAAAGACTCAAGCACCCACCAAAATAAACTAAGAATAAAACGGAAGCAGAATACTGCAATAATCGAACATAGGACACTTTGGGGCCACAATAAATATGAGGTTGTGTGTGGAAGCTGGAAAGGAGTTATGGTGCCAGCGCTGACGTTCGCAAATGCCATTCTGTGTCTAAAATCAGATAAATTGTAGGGGTTGGAACTTAACCAAAGATCGGTTGGCTTCGCGTGCCAACGACAAAACCGCAAATGAGGCAGTGCAAGGGGACGTGGGTGGGGCCTCGTTTGAAGTCAGAGAAGCTCAGTGCAAAATTAGTTTTGAAGAAATATTCGGGAACTTGGTTCAAGATAAGTGGGCGGGTAAAGAAACAAGTATCTGTACCTAAAAAACATGGACACAGAATGGAGGAAGAGGTCAAGAGAGATATAGAGAGAGATAGATAGAGATAGATAGATAGATAGAGAGAGAGATAGAGATAGATAGATAGATAGATAGATAGATAGATAGATAGATAGATAGATAGATAGATAGAGAGAGAGATAGAGAGAGAGAGAGAGAGAGTGGAAAGGTAGGAAAATAATGTTGGCAACCAAGTACAGTGTAATTAATAGTGTAGATAGGCCACCAGGAATAATCAGAAAGAGAGTGAGAGGAACAGAGACATTGAATTGGATGCAAAGAATGGAAAAGAAAAAGACTATAGATTTACAAGAATGAGAAAAAAAATTAGAAGGGGAAATCCGTACGATAACAGCAAGGGAACTGCCTTGCTATTTGAGGCTTGAGCTGGTTGTTGCCTATGCACAAAAACATACCGGAGCAAATATTCGCAATTACAGGAGGCATGTGTATGCTGCAGCGAAAATCCCCAGAGTACTCAGCACATCCTAAAGGAATGCGGAGGAATTAACGCAGTGAGTCCAGTACGTAACGTAAAACTTCCAGAATGACTTGTATTTAATGTAGACGGAGTTATTAACTGGTCAGCCGTCGAGATAAGCAAAAGTAATTTAGAGTATTAGTGGGAAAAAAGCAGGGATGAGACTGATACGACAGGATCCATGACAGGCATAGGCATAAGTAGAAGGTAGATAGAGGAGATGTAAGACATATATACAGGAATGCTCAAAGGGAAAAGATTGATAGCATACCTGAGTAACTCAAGCAGGATAAGTGACGATTTCTCGCCGCCCCGTTTTAAAGGGGATGCCATAAATCATCATCATCATCATGTATGTAGCAGTAGCATGCTGCATGTAGCTGGACCTGGTTTACTCAAGCAGGCTAGGTGGCTATTTGTCCCCGCCCCGTTTCAAAGGAGATGTCAATAAATAATCATCATGATCATCAACAGCATCGTATCCTGCCACGGGTCAAGGGATATAACATGTGGGCCGCATAGTTTGGATACCTGTGCTTACTCTTCGGTACACGTTATGGTGCCTCTTCGCAATGTAACAACCAATGCTGAAGAAGCGAATCGCAGAGCTACGCGTACGGCTGCAACCAGGCAACAACGGGCTCAACAGACGGCTGTGCAGATAGCAGCACAAGCCGAAGCTCGCCGTCGACGCCGGGCAGACAGTTCAGACCGCTCTCGTGAAAACTACTCGAAGAGACTTCGTCGCGAATACCCTCTATACAGTGCGTGCTGCCGAAAATGGAGCTCCTATGGAGCCGCTGCTCTAACTTATGCTGTGACTGTGCTGCGTGGGCCGCGCAGGCTTGTGGCTTGTGGGGAGCAAATGTTGACTGGTTTTCCCGACGTACTTCTGCGGCGTAGCAGCCGTCCTACTGGAACTGGCTCGTTCATTCAATTAGGGCATTAACGCACGGGTGGTAGGCAGATGCTGGTGATGCTCTGTGTGACGGAGATAGTTGAGGAGTGCCTGGCTGCGGAATGCGACTGATAGGATATAAGTTTCTTTGGAAGACCGTGTCACAATTAAAATCGGTTTTGCAAGATCGTGATCATACAGCTGACGGCAACGCTCCGCTCTGCCGCTCGTTCTAGATAGTTTTACAAGTATTCGACGGTAACCAGAATGTAGAAGACTGATTACCGCCGTTGTTTGTAACGGATCGATGTGATCTATACCGACTATGTAGAATTCAGCCTGAGGGTGAATAATAGGTGCAAGTTGCCCAGGTTTTCACTTAGGAGTATCTTGTACAATTATCAAATTTCCCAGTTCACGTGAAAGGAGCGAACGCTTGTCTTTATCTTCGGCCCCTAAAACAGTTCTTTGACATTTCGTAAGATGGCTCACTGGCCGTCGTTACCTCCCTCCGGTGTGATGTGCATAGCACACGAGACTTGCGGTCTCAGAGAGAGGGCAATCAAGTACTATCAAGTACTACTCGTCTTGCTGATTATTTACAGTACGGCAGTGTTAGATGTTTTGTCACATTAAAAAACGCAGCTTTGTTCACGACCGCAAGTGAAACAGTAATGTTGACCGAACTGCTGTCTGTACGTTGCACTTCAGAGACGTGCCGTTGAAGAAACAGTATTCAGCCTTCACTGCTCATACGCTTGTAATCCTCCGTCACATTTCACGACAGAGTGTCGGCCGCGTGATTCGGAGGCCTAATGTAATGTCGCACATCCTAGTTATATTCTGATAGCTTTATGAGCCACTGGGCGAACTTAATGTTTAGATGCTGCTTTGCAAACATTTAGGCAGTAGCTGCGTTGTTAGTCAGGGCCATTAATTTCCCTAAAAACGGGCAGTCTGAACTTGCCGTCGACACCCTCTGTCTACAGCCAAGTGCTCCAGGTGGTTTAACGCTACTCTTGTTAATGTTACTCTATGTATGATATCCAGAGAAAAGACGGGGAACGCGGGAGATGGAAATTCAAGACAATGAGCAAAATGTGAACAAGGTGAATGCAGGAGCCAAGGTGAATGCAGGAGCCAGGCTCCTGCATTCACCTTGTTCACATTTTGCTCATCGTCTCCATGTATGATAGCGGCTTGCGTGTGCGCATGCACAACTCTATCAGTTCACACTGCAACAATATTGCTCCCAAACCAAGTTGGACGGCATTCCTACGTGTGTCTTGGTGGCGCCGTCTCTGTTGAAGTCGTTCCGTGGTAGAAGTGGTATTATAAAAAAAAGAACGTGCGCCGAAGTAGGGCCAAAAATTGAGAGCTATTACGTAACCCTGCGACTTTATATGATTAAGCGAACACACCTACCGAGTTCACTTTCTACATAGTTTGTTGCATTCGAATATTTGAAATGAAATCTTGCTTGTTCCTATTTGCTTGCTCCTACTATGACATATCATAGACACCTGATGAACTGAGCTCTGCTTGCGTTAATGACATGCAATTTCATTTTATCACTGCATTATAACACAGTTTCAGATGTTTGGCACGCGCTCTACATCGTAGTTGAGCTGAGACAAAACATCCAGGATGTGCTCTGGTGACGCGGGTTGGTAAATACTCCTATAGGGATGCGTAAGACTATTTATTCCCTGCAGTAAAAGCAATACACTACTGCTGACTGTCCACCTATTTTTGTTGTACTGTGGTTGATAGCTGAATAAAGATAACTAAGGACAGGGTAGCATTCGGTAAGGAGAAAGACGAACTTCAGCCCATTGCTTGCATTGTTTGCTTTACTAGAGGCCTCACGCCGTTTTCGCTTGATATCTGCATTAGTTCTTCAAGGGCCCTTGCACTCAAGTAGGCAAAAAAATAAATAATTATGTTCAGGACGTTTAAGCTTCGCTTTTAGGAATGGAACGCGATAGCATTCAAGGATCCCTTCCTGGCAACCACAGCTTTCTTGCGGGTGCGCGAAGGCGAGTGCCATCTGGATGGTGTTGTTGCAAGGAACCGAGTGGGCCGCACCGCGGCCATCAATGGTAGAAATGTTGATAAAAGGTTTCTTGTTTGAGTTTCGCCGTAACAGAAAGAGAAAGCCCTTCAATGAAAATGCAGACTGTTTAGCCAGCGTATTTTCGCCGGCATACTACACTGCAGGAAATGGGACGAAGGAGAAGACAGGCCCTAGAAGAAAGTGGGCCGAAAACAGGAAAATAATAATAAAAAATGCAGGTCATGTGATGTTACAGTAGTAGGGTAAGCTCCGATGCGACGCACACAGACGGTAAATGCAAAATAAAATAAAATCTCATTCTTGATGAAACGACGTGTGTGAGTGATAGTTTAGACAGTAAACCGATTGACTCAATATATGAGAGCAAGAAGTCCAGGGCTTCGCGCTATTTTGATGGGCAAGACCAGGAACCCAGCACCCGTGTCAATGTCAAAGGGCCTTGGTCGAGCTATTCCATGTTTATCTTATATTGATGTCGCTCGTCTCTGTAAGCTGGGCACTAAAGCAAGATGTGCTCTAGAGATTCTACCGTGCCACATTTTCTCGCCACCTACACGGGGCCATTGGTTATACTCACTCACTCGCTTCAGTGATGTGAACTATGTCGTCGGCAAAGTGATGGCAAATAATCGGCGTAACAGAATTGTGTTTTCTGGTTTATTCAAATTACAAACCGACGCTATCATGTCTGTGGGTTGTGTTTCGATCGTACTTTACGATTTTTCTGACGCATTTTACTTTGAATAATTCAATTAGTTCAGTAACGCCTCTGCGCCCCGCGGAGGGCCTGCGTGGTTGTGGATCGGAATTATTTTTCGCGAAACGACATCCGATGCAAAACCCCGACACTGGATTTTTGCGACACGGGGCCCTTAATGCTATCACGTAAAAAGAGAAATTGAATCAATTTTTCAGCGTCGTTCACAAGACTAAGGCCTTGCAAAGCGACACTATCGCGTCCGTGCGTCCCACGCGCTCCTCCTGGGTGTTGGGCAGTCGGGACGAATGTGGAGACAAGCCACGCGTGTCACATGCATCGCGGACGACACGGGCCAATAAGCGATGCAGATAACCGGGCCGATCAATCTTTCTCGCCAACTTGCGTCAGCGCACGACCGCGAAGGTCCCCGGGGACGGCCCTGGACGCCGGGCGGTGATCGAACCGGAAGCTCGCGCCTGCATCACGTAGGGGGAGCTTGTGGCAATCTTCGCCTCTGACTCGGTAACGCGGGCGCCTATCGAAACTCATGGGATAACGACCACATGAGAGATGCCTAAATCAAGAGTTTCGAGGCTGTTGCGTTGAAATAGAGCTCCGTGAATTACCAGGCTCCTCATATCCATTCCTCCCCTCCCCCCCTCTTTTTCTTCGTTTGATGGTGGTGCTGGCCCACAGGGCAAGCACAGGAGTCGGCGCATCACCCATTAAGATAATACTCTTGTTCCTAGAGGGTCTAGTCTGCGTACACGAGCGTGCTGGAAGGGTACTGAATGCTTTTTTAAAGAAGGTGTCATGCAATATCAATTAGGATAATAACCACGACATCGGTGTCTTCCTTACACGGGAGATAAAAAGGGTATAGGCATTTATACGGACACAATTCACAATTATAAATTTTTTTTGTATGCAGTACAGGTCTTACGCCATGGTAGGCAGTTTCCACGGCAGTGCAGTTTCTATACATCATCTTGTTCGGTAAACACGATATATGAAGCCGTTCCACATGATGAAGTATCACAGTAACAGTTTTAGATGGTACTTTGGTAATGTTCACGTATGTTGTTCACAAAGTACATCATATATATTGTTACGAAAGATAATTATTTGCAGAGCTAAACAAGGTCCAGGAGGAATCCACAGAGAAGGACTAGCTGGCGTGTAGTACAGCCGAGCTCACTCTACTACTTTCTCTGGCTCAGTCACGTAGTGCTGCGTCGTTTTCCCCGGGGGCAGACGAATCTCGCTGAGCAACCTAAGGGGGCCTGTGATAGTACTGCTTCAGTCTGGCCACGTGACCAACTTGCGTCGCAGGTGAACGTCGATTACTTGCCGTCACTTTGGCGATGACATAGTTCCCATCACCCAAACGAATGACTATAGCCAATGGCCCCGTGTAAGTGGTGAGAAACTTGCGGTACAATCCCTTTTTGCGAACAGGTGCCCACAACGAAACATGGTCACCGGGAGTAAGGCTAACGAGGATATGCCGGGAATCGTAGCGAGACTTGGTGTGGCCTTTTGAGGACAACCTTCTAAGATGCGCCAGTCGGCGTGCATCTTCAGCGCCACACCGAGTTTGGGCGACTGAAGTATCTTCTTGACACGATAAAGGTAGAGCAGTGGCCAGAAACTTTTCGGGAATGCGTGCATACATCAAGAAGAAAGGCGTATATCCAGGAACTTCATACTTGGCTGTATTGTACACCCATGAGAAAAAGTAAACAGACCAGGGATTTCGCGATAAAACTCATTGTCTCATCTGCCTGTGAATGCAACTTGAAATTAAAGACTGCAGTCCAAACTTGGCTTTAAGAATTTTCTAGTGCCCTCGTCAGTTTCCGTTTATGCGTGTTAATTACAAAGAAATTCTATTTTTTTTCGGGGAACCTATGGTCCGTATAATTTTGCTCACAGGTGTAGTGTACATTACGAAAGGTAAGACGGCATCCCAATTTTTGTGTTCAGCGCCGATATACATTGATAGCGTGTTGGTAAGCGTTCGATTCGCCCGCTCCGTGAGGCCATTGATTCGCGGGTGATAAGGAATGACGGTATGAATAACCACAAAGCCGTAAAAGTTATTCAACGATGTCGGCGGTGAATTGCCGTCCATGATCACTGAGGACAACCTGTGGAGTGCCGTGACGTAGTATGACGTCACGCAACAGAAAGGAAGAGAAATCTATTGCACTGACAGATGTAAGTGCCTCCGTTTCTATGTAGCGAACTAGATAATCGACGCATACTATAATCCAGCGGTAGCCAGCTGACGTCTTTGGGACCGGGCCGAGTAATTCCATACCGGATTTTTCAAAAGGCAATGTCGACGGCCTAGCTGGTTGCAAATAGCCTGCTGGAGTAGTTGTTTGCTTGTTGCACAGGCAAATATATATATTTATATATATATATATATATATATATATATATATATATATATATATATATATATATATATATATATATATATATATATATATATATATATGCCGCGGTGGCGGATGCAGCGGTGGCGTAGAGGTAGAACACCCGCCTCGCGTGCAAGAGGTCCGTGGTTCGAATCCCGGTGCCGGCAATTTTCCACCGGATTTAAAAAAAAACAAATCCGCGTGTTGATAAAATTGCACAAACAGGCCTGGAGTGTGGCCTGATCCCGGTGACCAGAACCGGTAACGCACTCCCTCACCAGAGCAGGATTGGCCACCCTGGTGCAGTACTTGGCCACAACCTCCAAATAAAGTTTGCAGGCACGCCATGGCCACAATTAGTACATGACCGGGGTTGTTGGAGAAGCATGGGAGAGGCCTTTGCCCTGCAGTGGGCGCAACCAGGCTGATGATGATGATATACATGCCGACGTCATCTAAATAGCACACGCAAATTTCCCATCTGAGCATTGCCATTTGTTGGGCATTGTGGTGTCGTCTCCCTTCCGTCCTTGTTTGCTGGCGCTAAATATGCTTTCCCATTTGACTCCACGGAGCACCGTATCCATAAATCACTCGAATGTTGCTGGAGCGTTGCACAAGGCCAAGGGCATAATGTTGAACTCAACGAGGCCGTCAGTTGTTATAAAGGATGTATTTTCCATCTCTGAAGGGTGCATTCGAATTTGCCAATACTCAGACTGTAAATGAACAGAAGAGAAATACGATACGGATGGGAGGCCGTCGACGGCGTCGTGTATTCGTATTCGCCTTTGAGAGTGGAAGGCGATAGACAGCATTCAATGATCTCTGACTGCTTCTCACGCTTCCCGGCAACTGCAGCTTATGTAAGCGCAATGTATTTCCCGAAACGCTGGCGGCGAACGCTATGCACGAAGGCGAGCTTTGTAGGTCTTTTTTTCATGGTATTGCGAGGGACCGAGCGAGCCGCACCATTTCTACTAAGATAGACCTCAAACACTAGCTTAAAAGCGCTATCGCGTTGAAAGGAGTTTGCATTTGAGTTTCCGCGTAGCATAATTATGTTTTCTCGTATATTCAAATTGCAATCCGACGCTATCTTATTTATAATTGTGTGTAAGTCGTATTTACACGAACAATGGGACGCATTTTACTTTGAAGAATTCAATTAGTTCAGCAACGCCTTCGCGCCCCGCGGAGGGCCTGCATAGATCGGAATGCGCGGTTCGAGATGAGTTTCTCGGCTGGAGGCGCCGCCGCCGGCGCCGACACCGGATTTTCTGCGACACGGGGCCCTTAACGCTATCGGGTTAAAACAGGCTGATTTGCAGTATGGTGATAGCTGCTGCTGGTGGACGTGCACTTCGAAAGACCGAGACACGCCCCTTGAGCTTGTATTTCCTGGAGTCCACGCACGTTTGTTTTGCAGGAATTGCAAAGCTTTGCGCGTCCGCGTTGTTCTGGCCGGCATGGCTTTGTGCCGGCGACATTACGCACTATACTTCAGATCAATTCCGTGCAGCACGGGTAGTCAGAACAAGGGGCCAGCCAATAAAAATGAAAGTGCGCGTTCAGCACCTACACCCACATTCACTAAGAGTACTTGTGCTAAAATTGTTCGTAAGAACCAAAGCAAACCAACCCTGATGCTGGACATACTATTAGTGATTGCAGCCTGCCAATGGCAAGGAGCACTTGCGAATGAATAGCTTTGTGAATTCGGCTCATCATTCGTGTCGCCGCCAGCTCTTTTTGTATATCTCATGGTTGCACACAGATCAAGGCCTGTATTCATAAGGCTACCTCCTAAATGACGGAAATGCTGTCTGGGTTCCTCCACCACTGTTTCTTTCGTTATCACACCCATTAGTAGCTACATCTTAAATGGCGGGAACCCGAACTCCAGTAAATTAGGAAACAGTCTTACGTCATTAACATTCACGTATACGGGCCCTAGGCCCACGCTCATAAAATGTCTCTTTCTTAAGAGTCATTAAATGTTGGCCCGGTGTTGCGAATGGCAATGTAGGTGACCGCCTCGCATTTCAGTATGAATCAGCGTAATAACTGCAGAATTGGCGCGGCGATGACCAGTGGCAATCGGCACTTAGCAAGAAAAGTTTTACGAATAAGGGCCACGTTTCAAATAGTGGTAAAAAAACCTGTCTTTGTCCTCATCTGTCGCGGACCAAAAGATACGTTGAAAGATACATGGGATCGAGTTTGCGACGCTGCGCCACACCCTTGGTGCTATAGTGATATTTCTTTCCCTTTAGTTTACAATACCTTTAGTTTATTTTTACATTTATTCCTGAATTAAACAATGCATTTTCCTGTAATTTAGTGTACATGTTCATATCGACCTGTCGTTCGCGTTTTATTTGTATTCTGTGCACGCTTTATTTTTATTCTGGTTTGCAGAGTAGCAAACCGGAGCGCTTCGTCTTTTTAACCTGGTGCCTTTTCTTTATGCTCTTTGTACTCTCTCTCACGTGTACTATTGCGTGCCATCTGCAGAGGGTGCAATAATGCGAGAGCATTACTTAG
Organism: Dermacentor variabilis; assembly: GCF_050947875.1. Taxonomy (NCBI): domain Eukaryota; kingdom Metazoa; phylum Arthropoda; class Arachnida; order Ixodida; family Ixodidae; genus Dermacentor; species Dermacentor variabilis. The sequence goes on along the minus strand of NC_134573.1, from coordinate 182,790,124 downwards.
CTCACTGTACGATCCAGCCGTCATTAGATAGCCACGGCAGAAAATTGGAACACAAATTACACCATCTTCATCTAACTACGAAGAAAGAAGTGGCCACGGTGAAGGCTCGATCCTCTGCCCCATCGCATTGTTACCGCCCCGTAGCCGACCTTGGTAACCGCTGCGCCACCGTTGCATTACACCACCGTTGCAACAGGCAACAGTTGTGTATACCTTTGAGCCTGTGCACGTGGTTGGGCTCTGCCTGGAGGGTGATTCACTAGACGGCACAGCGAGCGGCTGCGGTGCGAGCACGGCGAACTGCAGCCGCTCGTTTTGCCTTTCGATGACGATGACAACGAATAAGATAAAACGCGCTTCAGGTACCCATCGGAAGGCGCCTACGACATCCCCCAGAATATGAGGTGGAGTTCGCCTACGAACCCGATGAAGAAATGTAATGCCAACACCGTGGTGTTGCTCGGAAAAGGGCTGTCATCGCTCGGCAAAGTGGTATAATCGAAAAAGAACAATCAACTCCATGTACGCCAAACATTACTTTAATGAGAACTCAGAAATTGAAACCCATTTAACAGATCGCAATATCATCGGTTTGTCTACTTGCATTGTTGCGATTCCTAAGCTGCTAGATTAATCTGGGAAATATAACACAGCAGCACCATACTCAGCAACGTTTCGCCGCAACACTAAACTCAGCGACAAGTAATACATTTACACATACTAAGAATTGCTTAGGTGCTCCCGTAGATTCTTTTTCAAGGGAAGCTTGTATTGTCTCCCCCGTGTCAGCGTTGGTGCTGCCGTACGAGAAAAAAAAAAAAACTCAAGCAGCGCGAAAATAAATATTGCTTGCTAAGCTGCGGATTTGAACCACCGTTGCGAGAAACCACGCTCAGCTACTACCGGTTCATGGTACCCAGCCTTTAAAGCTGGGTTTTACGTGCGCGATGAAGTAGACGCAGCGCAAGGGGCGAGCTAATCACAAGCATCTCCTCCTTCCGGAGGAGGGAAAGGGTGGCATCGCATGTTCGCTCGCTGGCGCTCGCCGTTTCCCGCCAGTCAGATAAGGAAGGCGCGTTTGGTTCGTGCCGCCGAAAGCAGACTGCGTAGAAGGAACGGCAGCAGGAGCGCGTTCGGCTGAAGAATACGCGGCGTTTCGTGAACGCCGCACGTCGACGCCGCCACGGCTCGTCGTCGACGTGCCGACCTCGCCGTGAAGGAACGCGAAGCCGAGGCGTTACAACGAACTTCGCTTGCACCCCTCCTCACAGTGGTGGAAAGGCGGTCAACTTTTGTTCACACAACTGGGACATGTAATGCCTTGATCTATACTTGAACGTTTTAACTGAGTGATCGCATAGCGTTTTGAACAACTAACTTACAACAACAAGTTAGTTGCGAGTGACGTACAGTTAGTTACGGATGACGCTATCTACTGTACGCTCATTTCTTCACATCCATTCGCGTCTTTCCGCCGTAAGAACTATGGACTAACTAGCCCATCAGCAAGCAGTGAAGCCTTCTGTTATCCATAAAGGTCACGAACGTTGCTGGCAACAGAGTGAAGCAGTGCGCAGAAGCCGTAGCTTCTAGGCCGTGGGGTAGCTAGTGAACCATATCCACATAAGGCTCCATCTGTGCTGCAGGCTGAAATCGCCCAGCGGACTCGATGTCAGGCGGGACGCTAAGGAATTGCGCTTTTATTTTTACCTTTAGCCTTACACTATCTTGTCCCGTAAAGTGTTTTCCAGAGAGAGTTTCCAAGCTATTTCCTGGCGAGTCACACTGCCGAACTCACGTTCGGCATCCAAGATTGCCGGTACTTTCCTCCAGTGCCGGCGTTGTCCCTTTGTTCTCTGTTTACCGCCCGCGGGATGTAAATACAATCGGGGAAGAGCCACATTGCCGGAAAAGCTGCTGCCGTGCACACGCTGGCGCAGTTTGTTTTTCGATCCTTTTGGAGGCGATCGAGGGCAGATCGCATGCTGGTGGAACAGGAGACCAGGTTTCTATTTCAGGGAAGCCGTTATTCGATGTGACCTTGTGCTTTGAAGTAATCGAGTATTGTAGTTGCGGGAACCATGCATCCGTGTTGTTGTACGTAAACATACATAGCGACAACGTTGGCATGGCTTGATTCAGTGTACAAGTGGCTAAAGTGGGGCTCAATTTAGCGTACGTAGTAATAAAGGTCTTGCCGCATGAGCTGATGTTTCTTGCCGGGGGCCTGCTGTCCGTTTCTAAGTGTGGTTTTTGTACACGTTGACGTCGGAAACTGTACGTGCCGCCATGGTCTGTACGCTCCGAGAATGAAATCTGTTCTCAGGGCCAGCGCATAACGCTGTTACCTTTATTATGAAATATTTCGCTTAGAACAAATACAGCTTGCCTAGTTTTTCGTTGAACAGCCATATGCGTTTTCTTTTATTCCTAAAATATCAGTATGTCCCATTCTTTCTTTTTTTTTACGTTTAGGGCCTCTGCCTTCTACGTTAACTCTGGATGCCCAAATTCGCTATTAAATCAGCAAAGTGTTACAAGAAACTGTTAAACGTCGAGCTGTAAAGTTTGGCGTTTTTATTTTCCTGCGGGAGATCTTTGGTCAATGCTGGGTTAGTCGGATTAAAAGCCCTTTCAAGGCTTTTCCTCTCACTACTTGTTACTGACCGTCTTTCCCCTCGCGAACCATGTACATCGCCGTCTAGGGTTTATACTATAAGCATTCGTGAAAAGGGACACAGAGGCATGGGCACTTCACGCAAAAACACGTACGTGCATTCAATTTAAAAATTTCATTAACCTTTAACTGTGCAAGCCTTTCAGCATGTACTTTTTGATGACCTTATACCCTAGAAAGGCTTATGACTAACAAACCCTATCAGCATCGGTATTAGAGAACGATACTGTTAGGCAAACACAAAAAAAGAACGCTTCTGCACGTAATTTTGTTTGTGAACTACATATCGTGGAGACCAGGGAAGAGCACGACAACGTGACAGAGGTGGATCTCGCCGTAATTCTTTTACCCTGATTCAACGACTAAGGTTGGTACAGTAGTAGCACTCACCGTCTTGTAGAACATGCAAGACATTCGGTCCTCATCCTCGCCCTGCGGACAGTCGATGAATCCGTCGCACAGGACGTGGTCGTCGATGCACCGGTACCGCCCCATCCGGTCTGGCGAAGGGCACGCGAACCGCTCCATTCCGTCCTCCGCGCTCGGACACTCTGCAACGAAAACCAGGGACCGTGTGTCGTCATGTCACAACAGTGTAGGACGCATTTGTTTATTGCTGAGTATGCTCAACGCTAATTCTGGGCTTTTCAATCAGTCTAGCCTTTTAGTAGAATTTGTGTGACAGCAATCAGAGCTCACGTAATTGCTCCGTGCAACTATTTTTCCGCTTCCCCTCCAGAATACGTGCGTTAACAAACAAACAAACAAACAAACAAACAAACAAACAAACAAACAAACAAACAAACAAACAAACAAACAAACAAACAAACAAACAAACAAACAAACAGACAAACAAACAAAAACAAATATTGCGAATGTTATTTATTACATTTGCTCTAGTGTTGGTGACCAGTGATGACTATGTTTGATGTTTTCATTGCATTTATTTAGGGTAGTCAACCAGAGAACATATTGGTGCTGTACAGTTAATTGCCCTCCGGAACCCTCCCCCCCCTCCCCCCCCCCAGAAACTCCACCGGAGTTGCTAAGTATGCGTAAGCATACCCCCAAATTTCAGTTGGCCCACCCCGAAATTTAAGCCGGCCCACCCCTAAAATTCAAGTTGGCCCCCCCCATATTTCTGTTGGCCCACCCCTAATTTAAGTTGACCCACCCCAGATCTTAATTGGGCCACTCCGAATTTCAAGTTGCCCCACCCCCAAATTCCACTTGGCACACCTCCAAATTTCTAGTCGACCCAACTCAAGATTTCATTTCGCCCACCCCTACTACAGTGGAAACTTGATTCGACCACGCTCTAATTATTTCGTTAAATAGGGACGTTTGCAAAATCGAGAAAATAATTTTTCGGTCGTTCTAAATCTAAAATTGTAACGTAGCGACACGCGAACGTCACCGTGGCATGCTATGTGCCACTAATCCGGCCACCTGCTGCGTAAACCAGAGGCAACCACCGCCGCGCTTACTGAGGCGGCGATTAGTCCGCATTTCCGTGCATGGGCGCGGCGTGCAGCCGCGGCAAAATAAAGCTAGGGTCGTGACCACGGTGCCTGGATGTTTCAAGGAATCAGCGTTAGAGTGCACGCTCGAAGAAAGACCAGTCTGTGTCAAAATTAGGAAGAAATCACCGCTCTTCTTACTCATTTCTTCAGGAAAAACTTCGTTAAATTGAGTTCGTTCAAGTTAGTTTCGTTAATTCGGGTCCATGCCAAGATTGAACCCTCTGCATGGGTACCTGCCGAGCAATGGAAATTTGTTCGTTAGATCGGGAAGTTCATAAAATCAGGTCTCGTTAGATCGAGTTCAAATTGTATACGGTTCCCCGTGCATCTTCTAAGAAGACCTATGTATCTCTATATATCTCTATTTATTTTCTTATTTTTTAAGGTCTTCCTTATCTCTTATGAAGCTACCAATCATCGGCATTTACACTAATGTAACGATTAAATGTCCTAAATTTGGAAATTACGTTTTTTTTGCAGATACATATTTTTGCATTACACTTTTCGCGTGACGGGGATGGGGTGCTCGTCAAAGAATGCTTACATTAAAATACAAGTCACTGCACCTTGAGCCACAGAGAAACAGCCATAAATAGTACACCGATTGATGTCAGCAGATTTTCGACACCGTGGTTTAGACCACGCTGAGAATTGGTGATTGACCGGTGTTTTTTTTTCTATTGTTGTAAACCGTATAAAATATTTTGAAGAACGATTTCGAATTCGCTTGAATTTCGCTTCACGGGACACTATTTCAAAATTCATTTTTCCAGCGCAAAATTGCATCCCACCTGCTATATTGATCAGGATTCAGATGAGGCTCTTCATAATCTGAAGGGTTGCGTTTAAAGCGTTCTGAAGACGCGGCCTGACACGCGACTTCAACTGCGGGACTTTGTTAGATAGTGAAGATGCCCCTACTCTCAACTGCGCCCCACAAAGGCGCTTATAGCGTGACAGATTTCCTGCAGTATGGAAGCCTCAGTGATACTCTGCAAATAAATTCTGTGTTAATGCATTTCGAGCATACGTGTGCGTTAGTGTGTGTGCGCGCGTATGTGTTCCTCATCATCTCATATAGAGTTGAGAGAAAACAAAGGAAAGGCAGGGAGGTTAACGCGAAAAAGTCCGGTTTGCTACCCGGCACGGGGAAAGCGGATTTAAAGAGATAGGAAGGGAGGGAGATGTGTGTACAGAGACGGAAATTGGCGCACAAAGTTGCAGCGGCAAACGTCACTGTCACCGCGTATCTTCCAGGTCCGTACTGACGTACCACAGGAAGCGAACTAGCCTTCTGGGTGCCTTCAGCGCACACGTCAGTTGTGACCACTGTCAAAGTAATTATTTGCTCTCACAGTGGTCAGCTGTCCCGTGTCTGTAACGTAAGGCACAGTACCTGCCTCTCTGTATGCTACAACGTGGGCAGAAGCACATAAGATGGGAAGTTGTTTTTTCGCAGCCGGAAGTATTACAAGCAGGGTTCTAGGCCCATCCAATTTTGCAACTATGTATGAGCATGACTAAATAAACGCGACACCGAGCTGCAGCCGGTACAACAGAGTTTTTTCGCGCCTTCGCAGCTCTAGTGATAAGTGGACCATCAAGTTACTAGTGAATGTAAGTGACTCTTCGTGGAATTAGTCGACTTACGTTAAGCCAAGGTACGATCGAGTGCTATGAAGCAAAGTGTATTTTCTGCGTATATTCTTGCGAATGGAATTAGCACATACCTGCAATTTTTGTGACCAAAAGAAGCGCATTCGTTGATGCGATCACCTCCACACACAACCGCGATATTAGTGGCTACCTGCAAACCACATTGTGCCGGCAGCCACTACTGCAGTATATCGTGTTTCTGTTTTGTTCGTCGATGGTGAAAACTTATCTCTCTGACACAATTTGCTCATAAGAACCACAGCGCCATTGACCTTCGTACAGTTTAGAGGGCTGCCCTTGACTAAAAGAAGGTGGTCCGATGATGACGTGGCTCTTGAAGAATAAATGCGAGTGCCGCTCGCTGCGTGAAAAGTTCCCCTCCCGTAGAACTTCTTTGAGAGGACGTCTTGATCTTCATTTCAACAAACTTCGCTGAAATAACCACTGCGCCGGTCATACTAGTAGAAGTAACAGAGCCGTTAGTATAAACGTAAAGTCGAGTGCTGTGCACATCGTATGAAAATTGCGGCGTTGCTTGTTTTAACAACGCTAACACCACTCCAGCTTTTCTTTTGAAGCCAGGAATATTGAGGTGTATACCTTAGGTTGTTGCATTCAGCACAAAGGCGACGGTGGCCTTGATGTAAAATCTGATGGCAGACCGCCGTAGTGCACTGAAGAGCAGTTATGTGGGCGTACGTTGTACACGGTGCTCTTTTAGGCAGGCAAGCCAGACGGTGCGATGGACGCCGAGCAAGTTGTTTCATGCCGAGTACCGTGTTTCGCGAAATGCGTCCGAAATTTCTTTAAAAATATAGATGACATAATTAAATGGTTCCCCCTGAATTCCTTTTACCATGAAAGCACACACTTGAAAAATGACTGGATGTACTAATTAGAAAAGTAGTTTTGCAAATAGGTCTATTAACTAAAGGATCCATGTGATTGATTTCAATTGAAGGCTTGAAATACGCCATTCAAAGAGCTGATAATCGTATCCAGAATTGAAAAATACTTTGCGCTGATAATTTATTCAAGCGTAATGAACTCAGGCCAATTTCCCACAGAAGAAACGAAAGTTACCTGGCGAACAACGCACCTGTCGCTCCCTTAGTAGACACCCATGGCTGACATGACTGCTTACGCCTCAGCATTAGGCGAGCATGAAGCGAGCAATATTGCGGCTCGATAAGGACCCTGATAAGGACGCCGATAAGGATGCCGAAAGAAAGAGTCCGCCTCCATCGCACTCTGTGAAAGTGGATGTACAGCGAAGCTGGTGTGGACGTTAGACGAGATTACACAAGCACCACCACCACAAGTTCCCGCGCGCACATGCATGTGCAGAAGTGCAGCGTACACCTTCATTCTGCTAGGCCATCCGCCAAGCGCCTTATTGAACTAAATTAATGTTTAAAAGTGAATTGCGTCAGAAAATGCGTGAAGTAGGACTTACACACAAACTAAAGACATGGTAGCTTCGGACTGTAATATGAATATATTAAAAAACATATTTCTGTTTAGAAAACGTTTATTTCAAGAAAACACGATACGAACATTGATTCCACCTGGACGACAACATATACAAAGTGCGGAGCATTTTAAAAGAAATTGCCGAGACCGCACTCACCGAAATATTGACACGTGTACTCATCTTTATCGGGCGACCACATTTCGCCGCCTAACAAATGTTATCGCACAGCGCAGGACGCGCCTGCATGTAAAAGAAGTTTCTGGAATGTTATCGATGGTTCCGTCCCCTGTCTTTCACCGCAACTTGTGTTATCTGATTTCATCGCGTGACGCGAATGGTACAGAACTTTGTGGAAGGCACGCGGGTCCCAACGATTAGTCTGGAACATTCGATGACTGCTGTATAAGAGCCGACGCGCTGGACCCGCTGATCAGATTTTTCGACGATCGCCGACCGTGTTCGCCGCTATCGTTGTGCTATAAGTGTAGCCTGTTTTTGTGGGCACAGGTTCGCCCAATAAAAGTTAGTTTGGTCTTTCACAATATTGCTACTGTGTTCTTGGACGTCACCACTACGTGACATCTGGTGGAGGTGCTGGGTTAAGTCCGGTCATGAACGGTAATTCTTGCCATGCAGATCCCAGTCGGCGTAATGAGGTGTCCTCCAGCGGTCCCAATTTGAGGGCCTTCCCATGCAGTCTTAACTTTCCTCAAATGGGCGGCGATGGGTCCACTCATGGCGGAGTAATCGGCTTCTGTGTCTACTAAGGCGGTGACTGCGTGGCCTTCGAGAAGCACGTTGAGGTCGGTGGTTCTTTCTCTTGGGACACAGTTAGGTCTTGGCGTCGGATCACGGCTGCGTCGCGTTGACCTGTGACTGGTACGTGGCGTTGTCAGGTTGTCTTTCGTAATCGTACTCTTTGCTTCCACACTTCGTCGGGACGGCGGCGTGTCGTTATGTCGTCGAGGTAGTATATTCGGCGTCTTCGTCGGCGGCGGAGGATCTTCGTCAGTTCGACGAACCGCAGTCGCACCTCCATCGGTTGCTGCTTTTAGTTTTCCGGATATGGGCTGACGGACCGGCCCCGTGCTGGGCCAGTGTATGGTCGGCGCTGCGGCGACCATACCATAGTGAAGAAAAAGGACGGAACCCTACGTTTCTGGGTCGATTATCGTCGACTGAACAAAATCACGAAGAAAGACGTATACCCTCTCCCACGGATAGACGACGCATTGGATCGGCTCTGCAATGGTAAATACTTCTCATCGATGAACCTCAAGTCTGGCTACTGGCAAATAGAAGTCGACGAAAAGGATCGCGAAAAGACCGCCTTCATCCCGCCAGACGGCCTCTATGAGTTCAAGGTTATGCCATTTGGACTGTGCTCGGCGTCTGCAACGTTCCAGCGCGTGATGGACATGGTTTTAGCAGGATTGAAGTGGCAGACCTGTCTTGTTTACTTGGATGACGTCGTCGTCTTCGCCGGAATTTCTACGATCACCTTAAGCGGCTTGCGACAGTATTAGAGGCCATCAAGTCATCAGGGCTCACTCTGAAGCCGGAAAAGTGTCGCTTCGCTTACGATGAGCTTCTATTCCTAGGCCACGTCATCAGAAAATCTGGGGTATGCCCCGACCCGCAGAAGACAGCTGCCATCGCAAAGTTCCCGCAGCCAATCGACAAGGAGGCAGTGCGCAGGTTCCTTGGCATGTGTGCCTACTATAGGCGCTTTGTCAAGAACTTTCCACGCATCGCGGAGCCGCTAACACATCTAACGAAATGTGATGTCGAGTTCAAGTGGGAAACGCCGCAGGCCAAATCATTTCAAGAACTCAAACGACGCATGCAGTCGCCGCCGGTACTTGCACACTTCGACGAGGACGCCGATACTGAAATCCACACTGACGCCAGCAGCCTAGGCCTCGGTGCCATCCTAGTCCAGAGGAAAGACGGACTTGAACGGGTTATATCTTATGCTAGCCGGTCGCTGTCAAAAGCGGAAGGCAACTACTCTACGACTGAAAAGGAATGCCTCGACATCATTTGGGCTACAGCAAAATTCCGCCCTTACCTCTATGGCAAGCCATTCAATGTCGTCAGCGACCATCACGCGTTGTGTTGGCTAGCTATCTTAAAGGACCCTTCAGGACGGCTAGCGCGGTGGAGCCTCAGACTGCAAGAATATGACGTCACCGTAATATACAAGTCCGGAAGAAAACACTCTGACGCCGACTGCTTATCACGCGCCCCCATCGATCCCCCGCCGCAAGACGACGAGGACGACGACGCCTTCCTTGGAATACTAAGCGCGGAAGACTTCACTAAACAGCAGCGAGAAGACCCGGAGCTAAAAGGCCTCGTCGAGTATTTCGAAGGGAACACCGACGTTGTCCCTAGGGCATTTAAGCGCGGGTTGTCTTCGTTCACGCTACAAAACAACCTGCTTGTGAAGAAGAACTTCTCTTCAGTCCGTGCCAGCTACATTCTTGTTCTACCGTCAGCGCTGCGTGCAGAAGTACTGCACGCCTTACACGACGATCCAACCGCTGGGCACCTCGGATTCTCGCGGACGCTGTCGAGGATACAGAAAAGGTATCACTCGCCGCGTCTGACCACCGACGTCGCCCGTTACGTCAAGACATACCGAGACTGTCAACGACGCAAGACACCACCGACAAGGCCAGCGGAATTACTACAGCCGATCGAACCCCCTCGTCGACTATTCCAGCAGATTGGGGTGGATTTGTTGGGGCCGTTTCCGACGTCAACATCCGGAAATAAGTGGATCGTCGTGGCGACGGACTATCTCACCCGCTTCGCTGAAACTAAAACTCTACCAAAAGGCAGTGCCGCCGAAGTGGCGAAATTTTTCGTCGAGAACATCCTGCTGCGACATGGTGCCCCAGAATTCCTCATCGCCGACAGAGGAACGGCTTTTACAGCAGCGCCCACCCAAGCCATTCTGCAATATAGCCACATAAGCCACAGGAGGACAACTGCCTACCATCCGCAATCGAATGGTCTCACGGAGCGCCTGAACAAGACCCTCGCCGACATGCTAGCGATGTACGTCGACGTTGAGCACAAGACGTAGGATGCGGTCCTGCCGTATGTAACCTTCGCCTACAACACGGCGGTGCAAGAAACAACACAGATCACGCCGTTCAAGTTGGTTTACGGCACAAACCCGACGACGACGCTCGACGCCATGCTGCCGCACGTCACAGACCAGGAGAATCTTGACGTCGCTACCTATCTCCAGCGCGCCGAAGAAGCCTGAAAGCTCACCCGCCTACGTATCAAGAACCAGCAGCGTACCGACAGCCGACACTACAACCTCAGACGACGCTTCGTCGAGTACCAGCTAGGCGACCGTGTTTGGGTATGGACCCCGCTACGCCGACGAGGACTCAGTGAGAAACTACTCCGACGCTATTTCGGACCCTACAAGGTCATCCGATGTTGTAGCACTCTGGACTATGAGGTCGTGCCAGACGGCATTTCGCATTCACAGCGGCGCCGCGCACGATCTGAAGTGGTCCACGTGGTGCTCCTTAAACCCTTTTACGGACGCCGACGAACTTCCTTATTTTTGTTGTTTTCTTTGCTACGAGAGCTTTTGTTTATTACTTTCGTTTGTTTGCAGCATCGGGTCGATGCTCTTTAAGAAGGGGTTAATGACACGGGTACTTCTCTTTATCGGGCGACTACGTTTCGCCGCCTAACAAATGTTATGGCACAGCGCAGGACGCGTCTGCATGTAAAAGAAGTTTCTGGAATGTTATCGATTGTTCCGTCCACTGTCTTTCACCGCAACTTGTGTTATCTGATTTCATCGCGTGACGCGAATGGTATAGAACTTTGTGGAAGGCACGCGGGCCCAAACGATTAGTCTGGAACATTCGATGACTGCTGTATAAAAGCCGACGCGCTGGACCCGCTGATCAGATTTTTCGACGATCGCCGACCGTGTTCGCCGCTATCGTTGTGCTATAAGTGTAGTCTGTTTTTGTGGGCACAGGTTCGCCCAATAAAAGTTAGTTTTGTCTTTCACAGTATTGCTACTGTGTTCTTGAACGTCACTACCACGTGACAATATAACCACGTAGATCCACGGAAACGCACAGTTACACATAAACTAATTGCCGCAATATATAATATGATATGGAGTATATACAGTGCACAGAATGGTTATGTACAATGATGATGTGGCAGAAGCATATTACTTCTTTCGTAGTGATGCTACCAGATTTACATATACAAAAATTATCATGCATACAAGAACACGCGCATGCAGAAATCACCGGCGCCTACATACTATGTACATTGAATGAATGCTTTTGGTGGCCTGGCTACAAGAACCGGGCTGGTCGAAAATGAGGCCTTACACGTCATCAGCCCCTGACTGAAAACGGCATGACCACTGTCGAAGAAGCTCCTCTGACAGAAACGACAGTAGCTCAGAGTAGAGCCTCTCCAGAAGTGGAAGCACTGCGTCGACGATGACCCGCGGAAACTGCCTCGCACCGGTTACGGCATAGACAAAATGTCCCCGCAGCCACTAAATGTCACACGAAGCGGGCACGTGAGCAACGACCGGATGTAACAAAGCGATTAACTCCAAGTCCACAGAAACCAGCATGCACGGCCCTTTAAAATGCCCTAGCATGACGCATTGCAGAAGCACATGCTTGTTGGATTTAAAGGGGGCAACTGGGACACAGAAAAGATGGCGCATATAATGCAAAAGTATGGACATTTGGGCGAGTTGGTGCGGTAACATATTCTTGGTTTATAGCGCGGTGGGACACAGACGAAAGCTATAACCAGACAGGGCGAGCGCTCGCCCTGTCTGCTTCTAGTCTTCGTCTTTGTCCCACCGCCCTATAAACCAAGAATATTGAACCATACCCCATCGGTACAGTCTGTCACGCGTTGGGGACACTTGCCATCGTAGACACAAGACGAAGTCACGTAGATGGCCAGGCAGGAAGGACGCCGTTATTATTGGAAAGGACGCCATGACACATTATTGTAACGTGTGTGGTGCGCTTGGGGAACCAGATGAAGCAGTAAGGCTGACATTGTATCCACATTACGTTGTTGAAGGACGTCTACATCAGGACATGCCTGTTGTACGTGGCGCTAAAATGTCACGGCCGTAGAGTGAAATGCAGGTGTTTTTAACACTTGTGGCCTGCGACCTAAGTGTACGCCGGGTAACATGTAACGAATTTTTGTGCCGAGAAAATAGCAGGCGAGGTCACGCGCGGGACACTGATTAGGCTGTAACAGGCGGGGAATAAATCACCGAGCAAGCAGCCTGCAGCGGACAGGCACTGACGGGAACGCGAACCCACCGCGAGAGCGTGGTTGCCCAAGCGCCACGCGACAGACCAGTTCTGTGCTGCCTGACAAGAAGAAGGAACCAAGAAGGGGCTGCAATGACCTGGTAACCCCTAATGGTGGCTGTACGACGAAACAGGCGTGCCACACAAATACAAACTGTGCTAAGTACCTTCTTTCTAATATAGGTAAATCCTACCCTTGAACCTTTCGAACATTTCGCCTTACATCTTCACGAATTTAAAGTCACACAGAGTATTATGCTATCATAGGTGGAATCAAGGCTTGATATACGAACAGAATCGCTCTTTTGAAGGTGTAAACGGGTCTTAGGCGCATCAGGAGGGAATATATGAGCAAATAGCAACATTTTGAAGAAATTAGCGCAGCGCATGAAGTATTTTGGCGCTCAGTGAAAATTCGGAGGCTATGGTATAAGCTATCTTCGTTCCTGAGATACAATGTGATGTCATCGGCGAAGCCTGTCACCTTCGCAACTCTTCTACCAGGCAGTGGCAGACCGCGTACGTAAAGGTCTCTCAGTACTGTGCGCAAAAATGGTTCAAGGCTGAGCACAAAGAGTACTGGGGGCAGAGAGCATCCTTGGCGAACACCATAAGTAAGGGAGAATGGTGCCGTTTCACGACCATCAAGAAACAATGTACTTCGGATATTTAAATAGGCCTTCCTAATACGTTCAACAAAATTTGACGAAAAGCCACACGAGGTCCGCGCACTAAACATGTAGCTATGTTCAAGGTGATCGAATGCCTTTTCTTGATCTAGTGAAACTAAGAGACCACGTGCTGACCTGGTTAGTGTGTACGTCATTACGTCACTGATAACGAACGAAAGACTGTGTATCTCTCTGCCAGGGACTGAGCATGCCTGATGGTGTCCTATTAAGGAAGGCAACAGGCTTCCCAAGCGTTGGGTGAGAACAGCTGGGAAGGTTTTGTAGTCAACGTTGAGAAGCGTGATTGGTCTCCATTGCTCTGGACGAACTGATGAAGGATCATGCTTAGGATCAGCACAATACGACCGTCGCGAAAACTAGACGGGAATTCAAAGTTATCAAAGCAGCGGCTAATAATAGATACGAAAGAGGCACCAATATTTTCCCAGAACGTTAGATCAAACCGAACGGCTAACCCGTCTGGCCTTGGGGCCGAGCTACGCTTCATGGAAGATAATGCCGCCTTCACCTCATCAGCTGACGTTCGTGCACAAAGATAGTCAGCGACTTCCGGTGGAATCTGAGGCAGCCCACTAAGCATTGTACGAGACCTTTGAGTACCATGATCTACTTGCACAGTGGTACGCACCATGTTTTCAAAATGAGTTACAAAGTTTGAATAATCAAGTGCGGGAGGCGATATAACAGGAAGTGCTCTTGTGGTCGCAGAACTTAATAGATTGAGCTGTTTAAAAAGCGAGTTTTTGCAAAGGGACGAACTTCAGTGTGTGCGCACGGATTACATGTGCATCGCCAAGCAGCAGCTGACAAAGATGATGCTGCGATGAGGCGTTGGAAACGTCTCCGTAGCTCACGCTGCCATGACCGCATGAGCGTATTCAGTTGATTGACCCAAAGGGCAATACGGAGCTTCGTAGCAGTATCTGCTAGATCTCGTTACGTACTACGTCGTCTGAGTGCACTTCCTTCAACTGAACAGTGTAAGTTCAACTGCACCTTGAGGTCGTCCCATGGCTCTGCGTCAGATCCTGAAAAAGAGGCGCGCAGGACTCTTGAAAAACTAGAGCCCGAGCGGGCGTGGTGTAAAACGCGCATGTCGAGGCGCTAATGTTTCATTGATAAGGAAGCAGGGAAGCAGACTTCAAGCATAACTGGTGTATGATCGGAAATATAACTAGTAGAGAGGGTAAAGTTATCACATCAGATTGAGACATAACTGAGCTAAATTGCTTGGCACATAGGCACGGTATACTCTGCTTGACGACGCGCCGCGTTGCCACGCCCAGACGAACGAAGGTCCCTGATAGACTCGATATGCATCCAACAATGAAAAGTGCTGGACTAGAAGACGCAACTCCCGTGCGCTACAATCAGGTCGACCCCAGCCCGGCCTTGCACATCTGCTAGCATGTCTAAAGCACAGTCGAAATCCCCAACAAGCAGTACGTGACGACCATCTAGGAAATACACCTCCAGGTCGTGAAAAAAACTCACTAGACTTAATGGCCGGCATTGGTCCGTAGATTCACAAAATACGTAACTTTAATGAACATAGCACACAGTCAAATGCCAATATCTGCCCTGCCCCATAACAAAAAGCATGATGATTTTTCAAGATAACTCTATTGAATATAATGATGCCGACCCCACTAGAGCATGGTGTCATGAAAGGAAAAAAGAACAATCGAGGTTGAACGTGCGTTTGAAAGCAAGAACATGTCCAATGGTGAAAAAAAAATTGTTTCTTGCAAACACAGAATGTCGCAATTTTTATCGTGGGCCACACTGATAATTTGAGCTTGTCTTATAAAACTTCGAAGCGCCTGTGCGTTTAGTGAAATAATGTTCAGGGTGTGAGCCCTATTTAGTCATAAATGTATCACCACACTGGGCTGGTCGTGTTGTTAAAGTCGGCGCCACGGGAACAAGTCCAGGGGACATGCGTTACATACGTCACAAGACACACTTCGCCTCTCCCAAAGAAGGCCGAGATTTCTTCGGTAGCTGTAACTTGGCGCGGCGATCCGGGGCGCCGTTTGAGCCAGAGGCGTCTGGGCACGCGTTACTTCTCGTGGGACCACCATTTCTGCACCGAATCCAGCCAGGTTTGGCGAAAGTCTAACGCTGCTGTCAGCTCCAAGGCTGAAGCCATTTTCTAGCGTTACAGCGTTACAGATACTTTCAAAGTGAGCAGGGCATTTTTTGATCGCCCTTTATAGGTTCAAAACTATAGGGTGAGGGTTCATTGTGAGCTTGGTAACAGCGTAAGACAAGATACGAACAAAAGGAAGGTGACAAGTACCAGGAATCTATTCACGTCTACACGGGTGGTTCTGTAGTCAAAGAAAGTGCGTCTGCAGCTTATGTTATACCATCCTCAGGGGTAGAGTACGCTTGTCGACTAGGACACACGTCGTCACCAACAATAGCGGAATTAGTGGCAATTCTCCAAGCCACTCATTTTATCAAAAGATATGAGACACCAACAAAGTGGGTAATTTGCACGGACTCTTTATCGGCTTTAGCATGTCTTGAAAATATTGATGACAGCCAACCACACGCACGAATGACATACGCAATACTGAAGAGTTTAACTCAGGCTAATGAAAGGAAACATGAAGCGATATTACAGCGAGTTCCGGGCCATGCTGGTACAGCAGGCAACGAACTAGCGAACTCATTGGCAAAATCAGCCCATAAAGATGCAGAAATTGAACTCATCCCTTTATCACCGATGGTCACAAAACGGATACTGAGAGTACTAAAGAAAGACTTGTGCAGGTCAACATGGTTTAATGAAAACACAAAGGAATCAATACCTTACGAAGTAGACCCTCACCTCGAATACCAGTTGGATTTACAACTTTCTAAAAGTGCCGAGACACTAATTCACCGACTGCGCCTTGGGACAGCATGCACCAAACATGTCCTGCATCGCATCAAACGGGCTCATTCCCCGGCTTGCTCCTCTGGTCACGACGATAAGGATGTTCGCCATCTACTCATCGAATCCCCCATATACGAAATAGAAAGACAGCAGCTAGAACAAGAGCTACACTCCATCGATCCTCACCGGCCTTTCTCACTCGCAAAAGTGCTGGGCCCATGGCCATCGAAAATAGCCCAGCGAAAAGCATTGAATGCAATTGAACATTTTTATGAAGACACAGCCATGCTCAACAAATACTAGGTATTGCATTGAATACCTAGTAATGTAATGCCCTCGGGCCCTTAAGGTTGAATAAATGAAATGAAATGAAATAATCACACGATGTCACTAAAACATTCTTCTATTATTTGTAATTATTAGTGCTTGTACATTACGTGTTATACAGTTTTTGTTGTGCGTGATTATTAATGCTTGTACATTACGTGTTATATGTCTTTTGTTGTTGTGCGTGAATTATTTTAACACTGTAATTCCTCATCTGTTTATATGCTCATCGAGGTCTACATCATGGCCGTTTGTGTGTGTTTGTGAGTGTTTATGAACTCATTGTGGAGCAACTTGCATTTGACTTTTACACTGGGATGTTCATAGGCGTATAGGACTGTGCTGTGCCTTTCTCACCCTATGAAGTGATTTTTCCTTTTTTTTCATTTTCCAAGATATTTTTTTATGTCGTTGTTTCTGCTATGAGAAAAGGAGTAGCCGTCACCATTATAAGGTGACTACGTCTCTTTCTTTTATTTTCATTTCAATAAAACGAAAACAAAGGAAGTCAAAAACGACGACGCGGCGCCGCGCCGTCGTTTTTGCCTTCCTTTTGTTCACCTTTCTTTTGAACTTCCGCGCCCTCTTCCGGTTACTCGGAAGAGGGCGCGTTTATTGAGCTGCAACAACGAATGAATAGATAGATAGATAGATAGATAGATAGATAGATAGATAGATAGATAGATAGATAGATAGATAGATAGATAGATAGATAGATAGATAGATAGATCTGACGACCGCTTTGCTCACGCGTCCATTGGTTCGTACAATTGTGATAAAGTCTGTATACTGGTGGCTCCATTAGCACCGAATATGTGCCCACATTGCAGGGCAGCTGTAAAGAAATGAGGACGCAGCGAGAGAGAGTGAAAGAAAAGCGCGTAATTTCTTGGCCCACGCTGAGCGAAGGGGAAAGGAAGTGTCGGAAAAATAAAGACACGACGACACCATGAATAACGATGCGAGTTGTACGATGCCTGGCGCACAGCTGCGCTCATTTGCTGCTCCGAGGTGGTGGTTCGGTCGACAGACTTTTATTTTGCCGGCCACGTCCGAGGGTGCGTATCGTTCTGCGCTACCTCGCTATTCTGCTTTTTTTTATCCCTCATCCCTCTCTCGCTGCTACGTTCCTTTTCATTCTCATGGCACCGGCGCTCATGAATAATTCTCTGGGCATCGAAAATCAGCTCGCCCGCAAGAGCGTGAGAGTAACAAGCATAACGCATAGCTTCAGAACACTGGTGAAAGAGGGGAGACAGTGGGTACAATTGGGAGGCAGGAAAGGCGGCGTCAAAGAAAGAAAGGGCAATATTAAAAAAAAAAAAAATGCGTGCCAGTATATGGATTCCGTTGTGGTGTCGTTTAATTCGTGGACTTTTTATTCTTTTTTGCTGGCTAGTTAAAGTATGTACTTTTGGCTTTTCGATTTCATTGTTCCGTGACATTTGTTCCTGTTGATTCCTACGTTTCCTAAAGTAAGTTGGAAAGAACTCTCGAAACGAAGAAAACGCCTCGGGTCATTCGAACACTAGGAATTTCGCAGCTGTTATGACGCACTTCATTCCGTGAAATGCGGACACCCTTGTGGAAGTACAGGAAATAAGCTGAGCCGAGGCCATATTCACACAGCCGTGAGTGTGCAAGAACGGCTGGTGGTTTGCGTGAGTCCTGGCTCGAGGAATCGTAGCTTGTTGCGATTTGCAAACGCACGTGTCGTGGCCACCCGCAAACGCTTGCTGCATGCTCTCAGCGAACATCTCTTCGAATGTGGCTTCTGATTGAACGTTTCGAGCCGTAGCTTCCACATAAGGGACCCAGTTTTGCAAGCACTAGGCAACGTTTAAACTGTTGCCCAATTTTGACACTATTAGCGGCGCACATGTGAATTGTTCGTTCAAGTTCGCGGTAGATTCACACGAAATAGGAATGAGCGAAATATTGCCACGTCGAGTTCTTTTTCTATTGTGAAGAACAAAAACGACAAATTGACTGCAGCCTAACGGACATGTCCATTCTGCGCCAATATCCAAGTCCGCTTCACTTTCTTTTATTTCTGCTTTGGACGCGACGGACAAGTACTGTGTGCTGCAGACAGTGCGGCAAACCAAAGGTTTCAGAATACTTGGTTTTATGACGCAGATGTATGGAGGCAGATTATGCGAGGCTTTAAATGGGATAGGGCGAGCAGCCCGCCGTGGTTGCTCAGTGGCTAAGGTGTTGGGCTGCTGAGCACGAGGTCGCGGGATCGAATCCCGGCCACGGCGGCCACGTTTCGATGGGGGGCGAAATGCGAAAACACCCGTGTGCTTAGATTTAGGTGCACGTTAAAGAACCCCAGGTGGTCAAAATTTCCGGAGTCCTCCACTACGGCGTGCCTCACAATCAGAAAGTGGTTTTGGCCCGTAAAACCCCAAATATTATTATTATAGGACGAGCAAATAAAGGGGCAAGCTTTTTGCTCTGCATCGTCTGTCTTCTTTTTCCAGTAAGCGGTGGCCACCTCGCAGTTTTAATCATGGGAACGCATCATATATCCAATGAGGCAGAAAATCCGACGTGGTCAAACGATAGTACCAAAGTGACCGACGGCGCAAAAATAAAAAAAAAAGAAGAACGTCAGAAAATGCTCGAATTGGCGTCATACTTCTCAGGGAACGTCTTGTAAACAAAGTCAAGTAATTAATTAACTCATGGGGTTTTACGTGCCAAAAGCATGACCTGATTATAAGGCACGCCGTAGAGAGGGTCTCCGGGTTAATTTTGACCACCTGCGGTTCTTTGACGCGCACCTAATGCACAGTACACGGTTGTTTTCGGTCCCATCGAAATGCGGCCGCTGCGCCGGGATTTGATCCCGCGACCTCGTGCTTAACAGCGCAATGCCAAAACCACTAAGCAACCACAGCCGGTAACGAAGTAAATTATTTCCTCTGAAAATATCATTCGGCAAATTTTAGTATGTGTGGAAATCCTACTCGGGCCTCGCGGGTGCGAAATAAGCACGCCTAATAGACGCCACGGCGGCTCCACGGTTTTGGTTGACAGAACGTGCGCCTATACTGCGTGCGTCATTGCACACGTCACGTCGCAGCCATCTGGCTGAGTAAACGTATGGCCCAGTGCGTGCATCGTTGTTGGGCACTGACGGCGCAGCCAATGGGGAGGAGTTGACCTCATCAGCGTCTTGTGTGGCCTTGGTAGTAATAAGACAAAAAGAGGGTGAACCGGGGGGCCCGATTTTATTAGTCATATCATGAGAAGCCAACAAACACTGACACCAAGGACAACATAGGGGAAATTACTTGTGTTTAATAGATGAAATAAAGAAATGATAAATAATGGAAATTAAAGTGGATGAAAAAACAACTTGCCGCAGGTCGGAACCGAACATATGCTACCTGATGCCTTCAGGTAGCATATGTGGGTTTATTGACCAGTTGCCTTCACCCAAAAAGATCACGTTCTCGTGACGCATGCGGCAAAAAGGACGTTCCACGTCCGCCGCCAAGGTCTGTGAGTGGTGGCGCTGGCTAACACTCCCAGGTTTCTACTAGGACACATAAATACCAAAGAAAGTGGATGGGTGAACGGCGCCGCGGTAGCTCAATTGGTAGAGCATCGCACGCGAAATGCGAAGGTTGTGGGTTCGGTTCCCACCTGCGGCAAGTTGTTTCTTCATCCACTTTAATTTCCGTTAATTTATCATTTCTTTATTCTATTTATTAAACACAAGTAATTTTCCTATGTTGTCCTTGGTGTCAGTGTTTGTTGGCTTCTTATGATGACTTGGTAGTAATACGGAAGATAGCGAATCGTATAACAACGTTATTTATAGGTAAATAATGTGACTTAAAGCCAATTAAAGTGAATTTAGGTGAAAAACAGTGCAGTAAAGTGAAATAAAGTTAGAAGAACAAGTTACAGTAGAGTTCCCTAACGCGCAGTGAATTGAACTAAGGTGAAGTAAAGGTGAATGAAGGTGAATTAATGCGGAATAAGGTGAATTAAGAGGGATGAAAGTGATTGAAAGCCGATTTAACACTTAAGTATCCGAAGTGATTTGAACGTATTCACAGCTGCCAATTTTACTTGATATTCATGCATGTTAACATCGCTTCCGTCGTTCACAATCTGCAGTTTTCGCGTTCTATAATCAAATAATAATAACGTATTTGTTTTCAATATGCTGAGGAATGAAAAAAGAAGTTATTTGCATTCTGCTTTACGTGGAATATAATTTAATGCTTTTCATATATACCTTTCTGTCGAGTTTTCTGTTAGAAGGAACACCAGGAGCCGCAGCTGTTTTTCCACGGCAAGTGACGGCGGGCAATAATCTTGTTTGGGAAATCAAAACCCTTCGTTTTCGTTCAGCATTCTGTTCCATATATTTATTCATATTTTTAATGAGCTGAGTGTGTCTGCTGTCTGTGTCTGAGGTTTACATTAAGGAACAACGTTTACGCATCAAAAAGTCTGACGAGGGGATATGGTAGAGTGGATGCTCGGCAGCTCAAAGTTGCAGCGCCGACTATAGGGGAGAATTCTGTGATATTACTTTTCTGAGTTGCCAAGAAAAGTGCAAATACATGAACTGCGCGAACAACGGAGCTGGTAAAACATTGTGCCCTATAATAACAACAGGAGCACGCTCGCAACGTGCTGCTATTGTTTACCGCTGGGATCTTGAAATCACAACGAAAATAATTTAATAAGGCTGCGTTATATATATATATATATATATATATATATATATATATATATATATATATATATATATACTAAGATTTAACCTGGCTGACATACTTGGGACTCCGAATGTGGCATTGATTGACGCCACAACTGCAGCTGTTGAATTACAGCGGAAATATTGTCTAGCCGTCAACCATACTGTCCTTGCTTGGTCATATCCTTGCTTTCAGGAACTTAGGCAACTTGGGCAGCTTCACTGGAGCCATTGTTTCCCCGTCTCCACGACCCACCTTCCACGATTTACGCATGCAGATATGCGTAGACTTTGATATACAAATAAGCAAGTTATTTACGTCCCCTTGTCGCTGGGAAAATGAACGACAGATGATGACTCAAGTACTGCCTCAATCACTAAATGCTACTCCACATTCCACCCATAAAGTGCTCCCACAATTCACCAGCAGTTTAGTTCACCCTCGCGCTCTGCAATACTCAGCTACGGAGTTTACTTGTTATTCTCGGCTCACAATCTACCCTTTACATTTCCTCTTTACCAGAATCCTGGTGCCCTAGTGGTGCACTTTTGATTTGTTTTTACTTTGTTAATGCATTTAGGAACAGCAAAAGTGCTTGCAGCTCGTCCTGATTCACAAAGCCAGTCGACACGCGTGCCTGCCGCATGTCTATATTTGCAGCCAATGCGCAGCAGTGCGGTGGCCACAGGTGTTGGAAAATTGACAGAGAACTAGCACATACATACTGAGAGGGACTGTGTAAGGCTTAAATTTAGTTTTGAACTTGTTTAGGCAAGCTACACAATAAAAAGGAACTGACAGGTGCCCCTGAAGAAAGAATATGGTTGAATGGTTTCTGCAGACACTTTACGCGCGGCGCCGGACATGTTTTTTTTTTCTTCTTCTGAGTTCTTTCAGCCATCGACGCTTTCGCTAGGAGCGTTATACTAGGAGAAAAATGCATCACTTCGTGGCGTTTCCCCACCTTCGACAGGCACTTGGAAATTTTTATTTCGCGCTGCTTCAATCCCCGCCTACGCTCGCATTTATTTCGTTTCCATCAGCGCCGCCCTTTTTCGCACCGGACGTTCCTTCCTCCCACGCCGGAGGCAAAACAAATCGTCGCTACTCGTTGATTCTGACGGCCGAATGAATTCTCTACAAATTGCATCAGAGTGTGACGGAAGAAAACGGTAATGCCAGCCAGTTTGCGCAACCATTCTGCTCCACCCACACACTCAGTTTGGGCTGCGCGTACGCCAACATTTGTAGGGCAAAATCCCTAGAGACGAGGGCTGCCGAAATCAAGGGACTCTGCGTTGTGCACGAAGCCTCGGTCGCCGGATGCGTGCCCCAGAAGTTCAGCGACAAAGGGGGAACACGATGAGAGCCTGCATGCTTCTTCTGCCGCAATGTGCGTCGCACAGAAGCCGTTAACGAGCCGATTACCGGCGCAGTCGGTGGATTGCCACCAATGGTTCAAGGCCTCTTCTTTCGTGTTTTGTCTAATACGTGCCCTCACTCGATACAGAGTCCGCTTTTCTGTGTGGCCGGAAATGACGTATCTGAGCGCGCGGCTGTACCGTTGCCGATAGAGGTATACCGTGTAACTTCCTGGCGTCGTTCCGTTTTGGCAGAGTGGTGGTTGCGCTCTGAGGTGTTTAATGCCCTTATAGGGATACAATAGGCAAAGTATATAAGGTTGAATGATGAAGGTGAGGCAAAGTCGAGGCTAAGTTGCCTGTTGGGGACAATCACTGGTCTGTATAAACTGCGCTATTACATACAGCGCAAAAGGGCGGATAAAATTTGGCTATCTTTTCTGTCGACCTCTCCTGTTGTCACTTTTTTCTTCTGTCACAAGCAGTAACTTGCTTTAACCAAAGTCCATGTTTTCTAAAACTAAACAAAGTCCAAAGTTCATGTACGAAGACTAGGCATATGTAAAGGTTTTCTGTAGAAAAATAAGGAACGCGGTGGGTCAGTTATTACTTTGCGTATAAAAAACACGACACCACTAATATAACAACTTTCCTGCGTTTACACAGAACAACGTTACTGTTGCGTAATTGCTGAACTGGTGAGTAGCGGTATTTCCCTGCGTTGTAACAGCGTCAGCTCCATCTCGTAAATGGTAAAAAAAAAAGCTACAGAACAATAAGATGGCACAGGAAGCAACGAGAATGCCGTCGTTCTAGGGAACTAAGAAAGTGAGGCTTCTCGCAAGCCTTTATGTGGTAACAATGGTAACTACACTCGAGAAAGAATTTAAAGCGAATATTCCCCAACTTCCGTTTGCTGTGGACATGGTTTTGACTCCGGTTTTGCTGTGGACATGGTTTTGACACCGGTTAGCGCGGGTCGTCTGTTATAGAGCACGTGCTACGTGACATTGAGAACAACCGCGAAATAAAATAATAGTGGACTTGGTGACAAGCTGACATACGAAGGACCCAGCCGGCCATTACACGGCGGAGGTACCTGCTTGACGCGTTCATCCGTCTTAGCAGGCGGGCAGACGTCTACGCTACAGCTGATTTAAAGCTTACAGGTAAAATCGGAAGAACAAGACCGGCAAGCCGGTGGCCAAACAAATGCACTGTAGCGCGCCTAAATTTCTTTCCTGCTCACAGAGCAATCAAGCGAGCCGACATTCTAGGCGAAGGCTGTCGGTAATCTCGAATCAGCATTACTCCGAATACCCAACATAAACCCGGCTTTGTATCGTGCTGTGAAAAACAGCCACGTCAGTTCCGGCCATGCCGCAATGTTTTCTTTTTAAGTGCCCTTCTGCGTTGCTGCAGTTGCTGCTAAGACATGCGCCGAAGGAATCGGTGGGGCAACAGCATTTGCTTGCGTGCATGCACGTTCAGTCGACTGTTGCTGTTGCCGGTGGTACGGATGTGTGCGTGCTTATCGCAGTGTCGTTCTTGAGCTAGGACACGGTGCTTAATATATGGATCTTATATGAATGAATGAAATGTTTGTAATTAAAGTACGACAGTTGAAACTTAGGGGCTTAACTTAAGGGTGTATAGCGCGAAGTTGAAACAACAGGACGAGCGAGGTTAGCGCTCGTCCCTGTCTCCGTCACCCTGCTGTTACCACTTAGCGCAATACACCCTTGTAACAAAAAGAAATACTGTTTAGAGCAATCTGCCACCCTTCTTAGGGGCTTAAGCCTTAGTCGCGCTTGCTCTAGCCTCATATAAAAGTAAAGGACACCACTTCGGGGGTGTCAGCTGCTACGGCAAAACGTGATTCTTGTTGTTTGTGAGCAAGGCTCACTTCTAGTGGTTCACACACGGTTATACTGGCGCTAGCGCGCACGCAAGCACGCACACGAATACAGACATATACACATACACACTCGCGCACGCAAACTCACACATACACGCGCACGCTCACATGGACAAGCACACACTATGCTAAAATCTAAAATGCATCTTTATGCTGAAACTCTATATTATGTGATTTCTCTTGCATAGCAGTAAACAGAAAAAAAAACAGTTGTCTGAACGAGAGAGCTACCTCTGCGTACCTTCTTCGGTTGTTGCCGCACATCAAACACGTATCATCAATGTTTGCTGTTTGGCAGGTACCTCTGAGTGAGACCAGCATTCCTTCACACTGAATTTGCCCCAGCGCTTGCTGGCCTTACTACGGTTCCGTCCTCCAAGAATGGGTCGATATTATCCAAAAAGATTCACCTCTAGAAGAAGCGCTGACAAAACACTTGATGAATGAATAGGCCGAATAATTTTGATGAAATGAATTTTTTTACCCGAATTCACCTTCAGCCTTACCCCACGATTAAATAATGAAGTAATAAAACAAGAACAGCGTAATGTGAAATAATGCATGTAGGATATAACAGCAATAAACGGCAATGCATTCAACTTCGAACGCAACTTCACGACATATAATCAATTTTCGTTAAGCAATCCGTCAAAGAAGTTTTGCCAGCGCTCTACTTGCCATTAACGTGCTATTATGCGTGACAACAAAATTATTCTTGTACTAGACGGCAAAGGAACGCCTTCATGAATAAACATGTAAAATGTCAACCGCGTGACCCTTTTCTATTCTTGTTTCTTAGCATGATATTTCTCTGCTCGCCTCGGGAGCATGCCGATTTGCCGGCCGCTTCAAAGCTACACTTTTCCGTGGAAGCCGGACGACCGCGAGCTCTGATTAGCGCCATAAGCGTGCCTGTGCACATAAGTACGTGCGCAAAATAAGCGTACTTGTATTGAGCGTGCACAGAAGCGGCCTTTGTCTCACTCCTCACTTGAATAGCAGGTGAACTGCAGCAAGACATACGTTACACACCAACACGGCTACGAGCGAAGTTTCGCGAGTACTTATTCTTGCCAGGTTAGCTCTGCCCAGTTGCTCTGAAGCGGCAGGCACTAAATAGTGTAGTGCGTGCTATGCTCGTACCTTTCTTCCTGACGTTCAACCCTCGGACGCGAGTAATACGCAAAGAAATGTCTTAGCTATAGCGTGCAAGGCAATTGTTATAACAACTAGGTGGTCCCGCCCATCAGCCAACAGCAGTGGCATTGCTAGAAACCTTTTTTTTTCGGAATGGTCAAGCAACTGGCATGGGACTAGGAGGGGAGGCTCGACAGGTCACATACGCATAATTTTCAAGGAGCAAGGCGGGGGGTGCACGTGCTCAATGTAACCCCCCCATCCCGGTCACATCACTGACCAGCAAAGGTAGCAGCGTCCACCAAAAGGGTACGCGTAGAATCTGTTGCGGTAATAAACTGTATTTCAATGGGTGCGTCATGAATTTTGCCGTCCAGAACATCTGACAGCAGCGATTAAGATATCAATGTACGCTGACGACATATTTATGTGGACTTCAGGTGTGACACGTCATCCGATACGTGCAAGACCTCAAAAAGCAGCTACATTGACAGCTATATACCTCCGGAACCAAGGTCTTGAAATCTCGTCCTACAAATGCGCACTGATGGCATTCACTCGCAAACCAATCACACCCTAGGCCATCCCAATAACTGGCCAGATAATTTACTATGAGAAGGCTCACAGATTTCTTGACATAATCATTGTTAGAGACCTCTCATGGAGCCCGCATGTGACCTACTTGAAACAGTGTCTGACAGCAATCTCCCACCTTTTCAAGTTTCTGGGTGGAAAGACTTGGGGAATGTCAGTTCATGCAATGTTGGAATTGTACAGGGCTCTTTTTCTGGGCTTCTTGAGATAGAGTTTGCCCGTACTGACCAACACTTGCCAGACAAATCTTCGTGCTCTACAGGCTATTCAAGCTCGGGCTCTCAGCGTTTGTCTTTGTTTGCCAAAATGCACCTCGACAGTGGCGACTATTGTGATCGCCCGTGACCAACCCATACAAACACACATTGCGGTGGAAGTGTTGAGAGTGCGCATTAGGCACTTTGCCTGTGCCCGTTTTCACCGTCTGGCAACACTACCGTCAGAAAGGCCGCAGGCATTATATTATGCTACCGGATTATTACACCCACCTTCCACCAGGCTTCACCCTCGCAACTAAGCTATTGACTCTTCCATGGTGTTTGGCTCGACCTGCAGCGCACCTCACCGTACCAAGAATCCGGAAAAAATCTGAGCTGTCATGACTTCCTCTTAAACAACTAACTTTGCTCCTTTTGCACGAGAAGTACGCCAACCACGTACATATTTATACTGGTGGATCGGCACCTCCTCAGTGTTCCTCTGGAGCCGTGGTTTCCCCAGCAAAAGCCGCCACGATCAGTTTCAAGACGTGTCACGCAACGACACTGACGGCTGCGGAACTTGCAGCTCTTCGCGCTGCCCTTCGTCTCGTCAGCCAAGAACAACCTCGAAAATGGTCAATATTCAGTGACTCGAAGGCAGCACTGCAGTCTTTGCTATCAGCCCTGTGGCGTGGAGCCCACGAAGAACTGGGATTGGAGATTAGAGAACTAATCCATATCTTGACTGAGAAAGGACAAGACGTGACCGTTCAGTGGCTTCCTAGTCACTACGGGTGTGATAGGGAACGAATACGCCAACTACGCTGCTCGGTTGGCTCTTCAAGGCGTCGAGGAGGAACAGATACCGTTATCAAGGAGAGATGCCGCTAGAAGACTTCGAATGCTCACCCGTGAAATCACGTTCTCCTTGTGGAACGCAGGAAGTTTTCAAAACAATCGGCGGCACAACCTAGACTCCTATCTACGCCTTTGCATTCCAGCTGCACTCTGCCGTCGCGAAGCTAAACTGCTTTGTCGAATATGGCTAGGGGTGGCCTTCACGAAGTCCTTCGCATTCCGAATCAGATGGGCCGACGAAGCCTCGTGTGGTGACTGTGGTAGCGAGGAGACTCTTCAACACCTTCACTGTGATTGTCCTCGCTACAACTTATAGACACGATCGCTTGAAATCGCGCGATTCGACCAAAGACCTCTAACAGAGGAACTTATTTTAGAATGCGGACATCATAAGCCATCACAACAGAGGGCGACGGGGGCACTGTTTGACTTTTTAAGGGCAACAGAATTCGACAAGCCGCTGTAGCCTGAAGAGATGTTTATAGTCCTGCAAGTGGTACTGTGCTCGGTAGTGACGGTATGCGGTAGCAGTATTTGACTGTGATTGTATGTCTATGCTCCTTTCTTTCTTTATCTCTACTTTGCTATCCCTCTAGCTCCCCCTCCCCTCTCTCCCCAGCGTAGGGCAGCAAACCGGACCTACCCATCTGGCTAAACTCCCTGCATTTCCCCTTTCTTCTCTCTCTCCCTCTTGCCGTCCAGAGCTTTCCTACGCAGTATCATTCGGCATGCAGTTAGGATCTACTTTTGCATGCATGGGACGCCGCAAACACAAACGTGTCTTTGCGCGGCGACAATGCGGATTGGTAGCGTCAATTCTTGTTTATACAAGGCGGTTTAGCACCATATAGTACATTGATGCTTTGGGCTCAGTGGTACTTTATGGTGCAAAAAAGACTAATATTCAAGGATGGACAGACCAAAGAGACCAAAAGATCAAGGATGTACAGAAGGACATACAGCACAGATAGTCTGCGTTATGCAGTGTATAATTAAGCGAAGCTCATAGGACCCCTGTCTAGCGCGGAGCAGTGCACTCAGAAGTGCGTTCACACCGTGTGCGGGGGGCCATTAGTTGGAGCGAAAATGCTTTCACTACGTCTTGACAGATCGGCTACTCGCCGCTGCTCACCACGACGACCAGGCAGCACTGCCTGCCATTCCGATGCGACGGTCCTGTTTCAGTAGCTGCCGGGTCATTGCGGTATCTCCGGCAATGACCACACCGACGAAGCTGCTGGAAAAGCACACGAAGGAACAAACCTTGTTTCTGTACTCTTATCGAGGGCTCGAGGACTGACGCAGCCCAAAACTTAAGCCGGCTAGTGCACAGCATGATATTAGAGAAGTGGCACACACCTGAATTCACCCATCACTTTCATTCTCTCGACTCATCTACGCAAATGCAGCTGTTACATGGGCTTCCGTGAAGTGAGAAAACAATTCTGTGCTGTTCACGACTGGCCGTTGCATTCACCAATGCATGTACTGTTTGATTGGAATGGCTGATAGCACTGGGTGCAGTAACTGCGGTGTCGAGGAGATTGTAGAACACGTACTGTGCTACTGCCCATCTTTTGAAAATAAAAGACATTACCTCTGCATAACCAGTGCATATCTAAACGCCAGAAGGATATACCCACCGCCGAGTCCCAAATTGAACAGGAGGCAGGCCGTCGCCTGGAGACAACTCCAGACGAACACCTTCCCAAATCCATTCCGTCTGAAACGTATCGTCCCAGATAAGCATCAGGACGACACGTGCAAATTGTGCCACGAAGGACCAGCAACACTCAAACACATGCTGTGGGAGTGCAATGCAGTTATAGGAGGGATGGCAGTTGCTCCGGAGACCCTGTCGTCGAGGTGGACAGCGCTCTGCGCAGCTCAGACCTCGGAATCCAGACGTGGGCAGTCCAGCAAGCCCGTGAGGCGGCGTTGAGGCAGGGCCTTGACCTTCCCCCGTGGGAGACCTGAGCCCGGGGCGCGTTAAACCTTGCCGGACGTACAAGAAAGTTGTATCCATCCATCCATTACCTCTGCACAGCTCAAAATCAGTTGGATAGAAGAAATTCTCCTTGAACAAGATCTTGGGACCATGGCCTCGCATATCGCAACTACAAAAGGCCACAAAAGCACTGCTGCGATTTTTGAAAGGCACCGAATCGAGCGACAGTCTTTGATCCGGACTGCGTGACCATCAGTGATATAGAGCAGAAAAGTGTTACTACGTCGGCGATATTCACAGCGGACTTTCTCTTCTTCTCTTAATCTTTCCCTCCACTTTTCTCTACCCCTGTGTAGGGTGGCTGACTGGGCTCAGTTCTGCTTCACCTCTCTGCCTTTGATTTATCATTTTCTCTCTCTCTTTCCGTTACGGTGAGCAAACTATTTGGCGAAAGCTACACAAAGCCATAGTAGGAACTGATTAACATACACGAGCAAAAAAGGTATGGGGTGAAAATTACTTGTCAGTCGTGCTTCTCACTGAACGATTTCTTTTGATGACTCGCCGTCGTTTCTCGGTGGCTATGGTGTTGGGCTGCTGAGCACGAGGTCGCGGTATCAAATCCCGGCCACGGCGGCCGCATTTCGATGGGGGCGAAATGCGAAATGGAGAAAAAACCTGTGTACTTAGATTTAGGTGCAGGTCAAAGAACCCCAGGTGGCCAAAATTTCCGGAGTCCTCCACTACGGCGGGCCTAATCAGAAAATGGTTTTGGCACGTAAAACCCCATAATTTATTAGTTTAATTGCTTTTCACTTGCCCCTTTTATCAACGGTACCACGGTAAGGCAGGCGAGCCTCAGCACTTACAATACGAAAACATCCCTTATCACCTCGCGTGCATTACTACAGTAAGTGTAGTGTAGTAGTGTACAGGCACTGCGCAGGCTCTCTGCTGCATTGAGCCGGAACTTATCATAGTACAAACCCGCAGAATACATACTCATTGTTGTTCCTCTAGAGCACATGGAAGACGTTTCTGAACTGTTCCCCGGCTAATTTCAGGAACAAGACAGTTGCTCTAAATTAAGACCTTCGACCATCTGTAGTCGTTTAAAGGTGTACATACTTGGTGGCGCCAGCGGGAGCGGCATGCGGTTTTTTGTTAGATGGTTAAGTCGGACCGCCTGCATGGTGCGGCTGTGCAGCAACAGAATTCGAACTTGGGCAGGCGAACGTCCAGCTAAATTTGTTTCTCGTCAGAAGAGATCTACAAATATAGTGTTGTTTATACTTGGTGACACTCGCGAACCGAAACCTAATCTGAAGATATCGAGACCCCGGATTTATTTATGTGTGCGATTGTATGCTATACTATGCCTTTACTCGTTTATGTCATCGTTCGTGCTTACGACCGTCGCTATTTTTGCGCGGGGTCGGCTTAGAATACGCACATGTATCTCTAACGAGTTTATCTGTATCTCAGAATGAGTGCATGTGTGCATTTCTGATAACGTGCACTTGCCGACGGATAGCCATGCAGCTCAGCCTATCTGCATTACTCAGACTAGTTGCCTCGTTTTCTCGTTGTTGTTGTTTTTCTTAGCACATCAAAATAATCGTGCTCATGTTTGTGTTCACGAGGGCTGGTGTATTCTTTTCTTTGCGCCACTGAGTTTGCTCTCGTATTGTTCGGGGGGATGTAGTCGCTTATGTTTGCCATAGATCATGCCTCTAGCCTTTTTCTTACCGTTTAGAACCCTGCGCATTCAAAAGCTCACCTAAAGGTCACCTGAAGCGGGAGTTAGGACGTCTTTAATGCTTTCTCTTGTAGAATGAGGGCTGCACATAGCCGTATGATAACAAAACATAGTAGCTCTGAGAACGCTGTGTATTCTGGAAGCATTTGCTGAAGAACATTTCTTAGTTAGTCCTTTTGTTAGAGCGTGCACGGTGCTGCATAATGAATTGGACGTGTACTTTGTTAAATACCAGACATGACCGTTGTTGGGTCATTTTTTGTCTACTTTCATGAGAGCGCAACTTATACTATACTAACACGCACTATGCGATAATTAGAATAAGCTCTTGCATTCAAATGCATAGTAGTTAGTATAATAACGTGCCTGATTCGCTTATTTGAGAACGCATGAGGCTTTCTCTCATGCAGCCCTCACCAATCAGTCAAGAAACCATGTGAATTAGACACAGATGGTCACATATCTTTTCAGTGACTGTATATTGTAATATATTGTCACAATACGTACAATGCGGACTGGAGGAAATGGCTAAGAAATATATGAAAAGAAATTGGGGTCACACAGGACAATCATTCGCTAGCGAAAGTTGTGTTATACTTGTAATCGGCGCAGTGCTCTTTCTATCATGGTGGACATGTCTTAACACGGGCGTATACGTTGCCTTTTAAGTTTTCTAAGAAAATTGTTATCTGCAAAGACATAAAAGGAAAAAAGACACATAGAGAAATCAATTAATATTTTCTTACGAGGAAGGTCATTGAAAGCACAATGCTTTCAAGAGAAAAACCGTGCTTAATCTTGCAAACATTTGCTTCCTGACTTCGAAGTCGTGTGGTTAGCTCAAGACAATAGCACCACACAAGGTCCACCCGCCTTCCATTGCGATAACACACTGAAAGGCGCGGTCGTCCGCTTCGCCGGGCAATCTCATAGACACAAATTTCTTGTAATGCTCACGAATATGCGCACGAGTTCATTATTTTAGTGCTGTGGGCATATACGAATACTTTTCTCTGTCTTCTAACAAACCACTTCGCTCATTATCACAGCACAGGAGGACACAAAGACAAAGTCACAACCAAATACGCGCCCACATCTCAATTTTAAAATATTGAATTTTCTGGAGCTGGGCTATATGGGCGTGGTGTTTCCTTGTGGTTTGATGATAAGATAGATAACTTTCTTTGTGTTTCCCCCACAGCTTCCACTAACACGGCGCGTTAATGACGATAAAGGGCAAAGTAAAAAAAAAAGAACAAGAAATGTTGGTTTGTGCAAGGGGCTCAATTCACGAAGCTTTTCATCCGCAAGAACATTTACTAATTGGCCGGTCGCTTTCGCAAGTAATATATTCGCCATCATGATTGAACGACTTTTGTTTTCGCGAACGGGTCGTTCCAAGTAGCTCTCTGAAGCAGGCCTTGGTACTGAATTTCTATGTGTTGACTTTTCCCTTGTAAAACAGCGCTGGCGCTCTCTGTCCACATACAGCTCTCCGAATTAGCCATCGTTTCGTTGCTAGACCGTGGTTTCAAGCACGCAGTCAGAGGAATAAAACGCCAGCAGCACAGTGCAAGATTTGAGGAAGGACACCGATAAGCCAAGGGCAAATTTTGTATATTTTTCTTCTTTTAAACAAGGGCATTCAATGGAATTCATTCGTAGTGCCGACACAGCCCGCTCATAAAAACTTAGCTTCATATTTATATTTAAAAATGTAAGTACACTTTACATTCGCTCAGGCGTTTCTTTCGGCGTAAACACACGAACAAGTCTTGAAAAACGAAGTAATGCGGAACAAGACGCTGTGCGTCAAACCAAACCGTCCATAAAATCTTCGGGACGAACCATGGTACGATGAAAGCTGAGAGAGTGCCACCGAGCATAAAAACAAATGTTGCATTAAAATATTTCGGAAATGTTTCGTTTTAGTGGCGCGAGCATCGAGTGACGCTCCTGTTTCTTGCGCAGCACTTCCGGTTCACCACCTGAGACGACCTGGGAGGACATTCAAAATAAGCAAGAAGAAAAAAAAATTACAGTACAAAATTCATTGGTTTCATTATAGATATAATATCAGAGCATAAGTCTGGTGACAAGTTGTGTTAGTGAAGTGTCTGGAGTAGTTAGAATTAACTATAAATCACTGGGATGACAGGGAATGAAATTCATAATTAATCAGAAAAAGAAATAGTAGAGTACAAACTTCATGGGCTTAGTTATACATATAATATCAGTACATAAGTTTAGTTTGAAGTTGAGTTACTGAAGTGCGTGGAATAAATAGAATTAATTAAAAATCACGGAGACGACCGGCAACTAAATTCAAAATAAATCGGAAAAGAATAGAGAAAATGTAGTACAAATTTTATGGTGTTTATTATAGATATGGTATCATATCATAAGGTTAGTTAGAAGGTGAGCTACGGAAGTGTCTGGAATAATTAGAATTAATTAGAAATAACTGATTACCTCACACCGAAGCAAAGAATCTTAAACTTTAGAGACCCGCCAGGTGAGCACGACTCTGGCGAAATTCCTGGAAACCCGGAAGTAGTAATCGGAAGTAACGACGTCACTAATGACGTCACACACAAGAAGGTGGCATGGTATTTAACCGGCTCATTAATGGAAGACAGTCGCCTCCGAGTTCGGTTCGTGGGTTCCATTTGCCTAAAGTTAACCAATAGAGCACCAACGCCGAGGTGCGGGTGCCACTAAGAGACACCTAAGTCAGAGATTAGGGTCGCCTACCAATTTTTGGTCCGAAATATCCAGCAAGAAAGCTAAGATATATTTATTTGTGTGTGCGCGCATGAGTTAGTGCAGGTGTACATGTAATCGTTTTATTTTAAGTGAACATGTGATACATAAACATAAATGGCAGGAAGGGCACTGTACGGGCTGTCTGCGCAGTCCGAACATAAAAACAGTGTTTCAATTAAATACCACAAAAAGGCTGCGTCCTGGGTCCCATTCCTGCGTTTATTTCGGGACACCAGAGCTCTTGACAGCGGTGTGTTGTTGTCCACGTAGCCGTGCCGGTACGAGTGAGCACGTTCGCCAGCACACGCAACGGCAGAGAGGTCGGAAAGAGTGTGGCACAAAAGATGGGCGAGAGTGAGCCGCTCGCTGTTCTTTGAAAAACCTGGCCCGACGTGCCATGCCAGGCCTGTCATCTATTACGGGATCGGCGACCGCAAATCACGCGGCGGAACACACGACCAACGACAGCCTTCAAAAGCGGCGTATACAGAGGAAAGCAAAAATATTCGGCGGAACCGCGCAGCTAAGCGCATGCATGACCTACCGTAGCACAAAGCGAAGCAAGGAAGAACGAGACAATTTTTCCTCCTCTACCTTTGGCAGATCACAGCGAACGCGGACGGGAAACGCTGCGCGCAGCCGCAAGCCTGTGTGCTGGGTGCATGCTCGCGTTAGTGCGAGTGTTTTTGGGCAATAATTTCATAGGCTGGACGCTGACAAAAGTGCGCAGGCTCCCTTGTTTGGCGGTATGTTTCTGTGTCGTGTTGTCCCATGCTTGAAAGAGTGATACAACATGCCCCTTTGTAGTGTCTTTCGGGAAAAGTAATAAATGTGGAGTGTAACTATACGTCATTATATAACGTTTTATGGAGTTGTAGTGGACTTTGCGTAAAGACGTAACAATCCAATGAATCGTAGCGTTTAGTAATACAATGAGTCCACAATATGATAAATAGGCATGACTCTCCTGATTATGTCTACGATAGAGTAACGAAGAAAACAGACTATGAGTATTTCAAATAATTTGAACAAATCTGCTGAGGCATACTAAGCATTAATGTCCTTTGTCTGTGTTCGAATACGCTTGTGTGTGCGCATGTGCACGGGGTTGAGTGCATGCGTGCGCACACATTTAGCGATTTCCCCTTGTGGAACAAAGGTGAGAATCGTACGTGGTGCCACGCACACGCGAGAAAGAAAGAAAAAAAATAATTTCACATGTTTGTATGTTCAGGGTCACGCACTTATGGGTTTGTGTGTATTTATTCGCACCTGCGAATATGTGACCGAGTTTTGCATAATTTAATGTACCATGTTTTTTTGTAAAGAATACTTTGCCGCAGTTGGAGTAACTCTGTGGCAGAGCCTAACGTCGGAGTACCTTCTCCCGTATCGGTTCCTTTCGAACACAAGCAGTTGTTTCGGAAAATTTGCAACATCTTTCAGTTCAATATAAAGCTCAAAGTCTGTCTGTTTCATTCAGTCGTTAGATCAACGAACGCTGGCTGTGCATTTTTATCGCTCTGTTTACACTGGCCGCTAGGAGCCTGGGCTGCACCACCCTTGTGGACACATCCCACCGTCTTGTCGTTTGCCCCTACATATGCTCTCTCATGATTTACCGTCTCTTAACGTTCTTTCAGATTTTTTTCTGTTGAAACCTCGAGCACCTAATATGGGGATGCGCTCTGTCAAAAATATATACTATATTCTGATGTCGAGGTGTATTGCAAAGCGAAGAGACTGTTTAAACCCTGTCTTTTTGGCCTGCGAAGTGAGAACATTAGTACTTCATTGCCGATAAAAAATATCTAGATGCCCATTTTACTTTTCTAAGGGCCACATTTTTCAGAAAGGAAAGAGATCTTCATGAGAGAGTGCTTAGTTCTTTCATTGAAAGCCCTTTCAAATTACACATTTAAAAGCTCACTTTTTAGGCTGGACATAGACGAGTATAACATTCAGTGGTTAGAGTTGCATCTTGTATGCATTTACTAGAATGTGGTTGAAAGAGATACCTGTGTGTTAAAGACATGGCTAAGTATACGCAAGAAAACTTTAATGTAGCTACGACAGCACTGAGGTCAGCAAGGGCAATGAACAATGCCACACGTATATATAGTGAATCTTATCGCAAAAAGAACGGACGAACACAGAACTGAATCTGTATTAACAAAATGACAGTTCTTCACGCTATGTTATGAGTAATCACTACTAGCGGACTAATCAAGGAAATGATTATAAAATGGACGCAGCGGCCATGATATGTCTCTGCATATAAAATAAACGCAAGTGTAATACAGGCTGAATTCCGCGTTAGAATAAAGAGCAATAGTGTCTCAGAATGTATTGAAGGAATTAAAAGATGTAGCTTTGCTAACGTTTTGATTCCTCATTCAATAATTAAAGTTATAATATACGTTTGTGAATTTACAGCAGATGACTGGCTGACAGTATTTATGAGCTTTACGAGCAGTACTGGAGGTTTCATTAAATTAGCCTTATGTTTAAATCAGACATAGTTTGGATTCTTTAAAAAATGTTGGTCCTCTAAGAGAAACTATGTCTAGAGAAAAAGAAAGGACGCCCAACCAGTCGTATTGCATTGTCATTTATCAAAGAATTTTGGTTGGCACCATTTCAGCATTGTATGTAGCCGATGAATTATTACTTCTAAAAAATGCAGTCCTCCTGCGACCTTCTAACTCAACCTTATCTGTGTGCTGCCCACGAAGGACGCCTTTTGTTTAATATTTAAGTATGTGGTGGTTCCAGGGACAGCGTGGTTTTCTGACAACAGATGACAGGTGTTCATCACAAGCGAAGTGCACGAGAGGGGGCCACAAGCGATGAAAGGAACAGTGCCATTTATGTAAGTTTCATTGGATGCCTAGTTAACTTGAGCGCAAAGTTTCATTAAATTGCTTCAGCTAACGAGGACATGACACAAAGCTAAAGTATAGTGAATGGAGGTTCTGCGCTTGTACTTGTTGTACGATGTATTTTGTTTTACCTTTTTACTGGTACCGTGTTTATGAAATTTTTAACCCGTGCTTGATAACACAGTCGAGAGCGTTGATACAATCTATCTATTGAATACAAGTGTGGAGTTTTGGGCAAGCCACTTTACAGATACTAGCCTTTCTACACGAGTGACGGGGCTAGCTCGCATGGTAGCTTGCTGACGACGCAGAATTAGGATTTCTAAAGATCTTGTACAGAAATTCTAAGCGGGAAATTTACTCTAAAGCAATATTTCTGTGAAGTAAAAGGCTGCCACGTTCAATTTTACATAGTGGCGCAACGATAAACAATTCCTGTGAAAGTAAGAAAGGACAATATTTATTTTTACTTGAGAAGCACATTTCAAATTAGCCGTACATACCCTTATGTGCAGTCTTACTAAAGAGGATGCGATGTTATTTAGAACAGCCAAGCTTGAGCACTTTTCTTTAATAAGAACCATCTCGAAAAAAAAAAATAACACAGCAGAAAGAAACATGAGAAGGGTGATCACAGGCGATTTGTAATAATATGCACAGTATGGTGTAGGCTAGGGCGAGTTTTTATATATGATTTCGCAATACAGCGCGGAAAAATACAAACGCGCGAACTTAATTACTCACACGAAGCTCTGATCTTCAACTGAATTCATTCGCGCACGTAGATAGGTAGAGCAAAATCGAGTGGTGCTGATGAGGTTGGTAGCATTGTAGCTCCGGCTATTTCATTTCACTTATAAGCCAATATATACTGGAGCACGCGATAAACAAACGACAACAACACCAAAAAGCAAAAGCAACTATGGAGCAGGAAGAACCAGGCAGGATATATCTCAGTCATCCACAAAATCACAGCATTGTGCAACTAATGTTTCGCGGAAAGGGTAACTCTTTGCTAGGAAGGTTTAATGCTGGCACGCTTAGAAGCCTATTCCATGTTTTGCACGCGCAATTTCGGCTGCGCCTAGCGAAATTGCCTTCGAGGCATTACGCACGCTCCAATCGTGCTCCCAGAGTCCCTTATTCACGCAGCATTCCTGCACCCTGCAGCCTTTCATATCTCATCCTACATGATAGCCGTATTGGGCAGACTATGTCTTCGGAGCGTTTGTGAAGGATCTTAAAAATTTACGGCCTCAGCACGCCTATACTGTCTTAATATCAAAAGTAGAATTTATTGAGATCTCCCGGGCACTTCACGCAGCCCGCATTCGATTCCACGTAGCGTTAGAAGGGTTAAGGTGATATATGACCAGCGACGCGAGGTACCACTGACGCAACTCATCTTATAGTAATACCTAGCTCAGAGAACTTATCTAGCCGCTTTATTTTAAGACAGCCTTTCCTTAAAGTTAAAATAGAAAAGAAATACTCTCCATAAAATTCACTGCTACTAATAAATATGGAAACACGTTCTTGGGGGATACCGTAATCCCGAGTCTATCGAGTTCTTGTGCCGAAAGTACACTGGCTCCCGTGGCTCGAAAAAAACACGTGTATTTGACGCTGGCAGGACATGATAAGGCGGCGGGAGAGCCGAGACGATGATTTCAGCACAAAAGGAACAGTTATTTAGAGCGCGTACGGCGCCGCCATGCACGGTTTGCGCAAAAATTCTCGCGTGGGTCTCTTAGCCTCGTCGGTGGACAAGCTAGCTTTCTCGCAGTGTCCGCAGCGCGACATCGGCTGATGTCCCATTACGGGCGCGCACCAACGCCGACCGATCAAACTTCCAGTAGTTACGTGTTGCGCCTTTCGGGGCAACGCGTGGCCTGGCTGGACATCGCCCGGGCGAGAGACAGGTCCGGGTCACGTTCACCGCGCCTCCGCGAACCTGCAGCCGCAGCTTTGGCACATCACGTTTAGCCCGACCCGTACACGTTGTATAGAAAGTCGCGTTGCTGCCTGACTCTGGCATCGACAGCGGCGTACCGCCCGCCGCGAACGCGGCCGAGAGAAAGGGAGCATTGTGCCGCTGCCACGGTCCAGCCGTGGCGAAAGAGTCTGCCGCGTTATCATAACAGGGCGGCCTTTCTTTGTCCCGGGATACAGGGGCGCATGTTTATGAAACTCGGGGGGAGCGATTTTCGGGTTCTTTGTTTTGCTCCCGCGTACAATAAAC
The DNA here is from genome assembly GCF_050947875.1 of Dermacentor variabilis. Lineage (NCBI taxonomy): Eukaryota > Metazoa > Arthropoda > Arachnida > Ixodida > Ixodidae > Dermacentor > Dermacentor variabilis. Next base: position 182,751,145 of record NC_134573.1, on the reverse strand, counting down.
GGCACCGACGAGAAGGTGACGTCCAGGTGAGAGACTACAGCGACTCCACGCTGTGAGTGGGCTTCGAGAACGTTGAGCAGAGAGACGCTACATCGGTTGCTTCTCTGTGTCACTGGTTATCGGAGCACGTGTTTCTGTCAGGTAGAAGCTGAACGTATTCGTGGCTTGGAGACGCGACGGCGACACGTGCGAAACTGAAACGAAGCGCGCGAGGACAAGGTCTACTGACAACGCTTTGCGAGAAGCCAGCTGAAGGCAAGCACGGTCACAAATGCCACTAATATTTCTGTTGCGCCTAACTAGCACGTCACATGCACCCCTTCATTTCATCATTTTACTACAGTTTGTGCTAGAAGGTTAGCTATTATAAAGCGACTTTAGCACTAAAATAGCTTAAGTAAAACCAATGAGAAAACGGTGCTTTCGAGCACTTGTCAAGCCTACAAATATTACAAACCGTGCCTGCGGTCCTAGATGCGTAGTGTAGAATGAAGTGGAGCCCCTCTTGGTTCACGACGCATATTAAATTGCAAAAATGAAAAATTATATAGTTAGGCTTACGTGGCTGCATACGCAGTAGGGAGTGCAGAGAGGATCAAAGGAAAATCACGGAAGTTGATAAGAAAAAATTCCACTTTGGAACCCCGCACAGAGAAAAGGGTAATATAGATTTAAAGGGACAGAAAGGGAGAAAGATCAGTCGCAACACGGAAATCGGCAGATAAAATTTCGTGGTAGCACACGAGACCATCACAATCTATTTCGCTAGCCCGTAGACCACCTGGAGCGTACTAGCACTCTGGCTGCCTTTTGCGTGTATGTATGTTGTGACCGTTAAAGGACCTGGACATGTACTGGTTTAAAATCGGAACGCTCGCGTCTCCTACTGCAAGGTGGCCTCCGCTACAGTGTGACAACCAGCTATGACCTCTGGATACATGACAAAAGATTCCACAAAACACTGCTTCAATTCGACGTAGTAGTTCTGTGGAAGCCCGCAAGGTGGAGAGAAGTAATTAATAAAGGGAAAGTCGGACATCCACCCGTTCGTAGCAGTTGCTACAAAGGAAACCCATACGGGTTCCTCGAAAGAAAAGCCTGAAAGTTGAAGAAAAATTTGTCCTGGTCCAGGACTCGAACCCGGGACCACCGCCTTTCCGGGGCAGCCGCTCTACCATCTGAGCTAACCAGGCGGCTAGCAGATGGCAGGGCGAAGTCGAATTTGTCGACAACACGTAGTAGTTCTGCGGAAGCCCGCAAGGTGGAGAGAAGTAATTAATAAAGGGAAAGTCGGACAAAGGAAACCCGTATGGATTTCCTTTGTAGCAATTGCTACGAACGGGTGGATGTCCGACTTTCCCTTTATTAACTGCTTCAATTCATACACAACACAGGCTTCACAGCACACATATAATACACATATACGCATCAAGAATTGTGCCTTAAGGGCAAGGCTTTATCGCAATAAAAAAAGTATGTTGTGACCGCTGTTTATTTTGCTCTGACAGTGACCGGTTGTCCAGTGTGTCTGCCACAGTATACCTGGCCTGCATCTCTACTTTATATCAGTGTTAAGATTTGGCCTCGTGCAAGAGTCATCGGGAAAGCTTTGCAGTGTGTGTGGGCGTGTAACGCAACTAGCACACAGACGCAGAGGCAGCTCTATGCGTCTATTTTGTTCTCCCTCTGCGCTTATGTACTAAGTTGCGCTACATGGAAATGGCTCCATATTATATCTGGCACAGACGCACGGATGTGAGACTGTTTCTTCACAGCTGCAAGTGCCACATGTAGGGCTATCGGCAGATCCAATAATGCACGAGCATAGTTTGGTAAACACGACACCAAGCCAGAGCCGGTACAACTGTTTCTGCGCACCTTGGAAAACTCACTGGTGGGTTCATCTTCAAGTAAGGAGCCAGTGAAAAAGTCCAGAAATAATAGACAGGTGATAGGCTACCATGGGAGCTGGAGCTGTTAGTCCGGTTCCGGTAGGGCATGGTACTCCAAATAACGAGAGGTAGATGAGGTGTCAGAAAGTGCAGTGCAGGCAGAAAGATCAGAAGTATAGATTTACATGATGACACGAAGCCTATTTGGAGTAGCGAACAAAGGAAATGGGTTAGCGCCAAATAAATGGCTCACTACCGAAACCTCGCAATCGGGTTTCCACAGAGGATTGAGAGTCGATGTCACGTTAGCCTGTGACAGGATCCAATACTCGAAGCACGTCACCAGTCTGTTGGCGCAACACGCGCGAACAGTCTGGTTAAGTCTCGTTTCCATACACTGTTCTAGAATTTGTGCGCGACTGAGGTATACGGATGCGCAGAATAGCAATTTCATCACTCCCACAGTATTGCTAGGGCCAGTGCAGGATACTTCAGTATTAAAATGAGCAATTTAAATTCTGTTCGGCGTTAAGCCTCCGTGCTTATACGTTCGTTCCACTCTGTTCTCCTTCGCTGTTGCTCTTGCCTTTGTCCTCGGAAGCTGTTACTTCCTGTTGACGTTGCAACGACAAAGAAAATTGAATGCACACCCGTTTCGGCAATTTAGTTCGATTGAATATCTACTACGATTTTTTTTGCTTTATTTAAATAGGTTTTGGGTCTTCTATCTTTGGGCCTTCACTGGCCAATTAAGCAAAGTGAAGAAACTTTAGCCTTTTCCATGGAATTGTGATTTTTTTCTTTACGTTGTGTTACTGCTCTTATTATTTTAGCGGTGTGAAATCTTATTGCACAATCCTGTGATGTGTCGACTGGCTGAATAAAACTTGGATCCAAGCCTCCCAAGCGTAACCTCGAAAACATGCGATATCCTCACTTTGTGGAATGGAATCAGACATAAAGATAATACAAAGAAATCTTGCTTTGCATGCATAATTTGTGCCTCAATGAGCGCGCTTCAAGTCATAGGACCGCCGTGCTATAGCGGGTAGTGGTTCGTTTAAGGTTCAGTGAACCTGTGCAATAAAAGTAAATCTCCGTGGCAATATCAATACCATGTGAACCCTATCATGCATCTGGGAAGAATCCACGGTGTTCAGCATACGGCAGCCGTTCCTTATCCGTGCAGTGTGCGCGTGTATGTGGACCACAAGCGGACCACCTGCGTCCTCCCCAAGTAATGCCTTAGCTACATCTCGTAACTGTATATTAGCACGCAATGCGCACAGTATGTGAGTAACTACAATTTCGGTGCCATTCCCTATGAACATTTTCGAAGCCGATTGTCTGGTGGGATAGCACGGCAGTCTGGATGCGTGAGCGGCGCATGCAGCTGCGCAATGAAACCGAAGGAACAAATATTTTGACACCGGCAATTGAAGGTGAGCGGGTATATCGACTCGTCTGTGGAGAATAAACGCAGCTCTGCTTTGCATAACTAGGGTCGCGCACTCACGTTCGGGTCACGTCCACCCGTGGTGGGAGATGTGGCTTGCTTGTGAGCGGGTGGTGCTGATGGCGGACAGGTGTTGCCGTGGAAACATGGCGAATATGTAGAAGTCGGTGGGTTTTCACTCCTGAGTTCATCTTGAAATCAAATTACACAGCTGTATGAGGCAGCTTTCGTTCTTCGCCAAATTCGCTGTCAACATCTAGGGCCCAGATTTAGGGTAATTCCCTAAATGACTGCGCGTTCGTTTGTCTCTTCTCACTCCCGTTCAAGCTACAGGCGAGAAAATCCCCTTCGATGCGCGTTTTTAGGCACTAGCAGTTTATACTTTAGAATGAAACATTCGTTTCTATTATTTCATTAAGCGAACCTATCCAGAAATGCAGCGAGAAAACAATGTGCGCAGCCCCTTCAGTCACGGCGTACACGTTTGTGGACGCGACTTATTTTTGTCATTACTGCGCAGAGGTTGCAACAAACAGACTACAAACATTGAGTAAATGGAACATTCTGCTTTCCTGAAGTACATCGCTTCAGAGGACCGCTTCGGTGAAGGCACGTATACTACCGTGTTTGACGGGCTGTTTGAAGTAGGGCGTTTCAGTAGTAATTGCGAAAGAGCTTTTTGTCCTTGTTGTAATGCTTGTACCAAGTAATTAACCTGTGCATGTAATTTGAGCGGGTTATTCTATATTAATAATGAAGAAACACCGCTTGACTGACTGTACAATAAATGACTATTTAATCCCTATGTAATTGTGATCAGTCTCTATAAAATGCACAGTCATGCCCATACCACCTTGACTTATTTTAAATTGAATCTCCAGCCCCTTGGCATAAAATTATGCAAAATTAACACGTTTATCGACATTCGATCGTAATTCGTGACTGAAGGGTTTAGCAGTCTCATTAGTCACGGCAAGCTCCGAGAAACTTCCATGGAGACATTCTGAGGGTTCATGTCGTTCTATCGGAAAGCTCAAAGCCATACCAATAAAGGTGCAGTTACACTCACTCTTTGTGTACAGGCGGGAGTGGGGTAGAGGACGGGGGAGAGACTTATTCAAATAGTTATCTTTTTCTCAAGCAAGTGATATCTGGCAAGCACAAAAAGGGTTGACGTAATGATAGTAACAACCAACGATAACTCCTGCGTACTATACAGATAGGCAAAGGCTAATAATAAATGCACTTGTCTCTTCCTCTTCATCTTCAAAGGCACTACACAATAATAAATACTGGTTATGTGTCACAACAAGCCGAGTTTTCGATTTGAGTTCCTTGCAAATATTGTTTGCCATTTCTGTGCGATAAATACAGCTTTAATAGCAACGCCCCCTTTATGGATAAAGAAGCTGTGTCGGTGCAGCAGTAAATCAATTCTCTATGTTTTTTGTTGTTACATCATGGTTATATCTCAACTTTCCAGCATCAAGCATATGCTGAAAATAGACTTCTGAGCTGCACTCGGCTTTAACGCTGCCAAGCTTAAGCAAGGTTGCCCTTCATAGAGTAGAAGTGAGATGCTGTGGCCTGCGTGCGACATAAGAAATGACGTCTGTGCTGGCAGGCCATTATATTAACAGAACCTGGACCATGCTTTCTTGCCTCTTGCATCAATATTTAATGAGAAATCACGCAAAGCTGGGCGTGTAAAGCAGCGAAGGAAGCAAATACTACGAGCTTATGAAGAATGGGCAGGCGGTCCCTGCGCTCCGTTGATGAAATCGCGCCGATATTCTTAGAGCCACCTCATCACTGAGTCGAGCAACGCAGCGATTTCCTGTTCCTCGTTCGCAATCGCCAGTGCGACAGCTTTCTGTGATTCACGGCGCTGCCCAGCGAATGGCCCTGAATGCACCGAGCAGTGTGATTTTGTGTGACACTCGCGGCAGCACTGCGTGCAGAAGTGTATTTGAATGCTTGAGCATCAGTTAGCGCGAACCACCGAGCAGCGCCTCCTTGCAGCATCGCGCGTACCTCCCTTAGTAATGACAGATGCTGGTGCATAGCGGTCGGGTCCACCCTGTACGAGATCGCCGATGCTTCCTGTGATGCCCGGGTCCATCATCGGTCGCCTCGGGCGCCTCCGTGGGGCGCCGCGTCGTCGCGGAAAGCTCTCTTCGCGAGGGCGTGCCGAGGCCTCACTGCTAAAGGGTGCTGCGGCCATTTACCCGAGCCGAAGGCGTGCCAACACAAACGCTAGACGGGCATACTATATGACGGGTTCTATTTATTTTTCTTGTTTCGTTGGTCCGTGCGTACATAAAGAATAAATGTGCGTGTGTGCGCGTGCATGGCCGTTTACGTGTGTTTGTGTGTGCGTGCGTGCGTATGTGAACGGACCGCGGCCGACCGTAACATTCAACAGTGGGGTTTTGTCTGTGAGCCCAGAAGGCCATTTCTTACGACTTATTAAACAGCGGTTCCAAATAACCTAATATATATATATATATATATTAGGTTATTTGGATCTATATATATATATATGCATATGCATGCATATATATATATATATATATACATATATATATATATATATATATATATATATATATATATATATATATATATATATATATATATATATATATATATATATAAAGTCCAGTTGGTCAAAATCTGTTCGGAGTCCCCCAATGCTGCGTGCTGATTACGCGTATCGTGGTATTAGCATGAAAACCCCAGAATTCTAAATTAATATAGTAAGAGGACAAGCAAGTTGAACCTGGACGTGACATTTCTTGGCATTTAAAGATAGACGTATACTAATCAATGTTTGGTGTTTCTGAGGGGGACACAGCATTTTCGGAAGTTTTTTAAGCGAGCCGATGTGCCGAAAGAAGGTAGAGGTTAGAGCCTGGCGAAGTTCATATAACCATAATAGTTCCACATCTCTGTACAAGCATGCGTTGCTGTTTTTCATGAATTGAATGAAACAGGAAATCCTTATCATTCATAAATGTTTAAACTACCCGCCGTGGTTGCTCAGTGGCTATGGTGTTGGGCTGCAGAGCACGAGGTCGCGGGATCGAATCCCGGCCACGGCGGCCGCATTTCGATGGGGGCGAAATGCGAAAACACCCGTGTGCTTAGATTTAGGTGCACGTTAAAGCACCCCAGGTGGTCAAAATTTCCGGAGTCCTCCACTACGGCGTGCCTCATAATCAGAAAGTGGTTTTGGCACGTAAAACCCCAAATATTATTATTATTATAAATGTTTAAACTGAATATTATTATCATCATCAGCCTATATTTATGTTCACTCCAATACGAAGGACTCTCCCATCGATCTCCAATTACCCCTGTCTTGCGCTAACTGATTCCAACTTGCGCCTGAAGACTTCCTAATTTCATCATTTCACCTAATTTTCTGCCATTCTCGACTGTGCTTCCCTTGTCTCGGCACCCATTCTGTAAATCAACATTCTGTATAATAAGTACCTCTTCAAGTTGCTTGATCGAGCTAATGTCACATGGGAAAGACAGCAGGAACGAAAAAAAATAGCTCACGTGCAGCTTACTGCCGATTAGAGCTTCTGAAATAGTTGGTGCCTGCTATGCCGGCCGAAAACTTTCTCGCAGCAGGATTGAAGGTAGCGTTATCGTTGAAATAGTGGTGAGGATGCGTTTACGCTTTTTTTACACTCCCGTTCCACATGTTTCTTCTGCTTGACTCGCTATTAGACTGTACTTTCTCACCCCGCATTATCACTCAAGACGCGAGATGTACATCACACATACAGTTGTATGCGTTTAAAATCTAAAAACATAATAAAAAGGATTTTTAGTTTAGTGTCTCTTTGTGTTTGTGAAAATATCAGTACAAGATCACTAGTTTTTTCTCCGCGCCTATCAATAAATGGCTAAACATATTGTGCGATCACCTGCCTCGCTGACCTGATAAGAGAGAGAGAGAAAGAGAATTAAAAGCACACTACCATTCTACGCGCGCGTCACCAACAGTAAAGCGAGCTTCTTCAGAAATGTGGTCGAGCTCCCTGTTGACAGTTTAAAGACTGGACGAACGAGACCCAAGAAAGAATGAAAGAAACATAGGAAGAAAGAGATGAAATGGAAGAGAAAAGCAGAGTGGCTGATTGGTCTACGGCAAGAAACTAATTTTGCTACCGTAGACTAGAGAACGAAGGTGGAGGCGGCAGAAAGAAGATAAACAGAGACACACAGAATACATGGCGCATAATCACACCCATTAACACAAATAAAACAATAATGCCAAGTAGTAAACTAAGCAGTGCGGACCAAAAAGCGAATTCTAATACAAAAATGTGTATTTAAGGAGAAATGCACAGACAGCCCCCCCCCCTTTTTTTTATTTAAAAAGAAAGGGGGGGGGTAGGGTTCGCAAGAAAAACGTATGCCACTGCAGAAATAGTATGGCGGAAATTCTTTTACGATATTTTGACACTTCAGAATAAGGCTACGGTTTGCATACTTCGGGAAAGGTCACCCATCATGTTAGCTCTGTTGCCATGGCGTTGTGCTTCTCAGCTTATGTCGCGGGTTCCATCGCTGCCACGGCAGCGAAATTAGAAAAAAAAATGTTTGTGCACTGAGAATTAGGTGGCACGGTAAAGAATCCTAGGTGGTCGAAATCGATCAGGAATCCCCGAAGAAAGCGTGCTTTACAATAAGCTCGTGGTTCTGAAACAGAAAACTTCAGAAAATATTTTCGAATGTTTCGAAATGATTTTCTAATTTTCGCGCCATAATAAGCCATAAAACCTGAAAGTCTGTAACCGAGGGCATTAAAATCAAACAGGGAATGACACTTCTTCCGCAGCAGAGAATCCGCGTTGCCGCGAATGTGCTTCACAAATAGAGCAGTCATTTCTGCTGCTCTCATTGTCATTTCGCCGACATCAGCATATGAGGTCAGATGCATTCTTCCCTTGCACGCCACAGCCGCTGGCGCCTGCTCTTAGCCCGAAAACAAAACAACTTTCGGGACGTAGTCGAGCATCACCTTCTCCCGGAACGCAAAAAAATATGAGACAAGAAACGACAGCAAAATACGCTACTACTTGGGACAGAAAAGGGGGATCCAGACACGCCCGGACGATTACGCCACCCTAGCCGCTTTCATATCCTGCCGAGATCGTGCGACTCGGACTAGAATTATGGCATATCACGTAGGCGTACCAGGACGGCCCTTTTCTGAAAAGAGCGACACGCGAAAGCAAAGAAATGGATTGAGAAGAATAAGCAGCGATCACTGCTCTCGGGGGCTAAAGTGGTCGTGGCAAAACCTTGTCTACAAGGCCTTATGCTCTGAGCTGCGCTTCACCTTACTAAAACCGTACAGTGTTTTCGAACTTGAAACTTGCGTCCGCTAGTCACGGTCAGTACTCGCGTGCTCTACGTACGTAGAGCACGCGGAGAACCGGAGAACGGTCACTCCTGAATGGTTCTTTAGGTGACTAGGCCGATGATGTAACCACTCGTTAACGAGTTGACGCTGGCTGTAGAGTCGAACACGCTGCACGGAATCGAGCGAGCGCTTGTACAATTGCCTTGCGTGCTGCGTTCTTTCATGGCCTCGCATGCACGATCAAGAGAGTTAAAGAGGAAGCAAAATAGCTGTATTGCTATTTCTGGACCTGGTATACCGCATGCGGTGCATGCCGGCGTACGTAAGTACTTTTAGCCTTGCGTGCTCACTTGTGGCTCTGTGAATACCGGTGCGTTTTCAAGCAGCGTGATGGCAGTAAGTAGACGCGGAAGAACTGATGCTGCTGATTAAAGGCTTATGCAAAACATTAAAAAAACATTGATAATCTTTGACCCAGTGATTTGACGTTATCGTAAGTCTTCAATGATTGGCATACATTGGGCGTTGTTTAGTCTTTATTTGCGATAGAAACCGATGGTTAGCCGTCACAGGGGCTCGTTATGCCACTTGTCTGAGGGCTCTGTAATGTACCCTCGAATGTTTAATGAACGAGAAGGAAGGAAACCGAGGGCACCATTTTTATTAATCATATTATAAGAGGCCAAAAACCAGACACCGAGAACAACGTATGGAAAATTGCTTGTACTTACTAAGTGAATTAAAGAAATGAGAAATTATTTGAAATGAATATTGATGAATAACTGGCCAAAGGTGGGGAACGATCCCACGTCTTCGCATTACGCGTGCGATGCTCTTATCAATTGAACTACAACGGCGCCGTTTTTCCATCCACTTTCTGGGATATTTATGTTTTACTACTATTACTACGCCTGCAGCAGAAAGGATGTTCCACATCCACCACCAAGGTTTGCGATTGGTGACGTTGGCTAACACTCCCAGAATTAGTTGCAGTAGTAACACATAAATACCACAGATAGTGGGTGGAAAAACTGCGCCGCAGTAGCTCAATTGCTAAGAGCATCGCACGCCTAATGCGAAGCCGTGTATCGTTCCCCACCTGGGACCAATTGCTTTTTAAGCCATTTTCATTTCCAGTAATCTATAATTTCTTTAATTCAATTATTAAGTACCAGTAATTTCCCCTATGTTGTCCTTGGTGTTTTTGTTGGCTTTCTGAATGTCTATAGTGGCGTAAAATTTTACTTGCGACAGCAATTGTACTTAGTGCCTGCAATGCTTTGTGTCATCTTGTGTTAAGACGATTGTTTGTTATATGCTCAATCATGAATGAAAAAAAAAGGCATAAGAGGGAAGCGAAAGTGTACATCAAAATTTCAGAGGCCACAGACCCCTTCGATGCGTACATGTTCTTGATGGCGCCACAATGACACGCCATAAACATACAGAGGATCCACCTAGAAGGATGAAATAAAACCAAGCAGGGGACCCAACAATCCCAGAGACATTAGAGAGCTTTAGAATAGGGGCCCCAAACCTTTTGGGGCCCCAAAGAAACAGCGTCGAAGCCACTGCGCATGCGCGAGACGCAAACTGCGTTTGGGTGTTGCGTTGGGAGCGCTATTTCACCCATTTACCGGGAGCCCAAATAGCGGCCCCAAAAGCTTTGCGTCAGCAAACATGACGGCACCCATCGAAGCGACGGCTCCAACCTAGCACCCAACTGGGTTCGATTCGTGGTGACGTGTGAAGTTCGCAAGCTAGGAGAAGTGACTGCGGTTATCGCTTTCTCTCAACTATAGCGTGCGTTATGAAGATTGACTCATGAGACGTCGCTGATTCCGAATTCGATTGTGAATTTTATGGCTCGTTGGCCTAACATGGCTAAGCTTGGCTGGTGAAGGCACGTAAAGTTGGTTTGCTCAAAACTAAGCGCAACTAATTATTTGTTGCTTACTGAAAAACATCTAAACTGTAATTTAACGCGAATACACGCAAATCAAAATTACTATTCCTATCAAAAGAATGGTAGATATTATTGAATTGTTTCTAATAGCTTTTCTTCGATGCCGTAGTGGCGCTGTCAGCGCAAGACGCTATCCGCAAACGCAAATTCCTATTCTAAAGCTCTTCGCTTCTGCGTGCCCCAACGCTAAAACGCGCAAAGCTCTTTGGGGCCCCTATTCTAAAACTCTCTACTGAGAAAGGTGTGACTGAAGTGACCTATACCTCTAGGCCTTGCTGTTTGTTACAAATGGCAACGGTTGCTAAGCGCGCTGATTGATCGAATTGCCTCTACCCACGGCTTACGACGTTCAGGCTGCCTACATACGAATAAATTCATGTATGTGCGTCGTGTGAAACAAGAGCATTAGTAATAGATTTGCGGGGGTTTTGTTATTCGAGCAAGCGACAAACATCGTGCGTAAGGATCGTGAATACGTATGCGATGGCTACGTGTCGCTTGATATCTCAGGAACCAAAACGACATCTTATTTATGTGTGAAAAGTTACGCGCGGCTCCTTGCACGCCGTGTGCGACTTGCAGCCTCGGCAGGCAGCAGCTAGAAATTGCGCAGGCGTGCAAACAAACTTGGGACAGAAAAGTCCTCGTGCTCCGAGGACGACGACGAAGTTTTGCGGGTTCCGCTTTGATGTGCAATCACAGTCGCGACATAATTGCAAAAACGCACCAGAGGTAGCAGATGTACAAAGACTGAAAAACTGGTGCAGACGGCCGCATGGATAGCAATTAAAATTTAGAAAATCAATTATGTGGTTTCACGTGCGAAAACCACGATCCGATTATGAGGCACGCCGTAGTGGTGGACTCCATAATAATTTGGACCACCTGGCAATCTTTAACGTGCACGTAAATCTAAATACACGGGTGTTTTCGAATTTCGCCCCAGTCGAAATGCGGCCGCCGTGGCTGGGATTCGATCCCGCGGCCTCGTGCTTAGAAGCACAACACCATAGTGACGGATAACAACCGCTGGCAGGGGGAAGAGCCCGCAAATCGTAGGCATATGGAAAAGGCACGTAGAGGGCGCGGCAGAGAGGAATATGAGTAGATGCCCCATAAGTAGGGGGCGCAGCAGGAGGCCCGCTGCGATCAAACTTTTCGGAGTGTGGCGTCATGACCTGCAATATTTTTTTTTCTTCCACCAATACGCCTCGCTAGCGCAAGTTTTTCAACGTGCTGCTGCTTAACCGGTCATTGATGAGCAAGGGCATCTACGCATGTAAGTGACCCATTCTGCAACAGTGATTCCACCTGCGGCGGCCGCACTTCAATGGGGGCGGTATGAAAACATGCTCGAGCACTCAGATTTAGGTTCGCGTTAAAAAAACCCAGGGGACCAAAATTAATCCGGAGTATCCCACTACGGCGCTCGTCATTATCAGATAGTAGTTTTCGCACATGAAACCCTAGAATTTAAGTAAATAATTAATTTAACAGTGTCCAAGGAAGAGAACCTTTCAAGCCTTCTCCGTTCCAATTCTATGCGAAGGACTTTTATTTTTGTTTTTGTGATGCTGCTGTCTACGCGAATACGTTGGCATCAGCACATGAGAGTGCTCGAGACTTCCTGCAGTACACAAAATGTGCCCGCGAGTTTTAAACAGCCTTTACTAAAGATGACAGTAATGCACTCCGATGGATCAATCAGCTGTGATCAACCTACGATCACGGTGTGCGATGTGTCAAAAGGACTGAATAAATTGAATGCTAGGAGGAGCGCGCTTCTAGCCGCAACTAAGTTAAAAAAAGTTTGTTCCGTTGTTTCTTTCCTATACATCTTCTTTTTCACTCTTTCTCCAAAAAATTGCGAGCCCGTTTTTTCGACTTCGCCTGCGAAGAAATAAAATAAAAGAAATACGGACAGATAAACAGACACAGAGGGATGAAGCGAAGGAAAACAAGGACAAAAGAAACCTCTTCACCGAAATATCGGTAAACTTCACACTCCCACCGTCCGGGCAAGAAGAAAAGGTTGTTTTTTAAAGTGAATCACGTAACAAGCATTTCTCGGGTCCTTTGGCGTCGACGGGTTATGCCTAAGCGTCAAGGCCACTTTTTATTATTTCTTTTAACTTCGGGAAGTGACAAGAGTCCAGGCCTTTCAGATGCAGCGAGTTATTCGGCACGTCAGGAGAAATGGTCCAGAGAAAACAAGCGTCGAAGAGATGTGAGTTACTGCGTATCCTCGGGAGCATTGAATTGCACAAGAAGTAAGACAGTGGAAAAGGAAGGAAGCTGGCGAAAATAATATACTCTATTTGTAACTATATGCCAGGGAACCGGCGCAAGGAAATGTAGCTAATAAACGAGAAAAACATGAAAACAAAAGAAGCAAGACAGATGCTGCACATTCGTAGCCAATCTTACAAAACTTTTAGTACATTGCCCTCGGGGTCAGCGGCATGTTGCACAGTACAAGCAAATGGTGCCCTGTCTGCGCAACGCAAAAAAAAAAAAACCTGGATGCCGAAGGAGCGCGCGCACATAACAGGTCCCAAATCTAGCAGGGTGTTTATAGCATGCTAGCACGTGGTTGCTCCGGGAGAAGTCAGGACGAGAATGAGACCGTGTAGTGGCAACACGGCTCTGGATGGTGCGGCGAACAGTGCGAAAGTTCATGGCGGGTCTGCGGGCTTATTTACATGAGCCCCAGCAAAAAGTGTCGCCACCCAAGCGTTCAACAAGGCTCCTTTAAGCGTAACCAAGGGTTTGACGCTTTCGCAAACTTCACGGGTCGGCCTTGGCTGCATTGCTGTGACAACGTTGATATGCTAACGGTCTTGCCGTCACAGGGTCATTGGTTACTGTACTCTTTAAAAGCCTAGAGCGCACAACATGAACTCTCGATGAGTTGCGATAAAGCTTTCACTGAATTTTTGTGACTGTTTTAAAGTATCCGGTCACGACAGCGTCTCAACTGCCTTTTCAGCATTGTTATCTTAATAGCAAGCAGGCAGTTCATTTACGTGACATTATGCAGGCCTAAGCGAAATCATCACACTGCCTCGTGGAGTCTCGTTTCTCGAAAAACACTATATACCCACTATAATTCATCAGGCAATATAGCTATGGAAAAAGCTTGGAACTAGCTTGCGCAACGGCCGCTGTAGGGTTATTGAAACTCGAACTAGAGAACTATTTGAGCGTTAGTAACAACGTAGTGACCCGCCGTGGTTGCTCAGTGGCTATGGCTGCTGAGTACGAGGTCGCGGGATCAAATCCCGGGCACGGCGGCCGCATTTCGATGGGGGCTAAAACAATCGTGTCCTTAGATTTAGGTGCATATTAATGAACCCAAGGTGGTCTAAATTTCTGGAGTCCTCCACTACTGCGTGCCTCATAATCAGAAAGGGGTTTTGGCATGTAAAATCCCATTATTTTTTTAAACATCGTATTGGCAAAGAACGTGTGCCATGTATTGACGTTACAATGACGTAAGGATCAGCGATCGATCGGCGCTGTTGATAACGCTACGTTAACACAATGCTACAGAAAATCAACACTATCCCGTCTCCCCTGCCACACATTTCACTCGTTTTGCTGTTTCTCGTGTAAAGACGGGGCAAATAAATATACCATGCAATTTAAAGCGCTTACTATCACCTAATGTTTGTTGTTAAATTTCACAGACTAGATATATCATACGAAAAAAAAGTCTCTAGCTTGCATCCATTGAGTAGCGGAATGCTTCGCTAGTTGCAGTAGTTAGAAAACTTTATGACAAACAGGAAACGGACGGGTTTCTACCCCAGTTTCTCAGATGAATTAGGGGGGGGTGGTGAAAAACGGTGTTTGTCCGACAGGGTGGGGTTCCTACTCCAAGGCCCACTGGCACGGGCCATCCGCTCAGCTCGTTGGATCAGTCGTAGCTGGTCTTCCTGGGCCTGGCTAGACATCCGCGCCTGCCATTCGTTCCATGTGGCGTTTGTTTCCGTGTTCTTTTTGGTGTCCTGCGCACTCCCACGTGGTACGAAAGAATGGTGGTCTTGCTCCACAACACGGACACATGTCTCTATATGCCGTGAAGCAGATCAGGTGGAGAGTGTGTATATTTATGTAAGTTTTTGTCTGTAATCTTCGCCTCCGTCTTCGCCTTCTTCGCCTTCTTCGCCTTGTCTGCCTCCGCAGCGCTGAGTTTGCCGTGCGGGGGTGAATAGATTTTTCTATTTTCTCTGTAGCATTTTAGAATTGTTGCGTAGCAATGGTCTAGGGGTGTAGGGTCCTCTATTGAAGAGTCAGGGGTGGTTTTTTGATTTGTAAAGCCTCGAGCTGCGTCGTCCGTATATAGGTTCCCGGTGGCGCCCTCGTGCCCCGCTGCCCAGGTCACAATTTGGATGTGCTCAACCATGGGGTCCCATCCAGTCCCGAAAAAGATTCGGAGCGTCTGTCCTGTAAATTTGCCCCGTAGATAGTTTCTGCAAGCTTTATGTGAGTCAGTGATCAGTGAAATTACAGTGCAGGCTGTAATTTTCCCTCGATGGTCCGTGACCATTGCCACTGCCCTCCCTGCATCTCTCTGATAAAACCTGCCAGCGAATCTCGCCATATTAATATATTTTGTACTTTTGTCTATGTATTCTCCCCTAGGCGTTCTTTCTTCTCCCAGCATGCAGGGTAGGAATTTATGTTCTTAGGTATTGGAGATATCATGTATCTATCTAAATGCTTTGGGTACTTCTTTAGTTTCTTGCTCAAGACTTCTCAACACTTGCTCAAGAGTTCTCTGCCTGTTGGAGTCTGGAGCAGGCGATTTTCTTGAATTCGTAGCTGTGCTTCGGTCAATTTTTGAATCGTGTTGTGTAGACGAAGCGCCAGTACTGCGTCGTTTGAAGTATTCCGCGGCATAATCTGAGGGCTGTCTTGCTCTGCCGACGCTATCTTTAAGCATGAAATGCTTTTAGCATCCGTTGTCGATGACCTTCAACTGACATTGAGCCAAAAACAAGAGCCATTATCCGGGCAGTCAAAGAAGAACATCCGGGCAAGTTGCGAGAACAAAACGAGATCATCCAGGCAACCGTTTAAGAGCGCATTAGATACGCTAGTTACTTCCAAAACAACTTGCAAAAAATATTGCTTCCGTGTTCTTTCAAATGCTTGTTCACAATATCACTCAAGCTGTAACTTCTAGTACACTGAAATATTATTTGTCACTTGCAATAGCGACGTTCAAAAGGCAGATACAGGGCACTATACACTTGATTGTATTATTTTGTCGCTGAGACAGAGTTGCCTGTGCTCTTATCAACGCGTCTGTTGTGCCGGCAGCGCCCGGCGCACCACGAACGGCAGTTTAACCGAGACGAGACTTGCAATGAGGTTCTGTCTCTGACTTGCGTCCATATGGACTAGTGCACAGTATGGCGTCATGCGGTGTGGTATGGTGAGGTGTGCCGTTGCGAACATGCTCTACAACCATTTTCAGATTGTAGCTAGAATCATCTCCAACCAACCTGACTTGTCGGTCGCAATTTCATGCTTACATGTACTCTGGGGTACGAGAGAGCCAGCATTATTACAGCGAAGCTGCTTAGGGCTAGTTCCCCCAGGATTGTGTCCGTGACACAAAATCCCGGTGATAGTGCAACAGCGGGCCGACCCGGGGCGGAGGTGAAGCAGTCGGTTGAGCACTCCCCCTACGTGACCCTATCCCAAAGATTGTGTGACGCCGGGCCGACCCCCGACGGAGGTGCAGGTTGCCATTAAAGGACCCATATGTGTTTCAAGGAAGACTAAGTAATTTTAAATAATAGGCTCTCGGAGGTAAAATTATTGTTCTTGCGCGATGTGATCAGGGGCCATGGCGGGCGCTATCAAACGACTTGCAAGTGCTATTTAGGGAAATAATTAACTGGAATTTGGCAATTTTTAATTATTCTACTTAGGTGTTTAATTGTAATGAGGGAATTTTAGTGGATCATGAGTCCGTCCGGTATGGATTGATAGATTTGCGAAATTGTAATTGCGCACAGAGCTACAGAGCTCAGCGCTCAGCGCTCTTTTTCTACTGCCCGAGCGGAAAGTGGTGCGTTGTGGCCGCCACAGCCGCACGCGCCAATAAATAATAAATAAATAAAGGAAGCTGATAACTTTCTAATCTAGAAATCTGCGGTATGAAGTGCTTTTGGAACGCATTAGCATCGCATGTTTTCTCCTTTCCGCCACTCAACATGGCTGCAGCGGCGTGTGGCCATTTTGCGACGACTGAGCGAGTCGTCATGGTTATTGCATACGTGAACCCGGATGGAAACCTAACTTTAGCCGCACGTCTGTATGCTTCACGACACCCCCGGTGATCGCGTACCATCACTTGCTGGGTGCAAAACGGTGTTCAACCGCTTTTGCACCACCGGAGCAGTACATCGTCAAAGAAGAAGATGTTACCATATTCTAAGCGAACATGTTGAGACGGGCGTCTTAGTCTACGTCAACTGGAAGCCACAGGCGAGCGTAAGAGACATCGCTGATGCATGTCAAGGTAATGTCGCTTCAGTTTGGAGAGTGTTGTCGCAACATCAGTTTTACCCGTATCACCTATCTCTACATCAGGGCCTCACGGACAGTGACTTCCAGCGGAGGCTAGCCTTCTGCAACTGGTGCCTCATCTAGTGTGACCAAGATGAAAATTTTCAGAGTAATGTGCTTTGGACCGATGAGGTGCAGCTCGACAGAGATGCAGGAGTCAACTTACACAATGCACACTACTGGTCAGTAGGAAACCCGCGCAAGCCGTGAGAGCACAGGCACCAATGGCAATGCTCTGTAAAACTTTGGTGTGGAATTTTTCACGGCCGTCTCGTTGGGCCATATTTTTTTGAAGGACACATGATACGCAAGCGCTACACAGACTGCATTCTAAAGGACGTGGTTGCGGACTTCGCATCTGAGCTTCCACTCAGCGTTATGCGTTCGATCTGGTGCCACCCCAATGGAGCGCCACCACATTTGGTCTTCTTGTGCTGTGTGTTTTCCTGATGTGAACTTTCTTTCGCGGTGGATCGGGCGCAGCGGGCCCATTCCATGGCCATCGAGGTCACCAGATTTGACACCATTGGACTTATTGCTTTGGGGGTATGTAAAAAGTGACGTGTACCAAGCAGCTCCAACAAGCCTCCAGGATATCAAGGACCCAATCACCACTGCACTGGGCAACGTCCCAGAGGACAGGATTGTGCGTCCGGTACGTTCAGTGAAAGATGGCGCGCAGTTGTATAGTGGTATGCACAGCCAACATTTTGAGCATTTTCTGTGAGCTACTCAGCGTTCCTCCAGAAATAAAGGAGTTTCATGACGGCGACCACAGTGTACGTTTGGCTGCGTTTTGCGAAATAAGTACCTAAATTCCGGAGTGCAAAAGCATGGAATTCTTTTTAAAAGCAACCGCGATGGTATCACAAAGCAAACCGCTTCGAATCGGGCAATGCATTCGCGGGGTCGCAGGCCAAGGCCGCACGCGGCACTCGTGATGACAAGTCACATTTGGGCTTGCGAGGAGGTTCTAGCGGATGATGAACACGACACCACTTTCCGCTTTTCAGGCAGTGGAAGCAAGAGCGAGGTGTGTGTGACGCGCACCGCTCCCGAGTGACATCAGCGCGTGGGCGTGGCATTGCGGCGCTCAACTGCCGCACGGAGCCTGTTGCGCGCCTTTGGAGAGCTGAGGTTCGGAGCGCTGTAGCTCTGGGCGCGATTAAAATTTCGCAAATCTAACAATCGATACCGGACGGACTCATGATCCACTAAAATTTCCTCATTACCATCAAATACCAAACTAGAGTGATTAAAAGTTAATTAACAAATTCCAGTTATTTATTCCTCTAAATAGCACTCGCAACGCGTTTGATAGCGGCCGCCACGGCCGCTGATCACTTCGCGCAAGAACAACAATTTTACCTCTGTAAGCCTATTATTTAAATTACTTAAAGTCTTCCTTGAAACACCCTGTACACAGCTTTTTTGGTCATCTTTTTCACAGTTTCACAGAGTGGAAAGGCACAGAGTTTTCATTGTTTTTGTCGTTAGGCTTAGTGATCCAGTCCGCTGAAAATCGCTGGCCTGTCTGGGTTCTTCGAGAGTCCGGGCTTGCTTCCTTAATTGTTTGCGTTCCTGTAACGATATAGCGAGCTTCCACTTACCGTTTTTTGGCTTCATCGTCATCTCCATTTGACATTTCATTTTCCTCGTTCTCGTCGCCACTGGTTGACTCCATTGCATCGCCTTGTCAGGCAAAGGGGAATTCTCAGCGCAACTTGTTGCAAAGGCTAGTTGAGTTTTCAAATCTTGATTGTCCGTATCCATACTATCCGTTGTCGTTTCCGGGTCGTTACACATAGGATTTCTGGCTGTTGAATCTCTCTGCCCAGGTCGGGTGTTGGTAGTCGATGCGTTGCTCCCCGATTCGCCGTTAGGCCTAGTATGGCAGCTGGGCATGCCTGGTCTTCAGTTGCTTAAGAAAGGGGGAAATCGGTTTCGTTGGCCCGGAAATTCAATGACAAAACGGTCCCGGCATACGTCCGCACGCATTCGATATTTAGGTAGAAATGCCAAGGCTTCGACCACAAAATGAGGCGAAAAATTGAGGAACCGAGAAGAGCGCGGTCCGATCGTCCCGACGCCATCTGGTGGTCCATGCTTCGCAAACTCCCATCATTTTGTGCAAAGAAAATTTGAATATGGTCTAACTGATTGTCAGCACAGAAGATGGCACGCTTCCTTCGAACAACGGTCCATGCGAAAAACTACACATTTCACCGTGTTTTTGATCTCGCGCCTCACTCGTCATCACGGTGTACGCGGTATCTCTCTCTCTCTCTCCCCTTGCCTTCTATCATCATTTTGTTCATCCTTCCAGGGCAATGTAGCAAACTACATATTGCCATCTGATTAGCCTTTCTGCCTTTCTATTTCTTACCTTGTCTCTCCAAAGTCCATAGAATCACAAATACAAGACCACGAAAGAAGGCTATATAGGACGTCTTAATCTTGTGGGATTATGCTTGGTAACGCTGGAAAAGCCTGCCACTCGGGCACTTATATATTATGCTTCGAATAAATTTATCAATGTAACAAGCTAAATCAGTTAGTTTCGCTGGGCATGCAAAATAGCCTTCCACTAGCGAATAAGAACATTCGTAGAATTTATCTTCTAGAATATCTTTCCAGTAGGAAGTCAGCTATACACACACGCCACAAAAGTTCGTAAGCTATTGATACCTTCTCTCTGCGATTGTATTCGGGCGGGTAATTGGCGCAGCAGATGAACATGGTGTCAGCAGCGCTTCTTGCAGCTGATGGAGACATGAAGCATGACACGAGGCTTGATTAATGGGTGCGTACAAGCATCAATACAAAGCACATGCCGGGTCGTTTTACCGACCAAATACAATAAGGAAATATCCGCAGAGACTGGCGCCAGGTGCTAAATGAATCACTGCAAGTCATCTCCTTCGAATGATTTCAAGATGACGAGCCTGCCGTACGCACGCACACATGTGCACGTGCGTACGCTTAACGCGCGCACGCGCACACACCTACACGCGCTCGGGCAGGGACGCATGCGCCCATGGACAGACAGAAAGGGAGAGAAAGAAAGTGGCTAGTGTTAATTATCAGAGGAAGACGACTACGAGGACTAGAGTGGGAGTGCAAGCGGCTCACTCGTGTCTCGTGATTTGTGACTGATATACCGGCCATTACGGACGCGGTTATACATTTATATGGGTAATAAACCTACTTTTCTGCATTTATACCATAATGACTCTTTTGCTTCAGAGGTAGGTAGGTCTGGGTAATGTTGGAGCCTCCAGCGTTACCAGTGGTCTTTCTTTTATTTGCACTTTAGCCCGGTATACAGAGCAAGAAGCCATCTTTTATGAAACAAAATTAGTTTATAAAGCTCTCCTTAGTTTCAAATTGGCAACAATTATTAGTCATAATAGAGCCACATTTCCGATTCGGTTGCTCTGAAAAGTATCACCGAGAAATGTTCGCAGCTTCGCTCGTTCCTCGCCACTGCCTTTGTGCTGCCAGACTATTATTCTCTTGCAAGTCACTAAGTAGCTAAACTTCTCTGTCAGACCTAGAAAATGTAATTGGTGAGCCAGCTTGCGTGCACGTTGATCCCTCGCGATGCATTTAAAACAGGTGGAATGATATGAGCATGGATTTGCCCCCTTTTTGCTAGGAGTGGCAGACAGCGACGATAAAGAACACGAAAAAAAGAATCAGCTCCTGATCGTGCTAGCGGCGACGATCATTTCTATGTGGCCCGCCCTTCGCGTGCTGGTGGCACTGCCATGGTAAGTTAACAATGGTCGGCACCGACATGGGTCAGCACTCAGGTTTTGAGAATCGAGGCAGACGCGTAGGAGCATGACCTAAGTGGTTTGGTAGCGCAAGCTGGGGAAGAAGCCTACGCAGCTTAGACCGTTATTTTTTCTTTTTCTCTTCTTTTTTGAAGTGTTCCGTTGCATCTAGAGAAAGAAAATGAAGAGGTTGTTAACAGCGACGTGACAGGGAAAGGAAAAAAAAAGAACCTCCTTTTCATTTGTGGGGAAGCACTGTGTCTCTTGTAGACGACCGTGTTCTCGCGCTTTCTTCTCAGTTGATGTTTCCATGCATTGTCTTGACCCTAGGCCTGCTATAGCGTTATTTTTTCTTGCGATTTTGTACAAAATTCCTCCCGTAATGTGAAGGCACTGACCTTTAAGAAGGACAGGTTCGTGCACATTCGTTGTGCTTCTACAGTTTTAAATGACTTTGAATGCGTGCCTCATCAATTCGCGCTGTTTACTTACCGGAGTGTATTGACAGAAGCAGAGAGAGAGAGAGAGAGAGAGAGAGGAGCGTTCAGGAAAGGCAGGGATGTTAACCAGTCAATAGTCTGGTTGGCTACCCTACACTGGGGGATGGGAGAAGGGGAAGAGAAAGAAGGGAGAGAGAAGGTGTAGGTACGTGTACGGACAGCACTTCAGAAGCCGAGAATAGTAAAATTTTGAATAATGGTAGCCCTGAGCAAAAGGAGCGATATATGTTGCTGAAGTGTGCATGTGGAGAATAGCTGGTACTGCAATTTACATCCACCACGGTGGACTCATGCGCTACGGAAATGCTAGATAACTGAAGAGAAACGTCTTAAGCAAGGGAGAAAGGTCTGCATGTATACGGCCGCTTATCGACTCCATGTGCTCGTTCCTATGCTGATCTTGCTTGACTCTTATGTAACCATTCTTAAGAATGGAACTGTAACTTTCATAAAGAGATGCGAAATTTGTAGCAACGCAGTATAAAAAAGTATCGCAAAAAACGTTTTCGCAAGCGAGAGCGGTCTTCAAAACAACGCATCGAGCGAGCCGCTGAATTTATTAGGAGCTCGTCGGCACGTCCTGTTTGTTGTTTTCACCCTTGTCTGAGTTCCTAGTGGGAGACACTACAGCAGTTCAGAAGTAACCTAATGAGCATGCGCATACATAAAACCTGCAGATACTAAAGAAGGAATAGCTTGAGAGGCACACGGAAATAGTATTTCATACTGAGCGCCTGTCACTGGCATTATATTGAATGCCGTTGAATGCATGGCTAGCTTTGAAGTTCTCGTGCTATTGCACAATTTTTTTAATGGCAAAATGTTGTTGCGACAGAACTGACAAGGGAATGTATTGCAAGACATGGCGTACAGGAAACAATACATGCACAAATGTTGGTACCTTTGTCTTTAAGGAATGGGTAGGTCGTCGACACTGTGAAACTCATCACTGATCTGGCTATTTTTGAAGTGATGTACGTACGTATTTTTGTGTGAGCGTGTGTATTTGGTTGCCAAGCGAGCGATGGCGTGACACCTCTGGAGCGCGCTACGTCAATGCATCGTGCACAGGGGAGGGATTGCTTATTCATAAAGGCGCCTGCATTGCGGTAGAGGACTCAGCTTCCCTTTAACACGTCTGAACGGAGCCATGGCTGCTGGCAAGAAACATCGTCTGCGTACGATTCCAACACGCTTCATTTGGCCCCAATTCGTGTGCCATGACCACTGCGTCTTTGACAACTCCAACTCACTTCGAAGCTAGCAATTTAAATTTATGTCTAGCTGTTCAATTAACACTACCGATAAGCTAATGCGTGCTGCTACGCAGAAATTAGTTGACGGTGGCTGTGCGCTTTTGCAGCTTGTTTCTTTCAACGAGCAGGTGCTAGCAGGAAAATATTAATATGCTTGTTTGTATTTTTTCCTTCGTTTGTTGCATGCAAATGACAACAACAAACGCGTTCAAAGAATTGGACAAAAAAAAAAACACAAAAAACGCGTTCAAGGAATTGGAAGTGGCAGTGTATTTTTTTAATGCTAAGTGTTGATTTATTGGCACTATACAATTTTGACGCCTTCCACAAAATATTGTTCACAAAAGCATGTTTTCTTTCGCTACATCAGAAGTACGCGTTACATGAATCATTGTACTGCTGCTCATATGAGCAATATTTTTACGCTGAATTCACTAGGGCTATTTTTCTCGTGTTCGCCGCTTGTTCTGTTGCATTTCCCGTCCCTACGAGTATGTCGTTATTTTCGTCGCTATCAACAACTGCAGTGACTTCATTTATTCATTCGTTCATTCATTTTTTACAGAATACAGGATTTCAAGACTCGCCAATAAATCAATCCTTGCATCTGCTGCAGCTTTGCCTGCAACAATAAATACAGCAACGGCCAACATTCTTCAAGGAGGTAGCCACTGAACTTTAATCTCCTTCAATTACTAAGAACCTAACACCAAGCTGTTAAATGGACTACCGATCAAGCCCTACAGGTGCTCCTATCATTCAGCTAAATATCTTTCGAGCATCAACTAATCTGAAAAGGCGGGAGAATGTGCATGTAATGAGCACACGCAAATATTTAAAAAAAAGGAGAATTCACGCGGGAATAGTGTTGGTGTGCAAGAATTTGCCCAAAAAAAATTTCAAAAGCAATTTTCCCGTGTAGTACGGGCGCATATTGACCAAACGAAGGAAAAGAACCAATACTAAGTATAAATTTTTGTGGTAAAATATGTGTGTGTGTGTGTGTGATAACTTTATTTGGAATCCGGCGATTGGGAGGCCCGGGCCTGGGGCCGCCTAGATGGCCACTGGGAGCTGCTGCTCCCGTGCGGCTTCCTTGGCTCGCTGGACGGCCCAAAGTTGGTCTTGGAGTTCTGAGCTGAGCAGCACGGCTGACCACCGCGCCCGTAGATTTTCTGGGGAGACTGCCATTTTATTTTGGTATATTTCACATCCCCACAACATGTGTTGAAGGGTGGCTCTAACAGACTTGCATAGCTTGCACATATCGCTCTCGTATATATCGGGGTAGAAAGTTTTTAGTTGCACGGGACTCGTATAAGTTTCTGTTTGTAGTCGCCTCCAAGTAACGGACTCAGCTCTGTTCAGTTTAGTGTGAGGCGGTGGTAATACTCGCCTCCGATTTTGATAGAATTTGGTAATATCACTAAATCTTGTTAATACATCTTTTTCTCTCCAGATTTCCTCCTCCGCGTTCTCCTGACCGATGGAAGTCACTCTTTGCTCAGCTCGGCGAGTAAGACCTCGAGCTTCGCGGTGTGCTACCTCGTTGAGGTTGACTGCGGGAATGTCTGGAGTCGTATGCGCTGGGAACCAGATCAATTGCCTGCCGTTCTTCTCTGCATTGGAGAACTTTGCTTCATTGACTCTGATGATGTGCCATGCCTCAGGAGAGATCCTACCCTTTGCATAATTTCTAATGGCCGCTTGAGAATCGCTAATGATGTACTGAGCATTCGTGGAGACCAATGCTAGTGCAATGGCTACCTCCTCTGCGGTCTCGGAATGTTTGGTGTTAACTGATACGCTTGTAACGGGTTTTTGGGTGTGATCTACGATTACTGCTACATAGCTATTTCTGTCTGGGTATTCAGCCGCGTCTACGAAGGTTGCTCTGTCGTCTGACCCAAAGCTTCGGATAATTTTCTCTGCTCTACTCTTGCGTCTGCCGTCATTGTAACCTGGATGCATGTTCTTGGGTATATTTGGTACTAGGAGTTTGTCACGAATTTCTCTCGTTATCGTGCTCTTTTCCCCGTATAGATTGTGATAATTCATTCCTAGTTTGCTTAGTATATGCCGTCCCGTTTTGGTTTTGGTTAGTCGCTCTGCTTGAGATGTTTGTTGTGCTTCTATGAGTTCGTCCAGTGTGTTGTGGAGTCCTAACTTTAGCAAGAGATCCGTGCTCGTACTGATGGGAACCCCTAGCGCTAGTTTGTATGCCTTTTTTATCATGTTGTTAATTTTACGCTTTTCAGCTGCAAACCAATTGTGGAAGGCTGCTATGTATGTGATCTGACTGATTACGAATGATTGTATCAGCCGTATGATACTTTCTTCCTTCATACCTTGGTGCTTGTTAGTAATTCGTTTGATTAATCTCATGGTGTTTGTTACCTTTGTGTCTAACTTCTTTACGGTTTCCGTATTTGTGCCTTTGTTCTCGATTACCAGACCCAGCACTTTGAGCTGGTTGACTATTGGGATATTCCGCCCGTTCTTGGTGTGTAGCTTGATTTCCTCATGAGCCTTGTTTCTGTCGTATCCTTTGGGAGGCCTGCCTCTAAGTGTGGGGCGGTACAATAGAAGTTCAGATTTCTCTGCAGAGCATGTGAGGCCTGTTCCTATGAGGTGTTCCTCTACTGTGTTAATTGCTGTCTGGAGGCGTTGTTCTATTGATCCGTCGCTGCCATCACAGGTCCAGATAGTAATATCGTCCGCGTAGATTGTGTGATTCAGGGACTCTATGTGATTTAATTTTTCGGGGAGTCCCATCAAGACGAGATTAAACAGCATCGGCGAGATGACAGCGCCTTGCGGCGTGCCGGCCCCTCCTATGTCGATCTCGGGCGACTTGAGCCCTCCGACAGAGATGACTGCTTTCCTATCTGATAGGAAGCTCTTGATGTAGTTATACGTCCGTTGCCCTAGTCCTATTCGTTCGATGTTTTCCAATATGGTTGCGTGGTTGGCATTATCGAAAGCTTTTTTAAGATCAAGGCCCAAGATGGCCCTTGTCGAGCGCGTGTTACAATCGATTATCTGATGCTTAAGTTGGAGCATCGCATCTTGTGTCGAAAGATTTTTGCGAAATCCTATCATTGTATCTGGGTATATGGTATTATCCTCTAAGAAGTTGTCTACTCTGTTTAAAATTACATGTTCCATTAATTTTCCGACGCAGGATGTTAGGGAGATTGGTCTGAGGTTGTCTATCTCAAGCTTCTTACCAGGTTTTGGAATAAGCGTTATCGTCGCTTTCTTCCATTGAGCTGGCACTTCTCCTTTTACCCAACACTCGTTTATGTATTCTGTTAGTTTGGCTATCGATTCATCATCCAGGTTCCTGAGAGTCTTGTTGGTTATACCGTCCGGGCCTGGGGCGGATTTGGTGTTTAACTTTTGTAGGGCCGCGCGGATTTCTGCCTCCGTGAGTTCCTCGTCTAATTTTGCGTTTGTATTCCCGTTGTAGCTAGGATAGATGCAAGGGGGTGCCTGTGTTAAGTATTTCTGCTGTAATTCATTGAGAAATTCCTCTTCTGTACCCTCATATGCGTGTATTAACTTATTAATGGCTTGCATGTGATTTTTCTTGTTATTGTCATGGTCAAGCAGGAACCTGAGCATGTGCCAGGTTTTGCCGGTGCTTAATTGTCCGTCCATGGAATTACATATCTCGTCCCATTGTTGCTTGGTCAATTGCTTAGCATGTTCTTCTATTTTTTTGTTGAGGAGTGCTATGCGCTTTCTTAACTTTCTGTTGTGCTTCTGACCGCTAAGTCTATTCTGAAGCGACTGCTTAGCTTCCCACATGTGGAGAAGTCTGCTGTCGCATTTATCCAAGTTAGATTCAGGTGGTGCTATTTTTGTGGCAGCTTTGACGTCATCACTGAGCTCCTTAGTCCATTGTTCTATGCCTGCGATTGATCGTTGATGCGTCTTCTCTCGCATTCTACGAAATAGGTCCCAGTCTACTAATTTGATCTGTCGTTCCTTGGGTCTATTCGGCCCTTCTCTGACGTGTAACTCCAATATGCGGTGGTCACTACCCAAATCTTCCAGTGTGTTGTGCCACGTCGCCTTTTCAATATTCTTGGTAAAGGTTAGGTCTGGGGTTGTGTCCCTGTTTAGCGCCGTGCCTACTCTGGTTGGAGTGGCGGGGTCTGTGACAAGCGTGAGGCCTAATTCTTGCGAATCGTTCCATAAGTCCCTTCCTTTTGCTCTGGTATATAAGTATCCCCACGTGGTGTGTGGGGCATTAAAGTCTCCTCCTATAACTACCGGATTTTCTCCAGCAAGTCTGAGTGTTTTCTGGAATAGGTTCTTGAATTTGTGTTTATGTAGCATGGGGTTACTATAAATGTTGAGAATAAATAAGCTACGTCCTGTCTTTTTTTGTGGGATGAGTTCCAATAGAATATTGTCAATGTGCGTTATGCCTGTGTTGTGCTGCATGCAAGTTATGTTTCTTTTTACCAGCGTAGTTAATGCCCTGGTGTCCCCTTCGGCATAGCCAAAAGATCTGTATCCTGCTAGCTTTGCAATCCCGTGTGTTTCCTGCAGAATAATGACGTCCGGTGTATCCTTGTCTTTCAAATACTGCTGCAAAACTGACTTTTTGTTTTCGTAACTTCTACAATTCCACTGCCATATCCTGAACCCTTCTTTAGCGCGCCTCATTTCGGGTGCGACCATGGGAGGGAGACGGGAGGTTGGAGAGAAGCTGATCTTATATAATTAGGTCAGATTTTTTTGTTTGATTTCCTAAATGGCTTATTGGCAAACAAGCAAAGTTTGCGAACACATTCCTTGGCGCTTACGAAACTGGGGCCCCAAGAAGCCTTCGATGCATGCTGAAAGCACCTGAAGGACGCGTTAAATTTCAAGGTCATTGCTACAGATTTCTCACTACATATGAAATCAAGCGTCTTCCACTGCGACAAAACAAATATAGAGAACGAACCGAAAGACAGGGAACGTCAGCGGGAATGCATTCGTCATTCCTCGTACTTTTGCCGGTGCTCCGTAAAACACAGGTCACGTCGAACCTACGTTGCGAGCACAATGGGCTCTCCGTCGGCGCCGCAGAATAAATGGAAGGCGAGAGACGGACTCAAGACAAGCAGGAGACACTCGAGAGCGCCTCTCCAGCAAAGGTGACAGAGGTCGCAAAGAGCGAGACACGTCGGGCGTGCGATTACATCGGTGGCAAAGACCTGACGAGAATTTCGGCAGTGAAGTGGTTCCTAGTAAACTAATGTGGCGCACGAAAAGACAAAAGGGAAGAATGAGACGAAAGAAAAGGTCAGCGCTGGCGACGGACTGAGAACGCGGCTGAGAAAAGCGCAGGAAACGAGTGAATGAAGGCAAATAGCAAATCGACACTCGAGCCGAGCGAGATACGAGTTGCCGCATTTCAGTTTTCAGACGAGAAGGGCTTCATCTCGAAGGCCTCGTTCGTTCATCGCGGCCCGCGTTGGTGGCGTGCGAGAGAACGTACGGCGTAGACGTGACCCTCTGCGCTGCACTATAGGTTCAACGAATTAATGGTATCGCGTCCTTTTGCTTCCATTCTTCTTTCTTTATTGCGTTTCACGCAGAGTTAACTCTCTCCCCTTCATCTCATGGCTTTCATCGTTTGCGTTATCTTTCTTTTTGCCCTCATTAATGTAGAGGAATCGAGAGCACAGTTACAAATGGTGGAATCGATTGGCACGAACAGGACACGGCTAAATCGGGGCGGAACCAAGCGCGAGAAGAAGAGCACGACAGCAAGGCAGTTTTGCAAGTCGACGAGCAACTTCAGCTCGACAAGCTTAAAGCTTTCAAAGGTGGCCTTCTCATTGTTGCTTTAAATGGAAGGCCGACCATTCGAATGCAAACACAGTTACAGGATAAGTCGAGTGTAGGCGTTTTCGCAAAGGTCTTTGTACCGTAAACGTAAGGGCTGTAGAGGTTGCGTGGCCGCGATCAGCCTGGCTTACCAGCTGCGCTTGCTCGCCTGCCGCAAAAGGGAAGTGATACGTTCACAAGAACTGAGCGGCAAGAATGCAAAATCGGGGGGGCCGAGGGACAGCGAAAACCTATGTGCGCAAAGAGCCGCCATTACGTCGGCAAGCCATTTCCTTCCTCGCGCTGTTACAGCGAAAATGACGTTAATGAGACGCAACAACATCCGGCAGCGCAAAATGAGCCGTCATTGTCTCACAGATTTTATCAAATTCTCTTCAACTGGTGAAATTTCTCAACAGCTGTTTCAACAGTACAAAGTGTGCCCGAATGCCTGCTGGTAAAATGGACAGACAGACGTCCCACGTGCGCCCATACATTCAAACGCCACTAGTAGAGGAACGAGAGAAAAGAATATGGTAGAGAGGTTAAGAGGAACTGAGCCCGGTTGGCAACCCTGCACTGGTGGAGAGAGGAAAGAGGAGGGAATCATGTGCACTGGGGTTGCTGACGCCATAAAATTATCAGCGCTGTATCACAAATGGTCGCTCAGTCCGGTTGCCTTCAGTAATCTCAGCAGCTCTATTGGGACATTGTGAACTTATGACGAGCCAAACCATGGTCTCGAAAGCTTGCTCGCGGGGAAAGCGCTTCCGCTTAGGCTTCTCTTATGTATAACAAAATAGCTCAGTCCTTTTCCTATAAACAAAGAGAAGATATAAAAGCTATCCTTCCGCTAGTTCCTTGTGGACAGTGACCTTCTCAGTTTATTCTAGGCTGTGCTATTTAATTAACGTAATTTTATATAATGGTATCGTCAAGATGGCTTTGTCGTGTCATTGACATTTTGTCTTGCTTGGTGTTGTTTTTAATGCCATGATAAACATTTTCTGCATAGTGACTTTTTAAGCGGTTTAATTGCTGTGAATTGAACTATTCCTACATGAGCCGTTACTACCCATGCTCATCACAGATCATGCGCGGCTGATTCGACATTAAGCACGATTTGTATAAATTGACAACTTGATGTCATATTTTTTGTAAGCTTGTAGAGTGCATGTAGTGTGTTCTTTTTTTAGTCGGAGATATTGTGAAATCTTTTATTTCCATCTTTTTGCTGTTTATATTGCTCGATCCGCTTTCTAATTTGCGTTCTTTTTTTCATTTTTAGCAGTGATTTTGGGGAGAGACTTCACAAACCAAACGTCCGTAAACCTTTCGCATTTGATAAGTAACAACAACAATGAAACCAAATTATTTGTATTATCATATATCTAAGAAAGCTGTCTGCAGCTGTGCTTACTCAGTGGTGCATTAAACACACAACACTGTGTGTAAGAATTCAGCTCAGTAAGCCCACACGCGGCGCATTATATTTAATTTTTCTGAGGGATCTCGCTGCAGTGCTTGTTGCATTATAGTATGGGGTTGTATAATGTCTGTTGGGAAGCACAAAATATTCTCTTTATCGAATAATCGCGTGGGTGCGCGTGCGAAGTCATTCTCACATGTAGCTGCCACAACTAAATGACATGTGGAATCACATCTAATTTAGACGTGCTTAAATACACTTAGTCTCACAAAAATTCAGGTTTACTGTGGCTCGCAAGACTGAGAGCCACGCCCACTCCTGGACTCACTCAGATTCACTCCTATTCTTGCTCATCTCGACTGACTCAGACTCACATGCCCCATAATTTACAAGCTCTCAGACAGAGCCTCACGCCTACCTGGATTTACTGGCTTTAGATCAGATTCAGACTGTCGGGTCTGCCTGAGTTCGAGTAAGTCGACCCATAAGTTCGCTCGTAAGATCGGGGCTGCAGCAATGAAACCTGCGCAGCACAATGACTTTAACAAGATCAATATTCTTTCACAGAGTCAATTATATACATTTTTTCGCAAAATCAAACAAGCTAAACGTGATATAATTTTGAAATTAAACAGCTAGATCAAAACAACGACGAATTCACACGCAGCGGAGTTTCACCAAAACACGACAGTAATAAGAAATATAAAGAATGGTAAACTAATAAATATGCACGACGTCGGTCTCGTTGCGAAACAGGATGAAATGTTTCACTGCAGCCCTTTGCAGTGTCGTATTAGTTCATGGCCATCGAGCTTTCTCGTTCATAAAAAAGATGCTTGCCAAGAAGTTTTAAGGCAGTACAGGTTCTTAAAATGAGACTGTTTGCCCAAAAATATTGTTGTTGCTGCTGCACTACATTTTCCATTAAATTACACCAAATGAGGCAATGAGTGAGTACACATGTTCCTACTAAATTTGTCACATTAACTCACCAACTAAATGCAGCTGATTTCTCGGTTCATACATCCGAACTTGTCATTTTGAAGGGCCTGTACCGCTTGGTGCTTAGCGGCGGTCATCTGCAAGGTGGGACTTTTTTTGAGGCCACCACACGCCATGAAGGGTGTCTGAGTGAAATGTAATGGCGTAGAGTTTCCTTTCCGAATCGGCCACGAAACAAGACCATGAAAACGACTGAACCTGGTGCAAACTAACGAGATGGGTCACGACCACACGTATTCCTGCAAGCTTGCAAAAAAATCTCGCAGCGCTAGCTGGATTTACTGGCTGGCCTGCAACGTGCAGAGGGAGCAGGTCTGCGTTAAACAAGGCCGCTTCCACAAAGTTTCGGCACTACTGCGTCTCCTGCTGCTGTCGCGGCGAAGGCACAGCCCACGGCAAGCGCGGCCAGAGAGAAAAGGACTCGGCACGCGCATAACTCGATCAGCACGCTTCGACGCAACCGGGGTACACATCTCGCAGAATCTGCTGGAGCTTCGTTCGACGTGACGTGCTTCTCGCGGGCGATTCGCCGTATTTGTCGGTTTCGCAGCCTCTCCGATGGCCTAACGAAGACTCCCAACAGTGCCACGCGCGCTTGGTTCTCTGGCCCGGCAGGCAACTGTCCGTGCACTCGGCGTTTGTTGGGAGGGAGCTGGCATAGGGGAGGAGAGGCAGCGAAAACACTGAAGTTCTGAAAAAAAAAAAGAAACGCAGGGAATAGTAATAGCTGGTGAAAGTCGTCATGACTTGGGGGCATGGAAAGGGTGGCTGATCATAGAATCGTATCCCGCACTCGCTGTGGCAACGGCTCTTGTTATCTCGCTCGAAGCGTTCAGCGAGATGTCTTGATCGGCAAACAGGTCGAAGATTCTTCTCTGCCTTATTTGTTTCGCAGCTATCTTTTTGAGTAGTTCGGCACTCCGTGGCCATAGCCCATTCAAGCGTCATGTCATCCGCCAGCCGATGAACGTGCTGCTCTCTGTTTAATTCAAGTGACTCACCCGGCGTATGGCTGCCGCTGATGTGTGTCGAAAATCAGTGCCTGCACAGGTGTTGCGCACACATAATAACGACCTTAAGCGCACAATGTGCAAAAAGTGGCTTGAATTTCTTTGACAATGGACCTGCGCGGCTAAATGCATAGTTGACTTTTTGTGTTGACTTCCCTTACTTTTATTTTATTTACATAACACTGATGTTCTCTTAGGCCTGAGCAGGATAAGCAATTAAACAACGATAGGAAAATGACTATGACAACGAAAACAACAAAAAATCACCAATGAGAACCCACTAATGGGAACAGCATTGAAGTAGGAATCTTACGCGAGCGCCAGAACTTCATCACAACAATGTTCTTCGTGTTAAAGGTATTACTGCGACAGTTTCGCAATGCGACAGTATGTGCTCCTTTAACTGCATTGTAATGAACATAAAAGTAACCCCCGTACTCAGAAATGCATCGTAACGTGAAGCTCATGCTTGACTTGCTATATCAAATGACGCCTGGTGCGAAAGTGCCCATCTGGTTTCTGTTGGTGCGTTCACGACAGGCGTCATTTAGGTCAAGTGAAGCATGGGCTTCAAGTTAAGACGCATTTATGAATACGGGGGTGAGTCTCGGTTTCATAACTTTTTGTCCGTGTACCACGGGACACGTCGTATTATGTGTATTATCTACGTGTGGTGTCAAACAAACTTTGATCATGTAGTAAAGGGCTAGGAAATTGAGTTCACTTGTCCGTGACGTCGTACGTAATGTCACGCTCGTTTTTCTAACGGATTGTGCCTCTTTGTGCCCAGCAGTATATAGAAGGACGAACAAAGCTACGCGGAAAATACAGCTATTCGCAGTAAAAAGCGGGTATCTTCAAACAAGTTCGCTTCAATAGAAGAATATATAGAACACATCCGCCATGACAGCAGGGCGATGACGAAGGGAAGTTATGGTCGACATTATAGTGAAAGCATCAGCAGAAATCAACACGCACATCTGGCTAAACAGGCTCTCTTACACCTGCGATGCCATAATAACGCTGGTAAAACGAACTGGCTGTGATCGCACAAAGTGCTGAGTCTAATGTACTGGATGGCCAGCCCATGGAGCGCGTAGTGTTGGGATGCCGACTGGTGGCGGTGCGTTGTAGCTACTGGCGGGTTTATCTCAATTACGGAGACCGGCAATTGTTCGACTTTCGACAGTGAGCGTTCCTCTTCCATAACCAGTATTCTGCGCGGCACCGTGTGTCCGCACGCAGCCGTGATATGAGACAGACTGGCAGTGTTATTACCTGTGAATGTAGCAGCTTTCAAGAATGACGCAAACTTTTATTTTTGTAATATAACATTTATCATGGACTGGAAAGAAAGAGTAATGAGCTCATGTAGTATAGACATTTGTTTGGCATCTGGGACACAGTGCATAACATAGTAGAGACAAGACGAAGCGCAAATGATGACTCATGTTCTGAGCGCATTGCCGTTGTCACAGTCATGACATAGAAACAAATTCGAAATGCAAGCTGAGTTTGTCTGTATTAAAATAACATCATTCAAATGAAGCTAGAAGGCAGCAAAAGCCCCTGATAGAACAACGCTGAAAACGAGAACACTCTAAAAGAGAACAGAACTTTAGAAGACCGCAATAAATCAAGATCTCAGAGAAAAAAATTGCGAGAGACTTGAATGTTTCTAAGCGTTAACTGTTCCAAGGCTGAGGAGCATTGCGACGGTGACATGCCTCACTTTGGAAAGGCGACGCAAAGAAAAGTGAGAGGAGTTGAATGAGGAAAACAGTGTGGAGGATTAAAATGGGAAGTTTTTTCTCATCTTGGAAGAGTTCCTTTTGCTCAGGGAACCTCGTTCTCTATTCTGGCAGAGGAAATATCGATGAGCGAAGAAAACATTGGGCACCGTTCGTGGCATTACGGTGAAAGGGTGGTGTTTCTATTCTGGGTCAAGAGAGCTGCGTTTGGGGTAGGCCTCACGCACGGTGTCCGTCGCCCCAAGGCTGATCACCCTCGACTGGCCAACCCTCGAGTTGTCACAGCAGCAGCCGGATTTCTCGATTTTTTTGCCCGTAGGCTATTCGCTCTATCCTTTCTCCCATTTTCGTTTGCGCATATCGCTTCCTAGGCTTCAAAAACAACTTGTTTCTTTTCTTCTGCATCCGTTATATATCTTTTTCTGCGTCATTGCACGAAGCGGGCCTCTTTCTACCTAACTATATATCGAGAGACCATTACGACGCAAAATAACAGCAGAAATAAAGGAAATAGCGAGACCGTTTATGCAAAAACGCACTCTGGTGGCAAGAAAGAAAGGAGAAGAAAGAGCAAGTATAAGTAAAGTGGCCCTAAGCGTTGCGTGCCACGGGGTCTTTTGCGATCGTTGAAACAGGAAAGGAGACAGGGGGAAGGAAGTCACTATATTGGAGGAGTCGTCTGAAAGTGCTCCTGCACGAAAACACGCCGTCGAGTAGTGCTCAAAATATCGAGCTTCTAAGAGGGCCGTTTCCCTCCTTCCCGAAATAAGCACGACCCGCTCTGCTTAGTGATCTGTGAGATATTTACCTTTTATCGTTTCTTTGCTCAACTGCTGCCAACAGCGAATGCATCGATCTTTCTCCGGCAAGCCGTGCAGGGACACAAGCGGTGTGTCTTGTGACAAGACATGCAGTGTGTTTTCAGACAAATATAAATACTAAGCGATTTGAACGTCTGGACAGGTGAACGTCTGGTCGGCACATGAGCGCTGGACGAAATTGCGCACACTTTCGCTCTACTGCATGCCGGGTTCATGCTTAATGATAAGTTTTTATTCCAGGGGGCAAGCCTATATACTCTATGTGTCTGGTGCTAATTTGTGCGTTTCCTTTAACTTATTACTCTACTGCTCCCTATTGACATTCCGTTGTGAAGCCTTCTTTTCCTTTCTTTTTTTGACTGATAATCAGCCTTCCTCAAAATACTTGAGCGTGCTCTTAGCTTGCCCTTAGCTTTTTTCCTTCGCAGAACACAGCACGTAGGTTGTATAGTACGTCATGCACATTGCTACAGTGCCGTGAATTGACGTGGAATATGTAATGATAAATAAGGGCTTAGAAGTGATATTCAAATGGATGGCCGCCGGCCATGATTTCCGACACTTCTTTATCATTGACCGGCACCTTCGTAGACAGTCTGGTATGCAGGTTCACCTTGTGAGCCGTTTCTCCCTCTTGTAATGCCGCGCGTCACTTACCATCTGTTCGGTTCGGTTGTACATGAGTTGCTGTCCAAAGATTAAGGTAGAGATTCCTTTCTCCGTGCTATACAGCAAGAAATAAAAGAATAAATGATAATAATCAAATATCTAAATCTAAAAAAAATGACAGTGAGTATTCCTCTCGGTAGGTACGTCATTGCCAATACGTGGGAAAGTAACAAAAACGTATGTGACTCAGCATTTATGCTACGATAGTGTCCTCCATTAAAAGTGAGGAAAAATAAAAACAACTATCGGTAAAATTTCCAATAGTCTCGATTTATCATAGAAACAACGTTCTTGAATATCGCGATTGAGAGCAATTTGTGTGACAGTTTTGGCGTGCCTCGTGGTCTATAGCGGGAAATATTTAGGTAATCGAATATTGGATGT
Organism: Dermacentor variabilis; assembly: GCF_050947875.1. Lineage (NCBI taxonomy): Eukaryota > Metazoa > Arthropoda > Arachnida > Ixodida > Ixodidae > Dermacentor > Dermacentor variabilis. Next base: position 182,715,427 of record NC_134573.1, on the reverse strand, counting down.
TTTTGTTGTAAATATGATATTGTTTACGAAGAGCAATCCAGGCATGCGCGAGCCAGAAAAGGGAAGTCACAATGAAATAGGACATCTATGCGACTTCTCCCCAAGTATATCGTTAAAATACAAGCAATGTGTAGGTGCGAGGGAATACGATTTCAATATAATGCAATCAGTGATAAAAGTTTCACTCCAACCAACATCGTGCGCAATCTCATGATTTCCGTATATTGAGAAATTGGATAGGAGCTAGATCCTAATGGTCACTTAACTCGCACCCTCCCCCCCTTTTTTTTGAATAGCTGATTTGCCTGAATAAGTCTCTAGCAAGAGGGCATCGGGATGTTGCATCGACAGCCGGCTACCAAGCCACGCTACACGGGAATGTAAATCACCGCAGAACAGCAGCAGCCCATCTGCACATGCCAGTACATGTCTGCACGGCTGCACGGCCACACATGTCTAATTATGGCATTATGGGAAGCTACTAATATTGCTGATACTATTATATTTTTTAAGTTCTCTTCACTTTCTGCTTGTACATATGGGCTTCGCCAGTCATGCCCAATGATTCCTGTGTGCAATATAATAACATTCACTGTGTATATATGCTAATATATAACTTTGGTTTTCTCATCCGCTGTTTCTGCTTATCGGCAGTCTATTACTGATGGATATTTATAATTTCCAACCGCGAATCTTATATGAGTTCTGGGCATCGGCCTTCTTATTCGAACCACGAAATCATAATCTGGAAAATAGTAAATAATAATTGATTGATTGATTGATTGATTGATTGTGGAGGAAACATGAAAGAGAGAGAGACAAAGGAAAGGAGAAAGGCAGGGAGGTTAACCAGAGGGGAAGATCCGGTTTGCTACCCTACGCTGGAGAAAGAGGGGAGGGGGAGGTAAAGTGATACCAAAGTAGAGATAAAGAAAGAAAGGAGCATAGACATACAATCACAGTCGGTCACTGTCACCTCCTACTGTCACCGCACAACACAGTAGCACTTGCAGCACTATAAACATCTCTAAAAACAGTGAAGAAGAAACTAGGAATAGGCAAGAATCAGATGTGTGCGTTAAGAGACAAAGCCGGCAATATCGTTACTAATATGGATGAGATAGTTCAAGTGGCTGAGGAGTTCTATAGAGATTTATACAGTACCAGTGGCACCCACGACGATAGTGGAAGAGAGAATAGCCTAGAGGAATTCGAAATCCCACAGGTAACGCCAGAAGAAGTAAAGAAAGCCTTAGGAGCTATGCAAAGGGGGAAGGCAGCCGGGGAGGATCAGGTAACAGCAGATTTGTTGAAGGATGGTGGTCAGATTGTTCTAGAGAAACTGGCCACCCTGTATACGCAATGCCTCATAACCTCGAGCGTACCGGAATCTTGGAAGAACGCTAACATAATCCTAATCCATAAGAAAGGGGACGCCAAAGACTTGAAAAATTATAGACCGATCAGCTTACTGTCCGTTGCCTACAAAGTATTTACTAAGGTAATCGCAAATAGAATCAGGAACACCTTAGACTTCTGTCAACCAAAGGACCAGGCAGGATTCCGTAAAGGCTACTCAACAATAGACCATATTCACACTATCAATCAAGTGATAGAGAAATGTGCAGAATATAACCAACCCTTATATATAGCTTTCATTGATTACGAGATAGCGTTTGATTCAGTCGAAACCTCAGCAGTCATGGAGGCATTACGGAATCAGGGTGTAGATGAGCCATATGTAAAGATACTGGAAGATATCTATAGCGGCTCCACAGCCACCGTAGTCCTCCACAAAGAAAGCAACAAAATCCCTGTAAAGAAAGGCGTCAGACAGGGAGATACGATATCTCCAATGCTATTCACAGCATGTTTACAGGAGGTATTCAGAGGCCTGGAGTGGGAAGAATTGGGGATAAAAGTTGATGGAGAATACCTTAGCAACTTGCGATTCGCTGATGATATTGGCTTGCTTAGTAACTCAGGAGACCAATTGCAATGCATGCTCACTGACCTGGAGAGGCAAAGCAGAAGGGTGGGTCTGAAAATTAATCTGCAGAAAACTAAAGTAATGTTTAACAGGCTCGGAAGAGAACAGCAGTTTACGATAGGTAGCGAAGCACTGGAAGGAGTAAGGGACTACATCTACTTAGGGCAGGTAGTGACCACGGATCCGGATCATGAGACTGAAATAACCAGAAGAATAAGAATGGGCTGGGGTGCGTTTGGGAGGCATTCTCAAATCATGAACTGCAGGTTGCCACTATCCCTCAAAAGGAAAGTGTATAACAGCTGTGTGTTACCAGTACTCACATATGGGGCAGAAACCTGGAGACTTACGAAAAGGGTTCTGCTGAAATTGAGGACGACGCAACGAGCTATGGAAAGAAGAATGATGGGTGTGACGTTAAGGGATAAGAAAAGAGCAGATTGGGTGAGGCAACAAACGCGGGTAAACGACATCTTAGTTGAAATCAAGAAAAAGAAATGGGCATGGGCCGGACATGTAATGAGGAGGGAAGATAACCGATGGTCACTAAGGGTTACGGACTGGATTCCAAGGGAAGGGATGCGTAGCAGGGGGCGGCAGAAAGTTAGGTGGGCGGATGACATTAAGACGTTTGCAGGGACAACATGGCCACAATTAGTACATGACCGGGGTAGTTGGAGAAGTATGGGAGAGGCCTTTGCCCTGCAGTGGGCGTAACTAGGCTGATGATGATGATGATGATGAAACATCTCTTCAGGCTACAACAGCTTGTGCAATTCTGTTGCCCTTAAAATCTGCAACAGTGCCCTCGTCGCCCTCTGCTGCGATGGCTTGTGATGACGGCATTTTTAAATAAGTTCCTCTCTTATAGGTCTTCGGTCAAAGCGCGCTATCGCGATTGCGAGCGATCGTCTCTGTAAGTTATAGCGAGGACAGTCACAGAGAAGGTGTTCAAGAGTCTCCTAGTTACCACAGTCATCACACAAGGCGTCGTCGGCCCATCCGATTCGGAAAGCAAAAGACTTGGTGAACGCCACTCCTAGCCATATTCGACAAAGCAGGGTAGCTTGGCGACGGCAGAGTACAGCTGGAATGCAAAAGCGTAGAGAGAGAGAGAGAGAGAGAGAGAGAGAGAGAGAGAGAGAGAGAGAGAGATAGATAGATAGATAGATAGATAGATAGATAGATAGATAGATAGAAAGAGAGAAAGAAAGGCATGGGAAAGACAAGGAGGTTAACCAGAGATTATCTCCGGTTGGCTACCCTGTACTGGGGGAGGGGCAAGGGGATGCGATAGGTGAGTGAGAAAGAGAAGGATCTGAACAATAAAAATAAAGAAAGAACCTACACACACATGCACGTACACACAAACTGTTTCTGTGGGCACTGTCACGCAGCCCGCAAAGGCGTTACTGGTGTTATGCAGTGTCACCGTACAATCCTGCGTCACACAGTGAAGTTACAATCTGTCAGAGTCCAGTGTCCTTTAAATACCACAGCAGCGCCTTCATAGCCGATCGCGCTGATGTTCACGTAGGCCAGTTTCCAAGGATCTTGTTTTCTGTCATTGGGCGCTGGTCCAGTTTGTCTAGGGTGGCTGAGAGGACTGCTCTTAGCGGGTTGAAACGAAAGCACTGTCAAATAAGGTGCGCGATTGTTTAATTGCACCCGTAGAAGTCACAAAGTGGGCTGTTGGACATTCCGATAGGAAAAAAGTACGCATTTGAAAATGCTACTCCAAGCCAGAGAGGAACTAGAAAGATGGAGTCGTGTCGTGGAAGCTCGGGCGGAATACGTAGTTGTAAATTAGCGTCCAGGGTATGAAGGCGTGCACTTGTGAAATCGGATGAATCCCACTGAGCTAATGCCAGGTCATGTGCAAGTACGACAAGTTTTTTCGCTGCGTAGGCTATCGCAAGAGGAATGGCAACGCAGTTGATGCCGTCATGGGCAGATCGGGCAGCTGCGTCTGCTCGATCATTGCCATGTATGCCACAGTGACTAGGCAACCACTGATATATGATATCGTGGCCTTCGTCAACTATGCGATGGTGTGCTTTTCTGATCTCTGGGACGAGCTGTTCATGTGATCTATGGCACAGTGCTGAGAGTACACTCTGTAGGCCTGCTTTGGAAACACAGAAGACTGACCATGCATGGGGTGGTTCCTCCTGAATGAAATGAAGAGCTGCACGCAAGGCTACAAGTTCAGCAGCTGTCGTTGATTATACATGTGACGTTTCCAGCTGTATTTTGACAGATCTTGTTGGTATCAACACAGCAGCAGCTGAACTTGCAGGTGTGACTGAGCCATCGATGTAAACGTGTACGCGGCCACTGTGCATCTCATGTAAAAGTTCTAATGTGGCCTGCTTCAGAGCAAACGACGGCATGTTAGCGTTCTTCGTGGTTCCTGGGATGGTGAGGCGTACTTAAGGTCTGTGCAGGTACCATAAAGGTGAGGATGGTCTTGCTGCAGGCATGTAGTTCGATGGCAGTGAGGTATGATTGGCAACAATTATACGACTGATAGTTGCGTGTGGCCTTTCTGCGGGTAGAGTGGCAAGATGGTAAGAAGGTAGTCGGGCAACGTGGAGAATATGCGCCCTGAGAGCGTCGGTTACCAAGTACGTTGATATTGGGTGATCTAGAGCTATAACAATCGTTGCCGCAGTAGACGCACACCTCGGAAGACCGAGACACGTCCTTAGCGCTTGAGCTTGTAGTCCCTGGAGTACAGGCAGGTTTGTTTTGCAGGTGTTACCAAGCACAGGGAAGCTGTATCTTGCGAAACCGAGGAATAATGCGTTATAAAGCTGCCGCATTGACCGCACCGATGTGCCCCATGACTTTCCGCCAAGAAACTTGAGAAAGGAAGGAAGGAAGGAAAAAGTGGAGAAGGAAGGCAGGGAGGTTAACCAGTGTAGCCTAACCGGTTTGCTACCCTACACGTTGGAGCGAGATGGGGGGGGGGATGAAAGATGGGAGGAGAGAGAGAGAGAGAGAGCACATAACAAAGCAAACACATCCTCAGTTACAGTCCGTCGCTCTTGCGCGGTACGCGACATCACTGTCACAGCCGCTTGTCCAAGCCCGTATCCTTCATAAACCGAAATAGTCCCTTCGTCGCCTTCAGCTGCGATGTCTTCTGTCGGCGATATGTGAAAATGGTTGCAACTGACAATGGTCTATTGTCCAGGTGCGCTAGAACGGACGCCATGGACTGTCTCTGAACATTATATTCAGGACAGTCGCACAGAATGTGTTCCAGCGTCTCCTCGCAAAGACAGGCATTGCAGAGAGCGTTGTCGGCCATTCCAATGTGAAACGAGTAGGATTTCGTGAAGGCCACCCCTAGGCATAAGCGATAAAGCAGGGTGGCCTCACCTCGGCGGAGTGCAGTTGGCATACACAGATGCATCAATGAGGGCAGGTCGTGTTGATGATTGCTGTGGTTGGTCTGGCTGCTTGGTGTGCACCATAGAGAGAGCGTGATCTCCCGTGCAAGCACTTGAAGGCTTCTGGCTGTGTCGGACCGTGAAAGTGGTATTGAAAGTGGAAATTTGAGGAGATGTATTATTGTCATCAACCTCTTCTTTAGGTATGAAACGTGCGGGCTCCATGATGGGTTTAGGTTGTGCAGCCGGTTGTTTTGAAAACTTCCTGAGTTCCGCAATTAGATCGTCTTATCACGGCTGAGCATTAAAGTTTTCAAGCGGCATCGGTCCTTGATAATGGTATCGGCTCCTCTTTGTCGCCTTGAAGAACCGACCGAGCAGCGTTATCGGCGTGTTCGTTCCCTATGACGCCTCAATGACTTTGAAGCCGCTGAAATGTCACGTGGTGTCCTTTCTCAGTCAAGGTATGCATTACTTCTCTAATCTCGAATACCAGTTGTTCGTGAGGTTCACGCCGCATGGCTGATAGCAAAGACTGCAGTGCTGCCTTCGAATCACTGAATATTGACCATCTTCAAAGTTGTTTTTGGCTGACGAGACGAAATGCAGCGCGAAGAGCTGCAAGTTCCGCAGCCATCAGTGTCATTGGGTGACATGTCTTGAAACTGATGGTGGTGGCTTTCGCTGGGAAAACCACTGCTTCAGAGGAACGCTGGAGAGTTGCCGATCCATCAATATAAATATGTACGTGGTAGGCGTACCTCTCGTGCAAAAGGAGCAGAGTTAGTTGTTTAAGAGCACGTGATGACAGCTCAGATTTTTTCCTGATTCATGGTACGGTGAGGTGCACTGCAGGTCGAGCCAAACACCATGGAGGAATCGATGGCTTAGTTGCGGGAGTGAAGTCTGATGGCCATCCGGCGGAAATATGAAATCCACAAAAAGTATGCCTGTTCGTGTGTGGAAGGTACCACTGGTGTACTTTGCGAGATAGTTTACTTACGAGTGTATGTTATGCGTGTTTATAAGAGGCGTCTCTGTAATTAACGTTCTTTATTATTACCTTTTTTTGTTTACGCCTGGTCTGTCTGCACCTGTGGTACATGCGCGTGCTCGATATTGGAAAAGAATAGCATTGCTTTCTTCATTGGGTCTTGGGATAGCCGGCTTCAGTAACCCGTCTTTCTATTTGTTTGCAGTTAAGCAACAGTAACAAACGATTGTTTGAAGGAAACATTCACGTAAGCGCAAGGGGATGACGCGTGAATGAAAGCCTACCATAAGATTAACTTGCGATCTGATTAATAAACGCACTGCGAATTCACCAATATACTTGCACGCTTGTTAGCTTAAACCACTGCTGATTGGCACCGCCACAAGAGCTTTTATGGAGGCATTTTGCATTAGAAAGGATGAAAATCTTGTAATAATTACTACGTCTTTTTGTGCTTTCCCCATTTCCCAAAAGCATTCTTCATTTTCACATTTCCATTATGTTTTTTCATTTTCCTATACTAAGAACTGGCCATTAGTGCCAGTTTCATTCATTTTTGTGCATTGTAGAATAATTGAACGTGCCATATTCAAATTTCTGTATCGGTTATTCATACTAGTTGCGTGCGCTCGGCGTAAACATAGTAATTTGGCATCTCAGTGTCACGGCAGTAACATGATACTAAGCGTTAGTGAATCGCTCACAACCCACCATGGTGGCTCAGTGCCTACGGCATTGCGCGCGGTTGAGTACAAGGTCTCGGGTTCGATTTCCCGCTACAGTGGCCGAATTTCTAATGGGGTGAAATGAAAAAGAAAAAAAGAAACACTTGCACCCCGCATGGATTCCACGTTAAAGAACCCTAGAAGTTCCAAATTATTCCGAAACCCCTAACTACGGCGTGCCTTATAATCAGAAATTGGTTTTGACGCGTGAAAACCCAGCATTGAATTGAATCGTTCAGAGTGTTTTTTCTTTCTTATTTGTTCAGATAAGTCTTTACAGTATTTCACGATACACAAGAGAAGAAAATGAAGCCCAGATTTTGAGACAATTGGTAGTTAACAAAGAAACTTCCATAGTCACGCAACCTTCGACAGAAAATAAATGCTAAGAACACAGAAAAAGCTCATCGAAATAAACAACAAGTGCCCGCTATCTTACCTGTAGCCGAAGTTATTAATGCCCACCAGTAGTAGCAAATTTCATAACGAAATGGAATGTGCGTAATAATATATTCCGAAGTAAAATGTCATCGGCACGAATGGACCTTGCCGCGTGAGCTTGACAAGCAATGTTCTTTATAAGACACGCATACAAAAGACGTGGTGTACTGGAAATGCTCGTAATTAAGTTGATTTGCAATGAAATAATGAGAATAACGCAGCTTTCTGTTTGGCCGTTATCAACGTTCAGGAACTTATTACACGTGTTTGGCACGCTTGAATCCTCGCAGCATCATTAGTCGGTTACTTTTGCAGTGCGCCCGTCACATTCCCCGCGTGGTTGTAATTATTAAGGATGAGAATTTTCATGTTTTCTTTACACAAAGCCGCCGTGCAGAAAACACTGACCTTTGCTACAAGCAACATCCGCGCGCGTGATCCAATTATCTTCCTTGCGCAGTAATTATTCCCACAACGCTTGGGCAATCTGTGTCGTTCATTAAGCAGAGTCATAAGTGCCGCTCATAATTGTGAGGTTGCAAATGTCGTAGAACAGAACCAGAGCCGACAAGAATTCCTTCCTGAAGGAAGTCCACTGGTGTCTGTATCTCACGGTTCGTTTCAGAGAAGATGCTGTAGCGCTAAGGTACGTGTACGGCGATGTAAAAAAAACTGTATTGTAATCAATATTGTTTTATAACTGCGTTGATCGCAACATGTGTTAGTGGAATGCGAAAGTCAGTAAAATGTTATGCGTATAAGTGTACTGAAAATAAATGTGTAGCACGTTGAGGGGAACTTCACTTCCACTTAGGTCTGCGTAAGTAAGGGAAAGCACTGGCAATGAAAAGATGTCTCCGTGCAACTTGTCAAGACACAGGTACCTTCTTCCTGGTGATCACGCGAGTCTCTTTCGCAGAAAGAAAGTTGGCACGTATTTATAAAAGAGCTTCGATCATTCGAAAGTGTTTAATTTCGTGATGCCAACTTAGGTGAGACAAAGTGCAACTATATATATATATATATATATATATATATATATATATATATATATATATATATATATATATATATATATATATATATATATATAATTTTGGAAGTTTACAGAATGACGGCAAAACGCATACGTGATGGCGTGAGAGATGCGATAGGATAGCGAAGAAAGCAACAAAAACAGCACTCGTTGAACCATACGGACGCATAAGTAGATACAGGCAGGAAAACACTCACTGTTTCCTTATACTGGTCCAGTCCACTATGCGACGTCGTCATTGTGTATTGTGTGACTAGTTTGGCGCCGAATGTGTCCTTGCTTTTGTAATCGTCAGGCTCAGAGGGTTTCGTTCTGGCCAGGCAGTGCACCCGTAGACGAAAGTTCATAAATGGGGGGCACTGAAAATATAAATCTTGCTATTTGATTAGGGAGGTACGAAAATTTCGGTACGCGAATTATTCTTCAATGTTGAAACGTAGACCATCTTGATACTATGCCTACAAATATTGGTGTGTGCGCCTAGGCCCCTTGAAGATTAGGCACCTTAATTTCTGTTTACGTGTCCTGAAAGAATTTTTTTCTAGGCGCAATAGTGATAAACCAGGAGGTTAAATGGGAGATAAAGATTGAAAGCTTGTAAGTCAATTAATGCTAATGTAATGTTCACAGTTCTTAAGAAACGGGAAGATTTACTACGTGCCATAGAAGTTAAACACTATCAAGCGGTTCACGCTTGGCGGTGTCGTTATAACATATATTTTTTTGATGCAACTTACATCAGCGCAAGCCAGAATCAAGGCAATCAGCGGTGCTGTCGAAATGCCAAAAAGAACGACAAAGTCAGGCTCAATACACTGCGTCAAGATCTTTACAGATTGCACAATATCGTGACATTTTAAAAGCTGAGTTCGACATCGACGGTTCCCCATCCTCCGTCTGCATACAACGACAAACGCTGTTCGCACATTCAAGCAAGCTACACTGCCAGAACTTTAACACACAGCTCTTCGCCTCATCGCGGGATACTCTCGATGTACGCCTGGCCACTAGTTATTCAGGTACGCATCCTTTGTATCCCAAGCATTAGAGAGCCTCTGTCTACTGGGTGGTCAGGGCTTGGAGGAAAACACGTATTCTCTCCAGTTTTCTTTTTCTTTTTTTTGTACTGCATCATGGGCTGTTGAGAGCGCGATGATTCAGCTGTAAACGTTGCACATCCTAAGTAAACCTTTTTCTATGTAAACGAGATAGCCCACAAATCTGGCTTCTCCTTTAAATACCGTTGTTCTGGTGCAGCCACCTTGCTTTGAGCCGGAGACTGAGAAATAGGCCTTCTGCAAGCGGCGCCAAGCCTCGCAAGCAAGTAGCGGCAACTAGTCTTCTGTAGTACTTTTTGTAAAAATGTGTAGTGCGGAGAATTTCCTCTAACTTTTCTTACGATATTGCTGTGGGAAATATCAACAAAGATAGCAAACTCTTGTCGACTCACGAGAAAGCAGGTGGGGCCATTTTTATCGTTTCTTTTTCAAGTGCCACTGCAGTTAACAGCAGAATGATACTACTGGTGATGATAGAAATATAACTAAAGAAACTTGACTAGCTAAAAGAATGCTGCTTTCTGGTCAGAAGTGACAACGTGACTGTAGGGATGTGACACGGGAAGAAAATACAGTTGGTTCTCCATTCCAGATCATGGGCAGCCTTCAGTGTGACAGTGATAAAGCGGGTCAACGGAGCTAGTATGTTACTCCTACAGAAAAAGCGATGTTCTAAACACATTTATTTTTTCTCGCACCGAATGTATGTGACATTTGTTCACGGTTCTTTCCACTGAACTTGTTGTCTCTACTTGCGCGCACAAAGCAGAGAAAACTGGAGCGAAATATTGACCGCTCTTCTAGGCCTACAAACAGGTAAAATTAATAACTATAAGGACATTTCGGCCGCATGTAAACATATGGAACCTTAAATAACTTTTCCCGTGCAATAAAATGAAAAGGAAAATGTACATGATTCTAAAACTGCTGTCGCTTTATTTGAGCTTCCAGTGATGTATAAAGTAATTGAGCCAGTTACGTTTATCAAGTTACTCTAAACGCCACCAATCGCTTGGTGTAATAGACATTGTCGTACTGGACAGACTTTGTGGTGTGGTAGCATTCTACCTCGGCTCCTTATAATCGATTTGAACTGTCTTGGCGGCATTAGACCTGTTCACGTTGTGACTAACTCTATGGGATGTTGATCCCTGCGAGCTTAAAGAGAGGCTCAGGCAGACCCGACATGCTCGTTAACGGCTACAGCCGCTCGTAGCACCAACCTCCTCCTCCTCCTTTTCTAGTGATATAAAACAACCAATAAAATGCACCAAACTTTCTTCCGGATTTGTGCCCATGTGCCTTAAGGATGTGCTTTTTTGTGTTGCAACTGTCGCTTAGTGTGAAATGCGGAAATAGACCGAGTATGGCCAATAGATGCCTCGCCCCAGAACAATGCGACATTAACGAGAGTGATATCTACGCTCGCAAAGGCTCGCAGAGATCTACGCTCGCAGAGACAGAGAGTGAGGAAAATGAGACGTGAAAGCCAGAGAGGCTAACCGGAAAGAGAGGCTTTTGGTTTTCTTCCTTGCACTGAGAGAGACTTCTTACAACGCTTGTTGTCGTGCGTTATACCGGAAGTTCGACGCGGTAGAAGACCTAAGTTGTGAATTCACGTTTAGGCTTTGTGATCAAAAAAAAAGAAGAAGAAAATAAAGGAGCCACACGGGGAATTATAAGTACCAACTTTACCAATGGGCCGAAAGCCAAAACAGTTTGTCAAAAGAACAGAGATAGACGCAGAGAAAATATGCATGCTTAGGGGTTTTTTCATCGTAATCTCATTGTTTAAGCGAAGGAACTGCATAGTCGTGCTTTTACTTGTAAAAAATCCAACGCAGTGTGTGCCAATGCCAAAATAAAACAGACATTTTAAAATGAAAAGTACCGACGTGATACTCTGCTTTTCACAGGAGTCACTCGAGTTAACTGCAAGAAGTGCCAAACGAAACAGGGGATAAAAAGGCCGCCAACGAAATTAGCACAGGGGCTCTTTTTTATGCAGTATCAATGAGAAAAAATATTACCCACAAAAGCTAATATAAGCGCTGAGCTCACTGCACCAGCGAAGGCTTCCGCTCACCGTACGCTTGAATATAGCATGAATATTTTCGCTGTGAACGTCGGGCGCACATAGTAATCTCATTTCGGACCCTCGATCACGTTCGTCTAAGACTGGGCTCTCCTTCTTTGAAGGCGCTTTTACTGTAACAGACTATGGAGCGTTATTATAACGTTTTGTTTCTTAGTTGTATTTAGAAAGCCGTCGAAATAAATTGGGTGCCAGAAAAAGCTACTGTGCATTTGAAAGAACTGTTTCGCAAAGATAAAACAACGCATAGTGGCAAACGGGGAAACCCTTCCTTTAATATTTCCCGAGAGACAACCTCTCACCTCATTGCGTTTCCCAATGTATCGATAAGCATGATTAAGGCGACAGCGGACTGGCTGAAATTCACGAGAAGCGGATTATCTTGGCGGTCACAATGTGCGCAATCGGGCGGTGCGCCGCACCATGCGAGCCCTTGTTTGTTGCAGGGCTGTGTTCAAGGCGGCGTCGCGCTGTGGCGTCGGACGAAAGACTGGAAGACGGTTCCCTTACGTGCGTCTTCGAACTATGCGCTAACCGGAATTTGTGGTTCAGCTGCGTTGTTTAGAGGTTTTTGGCTTCCGAAATGCGAGGCCATTCAAGCGCTTCAGTGAAGCGTGAGCCATTAGGCATTACACGTCCGTAGAAAGCGTGCGATCAATCCTCGCCTTTCGGCATTGTCTTTAGTGCCAAGGAGATAAGCCTCCAATATAAAAGCAAAAGAGAAATTGCACTGTCGCATGGTAAACGAATGAGACAATGCGTTGTCCCATTATGTACTAAATTTGTAGTCTTTGTTCAGGAACCGTCGCTCGAATCCTTTGTCCGTAAATGAGCGAGACGCGCCTTCCGGTGAGCCTCCTTGTTTTGCGGGCCGCCGTGCTAGCGCATCGGCGAAATGTCAGGCTGCTCCAAGAAGCTATTCGTGCGGTGACGCAACTCTTTGTTTTGTTCCAGAAAAGCAAATTTATCCAAAGTGTGGACGCCCATCCTTCTGGTTTCAAGTCACAAGTGAAACGCTTGAGAAGTAAAATAAGGTGGTTGCTATTTTATTCCTCCCTTCGAACATATTCAACTGTTCCTGGAGCACAGAAAGTAAAGTCAAGAAAGACAATAACTGACTTAATTATCGCGATTAACCGTCTGACCTATCACATAGACCGAGGAAGATAACCGGGTGCCTTCCCCATATCAATCCTTCAGGGAAGTGTTTCAGGTGAAAAGCCATGCCTTCTTGTTAAGAAAAGCATCTCATCACCTTTGTTGTTTTCTGTTTCTCTAGCGTCGTAACTGTCTGAGTTAGCGTTAGTCTGCAGTGATGAAAGCTATGAGGGTGCATTTATGACAGCAGAAGATATACTCCGTGCCCAGTCAACATTGAAAAATATGCCACAACGACTACGTGCGTCGCCGTCTTGTCACTTTCTGCGCGGTTGCGCGCTAGTGTCAAATAGCTGAATTCGTACATTCGCCGGGCGTTCAGTCGCTCTGCGAAAAAGGTCAAAGTGGTTGTTCTTTTATCTCGCATTTGTTAAACCTTCCTCATGGTTCAAAAAAAGACATAATACATAATACATTTTAATATAAACAAATTAAAAATATGGCAGTTTGGAGATTTCTCTATAACTTTCCAACTGAATGTTTTCCCCCAAATTTGATCGGCACCGTTAACTTATGACCTTACAAATTTTAACTCCTTACTTTGTTAACTAAGATTATTTGCGCCAATAAAACCCATATGTCATCATCAGTTAAGCCTAATTAATGCCTATTCATGTATTTTAGTCAACATAAACATATTTTTAAGCCTTGACTATACTTTCACAAGAGCTTCACTCGACTTTAATTCGCATACTAAAGAGCATGCACACGATGCGAAAGGAACATTTCACCACTCAGAGAGCACTCAAAGAAATTGCGATGCGAGTACGAATAGAGAACCACGTCTGCGGCCGCGTTTCGTCGAGACGCCGCACTGCCTCGCTCGTTCGCAGACTTTGCGGACCTCCAGAGGGCGAAACGAGCGGTGAAGATAATGCGCGAAATGCGGCCGTCGCTGGGCGTGCCATGGGGCGGCCGCCACGCTACATTTCCCACGTCGCGCGTGGCAAATTCTGCGACAACGTTGGCGCCAGAAATAACCCAGGACCACGTGGCTTCTGACGTATGCGCGGTTGATGGGGCGGGAGTGGTGGTTTGTAGAAAACAAATAAACAGCACAGAAACGCGGCAATGTTGCAGGCCTTGATAATCGACGTCAGGCTGTAATTGCGAGGAGGCAATTGCGCAAACTGCATCGTAGCGGCGTCATAATTTTTTTTTGTCACTGTTCAGAGCAAGAAAACATTAGGTATTCCTCCATGCTATAGGTTTCTTTTTCATTTTTGGCAGCACTGGATAAATTACCTGGCTTCCCAGAAAAAAGCACTTGCGCTGGGAATTCATTTAGAGCTTGAGTGACCGTGACTATCGCTCGCTCTTTTTGTCAGCTGGATTGCTCAGTGGCTCATTTATTCACTTAGCTGACCTCTTCCTTGCTAACTTAGCTAGTTTATTGGTACCAGGCCTATTGTCGCGCATTATTCAATCACCTGCTGCACCTTTCACGAACTCTTTCAGGCATGAAGGCGCACACGCATATACTGCAACTGCGAGTTCGCTTGCTGCATTGTGTTGCGGTAACCTATTTTGCTCGGTAGTTGGCCAATAGGCATCGTAGAGTAACTTGGCAGATGATATAGCTAAGGCTTTTAGTAGTATTTTTCTTCCAGAACAATTCACCTTCTGCTACAGAGATGATCAACATGAACCGTCTACCGCATTAATTCTTTTTATTCCTACAACGCCAGAAGAAATAGCTGCTGTTATAAATAACCTCAAAGTGGCAAGCGCTAGAATTTATGAGGTCCACCCTGCTAACATTAAACTAATTGGGCACCTAATTTCAGACATACTTTCATTTATTGTTAATTTATTATTCAACACTGGTTGGTTTCCATCTGAACTTAAGCGTGGCAAAGTCATCCTAGTTTAAAAGAAAGGCGATAGCTCATTATTGCACAACTATAGACCGACTTGCGTTCTACCGTTCTTTGGGAAAGGTATAGCGAAACGAATTGAAATACGGCTAACTAAATACCTTTCTAAATTTAATATCCTTTCTTCATGCCAGTTCGGTTTTCACCATGGGTATTCCACAGAGCTGGCATTTATTCATCTTATTGACCAACTAAAAATAACTGTCGAGGGATTTTTCGCCGCCTCAGTATTTATTGATCTAACGCAAGAATTTGATAGCATAAATCATAATATCTTACTATCTAGGCTCGAAGCAATTAGCATTTGCGGTCCTGCCCTTTCGCTACTAAAAAGCTACTTATATAACCAGGTTCAAGTTGTTTCTGTTTCCAGTGCTTATTCTCGACAGTGAACTACTAGCATCGGTGTACCCCAGGGCTCTATCCTGGGGCCACTTCTCTTTTTGGCTTATATTTAATGATTTACCTAAGTGTCTTTCTTCCACAAAATGCATGCTCTACTCTGATGATACCAGTATATTCGCCTTTCATAAGATATTTCACCTCTCGTTAATAAGCTAAGTGCTGACTTACAGAATATTCTAAGGTGGTGTAATGTTAACATGTTATCTATTAGTGCAACTAAGACTGAATTTGTTGTATTCTCTTCACATCAGCGAGACATAGCTTCCATTCCACCTATCAGTTTTGGTTCCCACTGCCTTCATCCAAGTTCATGTTCATCTTTTCTTGGCATTCTACTTTATTGTAATCTGACATATCAAAATCACATTGCTCGCATAAAAAAGAAAATAGCTTACGGTATGCGCATCTTAATTGAAGCGCACCCTTACTTCACAAGTTCCCACATTGCTCTCACTTTACCACTATTTTGTCGTCCACTCTCACATTACTTATGGTATAATATGTCGAGGAAGCGCCTATAATACTCATATTGCTTCTCTACGGACAGTTCGAAACAGAGCCATCAGAATATTTACTTGTAGTTCACGCTATTCTAATGTCACTTCCCTACTACACGAGAATAACATCCTTACAATTTCTGGGCTCACTAAATACAGCGTAGGTGTTTTTTTCTACAGATTTGTGCATGATGAGCTACCACCGATCACATTTTCGACATCTAACCTGATGATTCATAGCACCACCAGATTCGCGTTGAATAACAAGTTTCTTTTACCAAGAATCCGCACTAACTACTGTAAACAAACCGTGGAATTCCCTTCCATATCAGTATGGAACACTCTTCCTCTCATAATAAAAAGAACTTAAGATCTTTATACCAATTTAAAAGGGAACTAAATATGCATTTATTATTGACAGACTAATGAGAAAGTTTACTGTAACCGTTCTTCTTGTTCGTTATTTTCGCATTTTTTCCGTTTTTGTTTTTGTTCTTGTAAATAACCTGATATTTTCTTCCCATACAGTTCTTCTTGCTACCATGAGATATGCTAAACTTTGTTATTATTTGTAATCAATTCTGTATTTTGTTCCGTTAACGTTCATTTCTTGTTGCCTGTATACTACCTTATTATAGGCTAGTGTGGCTTTGAGGTGTAACTATCATAACTGTGCTTGTACAGGAGGTCACGATACCGTGTTTGACTGTGGGTCCTGCTCCTGTATACTAAATACTTGTAATGTGACTCAACTTCTAACAATAGATTCTGATTCTGACGATCAAGGAAACAGTTAAGCAAATCAGCTGAACCAAATCAACTTGCTAGAATGCACTAGTAAACAAATTCTTGTAGTTCAGCCATTTACCTGCAAATGTCAATGGTGTACAGAATGACTGCAGTCAGGAGCTTGATCTCATTATTTTTTCCCACTGCTTACTAAACATTTCAATAAAGGTCTTCGTGGACGCTCGCTGACTTACGGGCCATTGCAATCACAACAGCGAAGAATGAAACAGCGAACGCGGAACGTCTGAGACCAATGTGAGCGGCCCGTTCAGTGACATGCGCGAGGGAAATTGGTGTCATACAGACCCGCCCGACCGCTTGATGCGTATTCGTATGTGGTATCAGCCAGACTGCTCGTTTCGTATTATTGCCTGCTCGCGTCAGCTCTCGCTCGTGCTTCTTTGGTTTGCTTGGTTTGGTCTCGTTCGCACCTGTTTCGGTTGTCATGCTTTGAGATTGTTTTTTACAATGATGATTCTTAACCAAAACGTCCTGACGGAAAGGTTTTTGGAGATGGTGTACCATATCCGATTCTGTACAAGACGGACCCTGGATACAAGGACGCGGAGGCGACAACCTCATTCTCTTTGACTCTGGAACGTGGCGACGCCGCAACATAAGAGAGCACACGAACATGACCGTGATCAGCGGTAACAATGTCGTCATCTTCGTAATGTATGACTCGTGTTAAAAGGAAAGGGCGAAGAACGTAAACACAACGCAGCAGACGAAGGAAAAAGCACGCGACATCTCGCACCTACAGAGAGGAGGCGCAACTTTTATGCTGTCATGTGATCGCAGCAGCGGCTAGCGGCCAGTCGGTCTGGCAGCTGCGTTTTAACGCTGACTGCGCACCGCGCGCGTTTTACTGCTAGTGTGTATACGGCTTTCTGTGGCAACGATCGCTCCGAGATAGCGTCAAAGTAAGGCGCGTCGTCTGTTCACCGATCACGCCATTGCTAAAGCATGCGGCGAGCTCATCAAAACAAAGCGCTGCATGAGTGGAGGTCTATCTGCGGCGGCTGCTCTTAAATTATGGGGTTTTACGTGCCAAGACCACTTTCTGATTATGAGGCGCCGTAGTGGCGGACTCCGGAAATTTGGACCCCCTGGGGTTCTTTACCGTGCACCTAAATCTAAGTACACGGTTGTTTTCGGATTTCGCCTCCATCGAAATGCGGCCGCCGTGGCCGGGATTCGATCCCGCGACCTCGTGCTTAGCAACCCCTCACCATAGCCACTAAGCAACCACGGCGGGTGGTGGGTGCTCTGAATCTTGCCCACGCGTCACACGCGCGCTGCCTGTCGCGTTCTCCCGATTACCGAGGCAGTCGTCCACACTTCGCTGCTCGTTTGCAACGTGCCGCACGAAACAGACTGTCCGCGCCAGCCAATATATCGCGAAATGAAAACACGTATGCAGCTGCGCTCAAATTTCGGATTTGGGAGTGTCGTAATCGTCGGTGAATTTTCAGAACTAATTGGCCATATTTTATGCGCCTGCCCCCAGTACGGTCCACAGAGGGAATGCCTTCGCCACGAACTTGACCAACTGGACGGCCAACCGCTATCCGAAAAAAGAATTCTACAACATCGAAGGGAGCTAACGTCACAGAAGAAGGCCGTGGAAGCACTATTGCGCTTTTTGCGATCTACCGGCCTTTGCGAACACGTTAACTGAAACGCCTTTTGTGTGTGTGTCTCCATGTGTGCGTGTTTCTTTTTTTTCTTTCTTTAGCGTTTTCCTCTCTGTCATCTTTCTAACCCCCATACCCCATCCCCAGTGTAGGGTAGCAAACCGGAGACTCATACCTGGTCAACCTCCCTGCCTTTCCTCTTCATTCACTCTCTCTCTTTTCAGCACTAATCGTCACAGCAATTTTAAACACTAAGTTTGATGGATGTTTGCCGTATGCGTTTTACATAGTAAAAATTTTGGGACATTAGAGAGTTTGATTGTACTACTACGATCTTTAAGATTAGATTTTCCTGCCCTGACGCTAGCAGACACGCATATTAACCAGTTGACTGAGCACAGAGACAGTTGAAAGTAATGATGCGATGACAACTCTAAGGAAACCAGTGAATTAATGGTCACCTTATACAACACAGTTGTCGTAACGTCTCGGTCACTGCCCGAAAGAGCTCTGTCTCACAAAAATAACTATATCTGCGATTCATTGTTTTACTACGTTTTGAAAACAACAGTTTTTAAGAAACGCACATCTACAATGACTTAAATCTGGTTTTCAAATGAATAAAACCGCCGCAAAATTTTGTCCTATGGTACTTCGTTTACAAATAGCTTTCCTTGGTCCATAGACGCCTCCATATGTAGGCAGCTTTACTAGACTTCGAACTTCACGTTTGCTTCGGAACAGGTTCACTGTCCTAAAACTATGGCACCGCTTAGGTGGCATACGTGGTTAAGCGTACAAAATAAACCTGCTGAAAGAACATAGGCGGCTGGTTTACTCTGTGACTATTACTTCGCGAAAAACGACGCGGTCTCATAAACACTGACGTTTTTTTCCACCCTACAGCCACTAGGGGTGTTGACTGTTCATGTCCCGAATTCCTGGTCTTCAATCGTGAAATGCTTAGTACTTACTCTGATGGTGGTTACTATAATCTCTCATTATTGCACTACAATGTCCTCAAAAACCAGTTGAGGAACTTTCTAACGACTAACACCTGCGCCGCTGATGGTCGTTGCGTTTTCATTTTTACCAGTTAAGGTAAGTAGACCAAGATGATTCTACTACAGACCTACTTTTGCAGTTGATTCCTCGTACAATGAAGTCCAAGGGAAAGCTTTCCTCAAGAAAAGTGCGCTTTCGATTTATCACGATCGTCCCTCTAGACGCCGCTCGGAATCTCGCTCCCAGATTCAAAAGGATGCGAATCCTTATGAGAGGAATCGCGGCACAGACACCGTAGGCCGGCGAGTGCCGCCGAGGCAGGGAGACCGGCCGAACAAACGGCGACACGGCAGCGATGCTGGCCACGAAAGAGCGGACACAAAGAGGAAAGGTGAAGAAACAGAGAGAGGCCGGGGCGTGGAGGATTTCCGTTGCGCAGCCTCGGCGGCCTCGCGACGTGTGCAGAATTTATTTGCCAATATCGGTAATGGATGGCCACCGTCGCCGGGGGACACGGCCACTGCGGTGGTGGCGCAGAGGCCGCCGCACTTTTTCTAATGGCATGCTGAATTGTTTACGACCGACTCGTCTCTCCCTTTCGCCCCTTTCATTCTCCCCGGCGACCCCGCTGCCATTCATGGGGCTCCGGAAAGGCCCCAACAAGTGTCCCCGTGGTGAGCGGTCCGATGGAGTTACCATCGACATGAGCGCATTAGCGTTCTGTTGCTCAGTTGCGGATAAAACTAGACACACTTGTTAATGGAACATGCCATCAGATGTGGTCTTGATCTTGAATAGACCGAAGAAATGAAAGTATTACTGAGGTATCTTTTGGGACATTCAACATAGTATTATCGGAGGGAAAACTGGGGCGGTCTTAGCAATGTCAGTATGGGAGGCATGCCAATAAATGGCTTAGGGGAATGAGTTAGCGCTTTCGAAATGTGTCCCACCTGAAACGTTTTCTTTGATTTCGTTGATTTTGCTGCACCCGGAAGATTTTTTATGTCATAACGGTACATGAAATTCACTATTGAGCGGCGTTATCCTACCCGAGCACAATACACTTTCTTAAGAACACTGGTGAGAAAAAGGGCCAATATGGTACGGCCCGTGTACTGTATGCATGCATGGTTGGCCGAGTATCGCCAGTCTGTGTCGTTCTATATCTACAGCATCGTGCCTGAACGCAATGAATGAATGAATGAATGAATGAATGAATGAATGAATGAATGAATGAATTAATGAATGAAACGACAAAGTAAAGCCCTGTCATTGGCCTGAGGAGGCAGTGTTCGTCCACACCTTGAAAGACGCCCAAATTGGAGAATCCATGGAAGCTACGGGTGCAGTCAGCCGATGACATCGAGGCAGGCAGTTGGGCGCTGACGCTGGCAGCTTTTACGCCCCGTCATTGCACTCAGGCAATCCGTCACAGCTAAAGTAAGTGGAACGTATTTGGATTGACTTTAGTTGCAGCTACCTCACTAAAAAGACGTCGCTAGGGTACACAGCAACGTAAATATTTTGTCTGCGGGACGCCTAGGAAGCACTCTGCGCACTTTGCATATATGCGGCATGAATAATACCTAGTTGAAAAGCGGCGAGAGTAAGGCGTTCAAGGTGAGATCGAGCGATGTCACCAGTGAACGGAACGCATATGGAAGCGCCAGTAATAGCTTAGACACATCAGGGGTGCTACGAGCAGGAATCCCGAGGTCTGGTAGTGAGAAGATAAAAACGTGCATCGTGCAGATGTGTGGGAATGTAATGAATGATACAGAGGCAACCCCTAGCACATCAGACATCGGTTGGAAAACATTGGGCTTTCCAGAGGCGTTTGACCATTTAACTCAGTCTCTGTCGAGCGCATGCGAACTCCTTGAATTTTCCACATATGCACTATTTCTGCCATTTTCGGTCTTATTTTTTATATATATAGAAGCGAAGTGGTGGCATGTGGTGGCGTAGTCGACAACGAATCTTACACAGAGTGCAGCTTGCATCATGCAGTCTACGTCGGTCTAAGCCTAAGGGGCCCGTGGCGTCAGAAAGCGCAGCCGAATGCCGACTGGAAGAACTGGTGTAGCAAACAGGCACCATCGTCGTAGTAGCATTGAGTATAGAAACGGGAAATAATGCAGCGTTTCAACGTGTCAATGCAAAATGTAATAACTGCACCGAATACAGCGAAGCATTGGCAAAGTCTAAGGCATGTTTTGGGCAGTGGCAGACCAGAATCCTAAGACTTCAGAAGGCTGTAAGAGTTGCCTTGTGTAGCTTCGTTCTTTTTAATGTCTGAGAAATGTTCCCAGATTTGCGTAAATCTGCGAAGGTCTCGACGACGCTGAGCACTCTTTGCCTCACACCAGCCACTTCAAGTAGGCTCCTGTGTAGCCTCGTTTCGGGCCTCTTGAAAGAAAAATACGAGCGCAATAGCGGGATTTGAACCAACCCCAACGGGTGCATACTTCTCTCGTTCCAACTAGCGCTTTGACCAACTTTGGCACAATTGGCGTGTGCGTCAGGTCTCATAGCGATCACGTGGCCACACGCAATTTTCCCTGAGGCCACAGACGCAGAAATGGAACACGAAATTAATCGACAACGTTACCACGGTCCTTCACGTAGCATAGCAACAAGCTGCTTTAAAGCGAGCGGTTCTACCGTGGCAGACGGTCGTTTGAGACGGATGTGACATTGTGCCGCCTTCCGGGCCGACAAATTAGTCGTCATGTCGTTGTCGCTATCTTGCTGTCATCTTGTCATTGTCATCACACACAGACTCGCGTCAGTCATACCACACTAGACGGACACGCTGCGACATCTGGCAACAATTTGTAGTACCGCAATCGATGCGTCACTATAGCCAGCCAGCCACAGTGCATGGGACTTGCACAATTTTTCTTTCCTTTCCAGAAATTTAGCAATATGGTTTCAGTTTTGTAGTTGTGCTCCACCACGTTTAAGGCAGCCGAAATGAATACTTTAGAATATGTGCGATATTTTTACTGGTGATTTAAACAAACAATGCAAAAACTTGCTGCGACAATGTTATATACAATATCACTTCTCAACAAACAGTCACCACGCTGCTTGCTTCCACCAATTTAATTATGTCCTCTGCAAGACAAACTTCTATCTTAAAGCCGCGTAGTGGTTCCTGTCTAGCACCCGAACACCCATACGCGCGAATTTTCTAATCTCATCTCTTCCGCTGAATTCATGCGATCCCAAACTGCGTTTGCCCCAGTGCGTTTGCCCCTACTTGCTATACAGATATATACAGATACTAGTGGTTATAAGAGCGTGCAGTCGAAGCTAACGGCCTGTTTATCTCTTTAATAGTTTTTCCGCGCTACAAAGTTAACGGTCAACACCTGCAAACTCGCTCAGTTCACCCTATGTCTAACCGGGATGCTACAAGACATGACGCATCGCTTCTATGCAATTGCAAGCAAGGTCAACACCGCTTGTCATAAATTAACTGGATCGTCTTGGGCATTAACTGGATCGTGTTGGGATTGCGTTGCGATCGTGTTGGGCACTTCGAACATTGAAAGAACCCTGAAGCCAACCTGATCCAAAAAAGCAAATAAATTTGGATACGCGAAGTAAACGAGATCCAGCGAAGCTTATGATGAGTTTTCAGGCGCCAGGACTTGAGACTCATCCATAAACTGCTCTATAGGTATAAACATTGCGAGAAACCGTTAATTATTTTTTCTAAGATTAAAGCTGAAAGCTCGGTAGCGTTTTGATTAGATTATTTATTTATTTATTTATTTATTTATTTATTTATTTATTCAAATGCCCTAAAGGCCCTCTTGGAGAGGGTATTACATAGGGGCGACACGCGAAACACACTAATAAGAACATAGAGTTTCTCACTACATTACCTAGAGGGAAATCTGGCGCTGCTGCGCTGTGGTATGCATGGGAATGCCGGTATATTCTGGATTCGGATTGGCATCGTTCTCGTAGAGACAGGACACCATGAAGACGCGCTTGGCAAGTACCGTTCCATCTGTCACAATGATTCACTTTCTACTAAAGCAGCACGTGAAAAGCTGTTTTAGCTTTATTATTACGCGAAAACATGTTTTGTTTAACTATGAGAACTTGTTATTGTGTGCACGACTACATGTTACGTAAAAAGTATCAGCGGGCCGCTAAAGTTGGAGGACAGACGACAAGGTTCGTGCTCGCTTTGAAACAGTTGGTCGTCTGTTCTTACTTTTCTTGGCTTGGTCATGCATCGTGGGTGAGTAAAGATGTAATATGCGTGAGTGGAAACATTTTATGAAGATTTTACTTTGAGAACGCGTTATTTGCGTAGCCATATCCACGTTTTAGACGAAGCCTCTTACAACACCAGCCAACACGATCCTCGCAGACACATATACCGTCATTCCCATGACGGCACGGTGCCCCCTTAAGAAACTCCCATAGACGGTGGCGCCAGATTACCCTCTAGGTGTTATAGTGATAAACTCTATGAATAAGAATATGCGAGGAAAAAAATAGTAAGAATAAACAATTCAGCAAACACAGTAAGAACACCACAAAATACTCATACACCAATATTGGAAGTGGATTAAAGTTCGAAATAAAGATAAGAATGAAGTGTGAAAATTGAAACACCGGGGGTTCAAGGATAACACAAAAAGAGAAAAAACTGCAATACGATGTCAAACAATATGCAAAGGTATTAAATTATCCCTGAAAAAAATAGCTAACACCAAAGACACACAGAGACGTCAAATTCTGATATGAGTCCACAGCATTTGATGAAATTGATCGGTGTTAACTTCAGTGGCAATATCAAATGGTAGGTTATTCCAGTCAGCTATGGTTTTGGGGATGAATGATTGTGCGTAATGGGCCGAGTGGCAAGCTGGGCGTTTGACTTTGCAGGGGTGATCACGGCGAGGAAAAATGACAGGGGGTGACTGAAAGAAGTCGTCGCGCAAACGATCATGATGATAAAGTTTGTGAAAGCGAGATAGGCGGGCGTGTTTCCGTCGTAGTGATAGCGGAGGCAGTTCGGCACGAATTTTTAAAGATGTAACACTGGAATACGGAGAAAAATCTGAAAAAATGAAGCGAGCAGCACGGCTTTGCAGGGATTCAATGTTACGTATAATGTAGTCTTGGCTCGGGTCCCAAATGGCACATGCATATTGAATTTTAGGCCTGATTAACGTGGTGTACGCGAGTTTCTTTAGGTGTGAAGGCGCTTGCTTTAGTCTGTGTTTCATGATTCCGAAAGTACGGTTAGCAGATGCAAGAGTAACGTTGATGTGATGATGCCATGTTAGATCCGACTGCAAGTTGATTCCTAAGTATTTGTACGTGGTAGTAAGTTCGACAACATTGTTACCTATAAAGTATGAAGTTGGAATACGGGAAGAGGAGTGCGTCAATGACATGCACTTAGTTTTAGTATGATTTAGGGTCATTTGCCAGTCTGAACACCATCTGTTTATTGCGTTGAGGTCTGACTACAATGCTTGATGGTCAGTTTTAGTAGTAATGGTACGGTAAATTACGCAATCATCGGCGAACAGTCTTACTCTGGACGACATGCAGTTAGGCAAGTCATTAGTATAAATTAGAAAAAGCAAAGAGCCAAGCACGCTCCCTTGTGGAACGCCGGACGTGACAGGAATAAAAGGGGAGTTGCAATGATTAATATTTGTGAATTGAGTTCGAAATGACAAGAAATCTTTTATCCATGCAATGACTTGTGCGTCAATGTTAAAATGTTTAAGTTTCAGTAGTAGCTTGTGGTGAGGAACATGGTCAAAAGCTTTGGAAAAATCTAAGAATATCGCGTCGACTTGGTTGCCAGCGTCAATACATGAAAGCAAGTCATTAGTAAACACTGCAAATTGCCCATCGCATGAATATCCCTTGCGAAAGCCGTGCTGGTATTTGAAGATTATGTTATGTTCTTCTAAGTATTTTATGATTTGAGAATGTATGATATGTTCGAGTAGTTTGCAAACGGTGCTAGTTATCGAAATAGGCCGGTAGTTAAGCGGTAATGAGCGATCGCCAGATTTAAATATTGGTATGACCTTGGCTGTACGCCAGTCATTAGCAATTTGGCCGGATGACAATAACTGTGAAAAAAGAGCGCAAAAGATTCCCGAAATGCTTTGCAATGTACTTTTAAGCAACTTGTTGAAATCAACATGGTCACATGCAGATGATACCTTACGATTATTAAGTAGTGATATGATACCGGACTCGGTAATATTAATCTGCGGCATGATGATATCGGAAAGTGTACCTATGTTTGGGCATGAAGTGACGTCCTCGCAGGTGAACACAGACGAGAATGCATTGTTTAATATTTGTGCATACTTTGACTCGGGAACAGTGGCGCCTGTGGGATCGGTAAGCACGACATCGGGGTGATTGCTTGAATTTATTACTTGCCAAAATTTACGAGGATTGTTAGTCAACATAGATGACAGGTCGTGGTTGAAAAAGTGACGACGACTAGATTTAAGTAACTCTTGGTATTCTTTGTCGCACTGTTTGTATTTAAGCCACGATGGTGCAAGACTGGATTTCTGGGCTTGCCTGTACAATCGCTTTCTTTTTTTGTTGTTTAGACGCCGAAGTTGCTTGTTAAACCACGGCGTAGAGCTCCTACTCCTAATTGTTATGGACGGTATATATTTGTTAACGACGTCAGTAAACATATTTTTGAACGCGACCCAGTTTTCTTCAACTGTACGGGACAAGAAGTCATTAAGAAACTGGTCTGCAAAAAGAGATAATTGTGCATTCATTCCATCAAAGTTAGCTCTGCTATAGCATCTACTTTTTTTTTCAATGATCTTCCCAGTGTTATGCCGACAAATAATGTTCCCAGTAATGACTTCATGATCGGAGAGCCCATCTAGGTGACTAATGTTGGCGCAAATGTCAGGGTTATTAGTAAGGATTAGGTCAAGAATACTGGAGCATGTGGCAGTGCGCCGTGTGTTGCATGATAAGTTGGGATAATGAAAAATCTAGACATGACTGGAGAAACGCATTCGATTCTCTTTCACTCTCCGTGACAGATAGAGTTGCCCAATTGATGCGTGGATAATTAAAATCCCCAAATATTAATAACACACAATTAGGAAATCGGTTACACACTTCACTCAAAATGCGATAGAACTCTTCAACAAAAGCACTGCCCATATCAGGGGGGCGATAAAAAACACCAATAAGTATGTCAACCGTTTAACAACACCCATACACATTCAAGAAACGTAGAAATTATGATGGGTACACATGATAATTCTTTTTTTATTGCCAACAGAACACCACCGCCTCTCCGATTTGACCTGTCGCAGCGAAATCTCTTTGAAATTTGAATTGAGTAAAACTTTCTGGGGAAACTCACCGTGAACTTCGCTGACATTCTGCAGAGCTGGCACTTTTGGAGATTCACTGTATAGTTTAAAGATCAGTCACGCCGCTCATTAAGCGTCGAGCTAGCCCGCGGTCGTTCGTTACGCAGCGCTGAAATATTGAATCCTTGTAAAGGAAGTCATTTTTCTGGCTTGTCAGAACTGATTGAGTCGCTCTGAGACTAATTTATTCCTTTCCGGGTCAGGTCGTTTTCACCTCTCAACGTGTTGTTTGTATATGCGTGCCTTGTTGATTGTTTCTCAGATCAAGTTTTCGCTATTTAAGTCGTCGCATTTTTTTTCTGCTTCACTGACATTCTGCGGCGTGAGAGGTATGGAAGCGCCGCACATGTCTTTGCTTTCACAAAATATTGGTTGAAGAAAAAATAATCATGTGGCAGCCTTCTCGCAAGATCGATATTGGCGCTCAACAAAGGGGTGGATATACAGCGCGGCAGAGTGTTTTTATCTTTCGTCTGCGGAAGGCCGTGCACAAAGTGCTCGTGCTGTCTGTGTGCTGCAAAATTGTTGTCTTTTCTGTCACTGGATATTTCTTTAATCAATCATATTAGTGTATACACACGGTGTTATTTAATGTCGCTGTCACGGCAACACGTCGATGAAATTACCTCTCCCAAAAGGTCACACCTCATTAGAGGCTCGCCATAAAAGGGAACGTACTCTTTATAGGTGGGCTTCTCATTTCGATAAGTTAAGTAATTTGCATTTGCTGATTTATTGATCTTTCATGTAGTTGCCACCTTCGTTTACGTTCACGTTAGTATACGTGCTTTAGCAAAACTTGTTGGTATAGTTGGTGCATTATTGTTTACAATAAGTATAGCGCTGAGCAAACGACCACGCAAATGCTGACTCTTTTACTCTGAGATTTGGCTATGTAGGCGGGTCAGTTAAACCCCTTGGGTAGTTACAAAACGTGTGATCAATGACCTAACGCTGCCTTTCTATACTTCAATTTACTACTTGTACTTCTCGTGTACTTCTGGTAGCGAGAACCAGTTACAGCTACTTGCAATGATTGTTCTCTATGCTTCGTATGATAGAGTTAGCGGGAATCTGGCATCATGCTAAATGAAGTCTCGTTTTTTTTTCTTCGCAGATACGCTCGACATATCGCTATTCCTTTCGGTACTTCGAAAGATGTATATAAAAAGTAGCAGTTTCGTCCGAAAAGCGAAGCATCGACTGCGATAGCAAATTAGTAGTAAGCTATGCGAAGTAAGGGTAGTAGTTTTATCGGCCGTATAAACTTGTAAACAGTCGCGTACTAACTAAATTAACAAGCATGGTGTCATGCGCGCATGTAAACATGAACACATCGCACTCGATGACCCCGAAAACTGGCTGTCAAAGCGCTGGAGTGAGGAAGCGTGGAAGCAGCTGCGAGCGCATTCATTGTCGTGCTGCCTCTCGCTTGAACGCGAACTAACCGTTGAAAGCACAGCGCATACGAAGCATACGAAGCGCATTTTGCCCACATCGCAGATCGCTTGAAGATGTGGCCCCCACAAACACGTACTTTGTCTTCATCGCAGGCCGCTTTCCGCGCCGCACGCAGCGACTGCCAGAGTAGGATCCCCCCCCCCCCCCCCCCCCCCCCCATCCCTTCACTCCCTCCGGTGCCTCGCGCGCGACGGATGGCGGCGCGCTTCCTCCCAGCTTTCTGCCCTTGCGCACGCCAGATTGAGCCGCGAACGTCGGGTGACCCTCGCAAGTTTCATTCACACGTACAGCATACAGTGCGCGGCAACGATGTTATCTTGCTCGGACTTTATACGGAACATCACGGCGACCACGACGGCGATGGCAGAAAAGCGCCTAGTGTCCACATAATGGCTATCGCATATAAAGACGCAGAAACGTTGGAGTCGTTCGCACAGGTCAGCAGCTCGAAGTAAGCCTGCCATATTGAGAAGCTTCTGTGGTGCGTATCTTATGTACACGAAATGATTCTAGTCTATATATCATTCCAGTATACTGCAAAATAATTTACAACCTTAAAAGGGCGAAAGGATGCAAATGTGTCTATAACTCGCACCCTTAGAACCTAAGGGTGTGAATTACAGGCACATTTGCACCCTTTTTCACTTCTAAGGGTTTAAATTATTTTAAAGTGTACTTGAGAAATGCCAGCTGCATTAAATGCGTCGAGTGCATACGTAGCATTTGAGCCGTGCGGGCTGTTCGAAAGCACACAAATAGAGTCCATCGGTGCACCTTAAAATCCACCTGAAAGTCCACCTTAAAATTATTCCATTCTGATTTTATTACAATCTTCTGACGTCAAATGTACAGTAATAGTTTTTCGGCGCACAAAAAGAACACAGGACTTAAAGGAACAACGTGGACATAGCGCTAACTTACAATTTTTGGTTTATTTTCCGAGGCGGCACATGTATATAGAAAACAGATAACAGCACGAACAGGCGCATTTGTACGGGTTTAGTAATTTAAAGACAGCAAACATGCACGTGTATCGAAAGTTAAGATAAAATGTCGTTAAGAAGACATATAGTGGTTGCAAGATTAAGATACCAGTCTGTGAAGATAGGGTGCATCCTCCGCGCACGCTACCATATGCGCCTGAGAGGGTGCGCAGTATGCTACGCTGGAAAGGGAAGCAGAAGTGCGCAGTAATGCCATACACATGCACCATGTTTGGCACAGGCTGCAGCAGACCGGAAATTACGCAATTGCAAGAGTCGTCTTTTCAACGCCAAACAAGCTGTCTAGTGTGCGCAAGGACAGTTACTGCAGTTCCAAAGAGCTCAGTTGCCAGAAAGAGCAGAAAGAAAACTTCGTTAAATGGGAGAGTAACATGGTGTGCGAGTTACTGTTGCGCTGCGGCAAAAAATTAATTGGCCATACAGGACGTTGCGCAAGTGATAGGCTACGTGAGCACACAAATCTTGGGCCAACCGGAGGCACGGGCAATCTGGCCTTTCACTACAGGCAATTCCATATACACGCAATGCAGCGTGATAGAAAGATGCCCTACAAAACAAAAGCTCGTAGAATAATTGCAGCGGCGATGATTACTAGTTTGGGGGACACGTGTGTTAGTGTGCCTTCAATAGAACTTTAAAAAAAAGAATGGTTTACGCAGAGAGTAGCTCAACGGGGCGGATTCATGCACTGGACTTTTAAAGTTCCAACCACTATATCTCTTCTTTACGACATTTTATCTTAACTTTCGATACACATGAATATTTGCTGTATTTAAGGCACTAAACCTGTACAAATGCGCCTGCGCGCACTGCTATCTGTTTACTATATACATGTACTGCGTTGGAAAATAAACCGAAAGCTGGAAGTTAGCGCTGTGTTTGCGTCGTTCCATTCAGTCCTGTGTCCATATTGTGCGCTAAAAATTATTATGAATTACTAAGACGCCCAAGCATGCGCTCTCTCAAATGTACGCAACTGCCGACGCAAGCATCGGGCGCTAACCAGCAGCATTGTTTGAAGAGCCTAATCAAACGCTTTCGTTGTTTAGAGGGTGTCCCTTTTGTTTGCTTCCAAAGCGAATAGCATTGCCCGCGTTGACAGATTTTTCTTATTTGATTGGCTGACAAAAGTGAAGAGGGTTTCGGTGAAGCCGAGCTAGCGCAATGAAAGTGTATAACCGGGAGAGCGGGGTGGCGCCGGCCTCTGTGATTGGTCCGATTTTCCTTGCTTAGCTTGCGGCCGCTGGTCGAAAATCGCGGCGGCGTGCAATGGTGAGATAAAAATGCCGCCAAAGCTCCTCCTCAGCGAACAAGAGTTGTCGGAGCGATGAGGTACACGTGCCGAAAGGGCTCGACAATGTTATACATTCATGCAAAAATTATAATTCTCGCCGGCAGCTTCGAGTAGCCAGTGCCAGAGCAATTGGCGAACAGCAAACTTATATGCGCTTCGAAACGGCGCAGTCGCCGGCTATACTCCCCCCCCCCCCCCCCGATAAAAAAAAAAAACACTGTTTTGTTTGGCATATTAATGCAGCTTCAGTGCATACGTGCTACTTTTACGGGGTGTGTTTTCGCTGTTATGTGATGTCTCGTGGCAGACAGGCGAAGTGGGCGCAGCCCGAAAAATATTTACCAATAGCCGAGATATGTTGGCGAAAAAGGCGTAGAATCGTTAATAACTTCCCTTTTTTATTTTGTTCTGCCTAATTATATAATAGGTGTGTACATGTTGCATAAGATAAAGGGTTTTGACTATTTTCGTGACATTGAGTGACAGATAGGCGAAGTAGACGTGAACCGAAAATTTTTGCTATAGTGGATGGATTATGGCAAAAGTAGGATAGAAGGCTATAGCGCCCCATTATTGCATGAGCACCACTCAGATTTAACTTGTCAATAAGCAACTGGCACATAATCAATAGGGGTACTGCGTGTCAGAGTATAGGGCAACACGCTGCGACTCATTGGCAGGCTATGCGTGCGAAAGTGGATGCCATTCCTTAGAAGCATCAGCGCTTATGTCCCCGACGTACATCGGTTGCGCGCGGCGATAGCGAGTAGCTAATAACATGGAAGTTGGAGTACAAATGGATTGTCCTCCAATCAAAATCGAATTCGCTATTCTCAGTGAAGTGGTGTGGGAAAATGTGACCCACAGAGAGGCCAACGAAATTGTCTGGCCTTGACGACGTCACCTCCGATGGCCTGCGTTTGCTATCTACTTGCTTGACTGTTATAACAGCTGTGGTAATAAAGGTATTTTCTGCATTCATCTCAGTCATTCTCGATCACATTGGCTAAAGACGGCGAGTATGGTCCTCCCGCAGTCTATTAAGTAGCGAAGCTAGGATCCTAACATCTATAAAGAGATATTTAAGGACAACTATGCACGGTCATTGAGTTGTCGCTTAGAGAACACAGTTCGGGCTGAGAATGTCGTGTGAGAAAAAAAGGCGGTTTTCATCTCTCGGTACGCTATGCTGCTTAGATGCTAAGTACTTACTATACGGGCTAGGTACGGTGGTCCCTCGCAACTTTCTCGCCCAGCCCACCAGAGGGAAGAAGTGCGTGCGTGCCACGAATAGTAGATCTTCGCCCGCTTTCCCCTCGCACTGTTTTCCCTCGCACTCTGGCGCTTCCCGATGCGTGGCACGTTTCAGCAGCTTCCAGTGGGATGGACGTCGGTGTGGTGCGCAGCCGCGTTAAACAGTCGGTAAATGACCCAATTCATTACTCTGCCACGAGTTGCGGCGGTTTCCATGTGATTACGGTGAGCTGGATGCCGATGCACAGTCTCCAGCAGCACTGCCCCATCAGCAGCCTTAGCCAAAGCCGCGCAAGCAGCCGCAGCGTTCCGCGGCCGTAATAGGATAATAGCTTCACGGTGGTCTTGTTGCTGTACAAGCGCGCCAGGTGGTGCGCGTGTGGCTTGTGGAGCGGGGGTTATGCAAATGAGTGTCTGAACATCAGACAAATTTATGCAGCTTCCGAGCGCTGGTTGCGTAATCCAAATTACAGCAGCGCGCTTTAATCTCGCGCCTAAAACGAAAGCCGCGCAAAACGGGCCTGCATGTTTAATGAGCCCGATGTGCCAGGGAAGCCGACGCGCTGGTTTAATCTTCGCTCAGTAAAGCAGAAAAAGGGTTTTGTCCTTAACGTACGTTTTGCGATGCATTCGGTTCATGAGAAAGGGAGTGCCTGTCTATTGGCGTCACTGTGACCACGAACAAGTACTGCTTTGTAACGTGCGGGTTTGGAATGCTTGCGTGTCTTCTAAAAGCAGGTTTACAAAAACGTGAGCAAGTATTTAGGTGAGTTCCACGATTGGGTGCTCGTCACTTAAGAAAAAAAAAACTAATGAAAACAGACAAATGCAAGAAATCAAAAGAATTTTAAGATATACTAGTGCTAAAGCCAAGATTTCGATTGTATAAAGTTGTAACTTGCCGGTCAATATATGATTAATCAACTGATGTCCGCGCAGTCCTTAACTCCACAGATAGGAGGTATAATTGACAAATTTATTAACAAACCGGCCTTCTCGCGCAAAAAAGAAAGAAAATATGTTTAATGTACTTCATGCAGAAGTGCTCATTCGGGAGTCTGCAGGTGGTCACAACATATGCCTTGAAAAACACTTAATTCGCGCCATGTAACCAGTACAATTCCGGCGTTAGCAGAACAAGGTAGGCATCCTAACATCTCAAGAAACGCACACACTTTCTTTGCAGTTAATTGCAATTATTTCATAAGATAACATGGAACGAAGAAAGAAACAGCGGCTTGGAGTGCCGAAGTGGGCGCTCATGTTTCTTTTTTTTTCTCAGAAGTTAATTTATACTTTCTTCTGGTTTCCTCTTTATGGGAGGAGAGAATAAACACCTGGGTGAATCGCACAAGTAGCAGTTATATTAAGCTTCATTGTTTTTTCTGGTATGGAACGTGAAAAAGTAATAGCCTCTTTGTGAGTACGAACTCTCTTGCTTCATTTCATAAGTGGTAAGAGGATTACCAAACACTCCTGGGCTACTGGAAAGGTTGTTTGATTATGCTTCAAGGCGCAGGTCGGGCCCAAGTGGTTCGACTAATCGATTAAGGCCTGGTGTTTATTTCTTTCTTTCTACTAAACCTAGTTACAATTACGATCCCTTTCTACGCCGAGTACCTTCAGGGAAACACGAAGAAGAGTTCAATATATTCAAATGAAAATTGGGCGAGTTGTTTATCATCGTAATGCACAAATAGATGCGTTGTGTGTACGGCGTTATTTTCTTTCTTTTTCATTCGTGTTGTTGTTTCTATCTTTTGCACCCTCTGTCAGAAGCACTTGTTAAAGCACAGATGACATTCAGACCAATGTTACACACATGTGAGCAAAAAGAAACATAGTTGTTGTGTTTCACGTTCCAACTTAACGTTAATTGAGAAATAGTTATGTAAATAATAAATAATTGTTTAATGAATTTACTTATTGCAACGGGGAAATTGAATCTTCCGACGTACGTCCCAAATAATCGGGGCCTCTGTTCACGAACGGTTTTTTACAATAACCATGTGCCATTGGTGATCCCCGCAGCGACCGTCTCGTAACCATCCTTATCGCAATAATGAGTGGTGGGCATATGGGCCAATTGGGAAACTCCCTGGCATACATACGACGCCTCGTGTACACAGGCCCAAGGCCCGTTTTCACGTCTCTTACGAAACACGATTCCTGATTGACCGGCGCTCGGGTGCCCTCCGTTCATAACGAAACGACAGCAGGCGTTGCCCCTACGTTAGAAAAGCATTCGCTGTTATGTCCGCTATCACGAGTGACCGGCGCTTGCCCACAGAAATAGCTCTAGCGCACGAAATGCTTTGCCTACACAAAAGATGAGAGCTCTGTAATAATTGTGCTTCGGGCCTAGGGTTTAAATTACATTTAGGTGCGTCTTTGGCTACCGAGCGTTTCAGGCGTACTGCCACACTTGTGATCCGCAACGGAGCAGACTTCAAGAGCCATCAGAATGGAGCGTCGGTGAGCTATAGGTCAGTGGTATTACGCACTTACATATATTGACAAGTGGGCAGTAAAGAGAATCTAGCTGTTTATTATTATTATTATTATTATTATTATTATTATTATTATTATTATTATTATTATTATTATTATTATTATTATTATTATTATTATTATTATTATTATTATTATTATTAGCAGGCTGTTCCTCGGAGCGTTAATAAAACTGATTAACCAATTTATTGATAGATTGACTGACTGAATGACTCACTGACTGATTGATTTGGAGCGCGCCGGGCTCACTGTGCAGTTCGTACAATGCCAAATAAGCATTTCACTAAAGTTGAGCGCGAACAGCAGAGACGCAGCTGCTGAAAAATGACACCCTGGACATGCAATTTGGAATATTGAAAGGTGTTCATGTGAATTGCTTCCAACAAGATAGCAACTTATTTCACGCTAGCTGAATTCCTTATTTAATTCCTTTCTCACAAGATGCTGTGCACCAGTCTTCTTTCAAGCTCGCTGAGAGAGAGAGAGAAACAGAAAGAAAAGGCACGTTCAATCTGTTGTGCTGCAAAGTAGGGGGGGGGAATAGGGAGAGGGGATGTAGGGATGAAAATAGAGAGACGAGACAGAAAGCACAGTTTCGCGCACGCATGAAGGCGCGAACCTAGTCTATAGATAAACGGTCGCCGAGACCTGTCCACTTGAGAGTACTGCAATGACGCTTTCATAGCTTTCTGTGCCATCGACGCACACGATCATGGTTTAAGAATCCTCATTTGCAAAAATGGTCCGACTCGTTCAACAACGCTTGTGTACTTATGTTTAGGTTCACGTTAAAAAACCACAAGTGACCAAGATTAGTCAGGAGCCTCCTACTGAGAGGTGCCTTATAATCATACTGTCATCATACCAACATTTCATTGCCTTCTACATTCCATCGCTTTGAGTGGTTGTCCGCCACATGGATCTACCATTCTCAATCCAAGAATTTAAGGCAGCATTAGCTTTCTGTAGCCGCACATCAGCGCCAGGGTCTGACGGAATTTCCTACCGAGCTCTGTGTCACCTGGAGGAGTGAGCGAGAGGTGTTCTTCTTGAGTTGTACAATGAATCGTGGAGACGTGGCATGCTACCAACAAGCCGGAAGACAAGTCGCCTTGTTCAACTGCTGATGCCTGGCAAGTCACCGTTGGAACTGTCATCATATCGCCCGATCGCTTTGGCGAGCTGTGTGGGCAAAGTAATGGAGAGGACGGTCCTAGGACGCCTGGAGTGGTACTTGAAGTGCCACAACACCTACCCGGATGCCATGGCAGGCCTTCAACGTGATCGATCATCGATCAATAACGTCATCGACCTGCTCACCTACATTGAGCATGAGAAATGCCGTAAGCGTCTCTGAGCTTCTTTATCCCTCGACGTTAAAGGGGCCTATGACTACATTACGAATGTAGCCATCCTCTCTGCTCTCACAGAGATAGGAGGGGGTGGTCGGATGTTTCATTGGATACGGAGCTATCTCTCCATGCGACCCTTTTTTGTAAGCACCGAGGAAGGCCATACTTGTCTACATTATAGCTACCGCGGCGTCCCCCAGGGCGGTGTATTTAGCCCTGTGTTATTTAATCTAACAGTAATTGCTCTCCTTGAGCACGTGCCAACCACAGTCAGGCTATCAATGTACGTGGATGTCATTTGCATATGGACGTCTACAGTAACACGCCTATAGTTGCGAGCGAGAATTCAGTGCCACCACCCAAACTGCTATCTACCTCCGTAATCGAGGCCTGGAAATTTCCTCCAAGAAATGCGCACTAGTGCCATTTACGCGCAAACCTATGACAAACTACAGCGTAATGATAAATGGCCAAATAATACGACGGATTCGATTGTACAAGTTTCTAGGTGTAATAATCGACAGGGACTTGTCATGGAGCCCTCACGTATAATACGTGAAAAAACGGTTGACAGGCATCTGCCACCTGTTCAAGTTTTTGCTGGCAAGACCTGGGGAATGTCGACAAGTGCCGTGTTACAACTGTACAGGGTGCTTTTTCTAGGATTGCTTCGATACAGCTTGCCAGCACTAACCAACACAGGTAAAACGAATCTACGCACAATACAAAGTGTTCAGACTCAAGCGCTCCGGATCTGTCTAGGCCTGCCTCAGAGTGCTTCAACCGTGGCTATGATAGCAATCGCTAGAGACCCCCTTGTCAAGACCCACATTGAAATTGAAGTGCTCAGGACCCATATAAGGCATCTAGCCAGGACTCCTCGTCACCACTTAGCCTCTCTACCAGCGGACAGACCAAACACATCTTTCAGCCAAAGGATAACCGCACGTGATGAATCATTACCAGCTTGCTTCCCTCCGGCTGCGAGACCTTCGATTCCTCCATGGGGCCTCGTTCCGCCAAAAATCAACCTCACAATACATGGCATCTCGCAAAACGCTGATATATCATCACCAACCCTTAAACAGCTCACACTACTATATTTGCACAATAACTACCGTGACGCTACGCATATCTACACTGATGGATCAGTCCTTCCAAACAGCTCCGCGGCGGCAATCGCCATACCAGCGAAAGCTACAACAATCAAATTTAAGACGACCCACACGACAAAATTGACGGCAGCAGAACTCGCAGCGCTCTTTACTGCCCTTCATCACATTGGTGATGAACCGTCACACAAGTGGACGGTATTCTGCGATTCCAAGGCGGCACTGCAGTCTCTACTGTCACCTTTACGACGCGGAAAGCACGAGCAGCTAATACTTTATATTACAGAGACGTTACACCATGTAAGTGATGCAGGCCATGAAATAACCTTCCAGTGGCTTCCAAGTCACTGCGGGATTATCGGCAATGAATGGGCCGATCAAGCTGCCCACTCAGCCCATACTGAGGAGCACCACGTCCCAATTGCACTTTCTAGGACTGACGCAGAACGGGAGCTCCGCCTACTTGCTCGGTAGTGCACGGCGTCGCAATGGAATGAGCCAGATTTAAGAAATGCGCGACTGTACTCACTTGATCCTACATTAAGTCTTCGAGCGCCATCAGAACCTCGCCTTGGAGACGCCACGCTTTTATATCGACTGTGGTTGGGCGTTGCCTTTACCAAAGCCTATGCATTCCGCACGGGGATGACCGACACCGCAACCTGTGACCACTGCGGCCAAGAAGAATCGATTGACCATATTTTGTGCACCTGTCCGCAGTACAGTCCACAAAGGGAATGTCTTCGCCACGAACTTGACCAGCGGGACGACCAACCGCTATCGGAAAAAAGAATTTTACACTATCGAAAGGACCTAACATCACAGAAGAAGGCCGTACAAGCACTATTGCGCTTTTTTCGATCTACCGGCCTTAGTGAACGTCTTTAACTGGAACGCCTCTTGTGTTTGTGTGTCTCCGTGTGTGCGTGTTTTTTCTTTTGACGTTTTCCTCTCTGTCCTCTTTCTGATCCCTATCTGCCATCCCCAGTGTACGGTAGCAAACCGGAGACTGATATCTGGTTAACCGCCCTGCCTTTCCTCTTTATCTCTCTCTGTTGGTGCGTAAAGACCCAGAACTAATTTTTTTTTGAACTCCTCTTGTATGGATTCTCATGAACGATATTTCGGTGCTTCCTGTGACATTGAAAGTAGCAAAAACGTCAAACTGGTTACAGACGTCGGCTTCGTGCGAGCTCATAAGGTAAACAAGAATGGCAGGCAGAACTCACCAAGGATTGAAACTAACCACGTGTCATGTTGCAAGCGGAATACGTTACGCGCTCAGTATACGCCCGACATATCCCTCGGGTAGAGATCAAGTCCAGTGCCAGGATTATCTCGCCTCATTTTCCCCTTCCACAGCCTTTGATTTATTCTTTTCCCTGCAAAGTCTTAACGACCTTTTCTCACAAGCGGCTCACGTCGTGCTGAGTGCGTTTTTCGGGCCGCTTTACTCTCTTGTACGAGAACATTTGGAAGCCGTTCTCCCTCGGGTCCCATCGCGGCCAAAATCGTTGACACACTTCTTGCAAAAGCAACGATGACACAAAAAACGTCGTCAGAAAAGCGAAAGACAAGAAAACCTTCACGGGAAGATATAAAAGAAGGTTAAGGATTAGGAGCTCGCCTCAGGCTTGTTGGTCTTTGGAGAGCCAATCTAAGGATGGCGGGTGAACCTGAAAGGCAGGGGTGCGCGGGAGGGGGGCCTAACTCAATTTCCCTCGCGTGGTACTGCACTCGCGAGGAGAGCGCGCTTAAAACTGGGTCATGCAACCGTCGTACACAGACACGCACCGCAAAGCAGGAATCTGTTCCGAGTCCACCCGTCGGAAATATGAGAGGGCCACTATGAAATAGCGAACAACACTGAATCCTTCCTGACTTGCTATATTACCGGACTCCTGGTATCAATCTAACAGAAAACAGAAGCCAGGAAGAGTTTGTGCAACGGACACTAAATCTAAGAGAGCTTTCTGGAACTCCTATGCAAGCACAACACGAACGGTCAAAGGTGCGCCATAGTTGAATCGCCTTGTTGAGCGCACCGTGGCCATTGATACCACCAGGAAACCTCTCGTCACTGTGTTTGCGCATACGTACGGCGACTTACACCCCACGTTCTGTGACGAAACGTGCCACATGCGTCTATACGTGTGTTACCAGCCTGAATAAAATGCCGCAGCGCTACGAAGGCTAACTCTGGCGTCCGCTAATGCGGTACCAAGTTCACAATATTTTCCCAAGTATGAAGGAGTCGGGATAGGAACGGGTGCAGAACGGTCGCACAAGCCATGCAATCGGCCATTCACACTGCTTCTTTAATTACTAAGCACTTTACGAATACGAAACATACTGAACTGAATTCGTTCCCCTTTAAGCAATGCGACAGCGTTTTAGCGAAACCGCACCCCCAGCCTCTGTGAGAAGCGAACGACGATGCTGGTGGCGGCTTGTGCATAAACAACAAGAGAAGCCGCAGTCGACGCTTCAAATGCGCTATCCGTGTCGCATGTCGCTAGCGTGGAAGTAGGATACATAGCACGGGGACCCCCGAACATGACGCGTCGTCGGGTCCATAATGGGCTGAAAGAGGCCTTCCGGTCTCAACGCTTTGCCACAGCGTTTGGAAAAGCGCTGGCAGGTGAAAGAGAACTTGACTGCCGATGTGCAGCGTTGCACAAAATGCTTCCTTCACAAGCTTCCTGCATGGGTCACGGGATGCCCACATCGCTCGGCAGGAGAAGCTTCGTACACTCCTGGCGGTCGTGTTGCCGGAAGAAAAGCCGGTCGGTAAAAGCACTATCGGCGTTTCAGCTATGCTGCCAGAAGCGAAACTCTGTACACATATCGACTACAGAGTGTAACGGAGGAAAGTTGTCTCGTGGCGTAAATTTATAGAGTGGGGAGTTTCCTCTGCCTGTTGGCCTGATGGGTAAAGGGCACATGAGAGTTCCAAATATAGGTGTGCCTTTGTGGGTGCAGTCATTTTATTGGATTCAACTGCTCGATACTACGTAGTTCCAGATAGATGCTGCATCGACGGACAGAGCTTTCCAAAATTCATTGGCCATGGGTGCTGAAAGGAAAGAAACATGGTACGGTTTAGTCTCCATCGCAGTGCTTTTACGCGGGTCCTCGTCCATGCACAATTGTCAGTCGCGAATTGATCGCCTCGCTGACACGGATTTATATCATGTTTCTCTTGGCAGCTATTGATCACGAGGAGAATAGAAATGAATCCTACTGCTTAGATAATAAATCAACTGCCGCAAATTTTATTTATAGCTTCGCAGCGTGCTTCAAGAGAGCGAAGTTTTATAAGAATGCTTGCCATGTTATGTTACTAAATAGGAATAAGGCGATATATTCGTACATAACGTCGGGATCGATGCGTTTCCGTTGCACTGAGAGGTTATTCTTGGGCGCAGACATTGTGGTTGTTACATTGAACATTTCAGGCAGATTCTGCGCGCGGCTTGTTAATAGTGGTCTTAGTAGGCCATCGCGGGTAATGGTCGAACATGTGGACGTATCGTTCAGCCCAGTATAAGCACTTACATATCCTATATATTGGTTTACATCGCTTTCATTATCAAGAATTCATAATAAGTTAACTTTACATCATTCATGTTCGTTGTGGGGAACCTTCATATTCAAAACAAATTTTGTTCTTACTTAAGTTTTTTGATAAAGAAAGAAAATACATACATATACTACATTTTTCATGTTTGATGAGGTTGCCGGCTTGTTTTTCGGAAAATGCTTGTTAGCTAATCGCTTGCCGCATTTTTAATATACTCCAGGCACTTATCTGACTAGGGAAGGCAAACAAATTTTCAAGAATACAAAAGTAAAATAAGTTG
The DNA here is from genome assembly GCF_050947875.1 of Dermacentor variabilis. NCBI lineage: Eukaryota > Metazoa > Arthropoda > Arachnida > Ixodida > Ixodidae > Dermacentor > Dermacentor variabilis. The sequence goes on along the minus strand of NC_134573.1, from coordinate 182,675,050 downwards.
CACAAGCACAAGTGGTCTGCCACATGGCGCGTGTAATCCAGCACTGGTATCATAGAGTAATGTTGTTGAAAAGAAGCCACTATGAGAATGAATCGACATGCGATTCATTCTGCCTGACAGGCAGCACCGTACGTTGCGAAGAATGACGATGTATTGCTTCTGAGCTGCAAGCGTCGGAAAGCTGTCAACGCACCATCTCACTGCAGGAGATGACGTCCAGTTTTCTGAACGCTACAAAATCCTTCTCTGAATTTCAAATTTCTCGGGCCGTTCTTGACGACTTCCTCTTTGAAAGAGGGACGAAAGCTACCCGTAGAAATAGCAAAAACATTCTCAGCTTATAACAGCCGCGGAAATATCGACGAGTTCCTGAAGACGAGCAACAGACAAACCGAAGTGTGCATAAAATAGAAAATCGCACCATGCATAAATTTTACACGAGATTTTTCTATTGTGAAGGCTTCACTTAAAGCCGGCCAAAGAAAAAAAAGCACAGCGGATCTTCTTGGCCGTCGGCTGTTCTTCATATTTATTCAGAACTTCAACGAGCCGAACTGCATTGTTTTGGTGGCTCATATCTGCAGGCAGAAGCTCGTTATTTTAGTTTTTGTGCTTCTTCAGATTCTTTCTTTCTTTTCTTTTTTGAAGCTTTCTTTTCACAGGTGCGCGCTTAGATGATGAGAGATTGTGCCGCTAGATATACTTCTTGCCATTTGATGTCAGCACCCAATTCTGAAACGGTGGCCTTTCGAAGAATAACTTGGAAGCGAGCATTGAAAGCTGGGTAGATGCAGCGCCGCTTAAGCCGATCACGTCGGATTTTGGTCATTCCCAACTGCGTCCCTCCCGCCTCGAAAAAAGTCACCTGTTCAGCGCCCGCGACGACGGGCGGAGCTACTAGCTGCGCGGAGAAAGTACGCGGCAAGACTTCAACCAAACGTCCGACGCTGCTGGCAGCCTCGTCGCCCCACCGATACCCGACCGTTTCTAAGACCCCACTCGCTCAGCCTCGCTTCCGCATCGTAAAACCTTGCTCTGACGTTGCAGTCCTCCTCGACGCCGGATGCAGCGGATCTTCCTTCACAGAGGCAAGCTGCGGAACAAAAGAAAACCAGCAAACTAGGAAGTCAAACAATGTCTCCGGCGAAGTGTGCGCTCTCCGTTTTCTTGCGTGGTGACGACAACTCCGGTCGAGACTGGCGGCGTTTCGGTTGCCTTGTGTTTTGCGGCTTCCAGCTTCCTTTTCCGGTGTGAGCTTCCTGTTCGTCGCACGCTCTTTCGCAGCTTCCGAGTGGTTTGAATCTTTCATTGTTCTGTGGGTTCGGCGACGGTAGATTAAGCGGGGCATTCTACGTCGGCACGGCGTTTACTGAAGTACTTCTCCTTGCACCAGTTCAGAACGGGACTTTCAGAACATGAACAAGAGAATAGATTGCTTCATAGCAGAGGTAGCTTCAATTACATAGCCCTTTTCCCTGAATTATTCTAATGTTTAGATTTATGGTAACGCATACGCATTATGTAAATTTTAGTTCTGATACATCGAAGTTTTGGTCACCTCTGAAGGCACCATAACTTTCTGGACGAGCGGCTGTTATGTTATGCCTTAGGGCTCTTTCAGACACAGCTCACCTCATACGCAATTCTTTTTTTAGCTGTATCATATTTCTAATCGAGTGTCGAGCCCCACGAAACAGGCGGGTAATTACTACGAATTATGTGTATAGCGTATCTATCTATCTATCTATCTATCTATCTATCTATCTATCTATCTATCTATCTATCTATCTATCTATCTATCTATCTATCTATCTATCTATCTATCTATCTATCTATCTATCTATCTATCTATCTATCTGTCTGTCTGTCTGTCTGTCTGTCTGTCTGTCTGTCTGTCTGTCTGTCTGTCTGTCTGTCTGTCTGTCTGTCTGTATAATTAATTAATTAACTAATGAATAAATAATTAGGTTTCTTTTCAGTTTGTTCCATCCAGTCTCATTTTCGTGACACGGACGCTGGCAATCAAAGGTGTCAGTGTTTTCGTTGGTTAGTAGCCATGCTGTTCTATATAGTGCGGCAACTTATCAAAAAAAAAATTAGGAAATGCAAGTGCCGTCCTTGTGACCCGAAGCGACTCACAGAACGCTGGCAATTGTTAGGTCAACCTCTGCAGTTCCGCCTCAGCCACGAAATCTAACTTTTCCTTGCTCGTGCAGCATGCCATGCGAAAATTGCCCAGGAAAGCCGTTAACTTGAGGTCATCAGGCTAAAATGCGAAATGGCTTGCAGTTGGGATGGACCGATTGTGCAGGAGTCGCCTCCGCCTCGAATGAAAGCTGCCCTGTCCTTTTCCAAACTCTGGGGGATCCGTTGTGTACGGTACATCATCAGCCGATTTAGCTGCGACGGCATCGTGCTGGCGACGTGGCATAATTCAATCCAGCTTTGTTCAGTTGTAGCAGCCCACACAAACATTGTGGGCGCTTTCACAACGTTAAAGGTGCAAGCTTGGATGTAGAGGTAATGAGATTTTTCTGTTGAACTGTGCTGTCATGCAACACACCGCTACCGTGTGGGCTTGCTCTGACGGGAAAATGTCATAAACCTGTGCCCGGCTGTCCTTGACAAAATGACAGCTAATGCAGGATAGCGCTGAGCTATGCAACGCGTTAGAGTGGGTAACTGCGGCACCCTGCGCAGCACACATCGCTTAGTTCATCTCGGTTTTGACATGCTCATCAAGGCAAAGGACATGAAAAAGATGCAAGCGTCCGTGAGACCCGAGACGAGCTCTGCCCGTTTACAGTGACAGAAAACACGCCGAGACGTGGGTATGCAGTTGAGCACGCTAAGAGATTCTTATTTTCACCTCTGTTCGACTCTCGCTATGCAAGCAGCACAATCCAGAGAGTTCGAAGCGCACCGAGAAAATTATCAAGCTCGTTCAATGTCGCACTGTTTATCAATTTCTTCTCGTGATTAAACACTTCTTTGTTCTGTTTTGTCCGGGTGTCTCGAGGTCGTAATGCCACGTCCAAAGATACTAAAAATTAGTCGAAAGAAGAAAAGAAATTGTGGCAGATGAAGTGAGCTGAGGTTAAGAAAAAGCCTTTAGCACCGGGACAACTTTATATTTCACTATCCAGACACGTGTGAAAGGCAGAAACGCATTTATGAAACAATCTATACGCCGATGGGAATGAAATTTGTTATATTTAAGAGAGAGAGAGTTACATACTCGTCACTCTAGAAAGCAATATGGTAAATTCGAGCCTGAAGCTTTTTGCAAGCTCTCAAGAAATAGACGCCGGCGGCGGCGGCCGCCGCATTTCGGTAGGCGAAATGCGAAAAAACCCGAGTACTTAGATTTAGGTGCCTGTAAAGAACCCCAGGTGGTTGAAATTTCCATAGTCCTCCACTACGGCGTGCCTCATAATCAGAAAGTGGTTTTGGCACGTAAAACTTCATAGTTTAATTTTAGAAATAGACGCACGAAGTTTACAAATCAGTAATCTTGTACCAAAAACAAATATTGCAGTTCTGAAAACTGCGTTTGTTAAATAATCTAAAGTGGGAAAATTTGCTGTATAAATTTACAGATTACGTTAAATGTTAACGTTTACCAGGTTTTGCAACATTCCTATTAACAAACTGGTCGGATATTTCAAATCGGCGTATAATACACCGATTTTGTCCACATTAGGATTTATTAATTATTAGGTTCTGTTTGCAAAACTATGACATAACTTTGCTTTTGACGGTGTTAATTAGTTGTAAATTGGATACTTGATTTCTGTCAACTGTGAAATATTAAACAATGAAAAAGAACTTGGCCAACCACGATAGAACATTCGCTTCGTACTAGGACTAGATTTTAACTTTTTCTTTTAATGCGAGAATTCTCATCAAAGTCCGTGTGGTTGCTGCAGAAAAAAAAACGATTTCTCCTTTCCCATGTATTTGTATAGGAGCTTGAGTTAGCTCCCATACAGGAACTAACTTAAGCTTCCTCTTAGTCTTAGTGCAATACCAATTAATTGTATCCTCGGCGTACAGAAATGGAATCCATATTTTCAAGCTTGCACGAATGGAAAGTAAGAATGTGCGTTTACTCGCGTGTTCGACTGCCCGCACGGTTGCATACGCAGCTGTCCTTTCGCTCACTTCTGCAAGAAATACTTTCTGGTCGCGAGTTCATACGAAAGAGTCGGAACATTTTCGTATAACATATAAGGTAAGGTTTAATGTGGATGAATCGGTTCATCTACAAATGTTTTAAGTGACGCAGCTGGGTATGTTGCAGAAGAAAAAATATCGCAAATGAGTTAGGTGTCTCTTCCTTTTGCGCTGCTTTGGATCGAATATTGGATTTATAGCGGAAGAAAGTTGTGGAGTATTAAATGTCTGTGAAATTATTCATGTGGGATAGGCTTATGGCCCAGACTTTTTAAACATGCTTGAGAAGACGAATACAGTTTTTGTTCTCATTTGCTCTTTCGTGTCCTTGTTAGCGTATTTTCATTTTTGACGATGGCTTCAACGAGCGCTCAGATTGGGAGCATAAGCAAATAATCTTTATGAGAAATCATCTAGTGCATTGACGTCTACGAAAAAAAGGAAGGAGATCCCTCTATTGCATGACTTGCTTCTTTAAGTTACAGTCACGCATCGGAGAAAATTAATATCATAATAAAAGATTGAGTTGGACTAGCCGGTGATCGTTATAATAGATCATCACAATGGTCCACGCTCATCGTGTTCCAATACCAGGATAAAAGCTAATATTCATTCTAAGTTCATTTACGGCCCCTTCATTATTCGTTCTATCGAACTTTCCATGCTACTGCATTTCTGTTTGGCGAATATTGAAAATAGTTCGTATTCGTGTCTTTAGAGTGCAATACAAACATTCAAGAAGTGGAAAATGAAGCGAAATGTCAGGAAGTGGTGGCTTTGCTCCCAAAGAGCCTTGATACGTTTTTAAACTTCCAGAGAGCACTATGATAACAATATACGAGTGTCATATTTCAGGGTATTGGACATACATGTGTTATATTAAAGAAGTAAACTTTCAAAAGGTGTCCCTTCTGCTGGCAGTGGACGCATGAATTGTTGACTGCTGTAACACTAAACTAATATCATAGTTCTCTTGTGAAGCAGGAATTCATATTATAAAATAATCATAGATGGCGTTAGTCTCCCATGCATTGAATAAAGAATGCAAAATAATCATTCATTTTAAGCATTCTCCAAATTTAGTTCAGTCAAGAAAGCTTCATTGTGACACTCCTTGGTGATGTGTGAAGCAAACTGAGCAGCAATTCATTTATGAATTGAACTGGTTCATTTATGTCAAGATTGCTACGGCAACGAACCCTATTTAGGCTCTTCTCTCAGTCGTAAAAATCAGGCAATATTTTACGATGCAGTTAAGTAGAGGACACGCCAGTCACATACGTATTTCTCATTCAAAAATTCCCGTTTATGAACATTTGCTCTGCTCTCGGACTTCTCTTGCTCGGAGTATAACATATTTTTTGGGTGATGATGTTTCCTAGGAAACACATAGGTCCTGTTCCTGCTAGCTAGGGGTGGTGCCAAAAGGTTCAGTCTTCGTTGCTTTGACTATGTTGTTTTACCCGCAGGATTGCATTAATTATGCAGCAAGTGACCCAGCTATCGACCACTAAAGCAAACAACTTTGTATTCTAACGTGCATCCGAGCATCATAATGTAAGGCACAGCACTTTTTTTCTCCTTCAATTGCCAAATGGTCGAAGCCTCTGAAATAATCTGAAATACTCCTGAACAGTTAAGGCGAAAGCCTTAACGGCTCATGAGATGAAAAATCCGATGTCCGTCGTTACGCCGTCCGGCGTTTTGGCACCAAAATTCATGGGTGGTTGAACACTCGATATTCGGTGGGAGACGAGCCCACGACCTGTTGTGTAAATTAAGGGGAACTTAATTAAGACTCACGGCTTTTGGTCGGAGTCAAACCCTCGACCTTTGGTGGGAGTCGAATCCACGACTTTGGTATTATTTAGGGCGAATTAGGCCATCAATTTATTTGTAAGAAAGCGTAAAGCCGAGGCGAAGAAGCCGTGTCAGCATGATCTGTGGCGTTAATGAATATCAAGTGAATTAAGGCGAGCTTAATTAAGGCACTCGAACCCACGACTTTTGGTTGCAGTTGACCCCACTTGGAGATATGGGTGAACCAGCCATATCTCCAGGCTGGATTCAGATTGACACCGTGAAGGTGGAGGTCGAGCCCACGGCCTTTGGTGGGAGTCGAACCCTCGACCTCTGGTGGGAGCGTAACCCACAAATTTGGTGCTATTTATGGCGAAGTTCCCGAAGGCACTCAAACCCACGACCCAACAAGGGGATGTGGGCGAACAGGCCATATCTAAGTCGGATTCTAATTGCCATCGTGAACGTCGAGAGTCGTATCCACTGCCTTTGGTAGGAGTTGAACCCTTGACATCTGGTGGGAGTCTAGCACACAACTTTTGGTGTTAATTAAGGCGAAGTTGATTAAGGCGCTAAAACCCACGACCCAACATGGTTATATGGGTGAACCGGCCATATCTCCAAGTCGCATTCCAATTGACATCGACACGGTGGAGAGTCGAATCCACAACCTTTGGTAGGAGTTGATCCCTTGACTTCTGGTTGGAGTCTAGCCCACATCCTTTGGTGTTAATTAAGGCGAAGTTGATTGAGGCGCTCGAACTCACAAAAAAAATTTAAATTATGCGGTTTTACGTGGCAAAACCACTTTCTGATTATGAGGCACGCCGTAGTGGAGGACTCCGGAAATTTAGACCACCCGGGGTTCTTTAACGTGCACCTAAATCTAAGTACACGGCTGTTTTCGCATTTAGCCCTTATCGAAATGCGGCCGCCGTGGCCGGGATTCGATCCCGCGACCTCGTGCTCAGCAGCCCAACACCATAGCCACTGAGCAACCACGGCGGGTACCCAAACTAACGACTGAACATGGAGATATGCGTGAACCGGCTATATCTCAAAGTTCGATTCCAATTCACATTGTGAAGGACGGGAGTCGAACTTACTACCTTTGGTGTTAATTAGGGCGGAGTTAATTAAATCACCGTTAATGAGTTAGAGCTAATTAATGTACTAGAACCCACGACCGTTAGTGTTAATTAGGATGAAGTTAATTAAAGTACAGTTCATTAAGGTATAGATAATTAGGGCTATCTAACCCACGACATTTGGTGGGATAAAACAAGCAATAGGAAGTAGCGGCTTAGAATGAAAATGTCAAGTAGTGCCTCGGGAGCGGGTGGGCTTTCGCCTTCATCTTCCTCAGGGTATGCTAAAGTGACTCTCAACTTTTTGTAGCAGGGAGGTCAAACAAAAGGCTGACCAGGCTGAAAGGTACCTGTTAGTGCACTCGGCGATTCTGGCGAGATTAACCAAAATTTATTTGAGACAAACGTGCTGGATTGGCGAGCTCATGAACAGCGCTTACTTTCACTAATGCTGACTCACGTGAACAAGGAAAAGTGAAGAAAGTTATTGTCAACAACATTTTCGACTTGATCATTGTATTTCGACGATTAGATGTTTTGGGGAAAATACTTCTGAATTCTAGCCTCCCGAGATTCTTCTCGTGATGCAAAGCGTGCGCATGTCCTTGATTATTAAATCAGTTTTTGACAACTTGTGCTTTCACAGTGAAAAGCCAACTTTCATGTCGATAAAGAAAACGACGGTACAAAAGAAAATCGTGAAATTGTGGAGCTGCAAGCATTGCTGAAATAGAATATGCGGATTTGCTCGACCTCGTTTGTTTACATACACAATGCAAACATGCAGGTGGCGGCTGATGGGATGAAGCTGCCCAGCAGTAGCTTTGCCGCCGATGAGATGTTGTCGGGTGGGCCTAAATTCATTTTGTGTTTGAATGGCTTTATTTAAATCTGCGCACATCACTGAAAGATGGCGAGTGCATGCATAATTTATGGTGTGTTCATAATTGAATCACTAGAACAGACACCAAGACATTCCGCCTTCACGAATACGTATGCTCTCTGCGGAAAGCTGCAGTTTCGACATGCTGTATCTGGTGCAGTCTCAGATTAGTGATGGGCGGCGTGCTGGGACTGCAGTCGAGGAGCTAGAGAGAGAATAAAGAGAGAGAGAGAGAGAGAAGAAGAAGAAGAAAGGGGAAAGCCAGGTAGGTTAACCAGAGGGGAAGATCCGCTTTGCTACCGGATATTTCTGTGGGACAGCGTCCTGTCTGCACTTAGATTAAGTAGATTTCTTTAATCTGTTTTGCAGGCCTAGAATGAACCTACACACACGCACGCACGCACGCACAGGCAGGCAGGGTGCAGCTGCAGCTCACGGCTGTCCAGAGAAAAAAAAATGGCAGTGGCTTAGCTCGGCTATGTCATGATATACGTAGCGAAAGCTATGGCATAGCATGGTTGGTCTTGGTTAATCTTGATTGCAAGTCCAGGTTAGTCTGGTTGTCTAGCTATGTTGCGGCGTTTAGCCAGTCGTTCGGCGAGCTGTTGTTCTTTTTCCTGGGCGATTCGTTTCCTCTTCATCTCGTTCCGATGTCGATTCCAGGCCTCCTCCTGCTTATCAGAATTGTCGTCGTCCATAGTGCCGCCTCAACTGTGCTTGCGGCGCACGCGAACTCTGCTTTTCAATCCTACGACATGTTATTAGGAAAGCGACGCAGCTGGCGAAGTGAGCGGAGGTGAGCGCAACGACGAGGAACGCGGTGTGACTTCATACTAAACGGCGGCGGCTGAAAGGCCCGGCGCTGCGAAGCGGCGGAACGCCTGTGGCTCGGTGCTACTAGTGGCGCAGGCGCAGTAGTGACTAGGGAGCGAGAGAGAGAGAAATATCCGCGGTGAGGCGCGCGTTGATACGTCATGTGCCTCCTCGGAGCACCGCGACGGCGCAATAGCAAGTTCGTGGCCAGTAAAGTTATCGCTATAGAAGAGCACGCTCTATCGGAAGACTCTTATTTGAGACACAATGTGCACACCACGTCTTCGCATGCTCGACCAGTCGCGCAGGATCCGCCGTTTGTGCCATGCCTCTGGCTTTCATTTTCTCTAACTGTAGCAACATATCCGTGCCTTCTCCTATACGCAAGCCAAAGACGCCTTCGCTGTCTCCAGACAGCGAAGTGAAAGTGGTCTTACTGTCCTGTGTCAGCAATCATTAACTTCTCCGGCCGTCATATTTGCTGTAGAGAGGCGTCAGTGTCAGCTACTTGCCGGTTTGCCAGAAAGAAAGTCGCTCTCACACCAGCGGCGCCCTGCGGTAGAAAACACTAAGCGCGCCCAGAAGAGCAACGCTCATTGTGTTCTATGCTGCCACGCTGGGGGCTGTACATACGCGCCCCGCTATATTAACGCGCTGAATCGGGCAAGTCTGAGTACGCTCAGAGTTCCATGTTGGATCACGCGAGACAGCCAGCTATGAAACATGGTCCCGCGTAAACAGAGAGAACTGCCTTTAAGTGTGCCTTTCGTTTTTTTTTCTTTTTTGGATGCTCGCCATGCAACTTTTTCTGTGTGTAATGTAGCCAGTAAAATATTTTCATTTTTTGTAAAGAAAAATTCGTCTGGCGGATTTGAAATTCACGGCGCTTTCGTCATTTTGGTTTCGGTTCAAAACAGCGTCTCCCACGCATATACGGGTTTATAACACTTCTTAGTAGCTTGTGCGTGGCTTCTTCGGGCATTGACTGCGCGATTGGAAACCTCTTTAATGCTACACAGCATTAAAGTAAGTTCGACTTCCTAGAAAGCCACTTCTTTTATTTTAAGAAAATAATCGCAAGGCGGTAAGCGAACATTCATAATCTTCTTTGAGTTCCACAGCAATCATTCCGAAGCCATACCGGTGCGCGCAAAGATAGAAAGTTCAATTTCACGTCGCTTCCATCTTGCACTGTTTATGCTGGGAATACTTTACTTTATTTGAGTTTTTTTCTGTATCCTTTTCTTGAGGGAACTCAAGCAATCAATTGGTTGAGTGCGAGAAGTCTTGAGAGGGATCTATTGATTGCTTTTCGTGTCATGCGACGGTAGGGGCTGATATATATGCTCACTTTTAATAGTGAAACCACATTTGAAGTATTCTGGCCTAGAGAGCACTGCCTCCTATGGGGACACAGTCGTGATCCCTTTTGCGTGCTCGTGTTTTTGTTTTCCTGCGGTGCAGTAAGCAGCGGCTATTTGTGGTCGAATTTATGAAAGCCGCTTTAGTTTGCTGTCAATGACCGAGACTCAGTCGTCGTCGTGCTTAACTCTCACTCCAATTTCTGCGCTTCGCACTTTTCTGCTAGTGCTGCGATCTTTAATAACATGCCCGCTGCTCTAAACCAAAAGTAAAATTGCATTTGTAGTCAATTAATGGCATCCCTCTGAAAGCCTTCAGACCTTTTCAACGCATGCCGGAGAGAGTCTGAAAGAATGAAATTTTGAAGTTAAAGCTTTCCGAGAAGTTTCCTACCTAAAAAACTTATGTAAAGAAAATCTCTTTTTTACAATATTGATCTTAGCTGTGAAGTGATGATGTGGAAGGCGTGGTAAAAATGGGAACCGAGAGGTATCAGTAGTTCATTATTAACTAGTGAATGTCCACGACAAGAATTTGTTTTGCTTTCCTAACTAGGAAACAGAATACTGAAATCATCAGTACAGTTGTCATGGCAGTGCCGCAATCTATATTTCAAGTACTCTTACGTACAAAAGAAGGCACAACCTTCTCCTCAACGTAGGTAACTGTGAATTGGTACGAATTGAACTTAAAGGTGACTTTATAAATGTGGATAACAAAATTCTAATAACAGGTTGTGTACATCGCTCGCCTTCATCGTTTGTGAATGAATTCTGCGCCGCGCTTCATGACATGCTGAGTATCCTCGCAGACGAGAATAAAAACGCCACAATTATAGGCGGCATCAACATTAACCTAGCAGACAGCTCCGTCTGCCTACGCCTTACAATAGTCAAATTGTTTCAATAGCTTTGGTTACGAATGATTGATAAAAGTGCCTACGCGGTGCACTAACTATGAAGATGGCACATTAATCGATCGTGCGCTTTCAAATTTGCTGTCTCCACCAGACGCAGGCGTCCCATTACAAAATCTGACAGACCACTACCCGATATTTCTGCGCTTTCAGCATACTGAAAACTCTGTCAAAGCCACTTAACAAAGCTAACACTTGACAGAGAAGAGATAGAGGAAGGGGTAAAGGCTGGGAGGTTAACCAGAGGGGAAGATCCGGTTTGCTACGCTACGCTGGGGCAAGAGGGGCGGGGTAGGTAAAGTGATAATAAAGTAGAGTTAAAGAAAGAAAGGATCAGAGATATACAATCACAGTCGGTCACTGTCGCCGCATACTGTGACGCACAGCACAGTAGCACTTGAGGCCCTATGAACATCTATTGATGCTACAGCCGGTTGTCCAATTCTGTTGCATTTAAAAACTGCAACAGTGCCCCCGTAGCCCTCTACTGCGATGCCCCCCCCCCCCCTTGTGATGGCGGCATTCTAAAATAAGTTCCTCTTTTAGATGTCTCCGATTAAAGCGTGCTATCGCGTTTGCGAGCGATTGTCTCCGTAAATTATAGCGAGGGCTGTCACAGAGAAGGTGTTAAAGAGTCTCCTCGTTACCACAGTTACCACACGAGGCGTCGTCGGCCCATCCTATTCGGAAAGCAAAAGACTTTGTGAACGCCACCCCTAGCCATATTCAATAAAGCAGGGTAGCTTCGCGATGGCAGAGTCCAGCTGGAATGCACAGGGGTAGAGAAGAGCCTAGGTTGTGCAGCTGGTTCTAATGAATACTTCCTGCATTCCACGAGGAGAACGTGATATCACGGCTGAGCATTCGAAGTTTTCTAGCGTCATTTGTCCTTGATAATGGTATCGGCTCCTCTTCGTCGCCTTGAAGAGCCGGCTGCGCAGCTTTGTCAGCGTGTTCTTTCCCTATGACGCCGCAGTGACTTGGAAGCCACTGAAACGTCACGTGGTGTCCTTTCTCAGTCAAGGTATGGATTAGTTCTCTAATCTCGAATACCAGTTGTTCGTGTGGTCCACGCCGCAGGGATGATAGCAGAGACTGCAGTGCTGCCTTCGAGTCACTGAATATTGACCATCTTCGAGGTTGTTCTTCGCTGACGAGACGAAGTGCAGCGCGAAGAGCTGCAAGTTCCGCAGCCATCGTTGTCGTTGGGTGACATGTCTTCAAATTGATGGTGGCGGCTGTCGCTGGGAAAATGCAATGTTGGAATTGTACAGAGCTCTTTTTCTGGGCACTTTGAGATACAGTTTGCCTGCACTGACCAACACTTGCCAGACAAATCTTCGTGCTCTACAGGCTATTCAAGTTCGTGCTCTCAGGGTTTGTCTTGGTTTGCCAAAATGCACAGCGACAGTAGCGACTATTAGATCACCTGAGACCAACCCATGCAAACACACATTGCGCTGGAAGTGTTGAAGTGCACATTAGGCACGTTGTCTGTGCACGTTCCCACGATCTGGCGACACTACCGTCAGAAAGGCCGCAGGCATCATTTTATGCTAGTGGATTATTACACCTGCCTTCCATCAGGCTTCACCCCCGCTACTAAGCCATCGATTCCTCCATGGTGTTTGGCTAGACCTGCAGTGCACCTCACCGAATCAGGAATCAGGAAAAAATCTTAGCTGTCATCACCTGCTCTTTAACAACTAACTTTGCTCCTTTTCCACGAAAAGTACGCCGAGCACGTACATATTTATACTGATGGATCTGCAACTCTCCTGTGTTCCTTTGGAGCCGTGGTTTTCTTGACAAAAAAAGCTTTCATTTGTTCACTGGGCCAAGCTGATTGGTCTGCTATAGCAGATATAAAAGATCCATAAACGGCCTTCTGGTTCTTTATATCTGCACTAAAATCATATTTTGACCGCCACACCCGCAAAGTCAAGGGCAAAATAAAGAAGGTTGCATCCCCACAGAATCTTTTGCTGTCAGATAAACTTCTAGCCTTGATGCGCAAAAAAAGGAAACAAAAAGGAACAATCGGTATAAAAAAACTTAACTACGGCCATTTAACGGCAATTTGGCAAGCAGGTATAAAAGCTTTCCAACTTTTTTTCTACTGAACTAAAATAAACTAAAAAAATGTTATTACCATAAAGAATTATTAGAGTGCGGTAGTGACATTAGTAAGAAATAGAAGATAGTAAATAGTTTTTTAAATAGGCGGAGTAACCGCGATATCTTAAAGAAAATTATTCATAACGATAGAACGTATACCACCTCAAAAGAAATTTCTGATGCTTTTGCAGAATTTTTCTTTAGTAGCGATTCGTATGTATCCACGCAATATAACCACTTAATGAAACGACTACCTCCCTCATTCTTTTTCCTTCCAACCACACCACAGGGCATAGAAGACATTATAAGAATTTAAAAACCGACCACTGCAGGTCTTGATAATATGCATTCAAATCACATCAAGCTAATTGCGCCTTATCTCAGATGTTCTCGCAATTATTAATAATCCAATGTTTAAGATTCGAACTATCCCACAAGAACTAAAACAAGGTAGAACAAAGGGAGACCGTGCGTTTATTTATTTTTTTTTATTTCCAAATACTGTTGGCCGTCTTGGCCGTAACAGGGTGGGTACAGCTGGTTTGCACATAGCGTAAAAAAAATGAAAACACTTTACAAACGTAAATTGGACATGAAGCAATGAATGTTGGAAATACAATGCGAAACAAATAATGAAATACAAAAACAATAGTTTGGCTAAGAAATACATGTTTCTAACATTGTGACAGTGATATTGGAAGCAGCATGAAAGAAAGGCTATTGTATGTATTTCTAGAATAGTGTGACAATGTTTGCACGGCACCAATAAGATTAAAATTCATAAAAGGTTTTTAACGTGTTCCTCAAAGATTTCAATGCTACTCGACTGCAAAACAGACGCTGGCAAACTGTTCCATTCCTTAATCGTTCGCGGAAAAAATGAGTAAGCGTACATGTCCAGATATGCTTTTGGAATGGAGAACATGCAATGATTGCTTGATCTGACGTTTCTAGCCTGCCTGGGAGCAAGATAGGACGTGGTTTCAATATTGAAGTGGCCTTTCGACAACAAAAAAAGAAATTTAAGTCTAGCTAACTTCCGCCATTGAGCCAGTGGAGGCAAATCAAGCAACCGAAGCATTTAGGAAACAGAGTCAGTACGATAATACCGGGAAAGAATGAACCTTGCAGATTTTCTCTGTATCTTCTCAATGCGGTTTATAATTCCGGATTGAAACGGATCCCAAATGACACTGGCATACTCTAACGTTGGTCTAATGTAAGTTAAATATGCAAGTAGTTTGACGGGTGTCGTTGCTAGTTTTAATTTTCGGCGAAGGAACCATAACTTTTTTTCTGCAGCTCCACAGATTCTGTCTATGTATGATTTCCAACTTAAGTCTTTCGAAATTGTTAAACCTAGGTATTTTATCGTTTCAGCTTCGGTAAGAATTGTTGAGTTCATCTCATAATTACACTCAATAACATGCTTTGTTTTGTTTGTAACTCTGAGCATGACTGATTTAGATTCGTTAATTTTCATTTTATTTTTTGCGGCCCAGACTTCTACAGCTTTAAGGGCTTGACTAAGTGACGCCTGATCGCTTTGGTTATTGATTTCACGATATAATAAACAATCGTCTGCAAATAACCGGATGGTTATGTCGTTACTTATGTTATGAGCAATATCATTTATGTAAACTAGAAAAAGAAGTGGTCCTAAAACGGATCCCTGTGGAACGCCTGAGGTTATTTTTAATTGGTTAGATTTGTTACCATTTATTTGAACGTATTGTGCCCGATCTGTAAGATATGAGCGGATCCACATAACAACATCATAATTTATATTCATTTCCATCAGTTTTTTAATTAATTCATTATGTACAACCAGATCGAAAGCCTTCGAGTAATCTAAAAATATAGCGTCGACCTGCTTTTTATTGTTCAAGGAAGCTGAAAAATCGTTGATCGTTGATCGTGATGACTAATTATAGGCGAATATGCATTCTACACTTTTTCAGCAAGGGCATGGGGGAAGACGACGAAGTGTCTTCTTGTCAGAACGCTTGTTTCTGTGCTCTCTGAATTTTTGGTGAAATCTTCGCCTTTCCTTGTGCCTCACATCCCCGTCTTGCGGCCATGGACGCGGAGCATGCCAGAGGCCCGCGTGGCCAGAAGTCATCACGGCTGTCAACCGCAAGGAAGTGAGTTGGCTCCACCAGCGACACCGAGGACACCGAGCTGTACTCTATGTCGGAAGACGACTCATCCGACGACGGCTTCATACCCGTCCGGAGTAAGAGGGCGAAGAGAAAGATAGCCAGCACAGCGCCGTCAACTCCTGCGAGCACTACGACTATGGAGTCAAGGCCTGCGCGCTGGCCACACGTCATCATCTTTATGCCGGAAGAACCGTCAAGCAACCTACGGTTGCTAAACAGGCAAGCCCTATCCATTTTTCTGGAACGTGCAGTGCCGGATCAAATTAAAGCCATCAGAATAAACCCACGCAAGAATATACTCGCCATAGACGTGTACAACGCGAGTGGGCTTGGAACACTTCAAGAAATCACGGAGCTAGGCGGAATCAAAATGCGCCCCTTATTCCCGACCGACGACACATCGATAGCCGGTGTAATTTACGACATTGACATTGCCATTCCCAATGATGATTTACCTAGCCTCATCAAGCCGGCAAACGAGGGCACGATCATCACGCAAGTGCGCCGTCTTGGGAATACGCGCTGCGTAAAAGTAATTTTCAAGGTGGTTTGCACACCATCCCACGTTAAAGTAGGACATTTTCGACATCTGGTTAGACCATTCATCCAGAAGCCGCTTCAATGCCATCAGTGCTTCAGGCTAGGACACGTCAAGAGCGTGTGTCCCAACTCGCTAATATATCCCCGTTGCGCTGAACCTCATGCAGAAGAGACCTGTGGTGCCACAGTTCTGAAGTGCGCCAACTGTAGCGGCCCTGACATAGCGTCGTCGAAAGACTGTCCCCGCATCAAGAGGGAGCGCGCGGTCCTGAAGCAAATGGCCACAGACAATTCGGCCCACAGGGAGGCAGCGGAAGTAGTCCGGCGTCGGCGTCGGCACCGTCGTGCGTCTTCAAAGAAGGCGCATGCGCGAAGCGATAGTACCCGCTCCACTACGGTACCACTTACTCGCGGCGCGAAAGGGCCCACCACTTCCACGAGGGAATCAGATAAGACTCTTTCTTTAGAGGAATGGCTTACGCTACCGAGCCGCTTTCTTGCTAAGGAACCTCAGAAGGTCACGGCCCCACCGGAGCCTTCTCCGGCCATTGAGGATTCGCCTAAACCAGATCGTCAAGTCATCTCGGTGCTAAGTTCCCTCATGGAGGCAATCTGAACGATTTTAGTTGAGATGGGGACACCGTCTGCTCGAAGCGCACTTAGAGTGCTGGACGCCTTAAGCCCAGTGCTTGAATCCCTCAACTAGAAAGATGGCTAGCCATACGCCATCCTTCCGAAAAGAATTCAAGGCAGCGTCCGTCATGCAGTAGAACGCCAGAGGGCTAAAATCACGAATTTCAGATTTCCGTCAGTATGTGTACACCAATGTGTTTCCACTCATCGTCATTTGTGAGCCCAACTTGTCGAAACCAATCAGACTGTCAGGGTACAAATGTTTCATGTCATCAACAAATAGTGCATGCAGCAAAATAATCGTTTATGTTCGTCGTGAACTCACCTATGTTTGCAACCAATTGCACCCCACGACGACAATCAGTATATATGCATCACAGTTAAAAAGAACAAACTCTTGTTTACACTCATAGGCTTGTATATATCGCCTTCAAGCAATTTCGACACTAAAAGATTAGCGGATATCTTGAGTGTTTGCCCCACCCCATGGGTCATCATAGGAGATTGCAATGCACACGATCCAGCATGGGGAAGTACAAAGACAAATTCAAGAGGACGAAGATTATCAAGCATCGCCTACAACTATGGCCTTACTCTCTTGAACGATGGTAACCCCACCTTTCTTCGAGGCGTGACATACGGCAGCTGCCTCGACCTTGCTTTAGTCTCCAACTCTCTCGCCAGATGTGTGAAGTGGTTTCCAGATATTGAGACACATGGGAGTGACCACATTCCCACCTATCTGAACATCAAAGGCTTGTCGTCTAGATCTGGCCCACGGAATACCATTCGGACGATTCAATGGGCCAGCTTCAAATCTGATATGGAAGATGCCTGCAGCGAGGGCCTAGCCTCTGGGTTAGAACAAACAATTGAAAATACGATGCGAAACGCCACTCGCATGCTGTAGATCTCTTACACGCGAAGCGACTTCGACAGAATTAGAGCGACTTCGCTCACTTTGTCGCCTGGCGGAACGTTGATATCGGCGTACAAAATCAATCCATGACCTTAGGGCAGCCAGGAGGATACAAAAGAAGATTCAGCGTTGAATGGATAAATTAGCGTCTGAACGTTGGGCAACGTTTTGCCAGACACTCGACCCCCGCAAGTCGCTGTCTCACATTTGGAAAACGGTGCAAGGCCTACGTTGCCTTCCGGAACAGCGTTTTCCATTCAAGGCGCTCGCGCTTTTCCAAGGGCGGCAAGACATCGATGTCGAAGAAGACTTTTGTGCGCGGATGGCAGACAAAGCGACACGTCCAGATCCTCTAGCCCGAGATGACGTCCCCCATTCCCGCGATTGCCGCATGGACCTTCCTTTTACCATGGAGGAGCTCGAGGCGGCACTAGCTCTCTGCAGGCGCTCATCTCCGGGTCCAGATGGTATATCATACCGAGCCTTGTGCTATCTCGGAGAATCCGCACGGATAGCACTATTGAGTCTCTACAATACCTCATGGCAGGAGGGAAATGTTCCTGACGAATGGAAAGTGAGCCGCCTGGTGCCAATCTTGAAGCAGGGCAAATCCCCGCTAAATCTCACCTCTTACCGCCCAATAGCGTTGGCCAGCTGTGTAGCAAAGATAATGGAACGGATGATCCCTTGCCGCCTGGAATGGTACCTTGAATACTACAAGATTTATCCGAATTCCATGGCTGGTTTCTGACGTGACCGCTCTTCCATCGACAATGTAGTTGATCTCGTTTCATATGTCCAGCACGAAAGGTCCCGTGAACATTTATCTGCAGCTTTATTCTTAGATCTAAAAGGGGCCTACGATAACGTATTACATGAGGCGATTCTCGACGCTCTTGTGACGGTTGGCCTAGGTGGTCGAGTATTTTTGTGGATTTTAAGTTACCTATCTTCAAGATCATTCTATTTGTTAACTGACGATGGCCCAACTACGCGACGCTATACCAGCAGGGGCGTTCCTCAAGGCGGTGATCTCAGCCAGACGCTATTCAACCTCGCTCTTATTGGACTTGCTGAACACTTGCCAACTACCACGAAAATTTCAATATACGCAGACGACATCTGTGTCTGGACTTCGGCAGTCACACGTCCTCCGATACGTGCGCAGCTTCAAAGAGCGGCTACTTTGACAGCGAGCTACTTGTGTGACCAAGGTCTGAGCATATCGCCAGAAAAATGCCCCCTAGTGGCATTTACTCGCAAACCTGTGACGCCTTATGTCTTCTCAATCAATGGGCGGACAATTTCCTATGTAAGAACCCACAGATTTCTTGGCGTAATTATCGACCGACACCTCAGTAGGAGCCCGCACGTGGCCTACATGAAACGCCGCCTGACAGCAACCTCCCATTTGTTTAAATACTTGACAGGAAAGACGTGGGGGATGTCAGTAGACGCAATGCTGAGACTCTACAGAGCTCTCTGTCTCGGTTTTTTAAGATACAGTCTACCTGTACTGAACAACACCTGCAAGACAAATATTCGTGTTCTACAGGCAGCACAAGCTCAAGCACTCAGAGTTTATCTTGGTTTGCCCAGATGCACGTCAACTGAGGCAACTATTGTGATTGCTCGGGACCATACAATGCAAACTCACATCATGGTGGAAGCCCTGAGAACGCATATCAGACATTTTGCACGTGCCCCCTATCACCACCTTGCAACACTACCTTCAGACAGGCACCAAGCATCATTCTCTAAAACTATCGTCAAGTACAACGACAAACTTCCCTCAGGCTTCACCGCTGCATCTAAACCATCGATACCCCCTTGGTGCCTTGTCAGCCCCACAGTCCATCTCAGCGTACCAGGAATCGGGAGAAAGTCTGAGCTGTCGTCGCCTGTGCTGAAACAACTGTCTCTGCTTCTTCTGCATGAAAGGTACGTGGACAGTGCACATATTTATACTGATGGTTCCACAAACATCCAGTGTTCGTCCGGTGCTGTGGTCGTCCCAGCAAGAGGTATTACCATCAGCTTTAGGACTGACCGCCCAACTACATCTACATCTGCGTAACTAGCTGCTCTTCGCGCTGCACTTTGTTTCGTCAATCGGGAACCACCTCGATAATGGTCAATTTTCAGTGACTCAAAGGCAGCCCTACAATCTGCGCTATCAGCTCTGCGTCGCGGGCCATTCGAACAGCTCGTGCTCGATATTAGATGCCTACTCCATACATCACATGAGAAAGGACATCACGTGACGTTTCAGTGGCTGCCAAGTCACTGCGGCATCATAGGAAATGAAGACGCCGATAAAGCCACTCGGACAACTCTCGAAGACACACAGGAAGAGGCCATACCACTTTCACGGTACGACGCAGCCAGTAGACTTCTAGTGCCTGCACGGGAGATCACGCTCTCTCTATGGTGCACACCAAGCAGCCAGATCAACCGCAGCAATCATCAACACGACCTGCCCTCATTGATGCATCTCTGTATGCCAACTGGACTCCACCGAAGTGACGCCACCCTGCCTTATCGCTTATGGCTAGGGGTGGCCTTCACGAAATCCTACTCGTTTCGCATTGGAATGGCCGAAAACGCTCCCTGCAATGCCTGTCTTTGCGAGGAGACGCTGGAACACATTCTGTGCGACTGTCCTGAATATAATGTTCAGAGACAGTCCATGGCGCCCGTTCTAGCGCACCTGGACAATAGACCATTGTCAGTTGCAACCATTTTCACATATCGCCGACTGAAGGCACCGCAGCTGAAGGCGACGAAGGGACTACTTCGGTTTATGAAGGATACGGGCTTGGACAAGCGGCTGTGACAGTGATGTCGCGTACCGCGCAAGAGTGACGAACTGTAACTGACGATGTGTTTGCTGTGTTATGTGCTCTCTCTCTCTCTCCTCCCATCTTTCATCCCCCCATCCCGCTCCCATGTGGAGGGTAGCAAACCGGTTAGGCTAAACTTGTTAACCTCCTTGCCTTCCTTCTCCAGTTTTTTCTTCCTTCAGCAAAGGCATTGAACGGCTGGTAGAACGGTAGAACGGCCTAACTAATTAGCTATCTAAATTTAGTATTCTTTCACCATTCCAATTCGGCTTCCGCAAGGGCTGAACCAAACTTGCTCTCATCGCCCTAACTGAACAATTAAAGATGGCAATTGATAAGGGCGTGTATGCTGCATCACTGTTCGTGGATCAAACGAACACTTTATGCAAGCTTAAATTAACCAGCGCATCTTGTCCTTTATAGTTGAATCGATCGGAATAACAGGTCCTGCTTTAGTACAAAAGTACTTAAAAGATAGAGCACAAATGATAAGAATTATTGATGTTCTTTCTGACTCAATGATAACAAATATTGGCGTACCATAGAGATCCTTACTTGGCCCATTCTTGTTTTTAATATATGTTAACGACCTACCTAATTGCTTGCTTTCCTCTAACTACATTCTTTATGCAGATGACACAACTATCTAACTCTGACCATTGTGTAAGAAACCTAGTTTAGAAACTTAAACAACGTGTTAAATTGGTGCAATGATAACCAGATTGATATAAACCCGTGTAAAACTAAAATTGTTTAGTTCATCCGCATTCACTTCTCGGCGCTACCTTGATAATAATCTTAGCGCCCATAGTGCTTCCTGTAACTAGTTGTGTGTAGAACGTGATTCCAATCTTAAATTTTATCAGAACATAGCAAGCCTTAGGCAGAAGGTAACCTGCGGAATAAGGCCACTTCTAAAAGCTCGGTATCTATTTAACCGTAAAACACTACTACTCTCTTTACTCCTCATTTCTCCATTCAGGAGAGAGACAGAAAGGGGAAAGGAAGGGAGGTTAACCAGAGGGTAAGATCCGGTTTGCTACCCTACGCTGGGGAGAAAGGGAAGGGGGAGGTAAAAGGGTAACAAAGTTAATAAAGAAAGGGTAAAAGGGTAATAAGAAAGGGTAATAAAGAAAGGAGCATAGACATACAATCTCAGTCGGTCACTGTCGCCGCATATTGCCACCGCACAGCACTGTAGCACTTGCAGCACTATAAACATCTGTTCAGGCTACAGATGCTTGTCCAATTCTGTCGCCCTCAAAAACCGCAACAGTGCCCTTGTCGCCCTCTGCTGCGATGGCTTGGGATGGCGGCATTTTAAATTAAGTTCCTCTGTGAGAGGTCTTCGGTCAAAACGCGCTATCGTGATTGCGAGTGATCGTCTCTGTAAATTATAGCGAGGACAGTCACAAAGGTGTTGAAGAGTCTCCTCGTTACCACAGTCGTCCTCACACGAGGCGCCGCCGGCCCACCCAATCCGGAAAGCAAAAGACTTGGTAAAAGCCACCCCTAGCCATATTCGACAAAGCAGGGTAGCTTCGCGACGGCAGAGTCCAGCTGGAATGCAAATGCGTAGAGAGTAGTCAAGATTGTGGAGTCGGTTGTTTTGTAAACTTCCTGCGTTCCACAAGGAGAAGGTGATGTCACGGCTGAGCATTAGAAGTTTTCTAGCGGCATCTGTCCTGGATATCGGTATCGGCTGCTTTTCGTTCCCTTGAAGAGCTGACCGAGCAGCGTTATCGGCGTGTTCGTTCCCTATGACTCCGCAGTGACTTGGAAGCCACTAAAATGTCACGTGGTTTCCATTCTCAGTCGAGGTATGGATTAGTTCTCTAATCTCAAATACCACTTGTTCGTGTGGTCCGCGGCGCAAGGCTGAAATCAAAGATTGCAGTGCTGCCTTCAAGTCACTGAATATTGACCATCTTCGAGGTTGCTCTTGGCTGACGAGACGAAGTGCAGCGCGAAGAGCTGCAAGTTCCGCAGCCATCGGTGTCGTTGGTTGACATGTCTTGAAACTGATGGTGATGGCTTTCGCTGGGAGGACCACGGCTCCAGAAGAACACTGGAGAGTTGCCGATCCATCAGTATAGATATGTAGCGTTTGGGGTACTTCTCGTGCAAAACGAGCAGAGTTAGTTGTTTAAGAGCAGGTGATGACAGCTCAGATTTTTTCCTGATTCCTGGTATGGTGAGGTGCACTGCGGGTCGAGCCAAACACCATGGAGGAATCGATGGCTTAGTTGCGGGGGTGAAGCCTGATGGAAAGCAGGTGTAATACTGCGAAATCGTAGTACAATATGATGCCTGAGGCCTTTCCTGACGGTAGTGTTGCCAGATGGTGGGAACGCGCACGGGCAACGTGCTTAATGTGCACTCTCAACACTTCCATCGCTATGTGTGTTTGTATAGGTTGGTCCCGGGCAATCGCAATAGTCGCTGCTGTCGATGTCCATTTTGGCAAACGAAGACAAACCCTGAGAGCCCGAGCTTGAATAGCCTGTAGAGCACGAAGATTTGTCTGGCAGGTGTTGGTCAGTACGGGCAAACTGTATCTCAAGAAGCCCAGGAAAAGAGCCCTGTACAGTTCCAACATTGCATGCACTGACATTCCCCAAGTCTTTCCTCCCAGAAACTTGAAAATTTGGGAGATTGCTGTCGGACGCTGTTTCAAGTAGGTCACGTGCGGGCTCCATGAGTGATCTCTATCAATGATTATGCCAAGAAATTTGTGAGTCTTCTCATAAAAAATTATGTGGCCATTTATCGAGATGGCGTAGGGTGTCATTGGTTTGCGAGTGAACGCCATCAGTGCACATTTGTCTGACGAGATTTCAAGACCTTGGTTGCAGAGGTATATAGCTGTTAGAGTAGCAGCTTTTTGAAGTCTTGCACGTATCTGAGGACATGTCACACCTGAGGTCCATATACATATGTCATCGGCGTACATTGATATCTTGATCGCTGCTGGTAGATGGTCAACAAGACCAATGAGCGTGAGATTGAATAGGGTAGGGCTTAGTACACCGCCTTGAGGAACACCTCGGTACGTGTAGTGTCGTGCGGTTTTACCACCACCGGTACAGGCAAAGAATGACCTAATAAAAAGGTAAGGAGAAATCCATTGGAAAATTCGACCACCTAGGCCAACCATCACAAGAGCATCGAGGATAGCCTCGTGAGATACGTTATCGTATGCTCCCTTGACATCCACGAACAAAGCTGCAGATAATCTTTTGCGTGGCTTTATATGCTGGACGTACGTAGCGAGATCAACAACACAAAACCAGCCATGTAATTTGCTAATATGTTGTAGTGTTCCAGGTACCACTGCAAGCGGGCAAGGAATATTTTTTCCATTATATTCCCCGCACAGGTGGCCAGCGCTATTGGGCGGTATGAGGTGAGTTCAAGTGGGGACTTGCCTTGCTTCAGCAGAGGGACCAAGCGGCTTGTCTTCCATTCTTCGGGAACCATTCGGGTTCCTCCATTATGAAAGGAAGATCCATGCGGCCATCACGTGAAACAGGGATGCGACTGGGGGCTGGAAAGCCTGGACCGCTTTCTTGGCCAGCGATCCTTGCACAAAAGTTTTCTGCAACATCAGCCTCTAGCCGCCCCTGGAAGAGCGCCATTGCTTTGGATGGGAAGCGTTGTTCAGGGAGGGAACGTAGACCACATATGGTCCTCCAGATGTGGGAAAGTGGCTTTCGGGGGTCTAGTGACTGGCAAAATCTTGTCCAACGTCGAGATACCAATCTGTCCATGCGACGTTGAAGTTTCTTTTGTAGTCGCCTGGCCGTCCCAAGGTCATCGATGGATTTTGTACGCCGGTAACGCCGCTCCGCACGACGACGGAGGGCACGAAGTCGCTCCAACTCTGTATCCAATTCCGTGTGTTTCGACAAAACCGTGACCGCGCGGGTGGCGTGTAGCATTGCAGACTTGATTGTTTCCTCTTATCCAGAGGACAAGCCGTCTCGACAAGCACCTTTCAAGGGAGAAGTAAAATTGGTCCAATCAATTAATCGAATGTATTTCCGTGGGATGGGCCTGGATATCCCTTTGATGACAAGGAACGTGGGAATGTGATCACTCCCATGTGTCTCGATATCCGAAAACCATTTAACATATCTTGTGACAGAGCTGGAGAAGAAAGCTAGGTCAAGACAGCTGCCATAATTCACGCCTCGTATAAACGTTGGGCTGCCTTCATTCTGGAGTGAAAGGTCGTGGTTGCAGCTGAAGTTTGCAAGTCTTTGCCCTCTTGCATTTGTCCTTGTGCTGCCCCATGCCATATGGTGTGCATTAAAATCTCCGATGATGACATATGGAGCAGGGCACACAGACAAGATGTTCGTTTCTCGTTTGGGATCAAAAATACTTGAAGGCGATATATAAACGCCTACATGTGTAAACATGAGTTTGCCCTTTTTAATTGTTAGGCAAACGTATTGATTCTTATCATGAGGCGGAATCGGCTGGCGAACATAAGTGAGTTATCGACGAATAAAAACGATGACTTTGCTGCATGCATCAGTTGTTGCGGATATAACAGCTTCGTATCCCGATAATCTGACTGGCTTTGACACATTAGGCTCACATATGACAATGATTGGGAACAAGTTAGTATATATATACTGACGAAAGTCTGAAAGGCGTGATTTTAGTCCTCTTGCGTTCCAGTGTATGATTGACGCTGCCTTGACTTCTTCTGGAAACGATGGGCGATGGTTGGCCATGTCTCTATTGGAGGGACTCAAGCACTGGGCCTGAGGCGTCCAGCACTTTCGGTGCACTTCGAGCAGACGTAGTTCCAAGGTTCGACTAAATCACTCGAATGGCATCTATGAGGGGACGCAGCATTGAAATGACTTGACGATCTGCTTTGCGCGTGTCATCAGCGGCAGGAGTAGGCTCCCGAGCGGGCTTGACAATCTGTGGTTCTGTGGAATATGGCGGGCTCGGAAGCGCAGGCCATTCTTCCTGAGACAAATTCCTTTCAGCCGACGTTCTTCTGCTGTTCAGCCCCTTTGTGGCCTGATTGGAGAATGTGGGTGCTACAAGGGAAGGGACCCTCTTCTTTCGTGGCTCTGCCTTTATTAAGGAGGTTCGGTGACGCCGACGCCGACGCCGGATCATTGCAGCAGCCTCCTTGTGTGTCGAATTATCCCGAACCATTTGCTTGAGACGTGGAATGGCGTAGGAGACGTGGAATCGGCGATGGTTAGAGTGAAAACTAAACACACTATACTAATGGGCGACTTTAATGCCAAGGTAGGCAAGAAGCAGGCTGGAGACAAGGCAGTGGGGGAATATGGCATAGGCACTAGGAATAACAGGGGAGAGTTATTAGTAGATTTTGCGGAACAGAATAATATGAGGATAATGAATACCTTCTTCCGCAAGCGGGATAGCCGAAAGTGGACGTGGAGGAGCCCAAACGGCGAGACTAGAAATGAAATAGACTTCATACTCTGCGCTAACCCTGGCATCATACAAGATGTGGACGTGCTCGGCAAGGTGCGCTGCAGTGACCACAGGATGGTACGAACTCGAATTAGCCTAGACCTAGGAGGGAACGGAAGAAACTGGTACATAAGAAGCCGATTAATGAGTTAGCGGTAAGAGGGAAAATAGAGGAATTCCCGATCAAGCTACAGAACAGGTATTCGGCTTAAACTCAGGAAGAGGACCTTAGTGTTGAAGCAATGAACGACAATCTTGTGGGCATCATTAAGGAGTGTGCAATGGAAGTCGGTGGTAACTCCGTTAGGCAGGATACCAGCAAACTATCGCAGGAGACTAAAGATCTGATCAAGAAACGACAATGTATGAAAGCATCTAACCCTGCAGCTAGAATAGAACTGGCACAACTTTCGAAGTTAATCAACAAGCGTAAGACAGTTGACATAAGGAAGTATAATATGGATAGAATTGAACATGCTCTCAGGAACGGAGGAAGCCTAAAAAGAGCAAAGAAGAAACTAGGAATTGGCAAGAATCAGATGTATGCGTTAAGAGGCAAAGCCGGCAATATCATTACTAATATGGATGATATAGTTCAAGTGGCTGAGGAGTTCTATAGAGATTTATGCAGCACCAGTGGCACTCACGACGATAATGGAAGAGAAAATAGTCTAGAGGAGCTCGAAATCTCAAAGGTAACGCCGGAAGAAGTAAAGAAAGCCTTGGGAGATATGCAAAGGGGCAAGGCAGCTGGGGAGGATCAGGTAACAGCAGATTTGTCGAAGGATGGTGGACAGATTGTTCTAGAGAAACTGGCCACCTTGTATACGCAATGCCTCATGACCTCGAGCGTACCGGAATCTTGGAAGAACGCTAACATAATCCTAATGCATAAGAAAGGGGACGCCAAAGACTTGAAAAATTATAGACCGATCAGCTTACTGTCCGTTGCCTACAAACTATTTACTAAGGTAATCCCAAATAGAATCAGGAACACCCTAGACTTCTGTCAAGCAAAGGACCAGGCAGGATTCCGTAAAGGCTACTCAACAATAGATCATATTCTCACTATCAATCAGGTGATAGAGAAATGGGCGGAATATAACCAACCCTTATAAATAGCTTTCATTGATTACTAGAAAGCGTTTGATTCTGTCGAAACATCAGCAGTCATGGAGGCATTACGGAATCAGGGTGTAGACGAGCCATATGTAAAAATACTGAAAGACATCTATAGCGGCTCCACAGCCACCGTAGTCCTCCATAAAGAAAGCAACAAAATCCCAATAAAGAAAGGCGTCAGGCAGGGAGATACGATATCTCCGATGCTATTCACAGCGTGTTTACAGGAGGTATTCAGAGACCTGGCTTGGGAAGAATTGGGGATAAGAGTTAATGGAGAATACCTTAGTAACTTGCGATTCGCTGATGATATTGTCTTGCTTAGTAACTCAGGGGACCAACTGCAATGCATGCTCACTGACCTGGAGAGGCAAAGCAGAAGAGTGGGTCTAAAAATTAATCTGCAGAAAAATAAAGTAATGCTTAACATTCTTGGAAGAGAACAGCAATTTACAATAGGTAGCGAGGCACTGGAAGTGGTAAGGGAATACATCTACTTTGGGCAGGTAGTGACGGCGGATCCGGATCATGAGACCAAAATAACCAGAAGAATAAGAATGCGCTGGGGTGCGTTTGGCAGGCATTCTCAGATCATGAACAGCAGGTTGCCATAATCCCTCAAGAAAAAAGTGTATAATAGCTGTGTCTTACCAGTACTCACATACGGGGCAGAAACCTGGAGGCTTACGAAAAGGGTTCTACTCAAATTGAGGACAACGCAACGAGCTATGGAAAGAAGAATGATAGGTGTAACGTTAAGGCATAAGAAAAGAGCAGATTGGGTGAGGGAACAAACGCGAATTAATGACATCTTAGTTGAAATCAAGAAAAAGAAATGGGAGGGGGGGCATGGGCAGGACATGCAATGAGGAGGGAAGATAACCGATGGTCATTAATTAAGGGTTACGGACTGGATTCCAAGGAAAGGGAAGCGTAGCAGGGGGTGGCAGAAAGTTAGGTGGGCGGTTGAGATTAAGAAGTTTGCAGGCACGGCATGGCCACAATTAGTACACGACCGGGGTTGTTGGAGAAGTATGGGAGAGGCCTTTGCCCTGCAGTGGGCGTAACCAGGCTGATGATGATGATGATGATTTGCTTGAGAACAGCGAGCCCTTTCTTGATGCGAGGGCAGTCCCTAGACGAGGCAGCACGGGAACCATTACAGTTGCCGCACTTTAGGACAGTAGCCCGGCACGTCTCCTCCGCGTGAAGTTCAGTACAACGGGGACACAGTATTGAGTTTGGAGAGACACCCTTGACATGTCCAAGCCTAAAGCACTGATGGCATTGAAGAGGCTTTTGTACGAAGGGCCGAACAGGGTGTCAAAAGTGACCGACTTTGACGTATGTTGGTAGGCAATCTCCTTTGAAAATCAGTTTGACGCAGCGCGATGTTCTAAGGTGGCTGACACGCGTGATGACAACACCCTCACTTGCTGGTTTGACGAGAATAGGCAAGTCCGCGTTGGGAATGGCGACATCGTTGTCATAAATGACACCTGTTGTGGATGCATAATCCATCGGGATATATGAACGCACTTTCATGCGCCCTAGCTCCGAGATTTGCTTCAGTTTTTCGAGCGCAATCCCATTGGTAACATCGATTGCGAGGACATTTTTGCGTGTATTTATCCGAATGTCCTTAATTTCCTTCAGCACGACCGCTTCCAAGAAAACAGATAGTTCTTGCCTGTTTAGCAGTCGGAGGTTGTTTGAGGGTTCGGTTCTTCGGGTACGAACACGATGGCGTGGGGCCAGCGTTCGGGCCTGGACTTCAGAGTCGCCGTGCTCGCTTGCGTTGATGTATTCGCGTTGACAGTCCTCCTTTTGGCCCTCTTTCTGCGGACAGTGATGAAGCTATCATCCGATGAGTCTTCATCCGACATCGAGTATAGCTCAGTGTCCTCGGTGTCACTGAGCACGCTTCCTCTCTTCCTCGTAAGGGACGGCCTTGATGACCTCTGGCCAGGACGGCCACTGGAAGGCTCAGCGTCCATGGCCGCAAGACCGGGAGCCGAGGCACCAGAAAATTCCGAAGATTTCGTCAGAAACCAGAGAAAACAGAGAAGCGTTCTAAGAAGAAGGCACTATTGTATTGCATGCTGGGGCAATACATATTCTACCCATTTACAATCATTACAAGTTTTAGAAAACCAGGCTGTTAGAAAAATTACTTTTAGTCCTAAACATTTCAATGCCAAACAGTTATTACGTAACTATAACATTCTTACCGTAGACGAAGTTATTAACTTTAATCTTGGTACGTTTTTATATCGACAGCTAGATAACGCTCAGCGCAACCGTCTGATAGAATACTAATCTTACGCAATTTGCACTAAGCAATAATTTTATTCATCCCAAAGTACCCACCAATTATGGTTAGTAGAGTATTCATTTCTCGTACGTTTCTTTCTGGAACACACTACCTCCTACTATTCAGTCATGCAATCATTTTAATTTAAATGAAAACTGAAAACCCTATTTTATCATCTGCAACCACTTAGTTATGCCATTTTTCCTTTTCTTCCTCCAAATGTGCACTTCGTTTACACACACTACACAAATGAAAGTTCCAGTTGGTTAGACCTCATTCTTCATTTACTTTCCTAATGTAGTTATAGTAATTTCTACTTCTGTAATTAGTTGAATGTAATAATAACTATTACTCTTTTCTTACTATCATGTCTTCAGCTATTTCGTAATAGTACTGCTAAACCTAAACCAATATTATGTTTGCTATTTCTTATTTTTTACACTATTTGCTGCAACTATTGTTTATATAATTACTTATACGCTGTACAGGAGGTCCCATTACTGTCTATGACTTAGGGACCTCCATCCAGTATAATATTTCCTTTCCTTGTACTGCATCCTGTCTGTTAATAATAAAACCTCGTTCATTCATTCAAACCACAGCACGCTTTCAAAACGGGCTTCATCCGTCAACTCGTGCAAGCTTTTCACCGTCGGTTCCGCCACCCCGTCAACCAGGCCACACGAAACGCCGTCCGATTGGACGATAAGGCGATGGCTAGTGCCCATGCACAGACGGAGTGCACTGTCGCATTTGTGTGAGACGGGGGCCGTGTTTCCACTCGAATACTTTCGGGGCAGAATATTCAGGGGATTCGCGACAAATCAGTTCTGCGTAAATCCGCAAGGTGGATGGCGATTATTCCCTTTCAAGATCTCTCAGCGGACACTGATTGGTTTAGCCAGGACCTAGGACGCACGCAGCAACGTTTAGGTTTTCGCCACACGGGACACGTCGCTCAAAGGCGGCGGTATTCTCCGAAGGTGATCTGTCCATAATGTGGTGGATAACATAAAGGTGGATGGCTTTGTGTGGAAATGTGTGTGTGTGTAAGAGAGCGAGAGATAGAGTAAAGTTGGTGAGTGAAGGCAGATATGTTAACCAGGAACGCGTCTGGTAGGCCATACCTACTTAGAGGAGGGGAATAGGAAAAAAAAAACTGGAAGAAAAGACGTGAGGAATGCATGCACGCGCAGGCTGCACCACCAATTCAAATCGGCACTATAGAAACTAAGCAAACGGAGAGTACCAGTAACCAGGACACAGGCAAAGGTTGACTTAATAGTCAGGAAAATTAGTCAGCACGAATGGATCAGAGGTTTTGACAAGGGAAATCGCCTCCGTCAAGTCTTGTTGCATTTAGGGTACTAGATGAGTCTCGATGCTAAAGGTATCCGCGTGTAAACATATTTGTGCGTAATGTCCTGTCGGCGTTTATAACGTAAAATTTCTTGGTAGAGGTCCACTTGCACTGTCTTTGCCTTGGAGCTCCGCAGCGGACGTTCTGACTAGAGTTCGTCCTATAACGTATCCGGTCAAGTAAAGCTGGCGAAAACAACACGTGGAGCCCTGCTGTGATGCTAGCAAATGTTATATTTTTCCTCGGTGCACAACTCCAGTGTGGCTTCAAACTCACTGCTGGTAGCTCAGTGCAAAGAAGACGCAATATAGCCCAGCATAGACGTTGTGTGAGCCTTACGTCGGCTCAAGGTATTTTGGATTTATGCTACATAGGTGATGAAAATATTCGAAATAACTTTGTCTGCTCAAGTCGCTAAAAGTACCACCGGGGACTAATTTAACTTTACCGTCTTTGGAAATCTATCATTATTATGAAGAGATACCGCCGCCTATAAAAGAGTGAGAAAAAGACCAACACATCGCGTAGCGGTTCGCCCGTCTAACTCAAGTATGGCAACGTCGAGTATAGTTCGTAAGTGTGCGAGATGTTAAAATTTATAAAGCGATTTTGCAAGAACAACACCACGTGGCGCAGAAGCGAACCAGAAAAAAATGTCTATGCAGGATAGCGGTTATAAGCCAGAACCAAGCCCTGCCATAACTTTGCTTTCTCGGCAGTACTATAAGGAAGTCATGAAGTAGTATTTCACAAGCAGTTCCTGAGGACGCGGATAAAAAACACGAGTTCAATACTGTGTAGGAGATTGGACATCTATAATTGCTACAATATGGTTTTTCGAGTGGCATAGTATTAACTCAAATAAATATTCTGGCCTGTTATTGATACACCTATAGCGTAAAACATCATAGCCATGACCGTCGCGACGTATAATGAGCAGCTGTTTTGATTTTGACCTACGTGCCCGTCGACGCTGCCTACGGACTCGCTCAAACTTAATTATTCACAATTATTACACAAAAGAACAGGCTCCCCCTTACTGCGGCATATTCTTAGCATCCGGATATTAGCAGAATATAATAAAACTTTGATGTGTTTCTCTTTGACGTTTCTCAGCTAGCAGTTATAATGATCGCATTTCTCGTTACGGCCTAAAAGATATCCTACGAACGCTGTCCTGTTGTATGGGGTTTGTCATTCATTAACAAGGAATGTTTTGGGACATGGAAAAAAATTATTAAATTTGACGACGCGAAACAAAGATGTTTTTGACAAGGTCAAAAGTATACATAGAGTTTTATGCTGCCCTATATCGAAGCTACTGACTCTAAATTGAAGCGCCCGAAAAATTGCATTGGCGCGGCACTGTCGTATTGAAATAATAATGCTCTGTTGAGGCTCTAGCGTGAGCCGAGTGATTAGAGAAACGCGATCACGCATTCATTGAGGAGAAAAGGTCAAATCAATCACCGTACCGGTCCCAAAGATATCTAAACGAAATTTGAGAAGGCAATATGGCCGCCACATTAGCGGGATCAGCCCCGAGCTGTACGGACTGTCGCGATAGCTTTGGCGATTCAACACTGTCAAGCATGGTGCTGCTTTGACTGATTTCAAAGGCAGTACATGTGTTTTTTCTTCTCCACTTTGTTTCCACCTTTTGCCTCATTGCGCTGCGCTCGTGACAAACTAACGAAAGTGTCGCCATTTAGGTACTCTCAGATTGTTTCGGTTTGTAATAAAAAAGCGCAGTTCCCTTTAGTAACAAAAAAGAAATCCATTAAACGAGCAAACAAAATAATAATGAGGTTAAAATGCCCCCGTGGTATACCTCGTCTTCTTCTATATCTAAATTGCGCATTTGTGTTTCATGTACTGTAGCCATGCAATAAAATACGAACAAGAAAAAGAGATCTCTTTAATAGTTAGTTTTTAGGAGTGGGCATGGGAAACTACCATGCGATATCGAAGCCTGGCCTATCATTTAGCACAGTTCAGACGTTTCACTCGGTCCTCTTAGATAAATCATGTGTTGGTAGGACCAGCGAGTTTGGCAACGCAGCATACTTAAGTATGTTTTGAATGGCTTGCTGTTTGTTAAGTTCAGATCTTCAGTGTGTTTGTAATCGCTTCAGAACATTTGTTATCGTAGTTGAACTATCACTTTTACTGCACGTAAACGGAATAATTTTAATAGCCTACAGAAGCTTTCAAAAGGCAGCTAAGGTCAGTCGCAATCGGTACTTAAATGATGTCATCTGAGGTGGTAAAAACAAAGGCTCGTTCGTTCGATTTTACGTTTCCTCCTCGCGTATACGACAACATGCGAATAAATAAGCACCGCTTTAATCTCGAGCTCAACGCGATCTGCGATAGAAAACGTTGCTCTAAAATATAGCAGGTAAATTGTATAGAGCTGGAAAAGCGGGGTCACTTTTCCAAAATCTAATGGGAGAAATTCTTTTCCTGCTTATGTGGTTGCCTCGGTTATTATGCTATCAGATCGATAGCATCCGATAGCTTCCCCGTTAGAGCGTAACACAGATCAAACTTGATATCTCTCTTGAGCCATTATATATTCTTCGTTCAATCACTCTTTTATGCTTATATCATAAATATCGCCACTGCACCAGGCAGTCTGCGTTACTTCTCGAAGCGCCGTCACGCATTTCGAGCCGTTTACATAATTAGTACAGCATCAAGCGCATACACGGAAGACCACAAGCCTTCAATTCTGCAGCCCTTCCATATGCCATCGTTCTTTGGAACGATCTTCCCTATAATACTGCATCCATATGCGACCATCAATCATTCCACGATCAGCTGCGCGAATACTTTTAAGTGACATCATGAGGTTAAACCTTCTCTTGTATAAGATATCGCGCTTTTTGGCTATTGTGTTTTTGTAAAGCCCTGCTTTATTTTCTTCTTTAGTCATGTATCAGACATTTGTGCTGTATTTATATACGTCAATTATTTTGTGTACCTTGCTCTCATGTTTGTTGCTGCTTTTTAGTACTAGCCCTATGCAATGCTTTCCCATTCCCTTTATTGACCTGTATATTTTGCATTTCTTATAATATCCTTGTTCGTCCCCCTTACTCAATGGCCCCTAGGCCCCTGTAAGGTATCGTAAATAAATAAATAAATAAATAAATAAATAAATAAATAAATAAATAAATAAATAAGTCATTCTCCAAGTCGTCAAGATGTCCGCCGCTGGTGTCAGTGTCCACAAGCTGAGCGTTGCAGAAATCCCAAAATGCTTTTAGATAAGTTTATAAAACTTTTTGCGGTTGCATAAATATCAGTGCTCTTTAACGTATACAGTCTGTCGCTACAAGGT
This sequence comes from Dermacentor variabilis, assembly GCF_050947875.1. Lineage (NCBI taxonomy): Eukaryota > Metazoa > Arthropoda > Arachnida > Ixodida > Ixodidae > Dermacentor > Dermacentor variabilis. Next base: position 182,641,183 of record NC_134573.1, on the reverse strand, counting down.
TTATCCTGACCTCGACTGAGTTCTCTCGACTGGAAGATCTCGACTGAGTTTCTCTTGCGCCGTGGCGTAAGGATCTGCTCCCTATGCTGTTTCATTCAATAAACCACAATTAAATTCAATTCAATTAAATTTAATACAATTTGTTTTATTTCCCAGAAAGTGAGGAGGCAAAAAAAGAAAAAGCTTTCTGGAGAGGTTTGCCGACTAAAAGCTTCATCAACAGCTTGACATGGCCCCTGGAAACCCTTCGAACGCAGATGACAAGAGCGAAAGATATTATTGTACATAAATTCAAAACACACAAAACAACAAAAGTAAAACAAATATACTTACTGCTACATACATTGATTCGCGCTGTGTCTACACATTAGAAAAACTTCTAGTACGACACGAAATTTTCAGTCTTCAAATAACGTACAAATGAAGTAAAGTGAGAAAAGAGAAATAGCTAAGTACCAAGCCTAAAGCCCTTCAAATATGCTAGAACATGAACACAGCAGTACTAAAGCACTATGTTTACAAAGTACATCTTTATTTAATAAAAGGAAAATGAGACATCCACCAAAACGTAGCTAAGTGCTCATTTTCCCTTTATTAATTACTTCTCTCCACCTTGCGGGTTTCCGCAGAACTATTACGTCAAATACATGTGTATTTCTTGCAGTGAGAAATGTATGGTGTGCTTGCACTGCTTAAGTGTGCTTGGTAAGTTATGGTACATTGTTTGGCGTTTATGAATATTGCTACGGCACAATATGTGCGATCACGAAAGGCGAGCAGTGTGAAGACGGCGACGACGATTAGAAGCTAGCGCGGGCTGTTGCCTCTTGGCCAAGCGAAGCGTATTGCCTTGTAAATATACTTGTAAATAGCTTTTCGTCGGTGTCTTCCTACGTAACATATCTGGTGGAGGTGAACGTTCCCTGTACCTCGTCACGGTGCTTCGCTGTGGACGGTACGTCGAGCCTTCCTTCATGGCTCCCGGCGACGACAACCCGACTCCGCCGGCTCCGACACCTGCTGCCACTCCGACGACCTACATCACTCTCCCCGCTCCCCGTGATCCTGGCCTATTCTCAGGCAAAGATGGGGAAGACGTCGATGACTGGGTCAGCCTGTATGAACACGTCAGCCGCAATAACCGGTGGGACCCTACTATTATGCTCGCCAACGTAGTCTTTTACCTCGGTGGCACACCTAGAGTTTGGTATCGCACGCACGAAGATGAGCTCACCAGTTGGGATTCAGTTAAGACACAGCTTCGAGACTTGTTCGGCAACCCCTACGGTCACCAACTTGCCGCGCAGAAGGCGCTTTCCAGCCGTGTGCAGACGTAAACAGAGCCCTATGTCACGTACATTCAGGACGTCTTGGCTCTGTGCCGCAAAGTTGACACCCACATGACTGAGTCAGACAAGGTTTCCCACATCCTCAAAGGCGTTGCCGATGACGCCTTCAACTTGCTCGTTTGCAACAACGTAGCGACGGTGGATGCTGTTATAAAAGAGTGCCGCCGCCTGAAGCTAACAATATTTTGAAACCTTGGAACATACCATATATTACTGTTTCTAGTACACATGGTAGGAATCCCACGTGTTAAACATGCAATATTTGTTGAAAACAGCTTAATTACTTGAGGAGCAAAATAAAAGGAACGCAAAATACGAAAAGCATACATGGGTTCCCAACAGTGGAAATACCATACTTATTTAATGCAGGTCTTGTTCATGACATATAATCAAAATTACCTATAAGACGCATAATCCTGTTTTTTAAAACCTCAAGTTTTGCAGTGTGTGCTTTAATGGTAGTTACTCACACTATATTGCAATTATTTATGTTTGGTACGAAAAAGGGCATGATACACCTGCATCAGGAGATGATGACAACGAGCAAGTATGCCAGCTATGGACGCAAATTTTTTACACAGATTGGCGACATGCTGATCCCAACTCAGGCGAGAAGAACAAGTGACATCAAGAATTTTGTGCTTACTGAAAATGAAAATGCATGCCACCACATGCGTACGCATGTGGTGGCGTTACGTTTATTTATGACACGAAAATACCTTTTGATTTCATTGTGTTAATCGTGATTTAATTTTTTGTTGGACCAAATAAATTATTTTCGTAGTAATGTATTGCACCTACTAATCGATTCGCCTGTGTCTGGGCTTGATAGAAGCGTAGTGGTGTCAACCGAGTTGATCACGAATATTACGGTAATATCAATATGAATAATGTCATCAATATAAATGTTATAGAATACCGGACCTAACTGGCTTACTTGTGGGGCACCACTTAAATTAAGCAAAAAGAACGATGTGTAATTACCTAAATGAACACACTATAATTGCTTACATAAGTAAGATCTCAGCAAGGCGAATGGTGTACCACTAATAGTGTATATGCACAGTTTGTGCAATAAATTTTCATGTTTAAAGGAGTCAAATGCCATGCTGAATCCGGAATTCCTCCTAGAACCCATCTTTATCCCCGACACTAAGTTTTATCACGCAACGATCATGCTTTTTAAGATCAGGCTGATCACTAGAAGGCAAACCTGTTCGAGTTTTTATATCTTCCATGGGCCACCGAAGAGTGGGATAATTTGTCAGCGCAATTGCTGGGCTGCAAATCTTTCGACTTCTCTTATGAAGAGGTGAGCCCCGCAGTAATGCTTTGTTGGCGCTGCGGGACTCTCCGAATGAAGAATAAGAACGCGCAGTGCCCCACGTGCTTCCGAACAGGTTCACCACAGGGTGGCGCTTCGGACACTTCGCAACCCCGTCGCCAACGTTTCAGTGAGCAAGAATGCTGGAGAGCGCGGTTGCGCCACTATAGCTGTTGGGATCCGCTACTGCCGTTCTCTGCACCTTGTCGACACGCACCAGCATCGATGTGAAAGAACTCAAACGAGGCCAGCGGCAAAATGCCAAAGGCCGGATCAGAAAGGGGAGGAACAGATGACTGGTGTGTGAACGCTTCACCGCAGAGGAGCGCCGCTTCCACAACGAACGAAAGTTTCTTGCTCTGCTTGAAAAGAACTTTCGCCGCGCATATCGGCACATATCTGCTCTAACCGATTCCGCACGAAACAGTGCCAAACTTACTGATCATACATCACATCTCTTTTATGCTATACAGCCGAAATGCACCTAGATAGCAATGCTTGGCTGCCGCACTACGATCGGCTGATGCCACGCTTTTAAGCTGATTTATCAGCTAGCATCGAGATAAAAAGTTTAAACAAGGCCAATGAAAAAAAAAAAGACATGCCTCTACCATTGGGGAGCTTCGCCTCCACAAACGATGACGACATGGACTGGAGCTGACATTAAAGCGAGTGTTATTGTTCTGCTCGAGAATGGGTTGCGTGCGCGCGTCTGGAAATGATTATTCCAACCGATACCAAGCGAAACAATGCAATACTTACTGCGTGGGATATTGCTCGAGCTATGGCTCTATTGCAGTGCACTATGGACAAAATTATATCTTTTTGTATGCCCTTTCCATTGTGTCGTCCTATTCGCACTTCAAAATACCGATTTACAAACGTCTGCTTACCTTCTTCAATATCTACACCACTAGGATTTTCTTGGTTCTACTCTTGCCATCAAAGCTCAGCTTGATTTGCTGATCAACTGAACTTTCCTTTAGGCGTTTCGGGAGACGCAGAAAGATGAGCTCCGGTTGCTAAGAGGTGCAGCGTTGCAGGACCGATAGCAGACGCAATGAAATAATGAGGGTGTATGCACCACCGCATCTCGCAGCAATCGTGTGGTAAAAAGAAAAAGTAGTAAAACTAAATTGCAACACCACGCGAGCGTGTTTAACGTACGCACGCACGCGTAGGCATTGGGACTACGGCTCTCTGTTATACTCTGAACCCTACTTCCGTGCAGAAAAGGTTTAAAATAGCTCGCTCATTCTTAAGAGCGATAGTACTGAGAGGCAGCAAAAGTCTTGAGCTAGGTTTTGCTGCAACAAAAGCAACACACGCGGTCTGGTGGGCTTTCCATGGCGCGAACAGGAAATTTATGTCGTTGTTTGCGAGCAGGCACGACCATTCAAAGCAGAACTACTGCATGGTCCTGCTAGAAGGGCACAATCGTCGCTCTCGGCTCGCAAGTTCCTCTGGTGGCGGTGGTTCCTTTTGTGGTTCACGCGTCCCGTACTCTCCTAAGTGAGTCCGTAGCCGTCGTAGTTCGGGCCACTCGTATCGAAAAGAGGCACGAACCCTTTGATTTCCCGTGAAAGCAACCGGGCGCTCGCTTTTACTGCGGCGCCGTCGGCGGCGGCAGCGCGCTCCCCCAGTTACGACACTGGCCTCGTCGCCTGAGCGCAGCGGATTTGTTGGCCAGCGATCGCCCGCAAGGCCCCCAAAACGGGCTCGTAAAACGTGCTCCAGGCGAAGCGATTTCACTCGCACCCGTGCGGAGTTCCGGCGCATTCTTGTCGCTAGTGCTCGTGGTAGAGCTTTCTGTCGGGAGCGCCTTCGAATCTGCGTTGCGGTTGTGAGCCGACCGACACATTCTCTTAAATGGCGAAGATGTAGAAGAAATTCTGCCAGCTTGTGGGCAATCGCGCATATGTTAATTCGGAGAGAAAGATGAGAGAAACAGAAAGGCTGGGAAGTCAGCCAGACACTCGCTCGATTTGCTGTCCTAAAAAGGGAAAACCCCATTTTCCTGTCATGATGATGATGATAATGACGACAGAGTAATGGGGAGCGGGGTTTATGGACAAAAAAAATAGGGGAAGGAATGAGAGAGAAAACTGAGGGTGCCGCTTCATCCGCTGGCGCACATCGACACCATAGTTGGTAAGTGCGGAAGGACTAAAGTTCTGGCTGCTAACCTGCAGCCCCGCACACACTTGTAGCCCGCGCTTGGTGGAAAAGCCTTTCGCATGGCTTACCACGACGTGAAATTACTCTCCTGTGCCGTCTATGGCTTGGAGTAGCATTCACACAGGCCTATTCCTTCTTGATTGAAGACGTCACAAGACCAGAATGTCAAGTTTGTAGGTGCAAAGAGAGCATTGTGCACCTTATTTGTGAATGTTCTCGCTTCAGCGCGCAAAGAAAAGCACCCTGTGCCGCGCTCGACAAATTCGACAAACAGCCCTTTCCGGTAATTAGTATCCTTGGACGCTGGTCTCAGTCGACATCAAACCGAGTTGCTTTAAGAACTTTTTTTTTCTAAAATCATCAGGACTATATAAAAATCTGTAATCGTTCCGAATTGCCTTAAACGTGCTTACACAGACAAATTCTTTTCAGATATTTTCTTTCCCTTCATCCTTTCTGCGCTTTCTTTTCGTCGCAATGCTAAATAGCCAACCGTAGAGCCATTGCAGTTAATATCTGTGCCTTTCATCTCTTAATTTTGATATCTCTCTCTCTCTCTCTCTCTCTCTCTCTCTAATTGTGCACTTGACACTTGCGTATTAAAGAAATAAATGCTGTCGGGCTTACAACGAAACTTCATGATGGAGTAAGCTTGTTTCAAAGCTTATACAATGACTCGAAGGAATGACAGTGTAAAGCTTGACGCGTGGGACTTATTAAGGGGCTGTCAACAGACAATGGAGATTTACAAAATGTCTTCATTTTGTCACGGTACACATTCCATAATCTGCTCAAGCAAGGCCTCCCAATTAAATAGGCCCAATGTTGTAAACTGCTGCTGTCACAGTACGAGAATCGAGGCCGCGGTACACCCAGAAAAGTCGCTTTATTCCTTTTTGTTTATGATATAGTATAACAAATACACATGCAACGAATGAAGTGCGTTTAGCATCTCTCTTGAACATGCAGTCGCCGCTGCGGGGACACAGAACTGTGACCTTTTGCTCAGCACCTGGACTATTAATGCACTGTAGCACAGTAGTAATAAATATATATCGGTGAAATATTGCCCATCATTTTTTTGTATTTCTTGGACCTTGAATTATCAGTGGCTTCGTTATGCCTACGCTCAAGGTCCACATTGGCCATAGGATTTGAACTGAAGAGTGATCTTTAGGGAAACATTAACACAACTGCTTCAGAAGTACCCTAGTGGAATCACGGAAAGCTTAGAAAGTCTAATGAGGCGGGGCGTGAGCCCGGCACAGATATCTCCAGCGGTGGTCTTATATTTCTACTTACTTTGTAATCATTTAGAGGGATGGGAGGGGAAATTATAAGAGGCCATGAAGCTAGAAAGTGCCATATCAAGACAGCATGGACTATAAGGAATAAGGGAAAGAGAGGCGCAGTAGAAGCGAAGAAAAAGGACCCGAGGTACACAAAAAAAATAAGGGAAAGTATGGTACGGTAGACACATCGAGAAAGTGACAAACAGATAAGCGAAAGGATTGACTCATGAAAAGGCGAACGTCGAGAGGCTGATAACGAGACATGGGCAGCGCAGGGAAAAGTGACACTTGTGAAAAAGGGGACGAAGAACAGATAATAAAGAGAGAGTTTCCGAGAGGTGCGGTGCGATTGGCCGCCCACAGCGAATCCCCGCGAGGATTAGTGCGACTAAAGCTGTTCCACACGGGGCCTGCGCGTGAGCCTTCTCCTCTTGTTCCATGTAGACTGACAGCGCCTGCGCGTCCTCATCCGGGCGCGTGACGGTGCGCCGACAACTGGAGTAATCTGTTTTCTGTCAAGCGTTCTAGAGTAATTAGCTCTATTTACGTTGCGGATAATCAGCGCAGCCACCACGGCCCACGCGTTCTTCATTCGCTTCAGCAGGCTCTGCGCTGGGTTGCGGCTCGCGTACACCTAAAGGAGAGAGTGAGAGAGTGTACATTACGAAGGCTTGACTTACTAGTCGTAGACTGAGGCCAAGAGAGTACGGAACGGTATAGGTAACGTGCTAGGCACACCTGATTAAGGAGAGACGATTCGCAATGCGTTTACCTAAAGCCGATGTCCTTGGTTTGGAGGAACAACACGGCAGCATCTTTCATCCCCCCATCCCGCTCCCATGTGTAGGGTAGCAAACCGGTTAAACTAAACTGGTTAACCTCCCTGCCTTTCCTTCTCCACTTTTTCCTTTCTTCCTTCCTTGTTGTTTGTAGAAGATAACAATGTATAGTTAAGAGATATTTCTGGTAGCGAGAAAGTCACAGATGTGTAATATGGGAAAAAGAATCACGCGAAAGTTTGTGGAAAAGGATACAAGATGTTGCCATAATAATCGTTGAAACTTGCTAAACTTTTTGTTCCTCCACGAAAAACAAGAATTGGTCATCGCTTACTCATCTCTACATCAACCTCCATTTCCACAAAACAGACTGGTGGGCTAGTTGGTATTGCATTTTGATAGTTTTAACCCAAAGAAACGCACGACGTGAGAGAAGCATACAGGACACAGCGCTTTGTCCCATGTACCTTCTCTCGTGTCGTGCTGTCCGTGTCGTGTCTGTCTTCGCGCTGAAAACTTTTAACGGCGTCTTAAATTCACCTTTAGGTGCTTCGCCTCAGTATTATGTATGAAACGGTAAAGCATCCTTTACAGAGAATAATAATGTGATGCCTCAAGTTTCGTAGCATTCAGCGAACACGTGCAAATGGCGCAAAATAATAATTAAATATAATAGACATTTGAATAAACAAGAATAGTACATTAGCCTAAAACATGACAAACTTTTCTTGGGTGCAAACGTATTTACGAACTTCACGTAATTAGCGCTGATCTGGGATATAGTGCTAAGGCGACTCATTATCAAGGGGCCGATGAAATTCGCTAGGGCTAGAATGAGTAGTCGCAGAAATTAAAAGACACACATGTCCAAGCTACAATAAAAAATAAAGAAAAAGATCACTGAGGTCTGGGGTCCTTGCCTGTTCCTTGCTCGTGGTAAAAATGAATATGAATAAGCAGAGTTGACCATTTAACGTAGGACACGGTCACTTTATTGAGAACAACGCCTTTGAGACGCAAACGGTTTCATCCCTTACAGCATTGCCTGTTTCAGCGTCTAAAATGCATGTTCGAACACCACCCCTGTTACAGCTTTTGAGGTGCGAAACTCCGCCCAAATTACGAAGTGCCAAAGCTGATCAATAGCGCACTGGGGACTGCGTGAAGCTCCTACCTGAGTATTGCCGCAGGGACATGCGTTCAAGTCCAAGTAACCGTGTAGGGCAAAGTTTTATTTTTCATCTCGTTTAGGAAAAGATGGATAGGAGTATCAGTGGTGGCGCGATGACAGCTCCATCATGATGGTGGCCACCGTCGACGTCGGCGCAACAGGAAAGGCAGACGCACAGAGCAAGTCTTGTGTCCAGCATTTAACCGATGTCCCAATAAAAAAAAACGAATTCCAGTTACCTGACTGTCGCCTTCTTAAATCTCTTCTGATGTTTTCTTACATACGTCTTGCTACCCAGAATGGATTTGAGAAATTCGCTATAAAGCTTCATGTGAGAATCATTGGGACACTAAATATTAAACTTGTATAGCTCACTTAAAAGGGACCAGGCATTGGTCGAACTATACATGCTTCTCTATAAATGCAAGGACGTTATAATTTCTACGCAACTACTTCACCATGGTTAATGCAATGACACATTTATCAAAATTATTTTTCTTCCTTAGGCTTCTTGAGTGCTTTCTTTTTGATCCGTCGCTCTGAGTAGCGTTATGGTTACAAAACAAAAACTTCGTCTGTTTTTCTGTTATGGCACAGCCGCATAATAGCTTCGAACGCCGCTAAGCCATGCGTCCGGCGCGCGCTCCCACACGGTCTGTGAAAAGCGACGCAACGTCCCGTTTCGGGAATGGGTCAATCCCGCCTCTCTTGCTCCTTTTTTCCTCTTCATTCCTGTCGTCAGACCTACGTCAGCGTCCATTGACGGCTGGTCAGGGCACGTGACACCCGACTCTGCTTCGCGGCACTCAAGGACACTGTGTTCAGCGCGGCGGTAGTGACCCGGACAGTGATGTCGCTCCTCACTGAACCGGCGATGGTTGTCGACACCCGCCATGTTTCTTGTTTTCCTTTTTCTGGCTTGTTCTGTCTGTGCTGCGTCCTCTTCGTAGGGTTTGTGTTGTCTGCTTTAGGGCGTTCCTGAAGTGGTGACGTGCTCTCTACAAAAGGAGCGATTGCCAGAGAGCGGAAAAACCTAGACGGGAAGTGCAAGGGTGAGTTGAAAAAATGGAAGTAATGATGAGCCAAGAAAGGCACGGTGTTCACGGATCACTTCTCCCTTTGAGTAAAAGAGGAAGACATTCTGGTATGATTCCTTGTTTGCGTTTTGCTTGTCTCCGGACGCTGTCGCAGGGCTCGCCTCCTTCCTAAAAGCGACTTCCGCGGAGTGGGTTCTCCCAGGGGCAGGTTTTGTTCGTTTCTCATTGCTTCCTCCTCTATCGCCACTTCTTGAGCGGGATATTTTTTTGTCTGTGCTGCTTTCAGCAAGGGCGCCCTGTAGTGGTGGCTGCCTTTGGGAGCAGTTGTTCCTCTGCACGGGACGTGGGCGAAACGGACGGGACGGCGCCATCGAACGACGACCGTTGCACTCACCAGCTCTTTGGTGCTCGCGCTCATCGTTTTTCAGCATCTTGGGCCAAGTCCAGCATAGCCCTCCCGCCCCCGCTCCGCTCTGGGCGCCGCTTCTATTGTCGTTACTCGGGTTGTTATTCAAGCCGGCGCGAGGAAGCAGCAGCGGCGGCGGCGTCGGACGAGTTGTGCTCTCGCTACACACTGCAAGAAAGAAGAGAAATCGGCGAGACTCCTCTCCCCGTACACAGCACGGCGCTCTTCTCGTCGCAGCTCTCTTTGTGTGTATGCGAGGAAACGTGCTTAGCCTTTTCTTTTCCCTTTCACGATATCCCACTCCCGTTCTTACGCACGGGGTTGTGTTTTCTCCGCTCGAGTAACCTTACGACAAGGCAGCAGCGTGGGTGGGCGTCTCCTCCACTGGTTGTGATTCCTGGTGGACGTCCCGAATTAGAGCTGTTCGCTTTCTTCAGGACGTTAGTCAACATGCGAAACGACGGAAGACGCTGCCATTTTATTTCTAGTTTTCTTTTCTAGTTTCTTTTTCTTAATTTATCGCTTATGTTCGCTCTATGCCTTCTTTAAGCCTGTCAAGTTTCATTTCCCATTTGTTTTCTTTTCTGGTGGAAATGCGCCAGTTATGTCATTCTATGTATTGCTCCTCTCTTTGCGTATTGTTTACCTTCGAGAAGTCTCTGCTCGTCCATGGGTTTTTCTTTTGGGGAACGCAGACGTGCATTTTCGGTGAATCTCCTGAAAATGGGAGCCGCTATTTAGGAAACAGAGAGCCCGACTTGCACAAACATGCTCTTCAAGGCTCTCGCTCCTATTGACTCAAAATGAGCACTTTCCGCCAAAGAATTGTACTAAAGAAAGAAAATAAAGCCATCATAGTAACGCACAAAGACGCTTGTTTTGATTTGCTGAAGTTGATATTGGCGGTTACGGTATGTAATTGGATGTGTTAAATTCAAGCAAGGAGTCGTTGCTGTATGCAAACGTTGATTCCATTAAGTAAGTGATATTAAGTTCGCACAGGCGGATGTCACTAACGACATTTTGCCCCTCGTCCTGTAGGCCAAATCGGAGAATTTCTTATGTACCTGCATCGTGCAGCTGAGTGGTCGCAAAGCCAGCGGTCTTATTTTACGCTCGAGAAGTGTGCGCAAACAAAACATAATTTTAGCTCCTGTGCCCTCGTGTTTGTCAGCCGAGACAACGCACCAGGCTCACTTGAGCGCGCTCCACAGCTGACGTAACTGCTGAAACATGGCTGTAGCAACCAATAGCGAAAATGACACATGCACAATAAAAGTGTCGTTGCCGTAGTGTTGCCGTCCGAAATTCACGCTTGCGAAAAGTCTGAGCTGCAAGAGACACTTCATTATCGGAGACACAGTGCGTATGCGCCAGCGACCCGGGCACCGGGAGTCGAATTCCCGTCTCTACAACAAAAGTGTGCTGTAAAAAGCCGAAGAGAAGCTCGCGAGGAACAAGCTCTTTTGCCCGGCCACGTCTTCCTTCTTTCGTGGATGTTACCCTGCTCGTGTCACCGTCGTTCCTGTGCACACCCATCGGAAAACGCCCGCGGGGAAGGAACGAAATCTGGCGAGCTTCGTCGTCGCCTCTTCCGCTAGTATCTTCAAGGCGGATGACTGTGTAATAGCGTTGTTCGCAAACGGGCGGTTCGTGTGTCAAGCGGAATTGAAAGTTTCTAGAAATTCTTAAAATCGTGGCCGAAACCAAGTGATCCCCCATAGAAGAAGAAGAAGAAAAGAAAGTTTGAGACGTGAAGGCTCCGTAAGCAGAGTCGGCCGGTTGCCGCTTACACAAAGGCGCTCTCATGAGCCGCGCCTCGGCAGTGCAGCGTTTGGCGAACAAGATTTCGCAACTCGACGGGCCTGTTAGCGCGGTGCGATTCGGGGCTCCTTCTGCAGAATCCCGGGGGTGAGCGCGTCGCCCGTTGGAGAAAGACAGTAACATTAAAAGAATGGGCGGTCCGCCCAACGCTCAGCTTGCTCAAAGTTTGTTTGCCGAACAAGTAGATGGTAAGAAACGGTGAAAGGAAAAAGAACGTTGAAAAAAATGAACCCTCGACATCTGTTCACCGTATATGGTGCCCTGTCGACAGCACACGGGATTCGGTTTGGGTTGGATAACGCACTGCTGCGCCGATCAAACGCACTACGCGCGCAAGAACGGCCGATGTTTCATGTCGATATATAAATAAAAAAAACTAAGTTGTTGGGTTGTTTCTAAGTTCAGACTCGTGCACGAAAAACTACAGTTCCTTAATAGGGAAACTACGCACTTGCGAAGACAGCCGTCCCTGTGGGTAAATTTTGTTAAAGCCACTACGCGTGGCACATGGCACGCCATTCTCTCGAGTGGTGTAAGCGCTCGCGTTGCTGCTGTTACGAAACCAGGTGGGGCAAAAATAAATATGTGATGAAACGAGAAAAATAATGGCGCTACGAATTACAAGTACGTGCAACTGCCTGACCGGTTTGCGGCATGCAGAGATAGTCACTACGTCATGGCTGGCCGCTATACAGTGTCTCCCAGCTAACTTTAGCCAGAGCTTAAAAATATGCAAATGTCACGAAGATGGACAGAACAAAGGTAATATTGTTTGCCGTCTCTTGGAGTACTGAAACTATCTTTCATTCCGCCTAGATATGTAATTAGTCCTAATTAATTAATTAACTTCTCAAATATTATAATGAGATGAAAAGTGTCAATGAGAAAATTGTAGAGCGACATGAAAAACTCCCGATACAGCTTTTTGTTCCTCAATACGTGCTACATAAAAGTGTTTTACGAGCGTGATAGACGCCCGCAGTTGCACGCTAAGTTGCCGCGGGACTGGCCGCTCGAGGCACCCTCGAGCGGCCAGTCCTCTCGAGGCACTCAAAGTGCCTCGAGAGGTCAAGAAGCAACATTCTCTGTAACAGTACCGAAAAATGTAGATCACGACACAAACGGGTAGTTCGTCAAATTTTCCCCTTTCAACTAGAACGAGTCTTGAATCTAGAAGTCCTGGTATTTCTGGTTCCTGACGTATTTTTATTATTTAATTCACATTTCTCAAGTCCGTTCTAAAGCATTGTCTCCATATTTTCGATTTCAACTTGCGACCTGCAATTAATATATGAGGTCACTACCCGGTTGATGGTTGATGTTCTACCCGATTGACTACCTACACTACTTTCCAAGCCTCCTAACGTACAAGAACGCGAAACATGCAACTTTTGCGATTTCGAACGTGCTAGATATTACATTAGACAAACATGATGTATGTGTATCTTTTTATGCTGCGCACTTTTTTACGGGTTTTCCTTGGGCTTGGTTACACATACGTCCAACGTGCAAAGATCACAATGGGGGCACTAGATATGCAAACCACTCCTTTCAATACCTGGGGGTCATGCAATGTACTCCAGTTATGCTCTGACAGTGAATGTTTGCACTATAGTACTTCCCTCTAAGTGACGATGACGATTTGTATTGGCAGCGCCTTTAAAACGGGTCGGTGAGATATAGTGACTTTGCCTGATTGAGCTATTCCAGTTTCACTACATCTATCGCACTCTAGCATATGGCCAACCTCTTTTCTCTCTTCATCAAAGTTTCTGTTTCTGTAGTGTTCAATTACCTAGGGATGTAACGACCCCGGGTCTATCGATCTCTTTTTTTATTCTTTTTTCTGCAAAACTCTTAAAATTTCCTCCTGAAACAACGGCATATCAGCACTACCGTGTAGGCTATTTCAGTAGCGGCTTCCAGCCCCGGAATGGAGGTAGCCTAAACAAAAGCCTTGTCCATTTTCCAGGCCGAACGAATGCATTTTCGCGCAGCGTTAATAATATTCTTTTGAATTTCAAGAAAAAGGCGCTTGTCAGGATTTTTTCATTGCTAAAAGTTCGGAGATTCGGACCGGCTAGCCGGAATGAGAGAGCTCGCCAACTTTCCTGGCCATACATGGTCAACAAGAGAACGACGTACCAGCGTCGAATCGCACCTATATTTATTCCTTCTTAAACTTGACATCAGGCCGTCCAATGCGTCTCAGTAACTCTGTGGTGCCCGTTTGGTGACACATGTCACACAAGGCAGTCAGGTGAAGGGTGATGCCGGGAACGTGTGGTTGGAGCTACCCTAGGATGGCTTTCTTAGTGTCCTCGAATCGCACCTTGAAAAGCTTGCCTTGAATGAGAAACCTTCTGCCCAGAAGTATCGCAAGGCTCGTTCTGTAAGCTTTACGTACGTGACATTGAAGATGTATTGTCATGTTTCTTATCTACCCATGTACGATGTGTCGCATATGTTGTCTCACAAGCCGCAAAATGAGCTGAAAAAAATTATTCGGGTATACGAATCAGTTTTACGTATACCCCATTTTGAAGAGAATGTACTTACAGATGCGGTGCTCTAATTTTCATCGAGGTTATTAATAAAACGACATTAAAAGACGACTGAGGACGCACAAATGGGACCTAGCAAAGAAGTTCGCACGCAGCTAGAGCAATTCCGCGCGTGCTCGAAACCATGGTCCCAACATTTACACTATCCAGCGCAACCAAAAGTAACAAGCGACGAAGAGACTCAGAGTGCGTGTGTGTGCCCCCGTGTCTCGTGGTATTACCAAAGGAAGGCAACCCAACTTGTCATGATGTTTTCTGCTTGAGTCAGTTTTCTTGAGCACATTGCCGACAATATCGGCATCCAGATCCATAACTCCGGGCTTCTATGTATGAGATCACAGCCTGCACAATCGTCTGGGGTCAAGCGGGAAACGGTGTTTGTGATTTCGTCGTGTAGGCCACCAGGTGCACTGCAATGGAAGCCCAGGCTGGCTAGCTTGAAGGCACAGCTGCTCCGACATTTTGAGGCCGTTTAGGAGACAATGCTATGCTATGAAGAGGACGGGTAAATTATGATAACGAACTACCAGCGTTTGGGGTATAACGTGTTGTGCATTTAAATAATTCTCTTCTGCGTTGACTACCGTTATGGACGTACAAGATTTACTGCACAGGTAATGTGAAACCAGCATTTGATGTTACTGCTGCCAGCTGAACTGCAAGCAAGCGAAAAGATTAAACAAAAGTTCTGATGTCACATTTTTCTCAGCACCGTCGACCATTGAACGAACGGACAAAATAGAAGTATATCAACACTCGAGTGCGCAACACTTTGCTGGATTCCTTCAACAACCGTACCGTCGCATAACGCATCTCTGACTCGATTAATGCCAGCTCGGCTCCGCACCTTACAGCGAACGTGAAAAGAAGCTTACGATTGCGTCTCCCCGACGACTGTTCCCGCGAATGCGAGGCTCCTCTGTGAGCAAAAAAGGTTTGTTTTGGAAGCCTTGAGGAAATAAATATTTACATAATAGCCATGCACAACAGGTGGGCTACTGTAAGCGCCAAGTCCGGGCTTTTCGCGTCTTTTGTTAGCTCGAGTAGCTCGAGAATGTTAAGTGTTCTGGGCTACAGTAGCAGGGAACATTCGTTACGTCTATTTGCTTGACCGCATTGCGCGATAACTTTTGTGTGCCTAACATACCTCATAGACGAGAGCACGTGTTCACAAGCGTGCGCCTCTGCTGCGTGTGACAAAGAGGTCGTGAAAATGCTTTGCGTTGCCTGCATTGTGCTTAGACATAATTGAGAAACAGCATCTATGTCTACGTCATTGCGTCTGGTAAGTACAATGCTAACGGGTAGAAGGCTTTCTCGCGCACTCTTCCGAGTGACACTGAAACACAATAACAGCTTCGAGCTAGTGCAGAACAATGAGCACATTACATAAACTATATTACTCGCATTCTTTATGTGCCCACTATGCCACTTCTTTCGCATGAAATAACAATGTAACGCCTTGCGGCAAAAATAAAGCCTACAGAAAAGAGAGAAGGAAGTGTTGAAAGCTGCAGGATCACACAAATAAGACACCTTTTGGAATCTTATGTTTAACTTTGTTTCACTTCACAAAGGAGCGCTAGGCGGGAATCATACGATTTTATTTCGATTCTCTATTACACCGACTCGGCTCACCTTTTGTTATTCTCTAGAGTGGTACAAACGCTTAGTGCAAGCACACATGCTCTCTAGCTCTATACTGGCGTTAGCCAATCAACATTACTGCGTGGCTTCGGATGCCGTCGTTTTGCGTCCTAGCACGATTCATGCCCCGCTGCGCAAGTTATCCTGCAGTTACGCAGAATCCCTGAACTGTCCAAGAAACCTTCCTAATTAGTCTAGCACTGTGTATAAACTGTGAATTGCGGATATGTGTGCCTATCCGCACAATGCAACCACCGAAAGCTCCTTCCAATCTTGCCAACTATGAACGAAATAAATACAAAATAATGCACACGACCACCCAAAGAGACAACGTCGTTCTTCTCCCGTGGCGTAGACTGAGACTCCTTCAATAGCTTAGACTGCCTTTATGAATTTTGGAAGGTGGTGACCTCGCCACTACATGAACTCAGTCCTCCATAACAGCTCTGTTAGCGGTGTCTATCAGTTCGGCATACAATGCAGCAGCTGTTGAGTCGTCCCTGCTTTGGGCGGGAATGCTTCTTTGTGGACTACAGGTAGCAGCACATATTTCAGCCTGGAGGAGCTCAGCCCCTCTGCTTCTAAACATTGTAGAGAGAAAGAAAAGGTCCTTTCATTTTGGCCTACTCTTGAAGGCCGCAAGGGTCCGACCGCATCTTGTCCAGGGGTTGGCGCTTTGGTATTCGTCCGGTATCGTAGCGCTAGAAAACGCGTGAACACAGTCCAATAGAACTCTTCCGCTTCAAGCGTGCATTGGCCCACATGGAGCGGCAAAGCTTGTAACAGAAAAAGAAACGTGTTAATGTAGTGGGAATTTACGATGGCACGCCAGATTATTGACATCTCGTTTGAGAAAATCAAGCGTAAGTTTGCTGAAGCAGGTAGTACAGCGCGACGCACTCCCCGTGGCCATGGGCAATATAAGCCGCGACGAGAACCCTGCCATTTGTAAACGAGAAGTGGGGGGCCACCATATATTATTAAAAAAAAACGGAGCACAATGTCGGCAATGAGTGGAATCAATAACGATGTTTTAACGCTAATAAACGCCATTGTGTTATTCACATGGGTAGTACCATTAATTTCACACGATGAACTGCGAAATTTCTTTTTGTCCTACTAACGACGCTTTCGCAACTGCCCCCAATTATTCCGTGGTGGGCGATGGACCAAAGTGGAATACCCGAAATGTGTGGCATTCTTCAGGACGGTATTAAACAGTTTCGTGCTAGTGACCCTGAAAAAACAAATCCGATGCCACAGCGATGGTGACTGAAGATGCCTCTTTTCACTCGACGTGAGACCACAGTACGGATGAAACGAAGACAAGGAAATTGGCGAAGCAGCACCCGCTCTCACACCATGCCAGCAATAGAAAAATTAAGTGCTATTGGAAAAAAGAAATAGAAACGTAGATGTAGAAGCGCGGCAGGCAATGAGAAATTGTGGAAGAGTACGGGACGTGAAAGGCAGACGCCGCACAAATAGGACGAAAAGGGTCGGAGTGGCGAGGATCCTAATAGGAAAATCCACGAATCGTTGTTAATCTACGCTCGCTTCGGAGAAGCCTCCAATGCCTGATCCCCGCTCGCGAGCGGAGGGCTACGGGCACATAAAAACAGATCTCCCGGCTAAGTATGTTTGTATTGGAGGGAAGCGGTATTGGAGAACGAGGAAGAACTAGGGGAGAGGGGGGAGATTGGCTGCCACTTTCACCAATATCTCGTTCCAAGGGGGCTCACTGAGATGTGGACACGCAGAGCGTGGAATCCTGTTCTGTCCCTCTGTCTTTCTTTTCACGTGTGCGTGCGTCGTTGTCTACGTCTCCTAAACCAAGCGGCCATGTTTGTGCCGTCCTTCACGTCCTTCATATTAGAGATATTTGCTCTGTGTGTGCAGCCTACCGGCGGCATTTTCTCTAGACGCCCCAATAGCGTGGGAAGCTCTCGCCGGAGATGGCTATATTGAGTGTTCGGGAAACGTGAATTATCTCGGGTAGGAGAAGTGGTTAGAGAAAAATTGAAAAGAAAATTGTTATCGCTGCGGCTTGTGGTGTATCAAGAGGCTTCCTGTTTCTCAGTGTTATCCTTCCTGTTCGCTCTCCAGCTTGTTTGCTGGGAGTACACAAACGCGCGCGCTGCAACACCACATTTTAGATCCATGGTTTCTTTCCCAGTGCGTTCAACATTTTTCTTTAAGCCTAGCTCCGCTTCACGGTGAATTTCGCATTTCTTTATATATGGCGAGATAGTGGCATGTGTCAGGTTCTCCGGGTGGATGGTGACGTCAGCGTACCACGAACTTAAGCGAGAGCGAAATGAATGCGCGCGTACTCGTGAGGCGTGGCCAGCACATGATCATTTTGTGATCGCTGTTATTCAGCAACCTCTTGAACACTGCACCATTCAATCGTCCGTTTATGCTTCATAATAACGTTTTTCACAGTGTTCTCGCTATTTCCTTTCAGTATTTCTCTCTCCATGCAATTTAATCTCAACTTTTCCTGCTCACTCCACCCATTTAGTTCAGCATCCAAATCGCAACCGCACGTACGTATTTTATGTATCTTAGACTCTTTTATAAGAATAGTTTCCTTTTTCTAACACATATATAACTCCAATATGGACTTACACAGAACCATAAAACGTCGCACTAGTTCTATTCGACCAGAATGGCGCTTGTCTCCTTTTTGTACTGTACGTCATGTACCCCTCACAAAATTGAGACATTAAAGTTGAAGTGAGCCCCTGCTGTTTTCCTTTAGTTATCTTGATTCTTTGAAATCTGCTCTGACCGAGTTTTTGTCTCCATTTTTAGGTCTCCCAATGATAGGTCTGCGCGTAAGTGACTTTCCTTGTAACCAGCCATGTAGTACTTTGTCCTCCTTCTGAATTTATTCTGAAACATCTTCATCCTGAAGATTTTCTTTGGTGCTCCAACCTCGCTTGCATATTATTTCTATGTTGGACACAGGGCACTAATATGTGTAGTAAATCATCCTAGATTTTCTTGCGTAATATTGTGAGTGTGAAAATCTGCGATCGCGTAAAACTCCAAGAGTCTCACTCACAAATAGGAATTGGAAATTGTACAAGAGTATGATGATCAAACTTAAAAAAAAGTATGTTCCAACTATCCTCGTGAAATCGGTCTCCAACAATCACTGGTTCAATAAGGAGCTCAAATCACTTTAATAAGAACGTGAAGTTCTGGGGAAAATATCAACTGTGCAGTATAATACATTCAACAATTAAGGATTACCAAAAATAAGTTTTTTTCATGTAATCTTTTTTCTATTCTCCACTCAAACCCTATCAAATTCTGACGAATCTTTTCTCCTAAATACCAGCACACTTAGTTTGAACTCGAGGATAGTACTACTGGCCCTATTAAAGCCAAAGATTGGGCAACAAGCTTGAACAACTACTTTTCATATGTGTTTTCAACCACATTCGACATTATTTCTGTTGGAAGTGCCTGAATCACCTAATTACTAGAAATTCAAGTAAACCCTGATGGGATAGCTGAACTAATAAGTTCTCTGAAGCTCTCTTCCTCCGCTTGTTATGTCCAGATTTCTAGCTAGTTGCTAAAGAACACACTATCAATATGAAGTCAGGTATTATGCCTATTATTTACGCAGTCACTCAGCACCGGCGACGTACCTCATGACTGGATAAAGACCAAAATCATGCCCATCCACAAGTCTGGCAACCACTCGGACGTAACGAACTACCGCCCTATATCACCAACAAGCATACCGTCTAAACTACTTGAGCACGTCATACTTTCCAACCTAACGAGTTACATTGAGTCAATTAACTTTTTCTACCCGCACCAGCACGCGAGAGAGAGAGAAATAATGCAGAGAAAGGTAGGGAGGTTAACCAGAGGTAGTCCCGGTTGGCTACCCTGCGCAGGGGGAAAGGTTAAGGGGGATAAAAAGAGAAACTGAGTGGAAGGGGGCGATAGAAAAAAAGAGAGACAAGCACGAACAAAGCGCGTACACTACAGAGCGGTAGGGGACGGCATTCTTAGAGTCTGTCGTGAAGCGCCGTAGACCGCAGGAACCTTAATAACGCGAGTAAGGCCTTCAACGCGGATGTTCTTTCGGAGCATTGGCCTAAAGCTTTTAGTTCTGATAGTGGAAGATTGTCCAACTGGTCCAGTACTCCGCGCATCACTTGTCTCTGAGCACTATATTGAGGACAGACACAAATAATATCTGCGAGCGTCTTGTCGATGTTGCATGTGCCACACGTGGAGTTGTTGGCCATTCCAATGAGGAAAGCATGTGAAGGCAATGCCTAGGCACAGACGGTAGAGCATGGTCTGTTCACGTCATGGTAACCCAGGCGGGACGTGCATCCGTATGTCCGGAGACAATGAACGCAAGCGACACATGGTGAAAACATTTGAGTCCCACAGGGGCAAAGTAAACTCACGGGACACCAATCGCAGCCCAGCCGCAGCGTCTGTTCGCGAAAGCGGAATGAAGACTCGTTGACCACTTTCATGTGCAGATCGGGCGGCTTCGTCTGCGTGGTCATTCCCGCTGATGTTAAAATGTCCTGTAAGCCACTGAAAGATTATGTTGTGCCTCTTGTCATGGCGTTGATGATATATGTGCCGAATTTCTGAGGCCAGTTGTTCATTGGGTCCGTGGCGCATTGGGCTTCGTATGCACTGAAGGGCTGCCTTGGAGTCACTAAAGACTGTCCATTGTTGCGGTGGCTTCTGCTTAATGAAATCAAGTGCAGCACGGAGCGCCGCGAGTTCTGCACCCGTCGATGTGGTCACACACGAAGTTTTTAATTTGATTTCCTGAGATTGTGCCGGGATGACGACTGCAGCAGCAGAGCTGTTGAGTTTTACTGAACCATCTGTGTATACATGTTGCCGGAATCTGCACGTTGTGAATGTGCTCCAAAGTTTTTTGTTTCAAAGCTTGAAATGCCGCTCCAGCTTTCTTTCTGATTCCTGGAATTGTCAGTTGCACTTGGGGCCGGTGGAGACACCACAATGGATCTGACAATCGTGTTGCGGGCGTAAATTCTGATGGCAAGTAGGTCTTACAATAGTTTTGGCAAAAGTTGAAAGTGGCCTTTTTGCTGGCAAGCAAGCAAGATGGTGGTAGGGAATCCAAGTCAGGTGTCGGATGTGTGCTCTCAAGACATCTGTATCAATGTAGACTGTCAAACGAGCGTCTCTGGCTATGGTCACTGCCGCAATCGATGACGTAGTTTTGGGAAGACCGAGACAAGTTTTGAGTGCTTGGGGTTGCACGCTCTGGAGTTTGCGGATATTCGTAGTGCAAGTATTTCCTAGTAAAGGTAAGCTGGGGGGGGGTACCGCAGGAAGTCCAAGAACAGTGCTTTATATAGTTGCAACATTGACGGTACTGTTGCGCCCCAGGACTTCTCGCCGAGAAACGCAAGAAGGTCCACAATGGTGGCCAAACGCTTTGTCATGTACGAGATGTGAGCGCTCCAAGACAAGTCTCTAAGAATGATGACACCAAGAAATCGGTGCGTTCATCTATATCGTATAATTTGGTCATTAATCCGCAAAGCATATGGGGCCATCGCTTTGCGAGTAAAAGCAGTGAGTGCACATTTCTCAGCGGAAAGCTCCAGGCCTGGTCTTCTTAGGTATGTTGACACAGCCGTTGAGGCTTTCTGAAGTCGTGCGCAGACTTGTACACATGGACGGTAAGACGACAATTCCAACGGGGACTTGCCAGCCTTGAGGAGTGGAACAAGCCGACTGTATTTCCACGTTGTGGGGACCAGGCTGTCACGCCATGATGCGTTGTATAAGCCAAGAAGGGCATCTCTGGCCTCTTGACCAAGGTTTCCAAGCACAGAGTATGTGATGCCGTCGTGTCCTGGTGACGAAAATCGCCTGCACCCAGCAAGTGCGGACTCCAGTTCTTCGATGGAGAAAGGAGCGTCCATACGAGGATCTCGGGAGCAAGAGGGCACAATGGGAATAGGTGCACAAGGTGAATACGTGAGCGCCGGACCTGCGATCCTTGAGCAGTAATCTTCGGCTACCTCGACTTCTCGGTGTCTTTGATGTAGGGCTAGAGACTTAAATGAACGATGCTGTTGAGGAGCTGTTCAAAATCCACGGACTGTTCTCCAGACAACCGACAGAGGTTTCCGCGGGTCGAGAGACTCAGAAAACGATTTCTAGCGTTGATTTTGCAGTACAGCAAGGCGACGCTGAATTTTCTTTTGAATGCGTCTGGCCTCTCTAAGGTCGTAGAACAATTTAGTCCGTCTGTACCGGCGCTCCGCTCGCCGGCTGATTGCAACGAGGCTCAGTTTTTCCGAGTCGAAATCTGTGTATTTCTCTAATGGCCGAAATGAGCGCATGGCATCCTGCATAGCCTTGGTGATCTCACATTCTAGTGTTGACGAAATGCCTTCGTGGCATGCGTCTTCTATAAGTGATTTAAACACGGGCCAATCTATTGTTTGTTTAAAATTTGATGGAGCGGATTTGGTTAGGCTTTTTTTTTCAGGTAGGTAGGAATGTGGTCGCTTCCGTGGATCCGTGTGGTCGCACCGGCACGGATTCCGAAAACGACTATGCCCTGATGGTCAGTTTGCGGAGTTCGCACACATCTTGCAGTGAATGGATGATCTGGCACAAATAGATGCAGTTTTCTCAGACTTTTCAAAGGCATTGGACCATGTACCAAATAATCATGTGCTCGTAAAACTTCCTTATCTTGGCTTGCCTGACATTTTTATCGCTTGGCTGGAACACTTTTTAAATGGTAGGGTTGAGTTCACATCTATTACCAATCACGATTCATCTGTGACTTAAGCTTCATCTGGTGGTTACAAGTGACTTTCCTTGTAACGAGCCATGTAGTACTTTGTCCTCCTTCTGAAATAACAGTGGCCTGTCGCCACTGTTATTTTTAGTCTACCTCAATGATCTGCCTACTAACATAGAGACAAAATTAAGACTTTTCGCTGACGACTGTGTCGTGTACAGCTCCATTCAATCTGCTGCACCCGCCGTGGTTGCTCAGTGGCTATGGTGTTGGGCTGCTGAGCACGAGGTCGCGGGATCGAATCCCGGTCACGGCGGCCGCATTTCGATGGGGGCGAAATGCGAAAACACCCGTGTGCTTAGATTTAGGTGCACGTTAAAGAACCCCAGGTGGTCAAAATTTCCGGAGTCCTCCACTACGGCGTGCCTCATAATCAGAAAGTGGTTTTGGCACGTAAAACCCCAAATATTATTAATCTGCTGCGGACACAAGTATGCGACAAAGTGACATAAGTACAATTACAAAATGGTGTGAAGAATGCCGCGTGAAGCTGGGCTTTACAAAATGCAAGGTCATGACATTTACGCGCCAGCATACGACTGTTGACGCTTCATAACACATTAATTAAGCTCCCGTTACCGGTACATCATCTTGTAATACCCGCAAGTATATTTCGCGCAAATCTTACTTTAGGTCACATATAGTGAAACGATTTGATCGCAAGCATCGCACACTCCCTGTTACATGTGACGTAATTTACGGCTTGCTCCACCAGAAATAAGAAAGCTTGCTTACCAGACATAAGTTCATCCTAAGCTCGAGTATGCGTCCGCCTAGCTGCTATCCCTCTCAATCATATCTTCCTGACGTACTAAATGCCGTAAAAAATCACGCCGCCCGGTTTATCACTTCTGAATATAGCCCAAGATCTAGTATAGCCGCTTTGAAGTGTATACGTGATCTGACATCTCTCAATTTCCGTCGCATCATCTCCCGCCTCTGCAGCATGCCTTTTGCAATCTTTCTATTAAAATACACAATCCATACCACCCGCTGTTACAGCCGAGCCACCATCAAGATTATCTGCTCACCTTAATCCCAATCAACCGAAAGCGCACATTCGCGGACGCAAGTCAGCGATGACTCATTCATTTTTCCAAACGAAATGATCATATGGAACGCCCTTCCGGACAGGACAGCCTCGTGTACAAATCCTGACTCATTTAGGTAACAGCTATCCGGCATCATCCCATAAAACAAGATAAGTGCTGTATCTGATCAGGTCGTTCTCAAGATTTCTTGCTTTTAGCATGTTGGCATGTTTTTGCCTTAAGTTATTGCTATTCACATTGACACCAATGTTACCATTGCCTTAATGATGTGGCGAATTTGGCATGTTGGTACATTCTTGAAACGGCGGCAGCGCTAGAAAGACACGGAAGGAGACGAGACGATTAACTTGTTAGTTAATTTAACTAATTAACTTAGGAGTCCTTATTGACTCCGAAACTTTAGTGTTATTTCAGTATTATCTCATTATATGGTTGTAGTGTACTTACATAACTAATTCTATTAATGTTTCATAACCCAGCTATTACGCTTGTGTTATTAGTTTTCTTTTGCATATGTCGGTACTACCTTGCTATAACCCCCGCCTTATGTAATGCCTTAGGGCCCTTAAGGCTCCAATAAGCGAAATGACATAAAATGAAAACTTTTTTAGAAGCTTCAGTTTGACATTAATTGTTACAGGGCGGCGCAGGCAGCTGCGAAGCTTCATACTTAGTCCTCTGCACCTTGTGCTGAGCAACCTGATTATGCCTTTGCTAAGTATGCTTTGAGTATGCTTTTTGCTAAAAGACATTAAGGTTTTGTTGCTACCTTGTCATAAGCTATCACCAGATCACTGAAAGCAATTCGTAGTTTCTGCGTTTTCTTGTTAATCGCTTCGATGGACTTTGCTCTGAAGCAATAACGTAGACCGTCTCTCATCATCTATTCCCGGAAGATGTTTAGTATTTCGGTGCTGTGTGTACGGATCTCAGTACCAGAAGGAATCGAAGTCACTAAGGCTTGTGTGTAAAAGTTATCCCTGAGGAGGGCGGCATGTTACCACATGAGAAAGTGTAGGCACCCCTAGGTTTAGTACTCTAGCGCCATTTTCACAGGACAAGTGGCATGCACTCGCTGTGCGGGTAGCCACGACCAAGCTTCGCGACATTTTCGGTCAAAGAAATGGTGGAACTCAACAAACAGAACAAAATGACTTCGATGGAATAAAAAGAAAAAGAAAATGCCGAGAAAAAATTTACCGACACAAAGGCAGCAACATCAACACGCTCTTGGAGGAGGCACTCAACGTCACAAGAAAATACAGTTTCCCTTCAAATCTTGAACCTGTGCTGTCAGTGCCTTTAATGATGGCGACCACGAAAAAAATGTTAGAAGGTGATCTTCCGGAAGCACAGCCTCGTGGACTCAAGAAAAGCAATAACCTTCATTACCTTCTAGAATCCGCAGGTTCAAACCTCAGTCGTACCAAAGGCTCTTCAACAAGAAGTCGACGTGCTAGTGGCCGATTTAAACGCGGTCTTGGGAAAACAGTGGTGCAACTGATGCATGTTGTAGCATGAAATATTGCAGGCCCGACCGCGCCGGCCACATTTCGATGGGAGTGAAATGCAAAAACGCCTGTGAACGGCGCATACTGTGCACCTTAAGGAACCCAAAATTAATGCGGAGTTCGTCACTACGGCGTGCCTCATAATCAAATAGTGGTATTGGCACGCAAAACGCCAGAATTTAATTCTTTTAGATAAATATTGCAGGTGAAAAGGAAGAGATCCGGACACCGACCAAAATGGTTTAAAAATGTATTTACGTTCCAGCTCCCCCACGGGAGCCGAAAGGTAAGTATATTTTAAATCATTTTGGTCGGTGTCCGGATCTCTTCCGTTTAAGTGTACATTATGCCGACGAGACTGGTATCCGTCATACTCTCGACTTCAAATATTGCAGGTGTGTGACATCATATATTTCGTTCATTGTCACTTTCAGGTCTTGCCTTCATATGGTCCTCCTCATCACCTTCTCTCAGCGTGGAGGTCAAAAGGGTGTCTATGAGAGCGACCTCTATATATTTGGGTAATTAAAGTGTTTTTATCTCTTTATATTGTATCAGCAAGGTGCGCTGCAGTGACCATAGGATGGTAAGAACTCGAATTAGCCTAGACCTGAGGAGGGAACGGAAGAAACTGGTACATAAGAAGCCGATCAATGAGTTAGCGGTAAGAGGGAAAATAGAGGAATTCCAGATCAAGCTACAGAACAGGTATTCGGCTTTGACTCAGGAAGAGGACCTTAGTGTTGAAGCAATGAACGACAATCTTGTGGGCATCATTAAGGAGTGTGCCATAGAAGTCGGTGGTAACTCCGTTATACAGGATACCAGTAAGCTATCACAGGAGACGAAAGATCTGATCAAGAAACGCCAGTGTATGAAAGCCTCTAACCCTACAGCTAGAATAGAACTGGCAGAACTTTCGAAGTTAATCAACAAGCGTAAGACAGCTGACATAAGGAAGTATAATATGGATAGAATTGAACATGCTCTCAGGAACGGAGGAAGCCTAAAAGCAGTGAAGAAGAAACTAGGAATTGGCAAGAATCAAATGTATGCGTTAAGCGACAAAGCAGGCAATATCATTACTAATATGGATGAGATAGTTCAAGTGGCTGAGGACTTCTATAGAGATTTATACAGTACCAGTGGCACCCACGACGATAATGAAAGAGAGAATAGTCTAGAGGAAATTGAAATCCCACAGGCAACACCGGAAGAAGTAAAGAAAGCCTTGGGAGCTACGCAAAGGGGGAAGGCAGCTGGGGAGGATCAGGTAACAGCAGATTTGTTGAAGGATGGTGGGCAGATAGTTCTAGAGAAACTGGCCACCCTGTATACGAAATGCCTCATGACTTCGAGCGTACCGGAATCTTGGAAAAACGCTAACATAATCCTAATGCATAAGAAAGGGGACGCCAAAGACTTGAAAAATTATAGACCGATCAGCTTACTGTCCGTTTCCTACAAACTATTTACTAAGGTAATCCCAAATAGAATCAGGAACACCCTAGACTTCTGTCAAGCAAAGGACCAGGCAGGATTCCGTAAAGGCTACTCAACAATAGATCATATTCACACTATCAATCAGGTGATAGAGAAATGGGCGGAACATAACCAACCCTTATAAATAGCTTTCATTGATTACTAGAAAGCGTTTGATTCTGTCGAAACATCAGCAGTCATGGAGGCATTACGGAATCAGGGTGTAGACGAGCCATATGTAAAAATACTGAAAGACATCTATAGCGGCTCCACAGCCACCGTAGTCCTCCATAAAGAAAGCAACAAAATCCCAATAAAGAAAGGCGTCAGGCAGGGAGATACGATATCTCCGATGCTATTCACAGCGTGTTTACAGGAGGTATTCAGAGACCTGGATTGGGAAGAATTGGGGATAAGAGTTAATGGAGAATACCTTAGTAACTTGCGATTCGCTGATGATATTGTCTTGCTCAGTAACTCAGGGGACCAACTGCAATGCATGCTCACTGACCTAGAGAGGCAAAGCCGAAGGGTGGGTCTAAAAATTAATCTGCAGAAAACTAAAGTAATGTTTAACAGTCTCGGAAGGGAACAGCAGTTTTCAATAGGTAGTGATGCATTGGAAGTGGTAAGGGAATACATCTACTTAGGACAGGTAGTGACTGCGGATCCGGATCATGAGACTGAAATAATCAGAAGAATAAGAATGGGATGGGGTGCATTTGGCAGGCATTCTCAGATCATGAACAGCAGGTTGCCATTATCCCTCAAGAGAAAAGTGTATGATAGCTGTGTCTTACCAGTACTCACCTACGGGGCAGAAACCTGGAGGCTTACGAAAAGGGTTCTACTCAAATTGAGGACGACGCAACGAGCTATGGAAAGAAGAATGATAGGTGTTACGTTAAGGGATAAGAAAAGAGCAGATTGGGTGAGGGAACAAACGCGAGTTAATGATATCTTAGTTGAAATCAAGAAAAAGAAATGGACATGGGCAGGACACGTAATGAGGAGGGAAGATAACCGATGGTCATTAAGAGTTACGGAATGGATTCCAAGGGAAGGAAAGCGTAGCAGAGGGCGGCAGAAAGTTAGGTGGGCGGATGAAATTAAGAAGTTTGCAGGGACAACATGGCCACAATTAGCACATGACCGGGGTAGTTGGAGAAGTATGGGAGAGGCCTTTGCCCTGCAGTGGGCATAACCAGGCTGATGATGATGATGATGATGATGATGATGATATTGTATTAGCAGGTAACGTCACGCTACTGTACCCACTTTTCCGGTCAATACCGTCAGTTAACATCGCGTTAAAATTGGTCTAGCGAAATAACTTCGCAAAGCCGTGTAAAATATATCCACGTACTGGAGTATATCATACATTGCTCCAAATGGTATTTTCTGCAGTGCTGCTCTGCCGTATGATGTGATTATAAATATTGGGGGCGAGGTCCACCACTGTAAAAGCTGCGCCGCCGTCGGCGTGACGTGGTATGAGGGATCACGCGGACGTAGCGGCCGCGTCGGCTGCTTCGGAAGCGCCGAAGCGGGCTTAAAACGAATGTTTAAAGTCCCACCTGCGCTGCGGTTCTGATTATGTAAGGAGGTTTGCCCGCTTCAGGTGTGTGCTTGACAACACTTGAAAGCACTACAATAAGTGGTGGCTGTCTTCGAAGGGGTCCAACATTGTAGGCTACTGCTCTGTGCCGCAGTGCCGGACGTACACAATGAAGCCCAGTGGCAGCCTTCACACGTAGCCGCAGGACATCAAGCTGCGTGAAGCTCGGATCGGGAAACTCAGAAGCGGCAAGCCACCATCGGCTACAACTCGGGTACGCAGCAACCACTTCCGCGAGGAAGATTTCTGCTACGGCGTCGGGACTTCGCGATGTTCGGTGAGTAGCAGAAAACGCGCACTGAGACGCTCGCCCGCGCCCGGCTGCCCGGCTAATATCATGACGGTTTGGTCTATGAACTTGTTAATTCTAGATATTGCCAAGTTCACTGGAATGGAAAGAGAACCGTAAAAAGCACATTAAGAAAAGTCGTGGACACATGTTTATGCTTGTGTAGCAGCAAACAATGAAATGTACTGGATTAAGAAACAGAAGCAGCAGGTAATTGCTCGCCGAGAAGACGGCTAAACATAGAGTGCGGCGCAACTTGAGAAATAATGGTATTCAAATGTCCATTACTTTAAAGATATAAAAAAAAGTTTGAATCGTCGCCACGGGACATCACAAGTCGCCGTCATAGGCGTTGGAATACCTAGATTTAACGAAATTATTTTTGAACAGCTTTTATAGTGTCCACAACAACAATGGCAGCTTGTGTACTGTCAAATGTTCCTACGCTGCGGCCTAAAGCTCACGGCGCTGTGCGAAAACGCGCTCGCAGCGAAAGCGAAACATTGTACGCGAACATGCATGCAGACGCGCACTCGGTCGCTGCGCACCCGCGCGATCGCTGCATTGAGGCTTCATTGTGTTATGCTCAATTTTGTTACACAGACAGTCCACTGTAAGAAGATATTTCACATAGTTCGCTCTCAGCGACTGCCAACCTTCAACGCAAGAAGCCGGTTCGGGGGGACTCCACTGCGGTGACCGCGCGTAGTGGGTGTTCACTGTAGGTATTCGGTAAAGAAATAGTGTCTGTAAACCATTCTGAGCTTTCTGTTTACCTCAGATTATTATTTGGGCAGTAAAAAAACTTTAAACTTCTTTTTTTTTCGAGAGCACTTACAGAAATGCCGAGGAGGGCTCCCGCGTGGTGTTTTTATTGAGCTCCAACAGGGAAACCTATAAGGAGAGCGCCGCGT
This sequence comes from Dermacentor variabilis, assembly GCF_050947875.1. Taxonomy (NCBI): domain Eukaryota; kingdom Metazoa; phylum Arthropoda; class Arachnida; order Ixodida; family Ixodidae; genus Dermacentor; species Dermacentor variabilis. The sequence goes on along the minus strand of NC_134573.1, from coordinate 182,611,896 downwards.
TATCCCACATACTAAGCAAGCGAGGCGCTTCCGACCGATGGCGACTCCGTAAGTACTCGCGCCCCAATACTGCTGACCGTGCTGAATCAGCTCACAAAAAACACGAATCTCATTTAAGTGAGGCCTTCCAAATTGTGAATTTCGACTAGAAATGCGTCGGCTCTCAGCTTACGGAACTCCTCGTGGCTTTTACGTAGCATTAGCGAACAGAAATAATTAAGTTAAAATTGAAACAAGTAGGTTAAAATAAGTGGTTAAATAAGTAGGTTAAAATTGGCGGAACGTTTAATGTTTTCAGACTATCACAGAATGTATCAAAGTAAAATTAAACCAATGTTTTTTTTTTCTTTTCTGTGTAGAACACATCCGAAAACTACTTTTAGATTGGGCTTCCATACTTCGTTAGCGCGTGTGAAATTCACAATGCAATTTCGGACCTAGCGTTCGCTTTTACACATTCGTACATCTCTATCTACATGCTTTTATTTTCCTCTCTTCCCCTCAGTAACACTTCTGTGTTTGCTTTTGTTGCATTTGCTATGAATAAAATTATTTGGGAGTGACGTGTTTTCTAAAATCATGCATGATATAATGAGAATGATATAATGAAATACGGCGCCGGCTACTTCTTGGCACTTGAATAAGTCGTACGTAGGACATGCAGCTACAGTATACGAGATATAAAAATATAAATCACACAGTTGCAAACTTTCGTTATCATGTACGAGTCAAAATAACACTACGATAGGCCCTCTTGAAGGAATACTTCTAATAGCAATATCACATAAGAAAGAAGCTGTCATGCAACAATGCGGACCATGTAAATATTACATATAAGCGGTGGCAGTAAGAATAGGAAACGCTCTTACAAACGCAACGCTCTTTTTTTTTATTTACGTGCGTTTAAAATGACCAACACTGCCATTGTCATCAAGAATTTTTTACTGATAATAAAGCGCACTTTTACATGGCTCTTGCACTCTACAGCCCCTATAATTTCTCTAAACTGAGATTTCTATGGGCTGACGCCAGTAATGACGATTTAGGTTGGCGTCTTGGTGTGATGAAGCGGCCATTCTAGAAGAAGGTAGAAGACTTTCTTTTCTGTGCGATAGTTTCTTGTTTCTTTTACACCGCAAGAACTACGAGCCAGTTACTCCAGCAGAAGCAGTAATGCATTTGTTTCGCCAGACAGCAAAGTTTAAATAGGTGAATAGTATCTTCTTCAAGTCCCTATATAATTTCTCTAGTATATAGGTTAGAAATATTTCATTATACGAACAATACGCACGTGTGTCTTCCTTGTTTCGATGTTCTTTATGGAGAACACATCTCCAGACGTGTCTACGCAGGCGCCTATTTTAAGTGAAAGACAATTTCCTTGCTGATAGTTTTGCTCCATTTCCGTTTCCTGCAAACATTAATCCGGTTTGCTGGTTAAATCATTCTGTTGTGATCGATTCTTCAAATGTTGTGGACCTTAAGCTTACTTCGCTACTTGTATAGTAAGCCATTTATCGGCCCGAAAATTATTTTACTTTAACTCACGAGCCACCGAGGTTATGCAAGGTCAACACTAGGCCACTGAACTTTGATATTAATTACATAATGCGCAGCTTAGTCGTTGCACGGTGGCGTGATTCATTTCAACTCAGTAACTGTCTCCCCACTCTCTCTTTCTCGTTTCTCGCCACTCAAATAATGGGCTAAGTTTGACTATGTAAGAAAGAACATCTGGCAGCATAAAACGAGACGCGCAGAAGTTACGGTCAGGAGAAACCTGTATGCAGCTATAGCCGTAAAGAGCTAACATTAGGCGGTGCGTTGAGCATTCTTAAAAAAACGGGGGCAAACAGCTTTGCGGTGACGATGTCTTGCGAAACGTGCCCGGACGAAGGGTTTTGAACCCTGGATCGGCGATTTATTAAGACCGAATTGCCTTAACTTTGCCCTTCCTTAGACGGCGCACGGTTTCCTCACGTCTCTGCTTCTGAGGACTCAACCTCTGACTCTGTCCTCAAGAACAAAAGGTGCGCGGTGCAGGCTTTCTGCCGGCACGCACCTTGCAACTCGGAGGCTTCTCCCGGACCTCATTGTGATTCGCGAACACGCCTTCGACCGGACTGTGAGCGCACCGCTTGGCCGCGGGGGTCATGCGCACTGGAGGCCTCCTTTTGCAGGGGCTTCATGCCTACGCCGTGGCCGTACATTCACGTACAAATACAAAAGGGCGCTAGCTGTAAGCTGCCGTGCGTGGCTGTCGACACCTTCCAATGGGGGCATGGTGGGCTGACGTGTGACGTGTCAGATGTCGCATTCTGCGAGGAAGCGGATCAGAAAATGCGAGGCTTTCACATGCAGGCTGCCTCCGAGTATTGGCGTCACTCGTATTCTAATTTTGTTTTCGCATGCACGCGGACAAAGCATTATTGAGACAAAGACCACGTTAATGAGAGCCACATAGGCGCACACGGACAAATAAGGTGAACCAAGAGAAAAGCTGTCCACGACAAGGCGGCTGGAGAGTAGTGCGGGCCCTAAGTATTTGAGCACTTTGTGTGCACCACCCCCCACCGAAATGCGGCCGCCGTGGTCGGGATTTGATACCGCGACCTCGTGCTACATCACGACAGCGGGAGCGCCCTTGTGCGACCTTGTTCAAAAATCAAGCAGCCGTCAAACGATTATCGCGCTACGCTCATGCGCTATAGAGCTAAAGCAATCCCTCAGGTGCCTAAAGCTCTGAAGAGTCAGCAGAATAGTCATTTATAATTATTTATTTATTTCTTATAACCCACTGGTATGTAATGCTAAGAAACCTACATGTTCTACAAGGACGAGAACAGGCGTATAGTGCGACGTGTGTTGTAACACTATTTATCTGTGTTCGTTCCATGTAGCCCTTCTCAGTTTGAAACCATCGAAGTTCGGTGTATAAGCCTACCGGAGCCATAGTCACGAGTAGAGACGATTCCTGTCGTAGAACCAGCTAATTACGTGCATGCTGTCAGACAGTCAATAATGTAGGAAGTTGGCACACATATGTGGCAGGAAGTGGCAGAACACGTTGCGCGTGCAATATATGATTCATTTAATATGTTCATAGACGTTGGTAGTCTTGTCGACTACGCCGCGTACTTCAAGAGCACAATGCACTACGTAATACAACTAAAGTTAAAGTGAATAGAAGGCTTTTACGAGACAGATTCTGTCTCTGAAGAAATGTAAAATGGTGAAATGACATTTCTTTGGTATTTGGGAACAAGGGGCCGGGTAAAATAATTTAATTAAATAATTGGGTCTCACGTCCACGATGCGAACGGTATGCGTGGGGGTCCACCTGGGATTCCTTAATGTGCACTCAGTGCAAGGTACACGGTGGTTCTTACATTCCGCTCTCAATCGCGTGTGTACTGAAGTTAACAGAGAGCAAAACAAAGCGCAACAATCAGTTTATTGCCTGCCAGTCTGGAAAAGGCCACTCTTCGCAATAAATAAGCATGTGGAGTTATGGTTGTGAAAAATTAAATCCTGCAAAATAAAACATATCAAGTGCATACAAAATGGTGACATCTTCACGGGTCCAACGTAAATAGGAAGTGACAAAATGGGCCGGGCTGCGATGCATACTTTCATATCATATTACTTCTTCACTGAGTGCACACATTATTGTAAATTTGTTCAAATGAGCGTTGTGTAAATTTCTTCCAAACAATTATTTGTTTTCAAAACGAATAATAATAATAATAATAATAGTTTGCTAGCTCATAGTTTTGTTTTAGGCACACGGAATTTATCTCGTAGGCTATAGTTGTCTTTTCGATACGCTGGAGCGAATTTTCAGTTGTGGACAGTTGGGGAAACCGGTTAGTAATGATTTGCTTTTCTACAAATCGACCTTTATCTGAAATAACAATTCACTTTTTATTTTTTTGTTGAAACCTAGTCGCCATGGACAGAAATTCAGGGGAACAAGTTGTTTTAATTTTCTTCGATGTGGGCATTACGAAATCTCATGGTTTTCGCGAAGCCTATTCGGTTACTCAGACACACGACCGGCCGCATGCCTAGTGATGCCACGCCACTCATTTTATTCCGGTGGCGACCGTTCAGCCCTATCAGTCCCATAGCTTTAGGACTGACCACCCAACAACATCTACATCTGCTGAACTAGCTGCTCTTCGCGCTGCACTTAGTTTCGTCAATCGGGAGCCACCTCGACAATGGTCAATCTTCAGCGACTCAAAGGCAGCCCTACAATCTGTACTATCAGCTTTGCGTCGCGGGCCATTCGAACAGCTCGTATTCGATATTAGATGCCTACTACATACATCACAGGTGAAAGGACACCACGTGACGTTTCAGTGGCTGCCAAGTCACTGCGGCGTCACTGGAAACGAAGACGCCGATAATGCCGCTCGGGCAGCTCTTGAAGACGCACAAGAAGAGGCCATACCGCTTTCACGATCCGACGCAGCTAGCAGACTTCGAGTGCTTGCACAGGAGATCACGCTCTCTCTATGGTGCACACCAAATAGCCAGACCAACCAGAGCAACCATCAATACCACCTACCTTCTTTGATGCATCTCTATATGCCAACTGGACTCCGCCGAAGAGAGGCGACTCTGCTTTATCGCTTATGGCTAGGGGTGGCTTTCACGAAATCTTACTCCTTCTGCATTGGAATGGCCGACAAGGCTCTCTGCAATGCCTGTCTTTGCGAGGACACGCTGGAACACATTCTGTGCGACTGTCCTGAATATAATGTTCAGCGACAGTCCTTGGCATCTGTTCTAGCCCACCTTGACACTAGACCATTGTCCCTCGACACGATTTTCACATGCTGCCGACAGAAGACATCGCAGGTGAAGGCGACAAAGGGCCTACTTCGGTTTTTGAAAGAGACTGGATTGGACAAGCGGCTGTGAGAGTGATGTCACGTACCAAGCCAGATTGATGGACTCCAACGGACGATGTGCGTGTGCTGTGCTATGTGCTCTCTCTCCCTCTCCCCTTCCCCATCTTTCATCTCCCCCATCCCTCTCCCATGTGTACGGTAGCAAACCGGTTAAGCTAAACTGGTTAACCTCCCTGCCTTTCCTTCTCCACTTTTTCCTTCCTTCCTTCAAGTGCTGTTCGAGCGAAGAGAATGCCTCGAGGCGCTTTCATGCTTTCATGCCAAGCGGCGCACAAAGCCTCGCGAAGTTTCGAAATTCATCGTGCTGACAGCGATTAAATGCTTTATACGGAAGGCACGTGCAGCCGTATGCAGATGGCATCGAGTCACTTTCTCCCTCTGCAATACGAAGCGCTGACTTTTTCTTTCTCTGCTTAATCTTTTATCGGCAGATTCTAATGGGCTGTTACGTCTCAACACGACCGAGGGCATTAATTAGACGTTTACCATGAGACAACCCCACCAATCCATCAGCGCGTACCCAGAAGTCAACGAAGCGTTGACACCGACTGCTGACAGGTCCAGAAAAAGCCCCCCTACCATGCAGTACCTGACAGCCCAAACTAATGATTAATATGGGCAACGTCGAATGCTACCAAAGAATGGCGCCGACCTTGGATTTCCACGTTGTTGTACGGTCACCTATTCCATACCATCGGTGTTGGAGTGCTGCGGAATGATGCAATATCATGAACGGGATATAGCGACTGATTTGACGATCGTGACTGGCCACGGTATAGTCATCAGATTCCCAACTTGAGTCGCGTAGGCAAGGCAACGGGTATAAAGCGGAGACATTTCGTGCAGAGTGAGGCCGACGTGTCCTGATGTGAACTCAGATATTTAACGTGCACCTGTACGGAGTGGACTTCCGTAATGGGATCCTTGTAACTAATCTAAAATACACCCTTTATTCTTCATTCCTACTACTGGATGTATTCGTCGATGAGCTTGGTGGATTTCTTTCCCGAACGCGGCCTTGAGCCACAAAAAGAGCGCTGAGTAGTCTTCTACGATATATTCTAATCGGCTATCTCAGCTGTATTTTTCCATATTTAGGTATTTCTCTCCTGCAGTGCTATGATAGCTAAAATGGCTGCAAGACATTACGGCTGATCTGTGCTTTAGAAGACCATTACACCACTGTGTGGTATCCAAGGCGAGTGAGTGGTTTCTTTCTTGCCTTTGATGCCCTCCACACGGGCACTCTGTCGTCGTCTTCGCTGCATGCTTCTCTTGACTATACGTTGATACTACGTCAGTGCCGAACGTAGCGTTGTCGTTTTTTTTTCTTGTTGAAAACATTACCAAAATCCATTTATCAGAACTCCGCGCTTTTCGGCCGCATGTTGGTGCCGGCGCACCCGCAGTGCAAAACACACTATACACGATATGAAATCGGTTGGTTGCGCGCAATGGGCAACCAAGACAAAGAGGAAGAGCGGGCGTGCGACAGTGCATAGCAAAGACGAGTTAGCAGACAGATCAGAACTAATCTTCCTCTATATGAACCTATGACATCACGTGAAAGACCCTGTCGGCGTGCCGACGTGGGAAGAAAGAACTAGAAAAGCCCGGAGAGGAGCACGCCACTACGTTTTTGAGCATGAACCGCTTTTAGCTCTCGTTGTCCGAGACCTTCAAGGTACCTTGAGCCAAAAGACAGCCGTTATCCGGCCATCGTTGCGATAACATAACGAGATCATCCGAGCGACCAGTCAGAACCTAAGAAAATGTCATCTCTGGCGCCAGCCCTTTGTACAGGAATGCAACACATACGCTAGTTACTGACCAAACAAGTTAGAAAAAATACTGCTTCAGAGATCTTCCAACTTTTTGTTCATAATATCACACAGGCTGTAGCTTCTAGTACGCTAAAGTTTAATTTGTCATTTCCAACAACGACATTCAAAACGCAGATACAAGGCACACTTGATTGTCATCTTTTGGCGCTGAGACAGGGTTGTCTGTGCTCTTTTCAACGCCAGCGGTCCGTGATTTCCGAGGCGCGGGTTTTGAGCCGGCTCGAGAGATGGGGCCACGCTGCGGGACCAAGCCGGCCGTGCCCAGCGCTCCGCGGATGGTTGTTCGGCCGAAACGACACTTGCAATGAGGCACAGTTCAAGACAGGTTCGTGTGCGGTGGTGCGATTTGGTGGGGTGTGCCGTTGCAAACATGCACAATATCCATTTTAATATTGTGGCTAGTATCACCTCCAACCAATCTCTTTTGTAGTAGCCATGTCATGTTTACATCTACTCTCGATTACGGGAGAGTCAATTTTTCTGTATGTGCGTTTGCTTAAGATAGTTTAGGGTCGCTTTAAATCCAATGTTATGCCGCGTCGTGCGAAAAGAATGCAATCCCCCATTTATTCGAGTTCCGAGAACTTTGAACCTTAAACAAAGCCATGAGTGCTTGATCAAAGCTTGATCAGCGCCCCTTTTTTGTATATTTATTTATCTATATACACATTCAGTTAGTTAGTTAGTTAGTTAGTTAGTTAGTTAGTTAGTTAGTTAGTTAGCTGCCTTGTGATCGGTAATGCCGAAACGCATTATCCTTCGCCGCGAATATGCGCTCTCCTTATATTCCGCCATCAACATTAGAACGACCACAAGATGTGCAAGAGCAACCAACGAGACAGATGGTTCACATGAATATGGAGTGATTAACAGTCGAAGAACAAGGTCTCGACATAGGAATTTGTCTTCGACGGGTCATTCGAAGACAAGTCCCCTTGTCCCAAGTGACGAAGGCAACCCGAGCTACAGTGGCAGCGGCCTGTTCCTTAACTAATAGCCCAAAAGGCCACTGCCATACCTATAGCACATCCTATCCCCATCAGCGCTGCTGTTGAAAATACACGCCCCTTTACCCCTACCCTTCACCAAGCTTGCCCAGCTTTTGACAGAATTTTCCCACTTCGGCTCTTAGTTTGGCCTCCAGCTTCATGAACTGCGTTCCGCTCCTTCGGTTTCATTTCAGTCGGTGGGACGCAGCCAGTGTTCCTGCGCATGTCTACTCCTGTATCATTTCAGTCTGAATGTTCCCTACTCGTGTTCGTTCTTTGAATCTAGCGCCGCACTTTTTATTAACCTCACGCCGAACATTTCCTTCCATCCTTCGTCGTACCGTCACCAGCTTCAGTTGAAGCTTCATCGTTAGCCTACTGGCGTCAGATCTACGCTTGAGTTGGGGCGGACTTTGTTGATTAAGTACTTCCCATGTGTCGCACTTATCGAAAGGTCATTGCGTGTGCATCTATACTAAACAGGATCCAAATTTAGCAGTGCCCCAGGTAACGCACGGCCAAGAGCAAAGTGCTACAAGGATCCGCTCCTTGGAACCTCGGCAAAATTTAGCTGCATGCAGCTGGGACAGCATCGAACGCTGACGATTTCTGTGTAGTGCATGATACAGGAGTATAGCAAGCAGCATAGCGCAGGTCCACTTCGGGAAGAACGCCTTTGCAGAGCGAACAATAGCTTCCCTCCGTATGCCGACTTTTGATGAGATGAGACGCCGCATGTCCCGAAGTCATTTGTGTGACCGCTCTGCGCAAGCTTCTTTTGTGGCAGCTATATAACTAAGGTCCTCCGCATTCCCAGTACAAAAAAGAAGTGTGTTCCATTCACAGTGCATTAGTGGACTGGGGACTGCAACCACACACTCAAAGCGACACGGCGGGAAACGTCAAAGACCTCTCTTGTCAAATAAATGTGTTTAGTTTAGCGGTGGGCAAAGCGAACATTTATCATTTGCGTGTTCCCCGCCGAATGAATGTGAGGCAGATCAATGCAGCTTTCTCCTAGTGTTGCCTTGTTCCGACTGAGTCTGTCCGCATTTGCTGGTGCAGCATAAAATGCTCTAAACAATTCGTTCTGTCTTTTTCCTGTTTTGTGCGCCTCCTCTTATTTCATCTCATGGTAACGCGGACCAAGCTTTTTTTGTATATCAAGAAATACGTTTGCATGAAGAGGCGATCAAAAAGGCAGCGATAAGTGTTACCTTATACTGTAGATTATTGCTTCTTTGGTATTTATATTTTGTTTGATTAGGTTTCTCTGTTCCTTGTAGCTACGCTACGCTAAGAACTGTGCTTATTCATTGCAAACATTCCAGATCTTATTCCCTCTGAGCTCAGGTTAAACTACTGCGCATCACGCTTTAAGAGCCTCTTCACGCACCGATGAAGTATACTTGTGCAGATGACAAGAGATTAGCGAATACCGGTGAAATCGATTAATCCTGCTAGGCTTCAAGGAAAGTTAATTCCCTGAGGGTTGATGAATGGAGCAATGGATTTGCCTAAGGTATGATACAGTGATTCATATATGTAGCAAGCAATGCACCTATTACTTGAATTGAATTCAGTTTATTTTGAAACAACAAGGTTGCGAGGTTGACCAGGCAAAGAACTGTCCGCAGCAGCTTGAGTACAACCTGGCCACCTCAGACACAGGACAGCTACATAGCGATTAAACAAAAGCATACGTTATGCAAAATTGTCGTGGAAACATTTCGCACAACTTTAAGGGGAAAAATGCATAGTGAGGAAACAATGAAAAACAGGGAAAAAGCATCAACTTATTACGGCAGCAAAAGCCATCGCAAAAATATATCGCGTAGCTTTTTTAGAGGCAGAATAGCTACATTGAGACCACGTTTTTTTTATTGGGGGGGGGGAGGGGGTGTTATTCCACTTAGCAGTGCCATCGAACAAAACCGAAGCATTCAGTCATCGTAGTTAGTTATGCTCGTGTTAACATTTCAAGGTTCTAGCTGAAGTAATTTATTAAAAAAAGAAATATGCTGCTGCAAGGATGCCAGCTTTGTTAATGTGCCATCATTCTGAATTTTTTTTCCTATTATATATAAGTGACCAAGCCTATGTCTGTACAAGGATTTAATTTTTTATAGCTCTGAGCTTTGAAAACAAAGGAGCGCTGGGGCAGGGATATGGTGTCTTGTAGACAAAGCGTATCGCTATTTTTTTGCATTGCCGTCTGTTTATGCATGTTCTCGACTGAAATAGTTCCCCAAACAAGAATTCTGTACTGATCTAAAGGAAAAAAAACATTGAATTATATAAAAGCATATGAATGGGTGTGGGAAGATAATTACAATGGCGACGCATGGTGCCTGTTGCTCTAGACAGTTTATTGATTTACTTGAAAATCCCGTGACATAGTTTTGGAGAAATATACGCCAAGTGATTTAAAAGACGGTACTATTCCCCTTTCAGTATTGATTAAGTTACTCGGGGATAGCTGAAGCTGTTTGTTACGTGGACGAACCAGCACTGCCTTTGTATTTTTGTCAGTTAATCTTAAGATAATTGATAATCTAAAGTTCCAGAAATTTAAAATAACATAAATACAATCTAACCCAACCTTACCTAATGTAATATAACCATACATAGAAGTAGCGTAACTAACTGTGATGTGTTTCTCATGAACGAAGGCCCTCGCATTTTTTTCGTGCCGGGTTGGAAGCCCAGCCCCATAACCCTGTATAATAATAGCAAGAGGTATGGGAGTCTATCAGGGCCTACAGAGCTTACCCCAAGCGTTGTATAAACTTTCGAGCGAAAGTAAAAAGAAGCTGAAAGGCAGAAGAACGATGACATCTTAACAACTATACTGGAGTGGTTATGACGTTTTTAGACTATAATAGGTGGCCTTAGGTGGCCTGGAGGTGTTCGTTTCCGGTAGTTTATCTCGTATTCCCACAAAGAGCGGCGGCAGAGGTATTGCCTGCAATACCACCTCATACTAAGCCTAAGCCGCAGCTAAAGCTTGTTATTTATGACTTTAATATAATAGGCATGGTTATTGCAATGGAGTGGAGGACGCTGTCGTATTACTCTTTTTGTTTATCGTGTCAGCCATGTGCGCCAAGCGCAAGACTATAGCAAACGTGTTCGCCTCGCAGAGCGCAGGTCACTCGCAAGACATCACGCGGATGATGATGTCAGGTCATGTGCATCGCTTATGCACAAGGTTCGCGAGATCGGGGAGCATTGTGCGGCTGCGCGTGCTATCTTGCGCAGCATCGGTGGCCGGAGAAGAAGACGGATGTGCTTGCGTGTCCCGCCGGAGACGTCAAGAGGCCCGGCTTCTTTAGATACGCCAGCCATGCCAGTTCCTACGCTGCAGCTGCGCCGTCTATGGGGAGAGTTTGAAGGAAGACGTTCGCTTTCAATTCATCTTCCTTCTGGTGCGCGCCGGAGAGCTAGGCGGAAAATCGTAAGGAAGCAGAGAGCGAGACACATTTCTTGCGAGTCTTCGTGAGGCCAAAAACAGTGTAAAAGTTAGAGCGGGAGTAAATACTTTGTGAATGTATATTACTGACGAGCCTTTTAGCCCTGAGAGAGCGTAGTAATATTGGAAAATCGGTAGTAATTGGGCACAAGTCGCTTCATTCTATTGTAGACTCGTCGATTTACATTTTGTAATGATGAGGATAGAACGTTTTCTTACACGGGAAGCTGCCGAAAGTATGCGGCAGCTTCCCGTGTGAGAAAACAGCTTCGCGTGTGTAAAGCTCGCAAGTTGGATCACAATGCAGGCAGTTTGCAGGAAGCGAGGTCCTTCCTTCGACTAAGTTTCTCTATGCAAGCTAGTCCCCGTCTAGCTTGCCTTCGCCACAGTATGCGAAACCTGTCCCTTGTCACCTAGCGAAACTATCGCAGGATAACGCATTCTTGAACTCGGAGCTCTGATAATATACTCGACCGTACGATGGCACCACAATCGTACTAATCACATGATGTAGTGACCTCACTACGGAACTTATCATGCGCGTGGCGTGAACAACCTGTTGAGCTAGCGATATCTTGAGGTATCCTGTCTGCGCTTGCCGCTGCACGAAGGTTACGTGCGAAGATGAGTTTGTATTGCACGCAAAATTCGCGTATTCAATGACGTCATCACATGCCTGAGCTTCCATAAGCACAATAATCGCAATTTTTCGAGTTGCGTCTACCGCTTATATGACGCGCGCAGTCAGCTATAAATGTGTGCACCATGGTTCGAACTCTTCGAAACGCTATGAGGCTATAGGCGTTCCTCACGCCATAATCTGCGTTCACCGTCAGTACAGCGGCGTCACAGCAGGCGGGTGTCTTTTACAGTCACTGTTGAGATCGACATGTTCACAGCATCGTCTCGCGTCGGCTTAGGTGCTCGGGAAATAAGCCCGACACCGGCGTCTGAGATAATGGGATGTAATAATGATTACAACGTGGGCCCACCTCAGCCATTGAATGCGGTAAAGAACTTCGTCATGTAAGAAGATGAAAAAGAAAAGAACATTCGTCCGTCCTCAGGGGGGAAAATAAAACGTGGCTGAAACTGACATTTAAAGAAATGCCGCTAGGCCCAGAGGGTCGACGCTCATATACTTAAAAGCCGAGCGGGCCGGACGCGTGGTGCACCGGGCCCTTTCTCTTCTGGCGTGGCTGCTTCACTACGGCGCAGATTGCCCTAATTAGCGATTCACGACGAGGCTGCGCGCAGCCAACTATCGCAGCACGCAACAGGCTTCATTCATGCCCGAAGCAGCAGCGACGGCCCTTATTGCTTGGGCAACCGAGTGTATGAGACCCACCGAAATGCTTCGTAGTTGTAGGGAATGTGGAGGCCCAAGACAATCTCGACTGTTTGCGTGGCAAATAAAAGGCGCTAGAAGCAGGGAGATAGGACTTCCCCCAGACGGGATGAGAGCACCTCTGGCGCGAATAGAGGAGCCGCGGTGAAAAGCTACTTGTATTAAACAGAGATATTCACGCATTCAGGGCAGAAGGAGAAAGAGCTTAGACGCAGGGATGGTCAAAAGTAACGAGCAAATCGAGAATGGGGGAAGTCGTAGAAAACTAAAGGACAAGAATTGAAGTCTCGCCGCCATCCTTGTGCGGGGTAAAGATTGGTTGGATGGGGCCACAGTTCTCGATCAGCCGGAAGAGACGAATGCCGCCGTTAACGGCTGCGCCCCTCCATCGTCTTGTCTCTTCTCAGCTCGGAGCCGACCTTTCCTGCAATCTTGCGAGCGCCCTCTTCACCTGAGGGAAACGAGAGCGGGGCGAATGAGTGCATGATCTCTCGTTCAGCGGCCATCTTATCACCCCTTCCCAACCGCTTCCATGGGACACGCGCAGCGAGCGTGGCAACTGCTGGAGACACCTGTGCTCAATTGCTTTGGCTCCATCTTTAACGCACCCCTCATCGCTTTTGCTCTTCTTCCCTTTGTGGACGCGCTCTCATCGTCCTGGAACGAATAAGAGCGACTCGAAGCGTCGTTCTTTATTTACCTACCGACTGTTTCCTTTCCTTTTTTTCTTGGTCGCTGTGGGAGAAAAAAATGGACGCAATCTTCCTCGCCTGCCGCACGGGATCCTCAGGTTCACTCGGTCTCGTACACCAGTTCTCGCTAGTTTCTTCGCGAACGGTGCGAGCAAGGCGCCCCCGGTGTCCTTATCTGGGTCTCGATCCAGCCGGCGTGAATCCTTTTCACTGTTGCCACGCTATCTCGCCTTTCGCCAAGCCTTTCCTTTGCTCGCTCCTGCAGCCAAGCCAAGCTCCGGAGCGTTCTTTGCCGTCGCCGGGCTCTCTTCATTCGCTCGCCTCCATCTGGCGCGCGCGCAATACGCATGGCCGACGGGAGCGCTGCAGGTCTTCTATGTGTGACTCTCTCGCCGGCCATTTGTTCACCTCCAGCAGGACTCTGATTTAAACATGGAGAGTGGGCTCCCCGAGTGGCGCACGGTCTCGCTTCTTTTGCTTTGTTGAAGTTCAAGCGGCGTGCCGTCCGTTGGTGCGACGCAGATTTGTGCATGAACGGCAAGCAGCGTTCGACAGAATCACCACCCCTATGCTTTGACGAAGTTTTATTGAAGTACGCCCCCCCCCCCCCCCCATTTCTTTTCCGCGCGAGCGTGTGCAAACAATTTACTACATTGCGATTGTTTCGCACTGCATTTCGGAGTCTACCGAGAATGCCGAAATGGCGTCGACTTATGCAACTCCGCGAAGAAAAAAGAAAGAACAAAAGCAAACTATACTCGGCGCCTAGACACTAACTGATTATTTTCACCTCCTCTCTAGGATGATAAGTATGAGGTACACTAATGTTAGTTTTTGTGACAACTGCAGGACACATTGTGAGCCAGGCTAGTTAGGACAAGTTACTGGACGTTGATTAACTTTTACGACCGCGTTGTCTCGGATAGCACTATATGGCTAAATCATGTATTTACAGAGCGCTCAGTCGTCCTTGTGTTGCTATGTTTAAGCAGTAAACCATACGTTGTGCAATAACTCACTCCTAGCATGACTTTTAGGGGCATTAAAAGATCGAGGATGAAAGATGCAAGTACCAACGAATGTTACCGGAAACATGGTAGAACTAAGAAAAAAAAGTAACTGTGTATCTCCACCACTTCATTGTTTCCCCCTGTGCTATTCCGTTGATTTTACATGGTGAAGCGATACATACCTTGCAATGCCTCCAATATGGCTGATGTAATTGCTAAAGTTTTTTTTTCAATTACGCTCTCCGCACCAACAATGCCGCTTTGCGAAAGAAACAGCCAAACGTAAGTTCTTTTTACCTTTCAGTCTTAATGTAAATCACGTTCAGTGCAAAGCAACAATCAGCATCATCATAATTATCATATTAATAATAATAATAATAACAATCATCATCAGCCTGGTTACGCCCACTGCAGGGCAAAGGCCTCTCCCATACTTCAACTAACCTGGTCATGTGCTAAGTGTGGCCATGTTGTTCCTGCAAACTTCTTAATCTCATCCGCCCACCTAACTTTCTGCCGCCCCTTGCTACGTTTCCCTTCCCTTGGAATCCAGTCCGTAACCCTTAATGAGCATCGGTCATCTTACCTCCTCAGTATATGTCCTGCCCATGCCCATTTCTTTGCAACAATAGGACACATATTATAAGCAGAGAATGTATTGCCACTTTCAGATCAATTTTCGCTGTATCTCACTTTACTAACATATGAATTTAGTCTAAAACAACAATTCCAACATAATACCTTCAATGAGTTTTCCACTCCTACTTTGCTTTGGCGAATACATTAAAGCTAATTAGGTGAAAGTACTTCGAAACACGCCTTATCGCAAGCATATCGC
Organism: Dermacentor variabilis; assembly: GCF_050947875.1. Classification (NCBI taxonomy): domain Eukaryota; kingdom Metazoa; phylum Arthropoda; class Arachnida; order Ixodida; family Ixodidae; genus Dermacentor; species Dermacentor variabilis. The sequence goes on along the minus strand of NC_134573.1, from coordinate 182,596,784 downwards.
CCGTCATTAGCGGACACAGCAAGATCACGTCTATTCCGGTCAATAAATAAAAAAAGATTTATTCAGTTATTAATTTTAACAAACGAGGGTTAATTGCAGGAAACACGATAAGTACCAGACTCACTGTGAGCAGCACACCGAAATAAATGGATACGTAAAAGGTCGATTACGTTAGCGCACATATATCTAGAACACCACCTCCGAGACAGGTAATGATGTCAGTAACGAGGCCTTCTTCGAGGTCCGAGTTCGCAGAACTCGATTGGTGCTTGTTCTTTTTAAGTTGTGGATGAAAAGAACATTCGCACGGATGTGTCCTGAGTTGAAATTTCTATTGATAATAACGAAGGCCCTGCAGTTGCTTAGAATCGCAGCGAAAGGTTATGAAGGATATGGCTCAACGCGGATGCCGTACTTACTAAACGTTCAAACGTCGCGCGCTAATCTAGCCGTGAGCAGTTGTAAGGTTTGAGCTTGTTTGGAAAATGTTTCATGCTGCGCAGATTAATGTACACGCGGAACCTTGAAGTAAGCATGGCTTAGGCTACTGAGTGCGTACGGAGCTAACGGCAGCGACATATACGTAGTCCATCACATGAAGACATATACAGCACTCAGAACAAGCGCTAACTTGCGATGTTCGTGTGATCTTTTACTTTGCAGCACTCCAATAACACACAAAGGAGCTCCAGAATGCACCTGTATTTTGTCTTCATCTGCATTTAAGTACCACGTAATCTTTTCAGGACGTATATGTCTTGGTACGTCTACAGTTCTAGCATAAATGAACAATTCGACGACTTGCACTTGGGTTTTCTCTACCTTTTTAGCAGGAACGTAATGCAATAAGTTCACTGTTGCTTCGATAAAAAGAGAATAAAGAAACAGTCTGAAAGCACTGGCTTTTTGTGCGTCCATTCCACAAATTAAGAAATAGGTTCACTCGTATTATTTTTATGGCATGCCTCCTATTACTGATCTGTCAGTCACCTCAACGAAAGTTTAGAGCGCTCTCTTCGCCTTTTATCCTATTGAACATTTTTTTCAACAACATGGCCAAGTGCAGTTCTGCAGCATACGTGGCATTCCTACTGAAGGCAGCTAAATTTAATTGAGACGGCTCCTCTATACGATTTGATAGCCGCTGGTTTGAGAAGAGACTGGCCTTGATATTCCAGGATATGACCTTTGGAATGTTTGAGATGCCTAAACAAGCCCCAGCTGCCATTCAATAAACAGGTGGCTTTCTTTTATCGTTATCTAGTGCGTGAAAATGACATACTTCATCTACCCAAAGCTCGGCAGCTCTTCACAAGCATTTAGGGACCGAATTCACTAATCTGGTGCTGAAAACACCTTTGGGAGTCCAAAGTTACAACTCAAACCCCGATACGGATTGCCGCGACGTGACGCGACTGTTCCGTTCGTCTGAGACTACCAGCTGCGCAAATAAAGCTACTAATTTGTAATCGAAATCACCAATACCACTGCACTTTTTATCGCCGTAGCTCAAAAGAGGACGTCAAATGTCTGCCGTGTCACCGTACCCTATTTTTCATGTAGCGACAACCCCTCTCAACTATATCGGAACGACATGTAGGAAGACCAGTTACTGTCCTTTCAGAATTCCCTTACCATTCGTCTGCCCATAATACATCAAAAGTACATTTATGCTTTTTGAGAACGCCTGGCCTGCGCGAGTGCCTTTGACTGCGTGACGCGTTGCGCCGCCAACGTGTTCAGAACATCTTTCCTTTCTTTCTGTTACACCGAGTATCGTCCGGTTTCCTCTTTTTATACATACATGTTTGAAAAAGCAGCTGGTATTGACTGAGAGACGCACACTACCGAGTCATAATAGAAAGCAATATGGGAAAACAGCCCCGAAGCTTCAATTATTGCGAAACGTTTTGTAAAATTCGACCTCTTGTTAGCGGAATGCAGGTTTGGCACTCATATGGAGCAACTGTAGTGACTGAATAAAAATACAATACAGGCAATACGGACGCTTTTCCTTCATTTTGTTTAAACCATGTTCTGCATTTCTGTAGTGGGACTTTGCAAGGATCGGAGCGTAGAGAAGGAGCGTCAGGCCTAAGCGATAACTAGGGGAGGCATTCTGTAAGAGTCCGCCTAGTAGACATGTCCATTTCGTCTTCTGCTGAAATTATGATTGGCTGCGCTGGACTGCGCGCCCACAGCAGCCAGGCGTCACATCTAATCAGAACTTCAGTAACATACGGTCGTGTGGCGCTACGGGTTGCGAAAAATACGTTGCGAAAATACTGTGCTACTGCCCATCTTTTCAAAACGAAAGACATGACCTCTGCACAGCTCTCAACCAGCTAGATAGAACACCGTTCACCTTGAAGAAGAACTTGGGACCATGGCCTCGCATATCGCAGCTACAAAAGGCCACAAAAGCTCTGCTGCGATATTTGAAGGCTACTGGATTGAATCAGCGTCTGTGATCTGGACTGAGTGACCGAACGATATAGCCAGTAGACTTTCTTTTCTTCTTTTAATCTTTCCGTCCCCTTTTCCCTTTCCCCAGTGTAGGGTAGCCAACCGGGCTCAGTCCTGGTTAACCTCCCTATCTTTCCTTTATCATTTACTCTCTCTATCTCTCTCTCTCTCTCTCTCTCTCTCTCTCAGTAACATACGAAGTGAATAAGTCCACTAGGTGGACTCTTACCGAATGCCTCCCTAGATTTGTTTAGCAGGCACCAGGCGCACAGGCGAACACCAACGCAAGCGCGCGCAGCTCCAGCCTGCGCATCTCTGCCGCTACGACAATGGTGACTTGACCACGGTGCGGCCGATACACTCTAAATTCTGCCCGCCTTCATAGATTAGGTTTCGACATGCCGGACCTTTTCTTGAGGCAACCCACATAACTTTACAACGTTATTTAAACGCAAGAGTGATGTGTTACAACCTGGTGGTCCAAATAAAGCGATTTTCACTTACGTAAATTATATAATTATAGTTGAAACACCAGAGAATTTCCACTCAATGTAGAAAACGCGAACGTTGCGAAGAGTTTATGAGCCTGACCCTTGGTATTCAAGATACCAATGTACATGTTGCAGTTATTGCCCTAGATGAAATGTCAGTAGAGTATTTGCATAATGCCACTTCCTCGTTTTATTACAAAGTTCTTATGATGATCACGTTGCCTGTTAGGTAGGACTGATTGACATCACAACCTTCGAACATCCCATTCATTGAGAGGAAAGAAATGACGACGGTGAGGATTACGTTTTGTTTATTACAAGTGTGCCAAATAGGCTCACTTGTAATTTATGTAGGCTGATCTCAAAAGCAGGCACGTACTTCAATCAGGCAGCGGCAATTTGTTATTGAAAGTGCGATTGGTTCTGAGCCAAGCAGAAGGGCAGCAGAGGCAGACAGTCGATGATTCTTTCTTTCGGAGATGAATAATAGAGCCACTGTGCGGTATTGTCCATATCACAAAAGCGAATCACAAAAGCACAGTGGGTAACACTGTGCTGACGCCGAGAACTCTTTTATCTTCTTTATGACATACACTCTAAAAAAAAGAAAGAAAAAAAGAAAGAAAGAAGGAAAAGAAGAAAAAGAAGTCGTTTGTTATATACAGTCAATATACAGCGTCCTCTTACCTAAGCTCGGGCATAATAGTTAGAAGTGTTATCATAAGTATATATGCAGGGAGTTTTATGTAGCCCGAGAGCAAGAAGTGATGTTCGCGTCACACACACACAAACGCACGTTCAGTGGGTTTATTTATTTATTTATTTATTTATTTATTTATTTATTTATTTATTTATTTAAGATACTTTCAGGACCCAAAGGCACTACACAAAGAAGTGGGAGAAAAATGGCAAGGCGTGAAGCAAACAAACAAAAAATATTACAAGACGTCTTGTAAAGCGATCTTGAACCTGTGGTCATCAGTTATGCTGGCGATTGTGGGGGGAAGGTGGTTCCATGCGACACTTGTTCTAGGAACAAAGAGTCATTACGCGATTTTGTGCGACAAGAAGGTAGACCCACCTTGAAGCGATGGTAGGTACTTGAAGATATATAATGATGTGGATGAAACAGAACGTCCTTTAGCTCGTTGTTATAATAATAGATTTTAGGAAAAAGGTTAATGCGAGACGTCTTTCGGCGCAATGAAAGGTCAGGAAAGTTTAGGGTTTTTTTCATAGATGTGACACTGGAATGACGTCAATAATTAGATAAGATGAAACGTGCTCCGCGATTCTGAATGGTTTCAAGAGTTTGAGTGAGTGTAGTCTGAATAGGATATTTGTTAGTGTTATTGATCTCCAGGCTGCTTTCTACAACGAAATTATCTGGTTTTTGCAAATTAATGGTAAATTAACACTGGCAACGTGCTGAAACATGATAGATTTAGTGCCCACTTATGTTTTTTTCCGTATATTTACCTTTCACTTATATGTCTGCTTTCACGTTAACTTTAAGTTGAAATTATAACATGCTAGGCGCAATCTGTACGGCGAACATGTGTTGTACGGGTACGTTAGTCCTTCAAATCTCGCTCTGCTTCACTGACATAATCATTTCGCTGGCTCCGGGTGCTCATTCTCACCCCAAGCTGTACTATTGGCACTTTGAGCCACTGTTTCATTTCGCGTCTCTGCCACTAAGTTAGCATCATATTGCTCTCTATTTTACGTGATGCTGCCTTCTATCTGACACGCCACTTTCCGCCTATGTTTACTGACTTTCACAGTCATCCTCATATACTTCAATGGCAGGCTAATACCAACGCCCCTTTGCTTGTAAAAGCGCAAGAAAGAGCATTGTTTCTTTGTTTATGTCTTCGTGCGTGTGTGCGTATGTGTGTGCCTGTTCGTGGGCGTGTTTGGGTGAGTGATTGAGTGTGTGCACGTGTGTGTGCACGTGTGTGCGTGTGTGTGAGCGCGCGACTCGCTCACTCGCGTGCTTTTAAACTAGACAACGAAGTGAACAATTTGGAAGGTGTTTTTAGCGGTCTGCACGTCGAAATGGAACTTAGCGGAAACGATCCGGAGAGACAATACGACCAGCGCTAAGATGTGCCGAGCTCATCAGCACACGCCCGAGACGCGACGCACACAGAGCCGTTCGCTGCGCTTGTCGGCGATCTTCTCCCGCTCCGTGGCAAAAGCGATTCCCACTATTAATCCCATGGTGCATCGGAGACACGTCGTTACGGCGGCTGCACAAAGAGCTTGATGGGAACGACACTTCGGGGACGCATCTCGTCTTGAGCCCGAAGCGTAGACGACGCTGTTTGGCGGCACTACTGTTCGCCCGACCTTCTTCGCGACACCCGAAAAAAATTGGTGATCCCTTGCGCCGTCTTGCCTGGGGAGCGCAGTTGATTGCGCAGAGACGGGATTGAGATCTGGCCCAGTAGAGGTGTTATCGAGGAGCGAAGTCGCCGGACAGTCGGTCTAGGAAAGCGGGCTTAACTGCAGAAGCCAAATGAAGCGTGCACTTTCTTCCAATTAGCGGAAAGTCACTGTATTTGAGAAATGAAATGGCGAACGTGTTAGCACGTGCACATATTGGTCCAAATATTGACCTGGCCTCTGATGATGACCTGACCACAGATGAAACACGTACTGTGTTTTATCTGGGAACTAGCGATGAGTCTGGATGAATGAGTAATTCGTCCGAGTGAATTACAGTAATGGTGGGTACTGGGCAGTTACGAAAATAGTTATTGGCGATGGACCGCAACATGTGATGCTCAAGAAGCTGGATCTCAATGTTCTAGTTCGGAAAAATAAATAATAAAATAAAAGTAAATGTACGAACGGCTTCAAAATTAAAATTTAATGAATAAAGCAGCAATACGACAGTGCTGCGATGCAATCGGCATGTTCAGGAGGTTCTTGTGCTATATGGTCACCCTTCACGCCGCCATTTCCCTTAAGAGATGCGAAAGCTAAACCATATATTTCATAAACGCAGATGGTTACCAAAGTGTCCTTTAGGAAAGATACGTGATCACCGTCAGGAACGCTGAAATAAGCAGATACATTCGAACATGAAGACAGCAACATCTGTTTCAACATCATCAAGGCCTTGCGCAAAAACTTACAGAAACCGAGTGAAGCACCTACCGAATGTTGTTTGATGGGAGCTTTTGTGATGCAGTAACAACTAAATATAGATTCGGGAGCAAACATAAGAGGCGTCGAAGTCACCAGAAGCTTGTAAGAGCAGGAGTGGTAGATGAGACGGCATTGCGTATGTGTATTAAATGTCACAATGAGCGAGTGGCAAAACGAAAAAAGGCGGAACAACAACCGCTGGCAAAAAAAGGGTCAGCATTTAGAACTTGTCCCTACACATGCATGAAGATGTTAGCCTGCCTTTCATAAACAAGCGAGAATGCTTTATGTCTCACGGAGTTAATATTGCAAACATCTGGAGATTTTACTTTTTCTCTACATCCAGTTACCAGCAAAACGCATTTTCCTTTTTCCTCAATTGTGCACTATTCTTTACAACAATACATAGACCTGAACTTATAGTTTCCTCTTCCGAGAAATACACTGACGTTCTTGGGCTTAGTTTTGGTTGGCGCCTGTTCCCCTGTTACCCCCCCCCCCTCAAGCTCAAATTCTTTCAACGCGCACAGTTCTTATTTCCTGCCTGCCAGCTGCGGCGCTGAAGAAACGAGAAAGACAGGTTGAGAAAAAAAGGAACCAGGCCCCACTGTTAGAACTGGAGCGTTTCACGCAATCTATTTCCTAGCAGAAATCATTACAGAGCTTATCTCGTTTTGCTCCGCGCGCGTTCAAGTGATTGCGTAGGTGGCGCTCACGTACTCTTCTCACTTTGTTAAGCGGGAAAACAAATGATTGTGACATTCGGCGAAGCACACGCACATAAATATCTAGATGGCTGTTTGAATCGGCGCGCTTGCTGTAAATAGCTTCCCTTACTTTACTGTTTTCGTTTTGTTCTCCCCAAATTTATTGTCGAGTTAACCTTGAGCTAACGTTGACAAACCTTATGTGATACGTGGACATCGCGCGATGATTTGACGGAGCCGTTTCCGGGAAGCACCACGACACACTCGATAGGTGCGACAGTCTTATTCAGCAAAACGGGATTCGGCAGGCGTAAAAGGTGGTTAGTCGCGGAATGTTGCAAACCGGCTGAAGTTGGTGCAGCAAACAGTAGAGATAAAGTCGTTTAGCATTATAAATGTGGTTTCACTGTAAAATAATAAAGCGTACAGAAGGCGGAGAAGCCATCTTGCATACAATCCCTTTCGCTTGTCGTAGCTCTGTTTTCCGCCTTCTTTTACTAGCACATGTTATCTATGTTTTGAGTGGTTCTTGGCAATCAAGATAGAGCTCGCGTTTTCCAACTTTATTCCCCGATTCTTATTACGACAACATCCGCATCTTGAGTCGGGCCATTCACTTATTATTGCTTAGAACTGCTTTTCAGCATTTATTAGATCTTCTATCGCTATACAATGTTGTTACTTGTTCAGAAACACCACGTGGCTATTGTCGTATTAACGTATCCTTTTCACGACGACATTATGATGATGATTAAATGACGGCACATACTCAGTGGCATATATCCAACGATCAACGTTGGTGTCAAAAAGATTTATCGAAGAGCGGCACTAGTATACCAGAGGCACATACGCAGGGAAACAAGTGGGCGTGAACGGAAAGCGGTTAGATACCAGCATGGATATCGAAATCTCCGTGAAGTTTTCTTGCAATGCTAATCACACTAAACCCAAACATGGCGCAGCTCGACAAGGCAGAATTCGCCTGTGATTTCCCGATTCCGGCTGTAGCTAACACCTCGTCACTCGGTTTGCGGAGGCAAGGTCTAAAGGAGGCTTCGCGTGGGCTCACGTGCACGAATGTTCAAAATCTCACGGCGCCCTCTTTTCCGCCACCGAGTTTGCGGTGGCCTACTGTTCCCCCTTCCTCGACGAATTGCCGAGGGCGCTTTATTTCGAGCGCTGTGTTGTGAAAAGCTACGCAGCAAAGCGAAAGGAAACGCACCTGAAGTAAGGCGTCAAACTTTCGCCGACGGAAGCGCCGGAGCTTGAACATAGGATACACAGATGCGTGCGACGAGCCCACGAGTGACTCGACGGATTCGCAACACGGAACGCATTGAACCGCATGCTGCTGCAGCTCTCCTCACGTGTCCCGCATTGGCGAACAAGTGTCGCTGCCAAGCGGAACAGTACGCAATGAGAAAACAGAAACGCTTCTCTTCCCAGCTTCTCTTTGCCAACATTTTATTTTTTGCGGTGCGTTCATTTCTTACCCGCTGCATGGTAAACTGTTGGCCCGCTGTTTTTTCCCTATGCGGCTGCAGCGACCGTTCAGCAACGACAAAGAACGGTGGGGAGGGAATAGTGCAGGAAAGTGGATTGAAGGAAGCGAGAGGGTGCTGTTCTGTAGAAAACTGTTGCCACTGCCGGGCGATCGATAATTTGTCGTCCTAATGACTTGGGACTCGGGTTTGTTTCCTATTTGGGGTGGCCGCTGTTGCCTGAAAGGGAGGGAATAGCAGTCGGCCATCGAAAAGAAGAAACAGCCCGAAGATGGGAGCGCCGATCATTATTATGGTGAACGCTTTTGCAGTACCCCTCCCCTCCCCAAAATATACATTTTTTAGGTGACTCCATGAACTTTTCTTCAGCCCATCTTCCAATTTATCCTTCATTCCCCTCTGAATCGCTTTGGAAGTCGTCTGTAGTGCCGGGTTTCTTTTATATCCACCGTGAATGCATTGTCTTTGCACAGACCCGCCAAAACTCATGGGAAAGAACTGCCTGTTCCGATCGCCACGTGTAGCGACACAACGCGTCTTCATATGCATTATAAAGCAAGCTTGCGGCTGATCTTCAATCATCGATACTTAAGGCGAAGCAATAGCTCGGGCCCAACTCCGCCGCGGCCTATTCAAATACATGTAAAACGTAGAAATGCATTTATTAGATAAGCCCTAGACCGATTTTAATGAAATTTGTTACATTTGAGAGAGAAAGTTAAATTCTAGTGGCTGTTGGAAACAGAATATCTGTTTAGGGCCTGAATTTTGTTCAAAAAAAATTTCAAGAATTCGGAAGTTAGCAGAAAAAAGAAGCACGAAGTTTGCAAACAATAGCTATGCATCAAGAACAAATATTGAGATTCTGTAAATGACATCCATTAGGTCATTTAAAGCGGACAAATTCGATATGTCAATTTATATCCTACGTGAATTCGTTATGTTGCATACAAGAATTCCGCAAAAGCTGTATTTTCATACAGCTTTCGCATTACTGCGTCACTACCGCGTTGTCACCTATTGCTATCGTTTCTTTCATTGCTTTTATTCCGTGCTTTCGTTTTTCTATTCTTCTTACTTGATTTTTAAGTGTTCATTTCTGCTGTCTTACTTTTGTGCTCATTTACCTGTAGTTGCTGTATTTTCGTCGTGATATAAATGTGTTCTTCACTTCTCCTTGTATTTATTTTATATGTACTGATATATTCAAGCCCCTCCCCACTATAATGCTTCTTGTAAGCCCTGAGGGTAATAAATAAATAAATAAATAAATAAATAAATAAATAAATAAATAAATATTACAAAATTTTCTGATATTCACGTGTAACATATCAATTTTGTTCGCTTTAGATGTACTATTAGATCAAATTCATGGAATTGTGATTTCGTTTTTCATTGTTGAGTTATAGAGTTGTAAGCGTGATAGTATAGTTTTCTGAAAATTAGCGTCTTTTGCCAGTTTTTAATAAAAGATAAAATAAAATTATGCAGTTTTACGTGCCAAAACCACTTTCTGATTATGAGGCACGCCGTAGTGGAGGACTCCGGAAATTTCGACCACCTGCGGTTCTTTAACGTGCTTCTTTAACCTAAATCTAAGTACACGGGTGTTTTCGCATTTCGCCCCCATCAAACTGCGGCCGCCGTGGCCGGGATTCGATCCCGCAACCTCGTGCTCAGCAGCCCAACACCATAGCCACTGTGCAACCACGGCGGGTTTAATAAAAAAATGAATCAGCGAAAGCAAAAATTCGGAACCAAAAGTCATTAGATCTGAAGTTTGTTTTTAAATGCAACAAACCTCGTAGTTTCTTGCCGATAAAAACCAATTCTGCTTTTAAATATATTTAGATAGGAACACCTGAGCTAAAGCTTCCTCTTAACAATCCTGAAACTTTCATGTTCCCTTCAAGTTACCATGCATAAAGTTGTGTTTGGTGCCTTGGTATATAGTTTATTTTAAGTGGGAAGGAAGAGGAGAAGTATTCACTTTAGAAGCTGGAAAACTGGTTCTGGAAATACTTAGTAAGTATTAAGAATTTAGTATGATAGTATAATATTATATGAATTATATAGTATATATATGAATAGTGTGATTGAATAGTTTGAGTCTAAATGAAACCTCTGCTTCTAGCTTCCAATGCCCAAGAACGACTTCATGTCACTAGGCTAACCGCTGCATTTCTGCTGAAGACGCCGCGTGCGGGAAGACGAGGGAAAATGAGACGCCCGTCGCGTTGTCCATTAACCTCAGCATGACCTAAAAAGGGTGACGCCTCCGAAACTATCGGGTAAATGAACTCCATGCTTCCTTGAAAGTACCTCACGATGACCGTAGATTGTGTAAATTGCCTGTGACCTTCCGGTACTAATCCATGTAAAAGAAATAAAATAGATTACCGATAACTTGCCGCTGATGGAGGCCATACCTACAAACCCGAGCAGGTTGCGTATGGTACACGTAGTGGCGGTTGTTGCCCCTCCACTTTCATGGGTACTTACGTACTTTTATGAGGAACGTCGCCTTCGGAGTGGCCACCTACGCCGCTTACCACTAGAACAGTACTCCTGACCTCGAAGATCTTAAGTTTTGTCAGCTGCACAGAACATTAACTTTTTCTTGTTTCTACATTTTGCTTTTCATTCATACGTTTTTATCTTATTTTGTTTTTGTTTTTTACTTCTTTTCTGATAATTCGCTCTTTCATACGTCGTATTTTCCCTTCGACTGTCTGCTCTAACATTCAACAAGATCCCTGAAAGGACAGCCATCTTCGTGACGAAAGCCGCAGATAATACTGCTCCTAGCTCGGGCAAGGGCATCTGACATCGTTTATTGGCCTTTCGTTTCAAACACGCAGACCTTTGAATGAGTAATTTGCAACTGGTTTAAATAAAGCTACGCACTGACACAAACGCGAACAACTTTTGCCTGCATTGGCCGTTCAGTGTTATCAGTAGAATGCCATCATCACATAGTATGCGACCTTTCTTTTTTTTCATAGAGACGTGGCCTAATTACATTAGCTACATCATTGACGGCTTAATTCTGTGCCGATTAAGCCACCTTAAGCCACTGAAACAAGCTTACAGCCCTTCTTGTTCACTTTTCTGATTGCATTGCTTCAATACACTCTACGCAAAAAAAGGCTGTATTTCTGAGGAGAGCAGCACAACCGCAAGTAGTGCAAATGAAAAGCACCGGAGATGGACACGACTATGCACTAGCATTCAGGGAGATAAGAAAGAACGAGTTTACAGGAGTTTCTTAGGGCCTCCCGTACACAATCACACATGGCGGAGAGGACTTTATAGCTGTCGACTCTTAGGGTCTGAGTCGCCTTGCGTTCGCCATCTGCGCCACGCTTTGTAAATCCATGTGCGCAACAAATAATTCGGCTGCCTTTGTTCCTAAATGGAAGATAGGTTGCCCGGGACTTCATGAGCGCACACAAACTCCCAGCTCAATTCTACCTTCTTAGCAATCCAAAAAAAAAAGAGAACATGAACGAAAGAACTGAACGAAAGACCACTGAGAAGACCACATCTACCGAATCTTGGCCAGCCCTAACAAACGACACCATTCACCAACAGAATAACCGCAAACTTTTGGTGGGCAATCCGACGTCCGCTGTGGTGATTTTGGACGAACAAGGCAGGTAGATGGCTGTAATGCTGCAATCGCTAATTAATACAATGCGCATCATACTGAACAAGCTACAAACACCAGCAGCTCGAAGGGCTTTGCAAATACTGGATACCCTAAATCCAGTGCTTGCTAGCATCGTTTAAGCATCGTGGCTCAACCAATCTGAGCTGAAGTTAAATGTGCGTCGATCTTTCATTGGAATGCGAGAGGTCTAAGGACTCGTATAGCAGACTTTCGCCACTTCATTTTTACAAATCGCTTCCCCACACTGGTCATTTGCGAACCAAATATATCAACTCCACTCAGACTGCCTAGTTGCGAATTTTTCGTTTCGTCCACATGCGGTGCGAGCACGAAAGTAATCGTCTACAACCGCACGGACCTTACATATGTCGCTAACGTGGTAGAGCCTCATGACGACAAACATTATGTCTGCCTCCATGCCAAAAAGAAGGTTGTGTCATTTACAGAGCCTACATATCCTCGGAGGATCAGTTTGACGACAAACGACTTAAGAAAATATTACTAATAACCAATGGTCCCTGGGTTATTACAGTCACTTTTAACGCGCAGCACCAGCAATGGGGAATCACTAAAATTGACTCCAGAGGCAGGAGTCTTGCCTGCTTTGCTGCCGACCATGATATTTGCTGTGTAAGAGACGGCAGCCCTACATTTCTGCGAGGCACGGCCTATAGCTTTGCCTCGAGCGTCCCATGGTTTACGGACATAGAAACACATAGGAGCGAGCATATTCCAACATACATAAAGATTAGAGCACTTCCGCGTACCCAGGTGTTCGAATTCTTATACACATAAAAGCAACAAAGAGTAAATTGAAAAAAAAAATTACCTACAATTACAACGCTGCCTAATGCAAAATTTCAGCGCAGCTCTATGCGTATTTTCATTTTGTGATATATTGGCTGGCGCGCCAAATCTGTCTCGTGCGGCACATTGCAACGGAGCGAAGTGTGGCGCGACTGCCTCGCTAATCGGGGGATCACCAGAGGCAGCGCATGGGTGATGCGTGGACGTGATTCACAGCAGCCGCCGCAGACAAACCTCCGGTCATGCAGTCCTTTCTTTCCATATATGGTTTGTCGCATGTTATTGGCGAACAGACGATGGCGCGTCGCTCTAGCGCCATCTCATAGCGGTCGTTTCCGCAGAGCCCGTCTTGCACGGCACCACGCTTTTCTGTTCACGCTATCACCATACCCTCCTCCTCCGCTTTCCTCCTCGCGGTCTCGTCGCTATCACCGTCTTTTCATCCCGCGCTACGCTCCGCCTTTGCCCTTTCACCCTTCACTGTGCTCGTTCACTCGGTTACTCCGTGGGACGACTCCAAGGCACGCCGACGCTAAGCGCCGGAACGGCAGCCTAAGAGCTGCGCTCTAAAAATGAAAGCATATTAAGCACCAATAATTTTAGCACCTGTCCGAGCAAAGGCGCGCTTCAGCCCAACAAACATCATCTTTTCAGATCCTGAAACAGAGCATACATGATTTGCGGTTGTTCAATACCTTCAATAAGTCGCGTGCTATCTTACTTCGCCGGGCGCAGATTATTCATTGATGTCAAATTACGACCCGTAAAAAGTTGCCTCGCGCTTTTAGTCATAGCAGGCTGCAAGGCTACGTGTTTCAGGCTCACAAAAGAGGGCATTTATTGTGTTGAATCAGTTCTTAATTAAATTGGAGAACACTAGTGATTTCTGTAGACCTTGAACTAGTCACTTTCAGTAAAGACGGTGTTTCACACACCTTCCCCTAACTTGAGATTACGAAAAAATATTCAGACGCTCTTTCTATGATAAATAACGGCATCTCTAGTTGTTAATTATCTAGTACTTAACAAGGATTAACATTGAGCAGGGAATGAATTTCCAGCCTACTAATTTTTTAAGGTAGCAAAATTACGAACGAGGCCTACAGCAATGCCTGCTGAAAATCATATTTGTACAGGAGGCACAAAGAAGCAACAATCTTCACAGGGGGCGCTTTTTAGATTAATGAGAGATCTTTCTAACCTTTTGTCGGTTAAGAAATAGCCTATGTTCTCTTTTGGTATTTAAGAGTTAGGGAGCAATTCAAAATTTATTACTTAACTGTAATTAAATGCCTAGGTAGGAAAGTTCGTATTTGCATAAGCTGCGAGTTTATTATAGTGATATTGCTGAATTGCTCTATATTTTGTCTCTTTATTTGTACGTCTAATTATAACCACATCAATTTGTATTTTCACTTCTTGCCGGCCTGTTAATTTAGCAATTCAAGGTATTCCAGAATGTTACGGCCTTCCTTTCAATAATATTTTTGTTGTTCGCGCAGCTGTGCTATATGCTTTTCCAAGGTAAAGTTGAACTGAAATGAAAAGATAGACGTATTAGATCCTTCGTTTCTTCGCTTGGCAGAAAATCTCTGGTCATGTTCAGTTTTATATGTTAGCCGAATCGACGAAATAGAAAGAAGAAAAGGGAGGGAGGGGAGGGGGTTATAGAGCGATACAAACAAACAACGAACGCACGCCACCGGCTAGCAGCCTCCTGGAACTTAGGCCCATAACCAGGTCACACTGACCCACTGCTCCAGATTCCTAATTATGTTGTTCTAGACACTAAGCCTGTCTTATATCGCGCGCTCGTTTTCTCGGCGCACCAAATTCTGGGGTACCGCATTTACTGATACTTATCAGCTCTCTCATTCCACGAATCCTCCTTAATAACCATGTTATAGGCTTAATTATCTGTAAATGCGCTCGGTCATGTATTGAACGATACGCAGTCGTCTCTCCTGATGTCTAACAGTTCATCTTGGTGCCATAATTTGCCAAAGGTTACCTGTAGGTATTTTCCCGTGAATAACCAGTGGTTTACTTGTGGGTATCTCTGTCAGTATCAAGTTTGCAACATGCCGTTGATTGGCACGCTCCAAAGCAGTATTTTTTTGAAGAGCTTCCGGAGGATATATTGGATTAAATTGAGGAAAGTGTTTACTAATAAAAAAAAAGTTTGTTAATGGAGCAGGAGGAGGACCGCGTGGCCGCATTCTTATGACGTTAAATCTTACACCCAAATGATGAGAAATGCAGGAATATTTTGCTACTACTTTTGTCGCGATGTTTCTGTCTTTTAATATAACCATTGATTGAATTTTAGCCCCAAAATTGCAAGCACTGATTACAAGGTATGTTGCACTGAACCGCTGGTATAATTTATAGCATTTTTTACCTTCGGCGGCGTGCTTCTACAACACATTGCAAGTGAATGCTTCAGTGAAAGTTCGGAGGAATCACTGAAGAATACTTTGGATCTGTAAGCGTAGGTAAATCAAGCGACTGCGTGGTGCCCATGACAGTTGAAACACAAGTGCCCCGTGTTTGAAATCGCGGACCATTAGCTGCTGGCCGTGCTATTTCACCTGAGATTAACAGGAAGTTGTTGCGTTGCTTAGGTCATGCAAAGCGCACAGCAGGTGCCCGGTGCTCTGTTATAGAGTAACAAAGGGTATCAAGGGAAGGAAGAAGCATTGGCGGAAGAAGACAAAAGACTAGTATATTTGATCACCACAAGAAATTCTGGGCTATGTGTTGGAATAAACTGATACTAATCAACGGAAACTGGTGATTGTCTCAGTACAAGGTCCTTCCAAAGCCGTTAACAGTGAAACGCTGTAAGCGCTGAGTCAGTGTAGCGGAATGGTCGAACATCTCCGTGCATGTATGCTACGACAGCCCCTACTTAGTAAATAGGACATTAGCAAAAAAAAAAAAAAGGCGGGTTTTCTGAAATTAATACCTCCGTCATATGGGCACCTTAAAGAGTGTTTCAATCAATGTGGCTTCAGTATTGATGTGTGTTACTCTTAGCATGCTTCCCTTCGAGCTCTGGAAAATTTCATTGCAGATCAAGTTCAATGACTACTGCAGCTATCAGTGTGACAGAATTACAAATATAGCAAGCTGAGCTAAATAGACGATTCAAAATTACTAATGTGAAAATAGAAAGCAATTCGACCAGGAAGTACGTGTGTGGGTACCATCCTCGTTCGCTGAGCAGAATCAGCGAAGGCAGTATTCCCGACGTAAGAGCGTGACAAAGCGTTCCGCACTTGCCGATTTGGCATCATTACAAAGTGCAGTTTGTTGCTGTCCTTAGACATTGCGCAGTATATGTGCGCCAGATACAATTTCAGTGGGAAGAGGAGGTATGTGTAGACACATGAGAGCCTGTGCAGACATGCGCTTCCGCTGGAGCCACAGAAGAAATCGTAGAACGCATGCCGACTTCGTAATTTTCTCTGTGAGCCTTGCAGGCTGTTAAATGTGATAGGTGTTACAACTTCCGTGTTGCTGAGGTCTTAGTCTGCCTGTAATGTCACCGGAGACATTTCGTTTGTTAAAGCTCACATGAGATATGAAGTAATGAACAGCTAGCAATATGCGTACACGTCTGTGGCCTTGCACACAACTATATTCTTGCGCCCAGCGTGCCTGTAAGCTGGGGGGAGAAAACTAAGGTAACCGAGCATCTCGTAAGAATACTGACTCTTTTTTTATGAAGTCCTTACACGGATTGGTGCAAAGTTGTGCAGTGTAAACTGCGTGTCCGTTCTAGACGCATCTCAACACGTGTTATTTTTTTATTTTTTTGTGTGTTAGATTGCAGCATCTAGAGTGTATGGCTGATCCCGGATGGTTGTCTTGAAAAGAGCAACATCTTGTTCGGTGTTATGGCTTCCCTTTCTTTTTCTAAAAAAATCGTTTACGCGAATGAGATTTGGTACCTAGGGACTTCTGTAAGAACTCTAGGTAGCATTGTTTACTCGCGATGTTGCTGAATCACTCAAGTTTCAACTGAGACAAATACTGTTGTTCGGCAGCGAAAAGCTCTTTTGCCTTCAAACATTTCCCACATAGTTGCAGGCCGCTTGGAGTGGGAAGGTTTATTGTTCTAGAGAAGAATGATTTCAACAGTGACCATACATGTTAGCAGCACTGCTCCATGCAAGCCTGCACTTTGTCTTGTCTGTACTCTAAATTGAAGCGTTTCGAACAGCCAATACGTATCATGCAACTACCCAATTGCCTAAATTTTTACATTTGTTGAAACTTTATACAGGATGTGTTTTGAATCACTGCAACAAATGAAATTTGTGTTTTGCTGCATACAACTTGACGGCGGTATAGAACTACGCAGCCCACACTTTTACCCCAAAAAAGATAACGCGAATGAAACAGTGCCAAACACATGCAAGAAGCGCTGAGCGACGGTGTTTGGTAAATTCGGCCGCTGCCAAACTTTGCCAAAGAGCTCACATCAAAAACAGGCGGACTGAATTCATAATGCAGCTAGGAAGAACGTTTGATACGTGATAAATAATACGTGGTAGTTACGCTGCTGGACACGAGCTCACAAAGGCAGAGTTCGGGGCTCCGTGTAATGATTGGGGCAAGCTATCATTTAGCGAAGATGTGAGTGCTCTAATACTCGGGAGGTTTTAAGTAAATGTTTCCACCTCTTCATGGTATGCATAGACTATTTGATGGCGCGCGAGATTCTGAATATCTCTCGTTGTAAGAGTAAGCCGTTGGGCGCTTTCCTGAGCGGTAATCTTCAAGTTGTGTAAATATGTAAAGAAGAGTAAGTGACCGGCCACTACAGGTTCTCGCCACCTGTAGTGGCCAGTTGCTACAAATCTGTTACCATGCTTAAACCAAAAGGAAGACTTTTTTATTAAGAAATGCAGAGTAATGGGACTACCTCCCAACCAAACCATTTATGGTGAGCAAACGTTACAGTTTGTCATCCCACTTTTCTTTAATAAATAGTACAGAAGTAAGTCTGCTCTATCTAATTACAGTTTAGGTTCTTTAGAGTTCCATGTAAATGTTGGTATATATTTTTTCCGCCTTCCTTGCAAATTTTATTTATTGTTATTTTGTTATTATTAGTGTATGCCACTTCATTTATGATCACAAGCATATAATCTCGCTCACTACGCACTAGCGCGCATATCGTATGCATTGGGCCTGAGGCACACTAATTCTACAACACTGTAATTTTTTTGTCTGCCTTCCTTTCCCCTTCGTGAAGAGTGGAATATAGTTTATTTCTATTTTCGTTTTAGTTAACGCAGTGGTCCGTTTCCCTATCGATATATTTTGCTATATACTACGTTACTACCGTGAATTCTACTAATAACGGGCGCAAATGGCTTGCGAGCCTATCGTGTGGTCCACGTTCCTTCCCTTTTTCCCCTGAAGAAAAGAAATCGAAGTAGCCTCCGTGGAACCACGCTTGCGCAGAACCCTTTCTTCGCTTGCGTTCATTTGCACGCAGGGTCGTTAGCGGCAGCTAAATTTTAGCTGTTATTTTTGAAACTGCATATTGTCCTACTTTAAATGCTAGCGCCAAGTAACTCAAGCTTCCCCCTTCGACTTCTTTTATCCGGTATGCCTGTGAGTATGGCTCTACTGCATTCATAGCTTTATAGTGGCGAAGAGAGTTTTACAATAAGCAAATAACGTGAGCGTTACAGATGAGCGCTCCTCCTTTCGAGCAAACACGATCACCTGCAAAATTTGATGTGAAAAGCAGAGAGATATACAAATGGCGGTGAGATGGTGAAATTCCTTGAGAAATCTGTGCTTTTTTTTTTACCGGGCGAATTTTTCTTAGAGTCATAAGCAACGCAAACCAAGAAGGAAATAAAGCAGCGTGTACGTGAAGAAGAAAGCGCGCTGGTATAAGGAACCCCTTGAAACTGGTTAAGAGTTCCAATTGTTTTTCCTCTCAGGCCACAAGTATATTCATGACTAGGTTAGCAGGCAAAAAAAATATGTTGGCCAAAAAGCTGTATGGCTTGTCCCCGTATTTTGCTGCAGAAATAGGGCGCCGTTTGTTTGGCTGACTATTTATATGATAATGAAAGATGACAGTCTTGACAAAGCACACAATACCGATTTAATGTTTTCAAGGGTGTTTCAAAGTGACTCTTTAAATTGAGCAACGATGCTTTATCAATATCCAAAACAAAAAAGCAGAACATTAGCAAAGCATAGCATGTACACTTAATTGTAAGTAATGTTATCTGTTTGGTATGTAATGACACCTGTTTTTCTTCAGTACACGACATTTTCGGGCTATAATGATGTAAAACAGTATATCGGACACTAATTGTACTATGACATAATATGACATTGCGCTGAAGCCATATTTTTATAAAATCTCATTATCGTTATGCACGCTCTTCCCGGCTTTATAGTATATTTCACGGCCCAATGACCGTTCGCTAAATCTAAGTGTGGTTGAAGCAATGTTCGCCTATGCGAAATAAGAGGGAGATTAAAAATCGAAGCATAACTAACTTCAGTGAGCTCAAATCATCTTAGTGACGGGTGTTCTTTTTTTTAACGACCAAAGTTATAAATCTTAATACCCATTTCACTATCTTTCAATACAATTTTCACATCAACCTTCACATATGTGACACAGAATTGGGCAACAAGTACTACGAATATATTAATATATCTTCTCATTGAGTCTGTATGCGTAAATCAACGCTCGTCTATCTGCGATATGTAGGCCGAAGCGGGGACGAACAGTAATGGTCACAAGCACATAGTTATACGAATTCTGTCGTATCACCCGGTGTGGTTCTCAAGCTTTGGCTAGGATGAAACGGTAACTCATCCGTCATATACTGAATGCATGGTTCTTCCGTCCCAATGATTGGTACATGCGTGGCAAGTAACGCCGTAGAAGAGGCCACATTTACGGCTTCTCGGGCTTCCTTCTTTTGTGTTTTAATATGACTCCTGCGTCGAAATGTGCTCCTCGGCAGTGCATCGCAGCCACTTACCGATCTGCGGGACGTCGTACTGCCTGGCTCCCCGCGGTGACCTGACCGACTGCTGTGCCTTGGATGATGCCGTGTCGCCGGTGTGCGCCACCTCACCGGGCGCTTCTGGATTCCCGGCCTTCGCCTTGGCCGAGCCTGTTGGAGAAGAGGAGCCCTTGGTGGCCGCCGCAGCTGGACCGGACACCGACGAGGGTCGCGCCCTGGACTCTCGGCGCTCTAGCAGCCCGGGCCTCCTCCACCACAGCGCCTCGCGCATGGCCGAAGACGATGGGCCGATGATGCGGGCCGCTTCGCATCCGCTGCACAGCCACAACAGGGCACCCAGGAGCATCAAGCAGAGACGCATGGCGAGAGTATCCGTTCAGCAAAGAGCAGCTCGCTGCCACACAACACGGAGTGCGCGAAGCTTCCAGCCGCGACAGGTGGTCCGGTGGCACGACAGGAGTCCTGTTCCTGCTCAAGAATGGGTCCAATACAAACTACTTGGCGCAAGCGAGGAGCAGAATGTCCGTCAAAAACTTATTTCTTTCTTTCTAGTTGTTTCCTTTTTGTTACCGCCAACAAAAGGCTGTCTACGTGCAATCCTTGTGCTTCAGCACCTGTTGTAGTGGTGCGATCGTCCAACGGGACGGCCGGGTAGTGAGACGAAGCGGAGTGCCAGGAACTCGTGAAGAAAAAGAAACAGCCAGGGAGAGACGCGCTAGCACAGCGGCTACTTCTAGGCGGCGCGCTCAGCCGCAGCGCTCCGAGGCAGCGGAGGGTAGCCGAACGGCAGCACCGGTGCGACGAGCATGGCGGCGGTTGCGGGGGAGGGGGGTGGGTAGTCGTTCACCCGCGCTCTTCGAGTTGTGGGAGGGTCGACGGCGGCACACACACTACTCACTGCTGCTGCTCGCGGAGCGACACACGCGGCGTGTGGTCGGCTGCGGCGGCGCGGCTATTTCATTCTGGCTCGCGCCTACACACAAGGCGAGAGAGAGTGGTGGCCAGGCCGGGGCGCTCCCTAAGTCTCTGCGGCCCTTTCACCCGCGCGCGCGCGCCTACGTCGGGAGGGCGGTCGGCCGTTGCGCGCCACTCTTCCCGCGAGCGCCACGCATGCGCGTGCCGCACCGACGGCCAATCGGTGCCGCTGGCGCCGATGACGTCCGGGCGCAGCGTCGAGCACGCGGGCACAC
Source organism: Dermacentor variabilis (assembly GCF_050947875.1). Classification (NCBI taxonomy): domain Eukaryota; kingdom Metazoa; phylum Arthropoda; class Arachnida; order Ixodida; family Ixodidae; genus Dermacentor; species Dermacentor variabilis. The sequence goes on along the minus strand of NC_134573.1, from coordinate 182,575,770 downwards.
TGCTCCCCCGCCGCTGCCGCCGGGAGATTCCCTCTTCTTGTTTCCCTTTCGTCCCTCTTCTGTCTCTGTTCGGAAGCGCATTGGAGGAGGCGAAGGGTGTCTGCGTCTCTGCGCTCATGCCACCGTGGTACTTCTTAGTCCAGCCAGGAGGCTTTTCTCTTCTTTTTGTTCAACGCCCTGCGCTCTTTATACGCATTGTTTTACCCGTTCATGAGGTCTTTGTTCTGGGTTTGTCGCACTCGGCATTGTTTTCCCTATTTTCCCTTTCTTTACATTTGATTTCTGGTGCAAAAGTTTACACCCCTCATCCTGGGACTGTCGTCTACACCAGCATTTATGCTTTCAAGAACGAAGATTGTACGTTAGGGATTTCTCTAGAAAGCTTTCACCTTTATGCCCGACAGTCCCATTCTCTTCCGCGAGCGATACCAGATTTACGTTTCTGTCCTTCCGAATAGCTTTCGGCGAAACGAAAGGCTACATATACAAATCCAAGCACGCGCCTCCCTGCTGTTTGTCTTGCTGACGAATGCAAAATATATGATTGAGAACAGCGTAAAAGCATCTCCACATTGCACCGCATGCGTGGCTGTCGCAGCCATTTACTTTAGCCGGATGGGCTACTTCTTTTGCTGCGCCTTTACTGGTATCTCAAGCTTGCGTTCGCAGCGGAATACAGACGAGACGCTCACGCTCATAGAGAACACGCTAGTTTCTACGTGCTCCGTGACCAAATGAGTCGTCTCACGCAAATTGTCCACGCTTTACTTTCTTTTCATGAATGAATCAAGGTATTGTACAGAAACGTACAAAACGCTACACAGTAGGCGCGTACTAGTATTCGTTTAACAATGGTCGGTCTTTCAAACTCGCTTGAAATGGGTACTACACTTGGCATTTACTAGAAGAGATGAACGGAAAATTGCATTATTAACGTTTCAGTTCTTCTTTTTTCTTGCTCTCTATAATCATTACATTCGACCTTTTATCATTGTCTCGATCTCATCAATGAACAAGCGTTCTTACTAAAATACATTTTCAAACATGTTTCTATGAATTGCACATAACTAGCGTCACATTGGTTTTAAGGTTGACAGTAATTCTCTTTATCTCGGCTGCGGAGCTCGCTCATGTTTTCGCAAAGTTTAAAACAGCCGGTATTCCTATACGACTTCAATCTGTCAGAACCCGCAGCTCTATCGTGTCGTCGCAATCATTTGTGCTTAATCGCGCCACCACTGGTGCGCAAACACAACCGTGCGGGTAGAACTAAAAATTAAAAAAAAATTAAAGAGCTAATCAAAGCCAACTCGCGGAACTGGACTCGAAAGCTTTATTATAGTATAGTTATTTCTGCCTGCACTAGATTGTTTCCCTGGCGTTCGCAAATTTTTCCTTATCGAAAACAACTAGTCCCATTGTATAGCTTATATTCTTGGTTTTTTTTTCATTTGTTTAGTTTGTATGAGAAATGTTATTGTTACACCTTGTGTTATGATTATATCTTTCTCACCCTTGTGTTTTTTTTTTATTTTTTGAACAGTTGCGATACCGTTGTGCCTATCATTGTTTTTATCCTTATTGTTTAGAGATGATTTTTACTATGACCTGTTAGAGCACATCTTTCTTTTTTCTTCATTTGCTTCGCATGGTTCGCGATGCTCAATATTGTGTAAAGGACATTTCTAAACAATGATGTACTACCTTTGTGCTCGCTAACGCCGCGCAAACGCCAATGCGGGGGCCTGCGGCTTCGTCAAGCTGTCCGTGTGGCAGCTTTTTCTGCATGCTCCTCGCGTCATGTACTGATGCAAAATAAACATCATTGTCATTGTCATTGTCATTGTCATTGTCATTGTCATTATGGTCCTACAGGACGCGCTTATCGCTCAGCGGGCGTCTCCCACGTAGGGACCGACAGGGAGTATCTGGTGGCTACTTCGCGGGCCTGCTGGACAGCCCATCGCTGGTCGCGGAGTAGTGAACTTCTGATGGACTTCTCCCACTTGTCCGAGGTAGAGTCGAGAAGAGTGTTTGTACACTCCCAGAGCAAGTGTACGAGTGTCGCCGTGTCTCCGCATGAGGTGCACGTGTCGCTGGGGTACGCATCAGGATAGGAAGCGTGTAATTTGGCGGGGTTTGGGTGCACGTGCGTCCGTAGTAAGCGTTGTGTTAGCGCCTGCGGCCTGTTAAGTTTGGGGTGTGGGGGCGGAAAGATGCGGCGCCCCAGGTAGAAGCGTTTTGTCATTTCGCTGTATGTAATGAGCGCGTCCCGGTTGTCCTCTAGCTCGACGAGATGCGGTTGCCCGAGGGTGGCGCGGTCGGTAAGCGCGCACACTCCGTCGTGGGCGATCTTGTTGAGGTTGTGCGGGGCGCCCGGCACCGGACCGAGATGGGCGGGGAACCAGATGACAGTGTGGTACTTGAGGGTGCTCGGATCTGCGCTACGGAGGATGCGTAACGCCTGGTCGGAGAAGACGCCAATTTCGAAGACTTTGATGTCCGGTCTGGAGTCGCTGTAGATCACTTCCCTTCGGCCAACGAGGACGGCCAGGTCCATAGCTACTTGTTCCGCCACCTGGGGGTCTCGGGCGAGGATAGTGGTGGAGTTGAGGGCCCGCTGCGTCGATGAGACCGCGACTACGGCGAAGGCTCGGTTCTTGCGGTAGGCGGCGGCGTCCACGAACGTGACGTCGTCCGCTTTCATGTCTATGCGCTGGTGAAGGGTGGTCGCCCGGACAAGGCGCCTGTCTGTGTTGCGGTCAGGATGTACGTTTCGCGGAATAGGAGCGATCGTGATGAAGTCTCGGATCTCGCGGGGAACCGGCGTCAACATCGGTGTATCCCTGGTCGTCGAGGAGAAGAAGCCGAGCGGCGGCCCGCTCGGCTTCTTGCGGTGGCCCGCCTTTTCGGTCATCATTCAGATCACATGCATTAGCTCCTAGCCTCGGCGATCTCTTCTAACATGTTGTGCAAGCCAAGCTCGAGGAGTTTCTGCGTGGAAGTGGTAATCGGAAGGCTGTGGACCCGTTTCACTACCCTTCGAATGAGGGCGTTGAGTTTATTGCGCTCAGCGCGTAGCCAATTGTGCATGGCAGCGACGTAGGTGAAGTGGCAGAGAACAAACGCGTGTACAAGACGTAAAAGGTTGGCTTCTCTGAGGCCGTGGTGACAGTTAGCCACTCTGCATACGAGTCGTATGGCGTTCTCCGTCTTAGCCGTGAGATTCTGCACGGTTTGGGTGTTGGTTCCGCGGGACTCGATGAGAATGCCCAGGACCCTAATCGAGTCTACCTTGCGGGCGGTACGGCAGTCCCTTGTACGGAGGGTGATGTTGAGTTCGGCCGGGGTTTTCCATCCTATGGGCTTGGCACCCCCGCGTTTGGGCGAGTACAGCCATGGTTCCGACTTGGTGGGCGAGAACTCGCGGGAAGAAATTCGCGATTACTAATTCGTAGCTCTTGTTACGCTAAGGATAGAATATTTTTCAGGTTGCTTTCTTATGAAGACGAATAAAAAAAGAGGAGGCAGATCCCGTCTCACGGACTGCTGACGGTAATACGTTTAGCATTTAATAAATATAGCGACACAACGTGTCGACACCGTCGAAACAAGTTATGTATGAAGCGTGTGCTGCGGCGGGCCTCCTATTTCGCACTTCCTTAAGAGCATTCTGCGCTTTCACACGCCACCCTACCGCGAAGCTTAAGCGTGTCTTCCGAAATCAAAAAGCCAGACTCAAAAGCACCCCTGCAGGGAGAGCGCTCCTGACTAGGCTGGGACGGGACACGAGTGGACACGTAGATAGATACGCAGACGTGCCCGACTGCTTAAGAAAAACAATAAGCGTTAGGCCAGTACCTAAGAACATGGACCCCAACCTCCACGAGAGCAGAAGGCAGGCGCGAGCCGAATACGTGGAAAAGACACTCGCGCTAATAGAGAACACGGTGTACACGGATGCTGCCACGTACCCGCGAGAAGGGAAGCGCACGGCCACGGCGGTGGTGGTGGACGGCGACGGGAATCTGATCACATGTGCGACGGCAAAGGCAGCCGACACAGCGGAGGCCGAAGAAATTGCCGTGGCGCTGTCGGTAGTAGAAGGATATAGGACAGGCAGGCCTCTAAACATCTTAACAGACTCGAAGGAAGCGTGAAGAAATTACACGAGGGGCAGGATTAGCAAAGCCGCCCTCAGAATTCTTGGCGGAGCCAACTTCGCCGAGAGGAACGTTACGCACAAGTTAATTTGGATTCCGGCCCACGCAGGCATACAGGGTAACGAAAGGGCAGGCAGCCTACCTCGAAAGACCACGTGCCGAGCAGAGCAGTCGCGCGCCCCGGAGTATCACCCACACGCTTGTGAGGGAGGATACACAGAAATCTTAAACTTATACAGAGGGACGAGAGCCAAATATCCCCCACCCCACAAAGCTCTAACGCAGGAGGAAGCAACGAGTTGGCGCAGATTGCAGACAAACTCCTTCCCAAATTTATACATCCTAAACAAAATGTACCCAACACAATACAGAGACACCTGCCCATGGTGCGGGGCCACACCCACACTATACCATGTCACATGGGAATGTAAACACAATAAATCATTCCACCAACACAATAACCCGAGTGCGGAGCAATGGGAGAGTCGGCTTACCAGCTGCGAGCTCACGGCCCAAAGGGCCTTAGTGCAGCACGCTAGTCAGGTAGCTAGGCTCAGTGGAGCCCTGGAATAGGGGCCCACCCTTGCTGGAAGAGGCTCCAAGTCGCCGGCGCCCAAGACGACCGAGACCTCGAGACGCTAAATCCCTTGCTGGAAGAGGCTCCAAGTCGCCGGCGCCCAAAACGACCGAGACCTCGAGACGCTAAATCCTTGAAGGAACCAAAATAAAGTTTCTCTCTCTCTCTCTCTCTCTCTCTCCGAAATGCATAGTGAACCGGTGCGTGCGAACGCTCTGAAACGCGTCATGCGCAAACCGGGATAATCTCTCGCGCTTCTTTCTTTCTCGGCAGTGCCGCTAGATGGCGACACTGCAGAGAAGTCTGCACGTGGCCTCCGAGACGAGAAGCGTGGGGCGCCCGTGCCTACGAATACTGAGAATCACTCCCTCACTTGCCGCACACTAAGTGGCACATACTCAGTGACCCAATTTGGTGAGAGGCACATAAAATAACGGCACATACCCAGTGCATCCATGGCGCAGCGCACTACAGCGTAGGTGTGGAAGGCGTTCATTCAAAAACGGCACCAACTCCCCCCCCCCACCCTTTAGTGCATAATGCGTCGGGTTGCTGTCCTTGAGGAGCCCTTCTGACATGGCTTAAATTCCGCTTATGCTGAGCAATTTCTTTCGTCATTTTATCAATCAATCAATTATTTTTTATTGCACAGAATATAAGCACATTTAGGTATGAAATATATACAGAAGAAGGTCTCACAGTCAAAAGCTGTAAAGGCGAGACCTGCTGTTAATGATTACAACAGGAAAATAAGCCTTGTTATTACAGGAAACATAACATTGATGTGTACATGATTAAAATGCGAGCATAAATGCAAATAAACCATAAAACATGCATATGAAATAAAATAAATAAAAAAACAGAGATACATTACGAATTTCAAAAAGAAAACATTATATATAATGCAGGAATGCTCGCAACTCAAATTTATATGAACTAACGGTAGAATATTATTAAACCTTAGTGGGTAAGGTATTCCATAGTGAAGTTATAGTGGGTAAGGCAGTTCATAATGAAGTTATAGTGGGTAAGGTATTCAATACTGAAGTTATAGTGGGTATGGTATTGCATAGTGAAGATAATGCAAAATTAGCGGTGAATTTTTCCATAATATGTTCTTGGTTTAAGCAACAAAAAGCTTTTCTGTGAAGCGAATCTCGTAGAAGCGACGCGTGTGAACTCACTTGGGTTAATTAGAGCTATTAATGTGGAGTTCTCCATTGACTAATTTGCAAAATAAGATAGCGAGGGAGTACTCGTTTTATTTATCCAGTGTTCACAAAGGACCACAAAGCGACAAGGAAGCATTGGCTGTAGGAGTGTTAAATGTCATGATTCGTATAGGTTGATTTTTAATGTGCTGCAATGGGTACAAGTGTGTAGGGTAAGTGATACATCATGTAGATATACAGTAATTGAAATGACTGTGAATAAATGCGCAATAAAGTGATAGCAGAGTTTTAATATCAAATTATGACTTAGCCTTTAATAGAATTCTGATGCCGCATGCCGATTTCTTCGTTAGTGAGTTTATATGGATAAAAAATTGGAGGACGCTTAAGCTTCGCCTTCAAGAGTGGAACGCGACAGCGTTCCTGTCGACCCGCCAAGGGGTGTAAGACAATGGGCTACAAGGCAGCCATCACTTACGAGGCGCCCCGCATCGGACGCGGTGAGCGTCGAGCCATATGGTCGAGCAACGCAGCGTTCGGCGCAGCAACGAAACGTGCGCCTGAGCAAGCGGAACGAACCAAAGAACTCGGTATCTCGGAGGGGGAAATGATGCACGCCAGCCAAACGTCGTGATCGGCACGGGCCGAAAGATAGACAGATAGTGATCTAAAGAAAGGAAGGCCGCATGATTCTGCAGAGGGAGCAAGGCGAAGCGTTGTCAGGGGAGAGAGAGTCCATGCCGCGACCCGCCTCGCACCGGTCCTCGCACAGCTCCAATGCGCGCGTGGCGCGCCATCTGTCGGGCAGCGCCGTACATGGAGACGAGGGGGTCTTCTATGTTTGCCGCAAGATGGCTCTGCGTGTGCGGAAAGCCCAGAAGAAATGCAGCGGAAACGCACTTCGCTACTCGTGTAATTGCGACTTCTGTAAGTTACATGTTCATAATTACCGATATACACCGCAGTATAACTTTCCACGGCTAGTTTCGAAGGCAACACCGCATTCACTAGAGGCGCGTTTGTACCTCTTGGAAGCATCGAACTCGTGGCTGAGTGGTAGCGTCTCCGTCTCACACTCCGGAGACCCTGGTTCGATTCCCACCCAGCCCATCTTGGAAGTTGCTTTTTATTTATCAAGTGCCTGCCGTGATTTATCGCTCACGGCCAACGCCGCGGACGCCGACACCGACGCCGACACCGACGCCGACGACACCGGCTTTTCTGCGACACGAGCTCCTTAACGCTATCGCGTTAATAAATTTTACATGTCTATCCAATTTTATCTCCAGGAAGGTAGTACTCTCCGAAGCAAATATTATGTCCTTACGAATGTGAACAGATGGAGATATTGTGTGAGGAAAAGATAATAAAATTAGTCTTCTTTGTGTTGATACTTAGTTCATTACTGCGGCACCAGTTCAATACATTGGTGGCGTCTTTGTTAATTTTGGATAAGAGTAAGTCTAGACATTTTCCTGCACTTAGTATGGTAGCGTCGTCAGCATAGAGTATACGATTAAATGAGCTAAGCATAATGGAAGGTTATTTGATAAGAATAAAAATAAGAGAGGACCAAGAACAGAGCCTTGCCGTACACTAACATTAGTTACTTAAGTAATGAGTAAGTACGAGATATGAACAACGATGGTTTTCGAACATGTAAGTAACTGCGAAGTTAAGTTAAAGCTGCACCGGTTATTTTGCATTCATTTCTAGTTTCTGAAACAATATGCAGTGAACAATGGAATTAAATGCCTTTCAAGGTGAATGAATAACGCAGCAACAAACCTACCACCATCAATTGCAGTTTTGATGCTGTCTGTTAAATATGTTAATGCTAGCTCAATAGAAAAGCCTGACCGAAAACGAAATTGACTTATAGAAATAATGTCAAATTTTGTCAAATTATTCAAACGAATAACCATAATTTTTTTCAATGACTTTGATGAAGGAAGAGAGTACAGTAATGGGACGATAGTTTGACGTGAGCCATTTGTCACCATTCTTAAAAACAGTAATTAGCTTGACCTTTCTTAATGCGGTCGTGAAAATTCCCGTTTCAGATATTAGGTTGATCATGTGCGAGAACGTGTCACAGATTAAATTGGGTATTAATTTCATGTGAACGGAGTGAAAGCCGTCCTGTCCTGCATTCGCGTCTTTCATGTTAAGAATGACAATGTGTACTTCTTCGGGTGAGACATAAGAAAGAAGGCGTTAGGCAAACGAGGGTATAAGGAATTGGCATGTTTAAAAGAATCGACTTCGTCTACAGAAAATGAATTATTGAATGTGTTTGCAACGTCAGCTGGGTTATCATAAGTGTGATCTCCTGACTGAATTTTGGTTATAAGGGTATTAGACGTAGTCCTTCCGAGAAAAGAATTGATTGCCATCCATTGCTGCTTCTAATTACTGCCAGTACTTGTAATCTTGTTCTCGTAATAAGTATTCTCAGTATTCTTGAGAAGCCTCCCAAAAATATTAGAATATGTCATATGGCGATTGCATCAATTAATGTAGAATGACTTACTTTTCGTTCTTTTAAAAACATTATCTTTTGCGGACTGTTCGATGGGCTAATGGTTATCCACACGTTATAAGCAGTAGAAAACTTATGCCTACAAGTAATCAATGTGGTGATTGTGGTAAGTGCGTTAGTAATAAAGTTCGAAAACTTCTGGTGAGCAATTTCTGGATTTAATATCTCTGATACTCTGAGCAGTCTGTGTGGCTGATTAGATCTATGTATAATGAGTTGTTTAGGTTGCTCTCAAAGTACTCTTTTTCATTTTTAGACGGAATACTTAATTGAGTTAACATAGTGTGGTGGTCAGTTATAGGTACTTCAATAACACCAGTATTAGGGGGAGTAATAAGATTAGACAATATGTGGTCAATAAGAGTATATACCTTGTCCGTTCGGAAGTTCAACAAGTTGGAATAGTTAACAGACATTCATAACTCCGTTGACGCACGTAACATATTCAATGACAGATGTGGTGGACTATTCTATAGGATTAATGTTTATGTCTCTCAATACAATGACATTTTTTTTGTTCTACTGAGAGCATATGCAATGTTTCGCTCAAAGTCAAACAGAACTAACGAATAGAAGATCCGGGTGATCTATAAATGCAAGCCGCAACTAGTTCTTCCCTTCTTGGAAAAAGTATGATTCATTAAGCTGGATCCAAACGGTTTCACATTTAAACACTTAAGCGCCAAGTCAAGTCTACTGCGATACTGGAAGTTGGAATAAATGAAAACAGCTGCGCCACCATGATTGCTTTCGCTGTGGTGACAATACTCTGAGTGACATGAAGAAAAGCTATGCAGATTTTTTTCACTTGCGGATAGCCATGTTTCACTCACACAAATAACTGAGAAGTGATGACCAATAGTTGATAACAGACTAGTAATATTATCAAGGTCATATTGTAGGATGCATGCATTAAAATGGATGAGCACTGTATGAGATAATGAAGACTATGATTCAAGTTGAGCAGTGGTGAAGTATGCAATATTAATAAACAGTGGGGAAAAAATCACGGCCCGAGCACTTCGTACAGATGGTTAACCAACGAAGCTGAAACGTGTGGCCCCGGTGTTTATCACTGGGTTAATCTCGACGGTTCATTACACAATAGCTTGGTAGGGTTGCCGGATCCTCGGTACGCGGTTGCTGCTTGCGCTCCGCTGCACAAGCGTTTTCTTGGGCCCGGGCTGCAGCATCAGCACGGCGTAGACGACCTCGTTCCCGATTCTGCTCGCAACGTTGCTGATCAAAAGCTGCCTGCTCCTCAGGAGTACGTATGACACGTGGCCTACCCATTTCGGAGCCGGAGAGAAACTGCTGCGCGCGCGCCCGGCTGCGTCGGAGAACGACGACGTCGCCACTGGCGCAGCATATCCAACACCACCTAGATATAACAAGGCGTTTTCACTCAGATCCATGACGCATGTTAACTGGCCTGACTGCCATAGAATCTAATGGGGATGTCCGCGATTAGACAACAGTTATTTTGACATCACCGCTTTCATCACTCCAGGCTTGTCAATGGAAATTTTGGGACAGGTAGCGTGACGTCATGGATCGGAGTAAACAGGCATTGTGCTGTCTAGGTGACGTTGACTCATCGCGCAACTCTCTATCTCTCTTTTTTATTCCCGCATGTTCATGGGGTTGCCCCGGAGGAGTTTTCGCGTACAGGCGACCGACAGACAGATGGACGGACGGACAAATCGGCTAGCCATACACAGCTTCGCTGTAATAATTTTACAAGAAACCTAGGTTAAGATTGCAAGGTCGGCATCCCAGGTTGGGCGAAAGGCGTGGCCGTCCACAGCCTTACGTGCCTTAATTTGGCTGTTCCCTGTCCAAAGAAAGAGCTATTGCTTCTGTTTTTTCAGTGTCAGCGCTTTCGCGAACATGTTTTCCTGTGAGAAGTGCTCGTTAACAAAAAAAAAAAAACGGAAGAGCCGCAGGAAGTTATACGATATTTAGGCTGTCTAGTGACTTCTTGTAGGCCTCTAAACATTTTTACAGACAGAAGTGAACACCAAAACGATCTTGCTGTTGAGCTACGCCATCTCTACGCTAGCTATGCCATTTCCATGCAAAGGACGCCAGCCTTTGTTAGTGTGCCAGAAAGAGATAGAGATATAGATAAAGGGGGTGTTAAAGGCAGGGAGGTTAACCCAAAAAGACTATGGTTTTTTACCCTGTGCTGAGGAAATAAAGGGGAGGAGATGAAAGACGGAAAGAATAGCGGAGAATAAAAACAAAGGCATGAAAATAATAGAAGAGGTTCGAAACATCCATGAGAACTCTAGCCTCTCTAATAGGTCAGTCGAGCGCAAAAAATGCAAGAGTGCATTGACCAATTTGTGGTGTGACGACTGTATTGGCCATCGTTCCAGGTCTGTCTGCTCCGAAAGCGGCCGGTTGTCGAGACGCGCCAGCGCGGTCGCAAGTGACTGCCTGTGTGCGCTGTATCAGGGACAACGGCAAAGAACGTGTTCGATAGTTTCCTCGCGGCTGCAGTGGTCACACGTAGCACTATCTTCCATTTTGATACGGACAGCAAACTATTTTGTAAAAAGGACGCCAAGCCACAGTCGATGAAGTAATGCTGTCTCGGGTAGGGATAGTTCAGGTGGAGGCCGAATTTGATGACAGGGATCCATCCAGTCGATGCAGACGTGTGTGCTGTAAACTAAGTGTGTTCCACAAGAATTGTTTGGTATGATTTTCAAGCACTCGAAATTTCGCTGCTGCATCTGTTCTTGAGAGCAGGATTGGTTCCTGCACGCCATCTTCATGAGCAGATCGAGCAGCTTCATCGGCATGTTTGTTGCACATTACGCCACAGTGGCTAGGGAGCCACTGAAATGTGGCATTGTGTCATTGATCGACAAGACGATGAACGAGCTCTCAGATTTCTAGAAACTAGTTTCTAGTTTGGTGGCAACATTTTGCTTGACATTACAAAAGGAACTGTGCCGGCAGATCACGTCATACCTTGCATTTTCCCTCCAGCATACTTAAAGAAGCGGAAGCCACCCATGAACCGAAATCACCCCGCCCACAAGGCCCAGAAAGAAACGACGTACAGAAGAAGTCAGCACGAATAATGAGGTTTATGGTGCCCCGTAACATGATGAGAGATGAGGTAACCATCCTCTGCTCCTGTATGCGAGGACCCAAATATTGCTTCTGCGGAAAAGGACTTTTCTTTTGTTGACCACAAATGTACAGAATCCTCTAATTTCAACGTTCATGAAGGCTGCCTCACTAGACTTCTCGACACAACTCCCAGCAAGGACTCTACAGCAGTGGAAGCGCAGGCCAGCTCCACCGTCGATGAAGTCCGTCGGTGGTTCAACTACCCAGTGCTGCTTGGAACCGCCACCGTGTGCATCAAAAGGAACTTCACCCCTATTGCTTTATCGAAGTTATCCTATCCCAATTAGGGCCACCCCTTCCATCGAAGGCTCTCCTCGACCAACAGATAAAAAAATCAACGTTTTCTTCAAGTACTTTTATACTAGGCCGCAAGCTTCAAACAACAGGAATTTCAGAAGTTTCCAAGCTGCGCTGTCAGGGCGACTGGGTCGTTGTATGCCAAGCGGTACAATGTCTTTATGAACAACAACTCTGTCCTGGCTGCCCATGTCATAGTAAGTATGCAGATGCGAGCCTCGAATGCGGCTACAAAGACGCGAGCAATACCTGGAGATATAACCGGTGCTCCTTAACTCAGCAAAATAAAAACACCGTGCACAAATTGCAGTAGGTTGATAATGCACTTGATGCTGCAATGTGGTGGACTGAGTAGCATATTGACACGTGTACTTATATTTAACGGGCGACCACGTTTCGCAGCCTAACAAATGTTATCGCACAGCGCGGGACGCGTCTGCATGTATCCGAAGTTTCTGGAAAGTTATCGATGCTTCTATCCGCTGTCTGTTGTCGCCGAACGTTGTGTTATCTGATTTCATCGCGTGACTCGAATGTTGTAGAACTTTGTGTAGGGCATGCAGGTCCCAACGATTAGTCTGGAACATTCGATGACTGCTGTACAAAAGCCGACGCACTTGACCCGCTGATCAGATTTTCGACGATCGCCGACCGTGTTCGCCGCTATCGTTGTGCTATAAGTGTAGCCTGTTTTTGTGGGCACAGGTTCGCCCAATAAAAGTTAGTTTTGTCTTTCACAGTATTTGCTACTATATTCTTCAACGTCACCACCACGTGACAATATCACTCCACCATTCAGTCACGGCTATTCTAATGCAGGCACTCGGGAAACATAGTTCTCGCGCTTCTAGTTAGAGTAAATTAATGCAAGGAAGCTACTAAAACATATAGTAAAACATCGGCACGTTCGAGCTCGCGAATAGGCGAAAGTAAAATATAAATAAATAAATTGAGGGATGATTTGGCTGCGCCAACGAGCGTACCACTCCGCGACAGCACATTCGAGAGTCAGGTTAGGTGATGCTAGGCCGTTACTATGCGTAGATTAAGGAGTTTCACTCCACCCTAGCATTGTGGCGCAATGCGCCGGGGAGCTTTATACATCGCCGGAAGTCCTCATATCATTCCTGGCACAGCGGGGCAGCGGTTAAGTGATACACCACTGCCCTGGAGGTGGCTGTTTCCAAAACGACAACCCGCGGGGCTTGTGAGACCCAGGTTTCTCTCCTCGAACAACTTCTCGGGAGCTGAAGTTATCCTAGCGCGTATACGTGCATACATCCGTGCAAGGATGCAGCCGCGAAATCCAGGGTGGTATGGCTAGTAGTGTTCTCACGCTAAAACAAGGGAACGAGCGGACAAATCAAGAGCGAGTAAACGAATCAGTGAATTGACAGTATAATAAGCAAGTGCACGGAAGTGTTAGCGAGTGGTGTGTATGAAAATTAGAACAAATGCTGCAATCATTTAAGGAACGAACCAGCGAGCGAACTAGCGAACAAACGATCAGGGCGTGGAACGGCCGAACGAGTGAGCAGGCAATCTAACGCACGAAGAAAAGAACGAGCTAACGGTCAAGAGAACAAAAGAGACCAGTGATGGCTACAACTCCGTTAGAAGGACGCCGACGCTTACTGGCGTAGCAGGTTCAAATAACACGCCAAAATTCATTGTCTTCTACGCATTCAACTTAACGAGCTGCATTCAAATAAATCAAAACAATACGGCAAAAGTATTTTCTTCTCTTCATCCCCAACAGTTTCCGGTCAAATGGCGTTCACAAAGTGCATATTTCCCATAGAAAAGTGTTGCCACTCATTACGCCCCGAGCCGCTGCGGGAACAGCCATCTCGTGGCACTTAGACAAACTAGGGGACCTTATCGTGGGCCAGTGCGGGCCACTGTGTCCTCACATATATCTTCCACCGTGCTGAAAACCTTTTGGTCTAATAATGAAAGATGTTCAGGAGCTCTATCGTTTGCGGCTTTTATCAACCTATTCCCCTAACAGCGCTACACTTTCTCCACTGGCGCTGCAGGCCCATTATCCCTTCATTTCGGCAAGTTTCATCCTGCATGTCAAAAATGTCCTCAACCGAACTACCACATTTCATTTCGCCCTTTTTATTAGCACTATTTGTCGCGTGTTCATTTGATTTTCTGCAGCATGTTTTCGCAGACTAATTGTGATGACAGAGAACTGGCAATGAGAACTAATCTTGTAACGAGTACGCATTCTTCTTACGAGTAGATTTCAAATGACTGGTGCTATGTAAGTAATCAGCGACTGCTTTTGATGCGTGTTTTCGAGCGCAACTCTTAAGCCGAGATCACACGCACGCTTGCGGACGCGCGCAAGCTCGCGTCTACGCGCCTTGCGTCTGCCGCGTCTCGCGAGGAATAGTCTCGCGAGACGCGGAAAAACGCGTCTCGCGAGGAAAAACGCGCGGCAGCTCGCACTCACTGGACTAATTCACAGACGCCCTGGAAGAAGCCACTTCGTACTTTGTTATTGACACTGTTTCAAAATGCTTCGATATCTATCAAAGTAATTGTTATATTTTTAGAGAAGAAGTGCAGCGTCCATAGCTTGCGCTCACATCGGCTCCATCTTCTCGAAATGTTTTCGCCCTAATTTTGTACAATTCGAACCGTGAGACCACCAGGACTCTGTAGATACCAAGTTATCATGTGGACATTTATTTTTCCGGGACTGCGACCACTTTTGTGTTACCATCAGGCCGTCGCCGCGCTAAGGCTAAGCGCGTGCGCCAGGTGCTCGGCCTACCAGGCTACCTGACACGTTCCCGCGGTGTCCGTGCGAGCTCTGCAACGACGCACAAGCCCCTGGCCAAATCTGCGAAGCATGGAAGTCCAAGTATGTGGCAAAGATATTTCCCCAGAAGAGTTAACCGCCGAGGTGGGCTGGTGTACTGCCCGTTCCCGTCGGTGTACCGCCCGTCGCCCAGACGAGCAGCGGGGCCGAAAACTATCCCAAGAACAACAACCTAGGACGCAAGACTCTCGCTCTCGCTATAGATCCAGGCAGCAAGTTAGAACTCAGGTTCTCAAGGCCGGGCGCATGCTCCCACTACCAGCAAATGAGATCAAGATCATCGTCAGACCCAAAGGAGCACTCAGTATTTCCAAGGTCGGCAGCACTACAGTGACTGCAGCTATTCTTCAAGCAGCGCAACTTAGCTTAGAAGACAGTCAAAACGACACAATATGCTCGAACAATCAGCAAAACACCATGGTGATCAGCACACCCAGCCCGCAAAATGCGGACCGGTACGTCAGAATCAAGTCCATCCAAGTCAACGGGGTAACCCACGAGGTCAGCGCGTACGAAGCCGCCCCAGATAATAGCACCAAAGGAGTCATCAGAGGCATCCCTCTCACCGATGACGCCAGACAAGTCGATGCTAACATCATAAATGATCGTAATCCTCTAGCCCTGGCCGCAAAGCGAATCGGTTCCACCACGACCATCGTCATTGCCTTCGACGGACCTGACGTGCCATACATGGTTCGGTATGGCGCAACACTACTCCCATGCTCCCTGTACCGCAAGCAGATCGATATCTGTTACCAGTGCGGCCGCCTCGGGCACCGCATGGACGTTTGCCCGTTCCCTAATAACAAGATCTGCCGGGGCTGCGGAGCTCGCAACCCAGATCAAGATCATCAGTGTACACCCAAGTGCACGTTGCGTGGTGGACCCCACCCCACAGCGGACAAAGCTTGTACTGCCACATTCAAAACGCCGTACGTTATACGAAGACGCCTCGGAGAACGCCGAGTAGCACAGCATTCAGCCCTTCAATCAGAAGATTTTCCGTCCATGGAGACCAAGCACCGGTCCCGGTCCCGCTCCCTTTCCAGACCGAGGTCGGATCGAGGTCGGTCCAGATCAAGATCCATGTCGACTCCAGGAGCCAGATATACCTCAGAAAAGGTAAGCTTCACAGAGGCCCTGACGGGCGTCTCGCGAGAGGGTCACGTAAAATCCCCCCCGCTGCCTAAACCCAGCACAGACAACACAGACATTGAACACCTTAAGAACGAAAACGCAGTTATGCGTGATTTAATCCAAAAGCTTACCCAGGAGGTTCACAGCCTCAAACAACCCAAAACCCAACCCACACCTAACACCCCAGAACCCACTACCAACAGCCAAACCGAATAACTCTCAAGACCAGCCTCAAAAAAGCGAGCCCTCCAAGAAGGAGCTCAGGGACAAGTACGCTCCGAAGTCAAGGATATGTTTGTAACACTCCAAAGCACGGTGGAAACTTTACAGAATTCTCTAACCGCCCTTATGCGCAGAGTCACCACCATGTCACCGCCAGCTAATATTCAAACCCTTTTCACACAGACCGCTTCCACCGCTCAAACCCTAGCCATGGACACCACAGGAACCGTCGCCGCCACCCTGCCACCTGTGGCATTCCCTATCCTTCATCATGGCCCACACTAAAACTGACACAACATTGTGGCAGCGGAACTGCCGAGGCTACCTCCATAAACAACCCGTTCTCCGTCAACACCTCCGTACTACTTCATGTCAACCCGACGTAATCTTGCTCCAGGAAACCCACAATACTCCGGTCAGCCTTCCAGGATATCACTCTTTCACTGCGAACAACGCTCCACACGGAGTCTCCACACTCGTTCGAAAATGAATTACCGCAATCGAACACGATCTCAACGATCGGCGCACCGAACATCTCTTCATTGAGCCCATCCCGCACAGAAACCGAAAGGAAGGAATATTTATCCTCAATATCTACAATACTCTATCTCGACGCCATGGCCGATTTCTAACCCTCTTCAAAAAGGCCCTTAACATCGCAGGCAGCAGCCCCCTTATCATCGGAGGTGACTTAAATCTCCCGCACACAGGATGGGGTTACAGACGCAGCTCTGCTGCAGGTCGTAACTTATGGCAAGACTCCCATGATCTCGGGCTTACGCTCATTACTGACCCAGCTTTCCCCACTCGCCTCGGCACTTCTACTGAACGAGACACGACGCCAGACCTTACTTTCACCAAAAACGCAGACAACGCCCGTTGGCGCAACACCCAACACGACCTCGGGAGTGATCACTCTATCATCGAAATTACTCTCCCACACCTAACAGCCGTTATGAGAAGAACAAGGGACTTTACTTGGACGGACTGGGATGCGTTCCGTAAACGCCGTGTAACAGCAACGACGGCCGACATAGAATCATGGTCATGCGATCTACTGTCTGATACTAAATCGGCCACCCGCATTATCACAACAGACGCCCCGACTGAGCCCATGGACAGTAGACTCGCCCACCTTATCGAGGCCAAATCATCCATCCTCTCTAGATGGAAGGGACAATGGCTCAATAGAAGACTCAGACGGAAGGTCGCTCTTCTCAACAAGGAAATTGAAGCATACTGCCGCGTTCTAAGTCAACAGCAATGGACAGAGCTCTGTCACTCTCTAGACGGGCAACTCCACCACCCCCGCTCGTGGAAAATCCTCAAACATTTGATTGATAGTACCACCACCCGCTCATATCAACAAGATCGCCTCACCAAGCTTTTATTCACAGAAAGCAAGACGCATGGCCAGGACCACGTTAAGAATAGCTTATGTGAAAAGTACATCCCATCTGGGCCCACTAAACCTCATGGTCCATACACAGGGACCTCCAACCCTGCCCCTGATGAAGATTTCAGCGTGGCAGAGATTCACGCTGCCCTACATAGGCTGAACAGCCGTTCGGCGCCAGGCCCAGATGGGGTTACGAATAAAACACTAAGAAATCTAGATGACCACTCGGTGCAACAACTCACCGAATACATCAACAACTGCTGGCGCCAGGGATCCATTCCCCCAACATGGAAAACGGCGAAAGTAATTCTCATCCCCAAACCCGGTAAGCCATCTAGCCTCGCCAATCTCCGGCCCATATCGCTAACTTCATGTGTAGGCAAGGTCATGGAGCACGCACTCCTAACCCGTGTAAGCACTCACCTCGAAGACACATGTGCTTACCCCCACTCGATAATCGGCTTTAGACAGCATCTTTCCACCCAAGACGCTATGCTCCAACTTCAGCATCAAATCCTAGATGGCAAATCCCGTCACACGAAGGCGATCTTGGGCCTCGACCTCGAGCGCGCCTTCGATAATATAAGGCACTCCACCATCCTCGAGCGCATCTCCTTGCTTAACCTTGGAGAACGCACTTATAACTATGTAAGGGACTTTCTATCCAATCGGAAGGCCTTCCTGTCGGTCTGAGACATTCGATCAGAGGAACTCTCCCTCGGCAGCACGGGCACACCGCAAGGCTCTGTCATTTCCCCAATACTGTTTAATCTGGTTATGCTCGGATTAGCACAAGAACTACAAAAACTCGACGGCATTGAACACACCATATAAGCCGACGACATTACAATCTGGGCTGCAAAGGGCAGTGACGGCCCAATCGAAAGTGCCCTACAAGACGCCATTGACGTCGTAGAAAATTATCTTGAAGGCACGAGACTACGCTGTTCCCCTGAAAAGTCGGAGCTTCTCCTATACCGCCCCACACTCCGTGGACTGCCCCCGCGGGGCTCCACGACTAAACGCCAATACGAGGAAATAGAGCTCAACCTGAGGGATGGCAGACCTATACCCGTGGTCCCTTGCATCCGCGTTCTTGGTATGACCATAGAAGCCAACGGAGCTAACTCTACGGCTATCTCAAAGATCCGTCGACAGACCGCCAATACATCCAGACTGCTGAAACGAGTGACCAACCGGCGAGGGGGTATGAAGGAAGACAGCTGCATCCGCCTTGTCCAATCTTTTATCGTCTGTCACATTACTTATGTTGCGCCCTTTCTCAACTGGTACAAAGCTGAAAAGACTAAACTGGACATCATCATTAGAGGAGCCCATAAGCAGGTCTTACGACTACCCAACCACACCAGCATGGAACTTCTACTACAATTAGGTATCCACAACACGCTAGACGAGTTAATCGAGGCCCAACGTCGATCTCAACTAGAGCGGCTTACTCTCACGGAAACGGGCCGCAGCATTCTAAACAAGCTTAATATCACCTACCACCGTCAACATGGAGACAAACACCCAATACCACGCGACATTCAGCAATGGATACACGCCGACCCTATTGCGAAAAACATGCACCCAGACTACAACAAAGAACGCAGGAAGGCACGAACTACTTCCCTCATCAAAGCTTACGCCAACACAGCGGGCGTCACCTTCGTCGACGCAGCTGAGTACCAAGATGGACGGCTCTTTGCGGCGGTTACCACAGCAGGCGGCTTGCTCCGACATGCTGCCAGCATCATCACCAAAAATGCCGAGACGGCCGAGGAAGTGGCCATTGCCCTGGCCACTCTTGACCCATCCTGTCACACCATACTGAGTGATTCTCGCGCAGCAGTCAACAACTACATCAAAGGTCGTATTTCTCATCAATCACTCCGTATCTTACGACAAGCCCCGCATTCGTCTGAAAATCAAATCACCCTCGTCTGGATCCCAGCACACGCCGGCGTTGTCCACCCGCACATCACCAACCTCAACGAGGTTACACACTCCGTAGCACGAGGACTAGTCAACCGTGCCGGAGACGGTGCAGGTGCACCCGCAGGACGCGACCGCCTTATAAGATACAACGACCTTGCAAAGTCATTTTACCTCGCAAGAAGAACCTTCCCCACTCCTCACCGCAAGTTAAACGGGGCACAGGCAACCACCCTTCGCCTGCTACAGACGAATACATACCCCTCCCTCACACGCTATCACACTATATACCCCGACATCTACCCAAGCCAGACGTGCAAGGTCTGTAAAACTGAATCGGCAACACTCCCCCACATGCTATGGGAGTGCAAACATCAATACCAAGAGCTTAATCCCGTGACCCTCTCGTCGAGATGGCACGCCGCCCTGCGCAGCTCCCATCTCGACGACCAACTCTGGGCGACCCAGAAGGCCTACGAAGCGGCGAAGAGGCAAGACCTCGACGTCCCATCGTGGGAGGCCTAGGCCCAGCCGACTGAACTGCTGGTGCTCATTAAAGTTCACTCTCTCTCTCTCTGAGCATTTTATTGCATGATATAAATCTGCTTCGCTGAGAGTTGAATGTACCGCGCCGGAGCTGCCTAGCTAGGCGCGCCGACGCGATGCAGCCCGAGCGCGCGTTAACAGAGAGCAGCTGTTCACCGAGATCACGAAGCGTTTCGACGCGTACGAACCGTGCCGCACTGTCTGCGCATGCGTGGGCGCGCGAACGCGAGCATCCGCAGGCGTACAGTCACAATCTTTTTGATCGTCAACACGGGAGCGCGTGGCTTTCGATACTACCACCGCAGTTAAGCGGCGCCTCACAATGTCTGTGTGCATGCGCGGCGATAGTAGCTTCCTTTCGCGCGCATCACGCCATCGGAGCACTCGCTTGTCGTCTGCTAGCTGTTTTAGAGCGCAGCTCTTTGGCGTCCGTTCCTGGGTTTCGCGTCGTCGTCGGCGTTGTCGTCGGCCTCGTAACCAGCTCCGCCCCCCTTTCATCCCCCCAGCGCTAGCAGCGACCGACTGCTACCGCTGCCGCTGGATGCCGCTGACGCCGCTAGAGAGTCAAGATAACGTGACTGCATAGAACACCGTCGCCGCCATGCAGAAAGAGGAGGAAAGGGTCCCCCCCCCTGTTCTTGTGTGGCGGATAGGGTGCTCTTCAGTTGCCGACGCGCCGGTTATTTCACGTAGGCCCCGGCACGTCGACGAATACGTGACCACCTTCCCACGGCTAGACCTGGTTCTTAGCGCTGCGGAAGCGAGGGTATCATATTGTTTGTGTCGGCATCGGCGGCGTTGTCCCTGAAACCAACTCCGCAGCTGGGGTTGACTCACTATCGGCGTCAGCGGCATCAGTCAGTCGCTGCTATCTCTTCCCTCCTCCCTTTATCGTGTTGTCCGCTTGCTGCGCGCGCTTCTGCCCCCATCGTTTGCCGCTGGGTGTACACGCCGCCCCCCTCCCCCCTCTTCCTGCGAGTCTCCGGTTGTCAAAGCGCCGGCTCGAACTTAATTCCTTTCTTCGCTCCTCCTCCAATGCAACCCCTGTGCGGTGGCAATCAGAGAGCCAGATCGGTGGCGGCGGATCTGTATATGTGCACCGCCCGAGCCGAAATTGCCGCTGCCGTTCGCCCTGTGCGGTGGCAATCAGAGAGCCAGATCGGTGGCGGCGGATCTGTATATGTGCACCGCCCGAGCCGAAATTGCCGCTGCCGTTCGCCACTGCGAAATTATCTGCCAGTTCTTTCTGAGCCATGAGCGAGACGACCGATGGAAGTCCTCCGTCTGCTGCTGCTGCTGCTGCTGCTAAACGAGCTGCCAGAGCAGAGGCCCAGCGCCGTCGCCGTCAGAATCCAGAGGTGCGTGCCGCCGAAGCAGAAGCTTACCGTCGCCGCCGTCGAGATGATCCAGGAGTACGGGAAATATAAAAAAAAAATTCTGTGATAGCGCATACATGTGTTGCTCGATTTCTTTGCCTCAATCTATCGAAAAGGTGAAACAGCTTATTTGCTGCGCTCAAATTTCGCATTAGGAAGTAACGTAATCGTCGGTAATATTTTTTTTTGTTTCCTGAGCGGTGACCGAATTATCACCGTTAGCAAAATCGAGACGCTTCCAGTTCTTATGCTGTGTCCCTCATCCTTAGCGTTACGCTAATTACCTGGAAATCGTTACCTATAGTTTTTTCTCCCGGCTTCTTTTAGTAACACAATGCAGGAAACAGGCTAAGGAATACAAAAGTCCGACCCTTTTTTTTTTACTTTTCACAAAGGAATACAAACGTCCGACCCTTTTTTTTTTACTTTTCACAATATATTGAAACACTTAGAGAAGTAACGGCTGTAAATTGCAATTAATTTGTTTTAATTTCGTTAATATTTTGTGATATCCCCCTTTGCAGCAACCGATGCTGCCATTCTAGACGGTAGTGAAGAGCACACGGCAGGAACTCAGTTAGTATTTGCTCTATGATGCTCCAAGTCTTGGCAACCAGCTACCCACAGCTCTCAGCAGTCGCCGAATAAATATGGCGCCGCAACATGGCTGCTTTTATGCGCCCCCATACATTTTCGCAGGTGTTCATGTCAGTGCCCTTGGCCGGTCAGCGGAGCAGATGGACCCTACTAGTTTTCAGGTGCTCTATCTCAACCTTCGCAGTGTACACGCACGCACACAAAATCAGCATCTGGGAAAGCAGTGTAGATGTAAGCGACGAGCATGCCGTCCAAGATTTCACGACAGCGAATTTCACTACAGCGAGTTTCGCTCTGCGAATTAAGGGCGCCCTCCATGCGGGGTGGAGGCTTGAGAGAGAGAATGCAGTGACACCGCGCCCCACGTGTCCACGCAGGTGCGCCCGCTCGCGGCGACTTCCTGCACATTGGGTGGCACGTAACTGCATAGAAACCATTTTAAATTTAGTCCTTCACACAAAGTAAAGTCAGTTTCGAAGAAGTTCTTATCATGTACATCTCGCTCGCTGCGCTCGCACGCGTTGTTTTAGACTTATTAAAAACGTTCATTCGTCCGAGAAGAATACTCGACCCCAGTCATCGGAAATCCACGAGGCGTGCGCTTCGGCAAATTGCAGTCGTGATGCCTTGTTCGAAGCAGTGAGGACGGGATTTTGAGCAACCACAGAATTTCGCGGACCAGCACTCCTGAGGCGTCGCCGTACGCTAAAAACAGAAGCGTCCACATCCAGCAGCTCCCCGCACCTCCGTCGCAGACTGAAACGGGTTCTCCACGACTGCAGCTACCACAAGCGCGTCCTCTTCATTTGTCGTTGCCCTTGGTCGGCGCTTCTGTGGCGCGTCAAAAATGCGGCTTGCCTTGCTCAACGCTTGGATAATCCATGTGACAGTCTTTAGCGGCCTCAGCACCAGGGCACCGATAGAGCGCAGAGAATATCCCTTGAGAGAATGTTGGACTGTAGCTCGCCTCTCTTAACAACACGGGCCATGCTGAGGTTCAACAGCTGCTCTGACCAATGTGGTAATGCGAACAAGTATATATACCACAAGTATAATACGCATGCCTGGCAATAGACTAGCCACTTACCGCCAATGATCTTCAGAACGTCAGCGAATAATAGCTTAGTTTCAAGTTTACTTAAACATCGTGTGGAACGTAAACTGCAACATTGTTATCGCTCTTGAAGCCTACGGCTCCTTGTTGCTGTACGCTGTAGCAGACGACACGCGGGTGCTTGCGTGACGCAATGCGCGCGAAGGTAGAATTCTCGGGTGCCAGACGCACTGCGCATGCGCGCTTCTCGGCGCTGCCGCTAAACTGCGCTGGCAGTGCGGAAAGCCACGGGCTCCCGTATCACCCTCAAAAAGATCGCGACTGTACGTGTGGTGGGGGAAGAAGAAGAGGCCGAGGAGTGCGGATGTTTTCATGTCGGTTCCGGCTTTCTCAAATGTTATCGCATATTTCTCTGTGATTAGCGACCTAAAGTTTTCACCAAACGATTCTTGAAGTAATGCGGGCTCTGTGGACAACTCGCTTTCAGGCGGGACTTTCCATTTTCCTGGGAACCGCACCTTTTGTCCACCCGCCACGTCGCCGCCGCGCTAAGCTTAGCTGGCCGGTCGTTAAGCCTCCGACTGCACCGGCTGGGTCTCGGTGGCGTGTCGCGCCTCGGCGCGCGGCGTCTACATCTCCCACCAGAGTGATCTCGCACCTCTGTCTTCGCTATGGAGATCCAGGTCGCCGGCCAGGATATTTCGCCAGAAGAAGTGACCGCCAAGTCTAGCTGGCTCACTGCACGATCCCGCCACTCAAAACGCGGCACGGACAACTTGACCCCGACCGATGAATCATCCCAAGCCCCATGTAGCCGGCCCCGCTCTCGGGTGAGGCAGCCCGTTAAAGCTCAAGTTTTGAAGGCGGGCCGCATGCCGCCGCTTCCGACGGAGGATATAAAGATTGTCATCCGCCCCAAGAGCGCCCTTCATATAGCCAAAATCGGCAGTCCCGTGGTAACCGCCGCCATTCTCCAAGCAGCCAACCTCACGGACGAAGAAAGCTCAGAAGACACTGTCTGCCCGAATACGCAACAAAACATTGTTGTCGTCAGCACACCTCCCCCGGACCATGCAGACCGGTACGCTCGCATCCGCTCTATCCATGTGAACGGCGTCAACCACGAGGTCAGTGCATACGAAATCGCAGCTGAGCACACGACGAAGGGGGTCATCCGTGGGATCCCACTCACGGAGAATCCGCAGCAGATCCACAACAAAAGTGTCACTGCCCGAAACCCGACAGTCTTGGCAGCCAAGCGCATCGCTTCTACTACAACAGTGATCATCGCTTTTGACGGACTAGATGTGCCTTACCACGTCCGCTACGGCTCCACGTTACTCCCATGTTCGCAATATCGGAAGCAAATTGACATTTGTTACCAGTGTGGCCGCCTCGGACATCGTATGGACGTTTCATCATCATCATCATCATCATCATCATCATCATCATCATCATCATCATCAGCCTGGTTACGCCCACTGCAGGGCAAAGGCCTCTCCCATACTTCTCCAACAACCCCGGTCATGTACTATATAGACGTTTGTCCCTACCCAAATAACAAGATATGCCGGGGCTGCGGTGTCCGCAAACCCCCCGCCGACCATAACCGTAAACCTAAGTGCTCGCTCTGTGGTGGTCCCCATCTCACCACGGACAAAAGCTGTGCCGCTCGATATAAAACCCCGTACGTCATCCGCAAGCGTATCGGGGAACGACGAACAACCAGCCAAGCCACCTATAAACAAGCCGGCCCTCCACCCTCAACACCAGAACCAGGGCACGCTCCCGCACACCGTCAAGGCGGAGCCGTTCCCGCTCCAGAACTCCGTCTCGATCCAGGCAACAACGCTCAATATCCCGGTCTGCATCGGCTTCACACATCACATCTACCAACAACAACAAGGTGAGCTTCGCAGAGGCTCTCATGGGCACCTCGCGAGAGGGTCGTAAGATCGCCAACACACAAGTCACCTACCCTCCTCTTTCACCAGATAAATCAGAAATAGCTCAGCTTAAGCGCGAGAATGCCATCCTACGCGATCTCCTAACTAAACTCTCGCAGGAGGTTAGAGATCTCAAACATTCCCAAACACCAGCCCCTACACCTATCGCACAAAACGTCCCTGCCCCTAGTCAGGAGGCCCCCTCGACTCCCGCCCCGAAGAAGAGGGCCCTGCAAGATGGAGCCACGGGCCAGGTCCGCTCTGAAGTTAAAGACATGCTCATCTCACTTCAAACAACTATTAGCACTTTCCAACATGCACTGGACTCCATCCAGCAAGCCTTCATTGGTATTGTCCAACGCGTGACCAACCTGGAAACTCATAAGCCTTCATTGGTATTGTCCAACACGTGACCAACCTGGACACTCATATTCTCACGCCTCCTAGCGATGCCGCCCCCGTCTGTGACCCTTCCGGGACGCCGATGGCGACATCCACCATCTCCCATCATGGCTCACACTAATCAAGACGCTCATTTGGCAGTGGAACTGCCGAGGCTTTCACCAGAAACAACCGGTACTCAATCAATACCTACGCCAACATAGCCGCCGCCCGGATGCTATCCTACTTGAAGAAACCAATAACGCCCCGACCACACTCCCCGGTTATCAAACCTTCCATACCACCCACCCTCTTCGCCGGGTCTCCACCCTAGTACGGCGTCGTCGTAGATGGCAAACCATCTAGCCTCAATAACTTAAGGCCCATCTCCCTCACTTCATGCGTTGGCAAGGTGATGGAACACGCCTTCTTAGCACGCATCAACAGTCACCTCGAGGACAACTCTCTCTATCCCCACACCATCATTGGATTTCGCCCTCACCTTTCTACTCAAGACGCTATGTTGCAGCTCAAACATCAAGTGCTAAACGATCGTTCCCGTAACATGAAAGCCATCCTCGGACTCGACCTCACTCAAGCATTTGATAACATTTCCCATACAGCTATCCTTGACCAGGTCTCCAACCTCCACCTTGGAGAGCGAGCCTACAATTACATTCGTGACTTTCTCTCCAAACGCACGGCTACCCTCTAGGCCGGGGATTTACGATCAGACCAGCTTCCCCTTGGCAGCAAAGACACCCCGCAAGGTTCAGTTATCACTCCCATGCTCTTTAACTTAATCATGATTGGCATTGCCAAGTAACTGCAACAAGTCGACAATATCAACCATACCATCTACGCCGACGACATCACCATCTGGTCGTACCGAGGCAGTGATGGTTAAGTGGAATCAGCCCTCCAAACGGCGATTGACATGGTTGAAGCCTATCTCCAAGGGACCGGACTGCACTGTTCGCCGGCTAAATCGGAGCTTCTGCTATACAAGCCCATTCAGTGGGGTCGCCCTCCCAAACGTCAATCTGATCACCGACCTTGTGACGCCATCACCCTACGCCTTCAAGATGGCAGTCCTATCCCACACGTCCCTAGTATCCGGGTTCTCGGTCTCACCATCTCTACCAATGGCTCCAACGCCTTGGCTCTCAACAAGATCTGTGCCCAATCTCAAAACACCCTACGACTTCTTAAACGTATATCTAACCGACAAGGGGGACTCAAAGAAGAAAGCCTACTCCAACTCGTCCAATCCTTTGTCATATGCCACATTATCTACGTTGCTGCGTACCTCAACTGGTACCGGGCTGAGCAAAACAAGCTCGACACCCTCATACGAGGGGTCTACAAGCAAGGACTTGGTCTCCCGCATTGCACCAGCACTGAACTCTCCAACCAACTGGGTGTTCACAACAACATTTGCGAACTCATTGAAGCCCAACAACGCTCTCAGCTTGAACGGCTCACCTTTACTGAAACGGGACGCTTTAATCTGTCCACGCTTGGCTGCACCTACCATCAGCAACAGGGCCCCAAACAACTGATCCCGACCGACATCCGTAGCTGGATCTACATAAACCCTATCCCTAGAAACATGCACGCTGAATATAACAGCGCCCGGCGCCAAGCTCGGGCCGGAGCTATCATAAAAGCCCTTGCCCACGCACCTGGCGTCACATTTGTTGATGCAGCCCAATACTCCCATGGCACACGATTTGTGGCCGTCGCAACACGCGATGGAGTCCTACACCACGCCTGCAGCGTCACTACCCACACTGCCGAGACGGCTGAAGAAATGGCCATCGCCCTGGCCACTTTAGATCCCACCTGTCACACCATAGTGTGTGACTCTCGCTCAGCCGTCACTAACTTCAGCAAAGGCCGTATTTCTCCCCAAGCTCTTCGCATCCTCTGCCAGGCACCACACTCTAAAGACAGCGTAATCTCCCTAACATGGATCCCGGCCCATGCGGGCCCTGTCCACCTACACCTCCCCAATCTCAACGAGGTCACCCACTCCATTGCGCGAGGCCTAGTCAACCGCGCCGGAGTCACTGGAGATGAGTTGGACACCAGGGACAATCTGACAACTTAAAACGATCTCGTTAAGACCTTTTACCTCAGTCGCTGAACCTTCCCTCCCCCTCACCCGAAGTTCAGCTGGGCGCAGGCTACCACCCTGCGTCTACTACCAACAAACACGTACCCTTCACCTGCCCACCTCCACCTTATATTTCCAGACGTCTACACTACCCCCAACTGCCGGTGCTGTGGAATTCACCCGGCTACGCTTCCGCATATGCTATGGGAGTGCCCAGCACAGTACACACGGACTAACACCACGACTCTCTCGTCGAGGTTGCATGAGGCTCTGCGGAGCTCCGCTCTCGACGACCAAACCTGGGCGACCCAGCACGCCCGCGAGGCGGCGGCGAGGCAAGCCCTCGACGTCCCTTCGTGGGAGGCTTAGGCCCGGTCTTCATAAAGTGCTGGTTCTACAATAAAAGTTTATTCCTCCTCCTCCTACGTGTGGTGTGGGCTTCAATAGTCTGTTCCTGCAGCCAGCGTTGGCGTCGGTGGCGGCGTAACCGAGCGAACCGAACTTTCTAGAAGCCAAGCGGTACCAACGATTACATAAGAACCTTCCACGAGTCATGTATAAAAGCCTACGCGCTTGACCCCCCGATCAGATTTTCGACGACTGGGGACTCTGTTATATGTCTCTCGCAAATTCTTTGCCTCAATATACCGGGAAATGAAAACACGTGTAGAGCTGCGCACAAATTTCGCATTAGGGAGTATCGTAATCGTCAGTGAATTTTTTTTGTTTCTTTCAGTCATCGTTTCAGTTGCACTGCTTCAGCTTATATCAAACATGAACCATCTTTAACATTACTACAGTTCTATTTCTTTTGAAGAATCGATCGTATATAAAACCTAAAAAATTTTATTACTGTAGTTTTGATCACGACGCTACATTTGTCGAAGTAACTCATTTTTTCTCTAGCATGTTCATATACACTTGTTTCGCATATTCGCTCATATTATCCTGTTCCCGTGCATCTTCCGTGTATGCATGTCTGCGCTGTTTTCCATCAACGAGGGCCGCCGTGTGCACGTCGACATGAACACTCGAACACTTGTGAACTGCTTAGAAACAATTGTTGTTGTTTCGTGTATGCGAACTTTGGAATTGTTGTCAATATAGACTTTTCTTTATTGTTTTGCAACGGGGGTGTTCGCCTAGCAGCACTAGTTAAGGTTGTAGCGCTAGGCTTAAACAGGTCGTTGCTATATCGTAACGGGAAGCAAGCACTCCTCGTCGTCTTCTTCTCTTGCACCAGCACCATGCCCACTGCACAGTGCTTTCAGTACAATCACTCCCCACCGAAAGAGTAGCCATCCTGGCGACCTAAGGACAGCCGAACACAAGGGGGTCATGGCACTGCTTGAGCCGGAAAACGTGGACAATTTCCTGACCCCGACGACGCTGGTCGGAATTGGCTCGATGAGGTAGTTGACCGCGGATGTTTGTTTCAGTACCCGATAAGAACCGTGATGCTAGGAGAGCAGCTTGGAGGAAAGGCCTGGAGGAGTAGAGGGCACCCACAACCAGACCAGCGAGCCAGGCGCAAAGCACGTAGCGGGAGTGAATGAATCGTGGCGAAGCTTTTGGCGACACTGGTCTTGCGATGTGAACGAATGAGCGAGCTGGCGACATTCTTCGGTGTAAGCAGCCGCTCTAGAAACAGTGATCCACTCCGAAGCATCTGACTGGTAAGGTAGAATCGTGTCGATAGTGGATGAAGGTTCATGTCCGTAAAGGAGAAAGAAAGGGGAGAACCAAGTGGTGCTTTGCGTGGCGGTATTGTAAGCGTAGGTGACGAAAGGTAGAATGCGATCCCAGTTCGAGTGGTCAGATGAAGCATACATGGCCAACATGTCACCAAGGGTGTGGTTGAAACGTTCTGTCATGAGGATGGTATGCTGTGGTAGTTCGGTGAATGATGCGACACTCCTTTAGCAATGCTGAAAGGACGTCCGAGAGGAAAGCGCGACCGCGGTCGCTCAGTAATTCTCGAGGTGCTCCATGGCGTAAAATCAGGTTTTGTAGGATAAAACTGACGACGTCTTTTGCTGTGGCAGGTGCTAGGGCCGAAGTTTCAGCGTACCGCGTGAGGTGGTCAATAGCAACAATAACCCAGCGGTTGCCGCTTGGAGTGTTGGGAAGCGGACCGTATAGGTCAATGCCGACGCGGTCGAACGCGCGCGTGGGGCATGGTAAAGGTTGCAAGGGACCGGTGGAATGTTGAGGTGGCGTCTTGCGTCGTTGGCATATGTGGCATGACCGGACATACTGGCGAACGAAACGGTACATACCGCGCCAGTAGTACCGAAGCTGGAGGCGAGAGTATGTCTTTGATACACCAGCGTGGCCGCATTGTGGGTCATCGTGGAACGTGGCGCAGATGTCGGCCACTAGCAGCCACTTGCGGCCGCTCGAATTGTAGTTGCGGCGGTACAGCAGGTCATCTTGAATGATAAAGTGCGCGGCTTGGGGACGAAGGGTCCGATAGATCGGTGCTGGCGACTGGCTAGACAGGAAGTCAATAAGCGCAGAGATCCATGAGTCTTTGCGCTGCTCTGATGGCATGTCGGAATTGTTGAGGGCGAAGGCACCGCAGGTGGAAATTGACGAGTGGGCAGGACCAGAGGGCAAGGGTGACCGGGATAGAGCGTCTGCGTCTGAATGTTTTCGTCCTGAGCAATAAACAACGCAGATGTCGTACTCTTGTAGGCGCAATGCCCAACGGGCAAGCCGACCAGTTGGATCTTTTAGTGAAGATAACCAGCATAGGGCATGATGATCGGTCACGATGTCAAATGGACGCCCGTACACATAAGGATGAAATTTGCCGATAGCCCAAATGATGGCCAGACATTCTTTCTCAGTAACCGAGTAGTTCGCCTCGGCTTTCGTAAGGGTGCGGCTGGCATACGCGACAACGTACTCTTCGAAGCCATCGTTGCCTTGTGCAAGAACAGCGCCGAGCCCGACACCACTAGCGTCCGTATGGATCTCAGTTGGAGCAGAGGAATCGAAGTGTCGCAGTACTGAAGGCGAGGTGAGAACGCGTCGCAGTTCTTGGAATGCGTCGTCGCACGCCGGGAACCAGGCTGAGAGGTCAGAACTGCCGGTGAGAAGCTGCGTCAAGGGGGCGATGATAGAAGCAAAGTTACGGACGAAGTGTCGGAAATATGAGCACAGGCCGATGAAGCTCGGAAGCTCTTTCATGGTTGTTGGTTTAGGGAACTCGGATACGGCACTAAGTTTTGTGGGGTCCGGGAGGATACCGTCTTTTGAAACTACATGGCCGAGAATAGTAAGTGTGCGAGCGCCGAAGTGGCATTTCTTTAAATTTAGTTGCAGTCTTGCAGTGGAGAGGCACGAAAGTACTTGCTCGAGGCGGCTGAGGTGCGACGCGAAGTCGGTGGAAAAAACCGCAATGTCGTCTAAATAAGAGGCACATTTTCCACTTCAGCCCTCGAAGAATGGTGTCCATCATTCGCTCGAAAGTGGCAGGCGCGTTGCAGAGGCCGAACGGCATGACAGTAAATTCATATAGTCCATCAGGTGTTACGAAGGCTGTTTTTTGGCGATCGGCCTCTCCCATTGGCACTTGCCAGTACCCGGAGCGCAAATCCAGCGAGTAAAAGAATTCAGCTTCCTGCAGACAGTCCAAGGCATCGTCGATCCGCGGCAGGGGTTAGACATCTTTGCGCGTTATTCAGTTAAGGCGGCGATAGTCGACGCAGAACCGAATGGAGCCATCTTTTTTTTTTAACGAGGATAGCCTGAGATACCCAGGGACTGTTAGAGGGCTGGATGATGCCTCGCTGCAGCATGTCGTCAACGTGCTGGTAGATGATACGGCGTTCAGCAGCCGACACACGATATGGACGCTGGCGCAATGGCGTTTGTTGACCGGTGTCGATACGGTGAACGACTGCGGACGCTCGGCCCAAGGATGGTTCGTCAATGTCAAATGAGGAACGAAAACGTTAGAGGAGCTTGATGATTTCTGTGTGCTGCGCAGGTGTGAGTTCTGCGTCGACGGCACGAGCGAAGACGTCTACAGGGGCATCAGACGCGGCGGGAGGAGTGACGGAACAAATCGGAGGTGATGCCGTATCACCAAACATGGTGGCCGAGAGAACGCTATCGAAAGCTTCAGCAGTACCCAGGCACTCGCCGCGGAGTAGGGATGATGGGCAGGCGGACGGAATGCACACGTAAAGGGCAGCAGAACCGTCGCAAAAGGTGACGACAGCAAACGGAAGCAGGAAGTTCCGACGGCGCGCACAAGTGGCCGACGGTGTAAACAGAACAGATGAGTTCGCAGCAGACTTACATGACACAGGAACGAGAGCGGCGGAGAAAGGTCCGATATCGATGTCAGAGGTGGAAACAACTTTAGGAGAAGAATGGTCGTCAAGGTGGAAGCACGGCACTGATAATGTAAGATCGGCACGAGCGCAGTCGATAAGAGCTTGAATGACAGATAGGAAATTCCATCCAAGAATAATGTCGTGTGAGGAACGAGATATGACGACAAATTTTATAACATACCTAAGGCTTTCAAAGACAACCCGGCTGTGCACGACGCTGAAGGCTGAATGCGATGCGAGGTTGCCGTACGCAGAGAAAGAGAGGTAAGGGGGATGGTCACTTGGTTCAAATTGCGGCAAAGCTTCTCACTAATAATAGAAACGGCGGCTCCGGTGTCGATAAGTGCGTGTACGGTGACGCCGTCTACGGACAGTTCAATTTCGTTCGCCGGGGCAGAATGAGGCCTTGAAATGTTCGACATAAACGCAGTTCTTACCTCTGGAACTGCGACTGTTAGTTTTCCTCTCGGGCTCCGCTGGGTCGGCGAACCATCGGGTAAATGGATCGGTGACGTGGGCAAGGTGACCTGCGTGCATCGAAAGGGAGGCGACTGTAAGATGAGTCCGACGGGGGCTGCGACGGCGGCAGAATCGTGCTACGTGGGCCGGAAAATGGCAGAAATAGCATATTGGCCGATTGTCAGGTGTACGCCACGGGTTGACGACAGGGGTTCCAGCGGCCGAGCAAGGGACGACAATTGTGCGTGAAGGTGGCGGCGGCACATGGAAGGTGCCAGTGGCCCGGTAGGCATCAGGAGTCGGAGGAGCGTAAGGCCGGGCGAGAACGTCAGCGTACGTTAGCGGTCCAGCGGCAGGCTGCGGAAGAGGGCGGATAGCAGCGCCGCGGCAACTTGCGCCTGAATGACGTGGCGAAGCGATGGAGCCAAGGTTGTCGACGGCTCGGGTGTGCTGTTCGCCAGAGAGAGTTCGCGTGCGGCTTCCTGACGGATGAACTGCTTTATCCCTGGCATTAATGCAGAGGTGTCGGCAGCGTCGTGACCGAAATCCAACGGAGATAGATCCGCGGTGTCCTGCTGAGCAGCGTGTGTTGATGCACGATGCTTGCGCAGCTCGTCGTACTGCTGACAAAGCTGTATGACCTCGGCAATCGTCCGCGGACTCTTCGCGACGAGCATCTGGAAGGCATGGTCATCGATGTCTTTCATGACGTGCTTGGTCTTGTCAACTTCGTCCATAGATGAGTTGACGCGCTTACATAGCGAGAGCACGTCTTCAATATAACTGGTGAAGGTCTCCTCCTGGCGTCAAGCTCGACCACGCAAGTGTTGCTAAGCGCGAAGCCGGCGAACGGCGGGACGGCCGAAGACCTCTGCCAAAGTTGTCGTGAAAGCCGACCAGGTGGTAAAATCGGCTTCATGATTGCGGAACCGGAAGTTTGCCACGTCGCTCAAGTAAAAGATAACATTACTGAGTTTGGCCCGGTCGTCCCACTTGTTATAGGCGCTTACGCAGTCATATTCGGCGAGCCAGTCTTCCACGTCGTGGTCGTCTGTGCCGCTAAATATAGCCGGATCGCGCTGCCGGATGACGCCAGAACAGACGATGGCGGGGTGCACGGGAGCAGCAGCCTGGGATGGTCCCGGTTCATCCATTGCAACAGCTGGTGGTAACGTTCGACTGCGCAGTTCCAGGATGTCGTAGAGGTACCCAGCAGCTCCACCAAATGCAACGGAGGTGTTCGCCTAGCAGCACTAGTTATAGGTTGTAGCGCTAGGCTTAAACAGGTCGTCACTATATCGTAACGGGAAGCAAGCACTTATCGTACTCTTCTTCTCTTGCACCAGCACACCAGCACCATGCCCACTGCCCAGTGCCTTGAGTACAGTTCTTAGCGTCTTTTAGCTTATTTATGGATAAAATGAAAATTATTAGCTGCCACCTTGTAACCAGTACCAACGTCTCTTCACATACAGTTGATACAAAGGAAAGAAGATGAACCACCTAACCCTCACCGAGATGCTATTATGGTGCAAAGTTTGACAGCCTCAACGGTGTTGTGGATCACAGCAGAAATTGAAGGACGCTATTGGGATCTACCTGTTAATCTTCACTGCTCCAATGCGTCGCACCACAGTTAGAGTAAGAGAAAAGCCACAGGCTGCTGCGCTGAAGGTCAGTGAACTTTCGTTTATCTGAAAGAAAGAATAAAAGCAGCGGCAGAAAGTGGTGCTCGTGAATAAAAAAAAATTATATGAATAAATAATAAAATAACCGAAAGAAAGAAGGAGACGGGGAGGTGGTAAAATTATTGCAATACAAAAAACTAAGCAACTCAATAAGAAATAACTAAGTGCTGTTGCCTACAGTTTCAAATTTAACCTAGCGAATAGATTATAATGTTCCTTTGAAACTTTTATGACTAGTGGTTGCAACGTCGTTTAAGACATTGTAAAAGAGACACGAACGTAATGGTGTTTGTGTGTGTGTGTGTGTGTGTGTGTGTGTGTGTGTGTGTGTGTGTGTGTGTGTGTGTGTGTGTGTGTGTGTGTGTGTGTGTAAAACACCAGCACCATTTCTTGTAAGCGTGCATTTCTTTTGTGTGTTTGTCTTTTGACGGAAAATCACCCTATTTCGTTTTTATATATAACGTGAGTGTAGACGGTACGTTGGAAAAACAGATTATTTCATATAAAGAGAAGCGAGACTGGACAGAATGGTGATGTAGACGAGGCATCGCCACAAATGAATGTTTTCGATCTCTCTCTCTCTTGCTCTGCCGACGATGCACTACTCAACTTGCGAAATCACCTTTGCAGTTTGTTCATGTATGTGCTTGTGTGGTACCGAACGCAGAAACCATCATACGCTTGCTTTCGTTGTGAAAGATCTGTCGAGGTTTGTGGGGCACGCTGTTGGTATCACTTCTGCGATTTTATCAGCGCACGAGAAGCAACGTTACGCTAGAACTGTTTATAAAATCTTACCTTGTGAGGAAAATCCAAACAAGACAAAAAGAACAACCAATGATACTGCCAGGCGATATAGCCTGAGCAAGCCCTACACGACCGACTTACATAGAAGTAGAGAGAGAGAGAGAGAGAGAGAGATGAACATAGGAAGGCAGGGACGTCAAACAGTCAAGGGTCTGGTTGGCTACCCTACGCTGGCGTAAGGGAGAAGGGGAAGAGAGAGAAGGGAGAGCGAAGGTGTAAATACGTGTACGGACAGTATTTGAGTTAAAGCCGTTCTCGCAAACCAGACGTTCTGAGAATGCACAAAAGTGCCTTCGCTGCCTTCTGAGCCGATGATCGGTGGGGACAGTGCTCTAGTACTGTCTGTTCACTTAGAGGATGATAATCGAATTTCCTCAAGTAGACGGCAAAATAAAAGTCTAAGCTCCTTTGACAATAGTCTTTTATAATAGGGACCCCAAGGAATAGCGTCGAAGCTACTGCGCATACGCGAGACGCAAACTGCGTTTGGTTTTTGTGTCGGGAACGCTATTCCACTGATTTAGTGGGAGTCCTAATAGCGGCCCCAAAAGCTTTGCGTCCACAAACATGGGGGCACCATCGAAGCGACGGCTCTAACTTAGCACCAAACTGGGCTCGATTTGTGCTAATGCGTCCAGTTCCTAAGCTATGAAAAGCGACTACGGTTATCGCTTTCTCTCAACTAAAGTGAGTAATGATGATTGATTTGTTAGACGCCGCTGATTCCGAATTCGATTGTCGATTTCGTTGCTCGTGGGCCTAACACGGATACGTTTCGGCTGGGCAAGAAACAGGCTAGGAGAGAGGGCTGAATCCACTGGCGAAGCCAAACTTGAGGACAAACGCAGCCGAGGCGTGCCCGTAACTGAAGACTGCCCATTTGTTCCGACGGCGATTTTTGAAATGGCACCGACAAAGACGAAAGCACCTCCGTGAACGCGAATTTCTTTGGACGACGGCATCGCTTTGTTGCGCGAGGTTCACGCAGTGAACCCATTTGCCGATCCGGCAGGATTGGCAGGTGTCTCTACAAACAAAACGATAACAGGGAAGGACTTCAGCCAGCGCGCACTCCGCGATAGGCTGGACCTGCGGCTCGCCCAGTACGGATGCAACGACCGGGCAAGCATGAGGAAGTAAGTACTATCCACAGCAGTTATCGCCAGCGCCTATTTTCGTTTGTCTTTCTCGCGGTGGTTCGGTGTCTACTCGTTGTATTCACCTATAGAGCTTACTTCGCAGGTCTGGAACTGAAGAGCAATACTCGGAAAAATATCATCTCCTACAGGAGATTTCCCAATTAGCGGATGAATTTCCCAATTAGCGGATGCCAGGTACGCAAACCTTTATTTCAAGAAAGGGAATATGGATTAGTCAGACAGTGCTGCATCCCAACCTATGCAAACATAGGACAAAGAGCATCATCCAAGCAACAATGTAACCATGATGTACATGCAATGTTCTACTCAATATGCTCCCTTTAATATCATAGTTACCGGCTGTGTATGAAAAGATATTTCACTTCACCTTTCAAATGGTGCACTGTGCCAAGCATAGACATGTTTTTTGTGAATACATTTTGTGAAAGGACACGTGATATTTAGTTGAAGTATGTTTGAAGCACCACAGCCTGCCGACAAAACTATGCCGTAAGGTGCCTTCACGGGCCTGCATTGTGCAGCAGGAAAAAGCAGATGAGGGGATATGACTTTCAAATTTCTTCTTTTGACTACCTCTTAGCAGGCAAAAAAAGTAATGCCAGCTGGAATATAATCTTACAGAATTCGTTTATTTTGGTCTTTTATTTTGATCCAGAGAATGTGGATGAAGAAAGTCCAGCGTCAGCACAGTTGCTCGAAATGTACGAAAACGTGCACCCAGGGGATGAAGCTGCATTAGACTTTGATGTGCCCACCCGCAGCAACTCCCCTCAGCATCCAAGATAACAGTATGGCCCTGAACACTGTAGTGCAAGAGGGACGCTGCGGGGAAGGCAAGGCAAGTATACGCTGTGTGTAGTTGGACCACATGTAAAATACAAATGTTGTGTGGGGTAGTTTGTCACTGCCTATTTACAAACAGAATTTTAGCTGTACCCTTCTCATTCGATCTTTATTTGCAGGTGTGAAAAGAGCTGCCAAGTGGGGCAACCTGACTTTCTTCGAAAGAAGACTACAATACGAGAAATCAGTGAGAGCCACGGAGAGCTTCTTAGAAGAGTGAAAGATCGCCCACGCAGAACAGCGCCTCAATCTGGAGAGGGACCAATTGGAGCAAAGGCGGGAATGAGAGGGGCAGCAGCGAATGCTGAACGAAGACCGGCAGCTGTGGATTGAAAAAATTTCAAGGCTGTAGAATCAGCATGAAACAGGAATGAGCGGGGGGCAGAACGGAAGGCATCCCTTGCGCTCCAGAGGGCTCTTCTTGAAGTCATACACAGGCTTTCGCAGAATAAAAAATAAACATTTTTGAAGTGCACTACGATGCATTTAGTTCTTCAAAAAGGTAGTTACGAGATCATTGTCCTTTATCACGCCTAAATGCTTGGAAATGAAATTATTTCGCAAATCAAAGTGCGTTAAAGATACGGCTCTGATGCTGGTGTTCTACCACTGCTCTAGTACTGCATACAATATGAACGAAGCTTGCTTTAACAGGTGACACAAACCGTAGCATCTGCAAATATGAGATTGTTCAGTGGTTCAAATTGAGCCAATAATTGCCTGACAATTGTAAAGTGCTTTCCAAAATGCTCGTATGGGCTACACATATGCAAGTTCCAAAGACACATATACGTGAGATCCCCGATCCAAGGATTAAGGATCTCAAGCAGCGACATGAATCAG
This sequence comes from Dermacentor variabilis, assembly GCF_050947875.1. Classification (NCBI taxonomy): domain Eukaryota; kingdom Metazoa; phylum Arthropoda; class Arachnida; order Ixodida; family Ixodidae; genus Dermacentor; species Dermacentor variabilis. The sequence goes on along the minus strand of NC_134573.1, from coordinate 182,538,175 downwards.
ACATACTGGCAGAGATGGTGGTCTTAAGCCCGAGAAAATCGAAGCTTGACTGCCATACAAAATGTATGGCAGTTTGTGAGGATTGTACCTACTGTGTACAACTGCGGTAGACTTTGTAGAAGAATACTTTGATATTTTTAAAGTCCACAAATGCAGACAGTCCAAAAGTCTTGCCGAACACCCATTCTACGGCCTGGCAGACTGTACTCATGCTGGAATTAAACCTTTGCTGTGTCTCTGTCTCAGAAGAGCCGGCATATTAGCGCATCAGCAGTGGGCGTGGTGAGTATGCAGAGTCGCCGTAGACGGTGTATGAGGAACCCTGCACAAAGTTCTCAAGCCTACCGTAAAGGCCGCTGTGTCACAGGATACGTACAACAGAAACAACTCTTTTCATCACTCGGCAGGCACCCAAAAAATGTTCTCGCAAAGAGCACTAAGAGAGACATTTCATAGCTGAAGTGTCTCAACAAGAATATTACTTATAAAACAAAATGGTACATAGAATGGTTCTTTTTCAATCTTTGTGTCTCATGATGTTAGCCTGGCCAGCGAATAACAGAAGGCCTTATTTGCTTCCATGCATGCAGTTATATGCTTAAAAATTCTGGGGTGCAGGTGCACACAGCATGAAAGAAAACTAATAATCCCGTTTCCTTAAGATGTTGAAACGTGCACGAAGGACATTATAAGGAAACATCCTGTGCACCTTTAAGTCTTCACGTAAGGTGTGCAGCATTATGCTTCATTGCAAAATATTTTTGTAATGACGCAGATATGCACTGTTTCTATTAAAATACCATTATGTGATAAAAAAAAAACATTCGGCAACACAGTAAGTCAGTCTGGTATACCTACCGGCCTCGTGTCTGTTGCCTGGACAGGGGCCTTCAATATCGCACACGCTGCCGTTGGCACACATGACTGATTGATCTTTGACAGCATGGACGCGCTTATGTCCAGAGAAATATATTCTCTGTATCACCGATGGCCGGCAAATCGATCTCGCTGTCCCATGCACAAACCCCCAGCAGTTTATAAGTGGGGCACATCTGCGATGGACTGCCTGTATAATAAATGTAGATGACGTTGCCACTCATGAAATGTTCAAAGAATTAGAGAGTAATCTGGTTACATTTCGTGCCAGTTTTATCCAGGCATATCTATGCAATCATGTTCTTTCAGTTGCGTATTTGAATGCACTGTACTTGCCTGAGAAAAACGACCTAGTTTTGCAAGGTTCAGCCACTTGTTATTAAGTCCAGCAGATGTACAAGGTTGTCTTCAATGTGTGAACACCTTTGACACAATGCTTGACAAAGTGAAGTAGTTGCGGCCAAACAGTGGCTCCGAATCCCACCACCTGTTGGGATACGCCAGCGTGCGTAGGCTTATGAGAAGAGGTAGCTTCCTCGACACTTACGCAGACACCCTAGGCGCTTACTACAGTGTCCGGGATAAGCAGAGACGTGCTCAGGTCTTTGAGGTCTTCCTTATGAAACCTAAACATTCGCTTAAAAGCATTCTTCTGCAGTTCTTCGATGTTAAAAGGCAATTTACCTACTTACACTGCCGGTGTGTGCGCTGTCGATGTCCAAGGAAAATCTCTTCCAGATAACTCCAGCTCAAATCTAGATAAAGCAGATGCTTACAAAGAACACCTACGCGCGATCGACTCACTTTCGGCAGGAATGGTGAGGGCAAACTCTGAACTTTGCGCCGCAAACATGACAAGAAGCATGACTGGCACTCTGAGCAAGCGAGTATGCGCTTGTGGATTAACTTGGCTGGTGAACGCCCGTAAAGTTGGTTGCTTAAAACAAAGCGCAATAAATTGGTTGTCGGTAATAGAATAATGTGATGTCCGGTGCGCGACATGGCGCGGTGATCGGGACGGTCAGGAGCAGACGACAAGGAGTGCGCGCGCCGAGGCAAATTCCGTGCTGAAAGGAGAAAAACGACAACGCCGAAGAGCGTCCGGCACGTGAACGCGCGGCGCAAGAAAAACAACTAAAATAAGAAAAGCAAACCGATTAGGAAAGACCACGGGGCGTCAGGCAGCCAATCGGAGAATGCCTAATCGGCCAGAGAGAAGAAAAAGCGTGGTGCGCTGGCAGGAGGAGACACAGAGAGACGCCGGGGAGACGCAGGAAAGACGCAGAGAAGACGCCGGGGAGACGCCGGAAGAGTTCCAGGAAGCGACGCCAGGAGGAGGTCAACCACCGGACCGGGAGTTGAAGACTGGCCGTCGGGATTCGGACCCGAGCCATCACCCGACCGGGGCCTCCTGCCAGCCCGTTCCTGTGCGTCGCCCGTCTACCCGAACGTGCCGTCATCTCCTCAAGGCCGGTGAGCTTCTGCGCCCGTGGGCAGGGCGAGAACGGTCGGGCTACGGGCCCGAGTTCTACGCCAGCTGCCCGGCCAGAATGCCGCCCCCTTCTGTTGTGACGCCTGCTGCCCGAGGCCGGCGTTCGAGCTTCTCTGCCCGTGGGCAGGACAAGAACAGTCGGGCTACGGGCCCGAGCTCTACATCCAGCTGCCCGGCCAGACGCTGCCGCCGTCTGCTCATGCCACCAAGCCGCCTGCTTTACCTCTCCACGCCAGAGCTGGCGCGCTCCGGTCGCCCGGTCAGTCAACTTACACCACGACCTTTGGTGAGACCGGTGCAACTCCTTGCGCCAACTTGTCGCCGCGTCTCAGCATCGAGACTGTTATGCGTCCCTGCCGTCATGGCAAGCCCGGACTCGCGCACTAGTTAGCTTCACACTAGCCCCAAATGCGTCTTACGGCCGTGATGTCTATTTGAGTGTTTATATTATTCTTTCTATTTGTTTCTATAATTTATTTTACGCTTCTAGTTTGATTAAAAGTTTTTGTGTGTGTGTTCGAAACCAACGGCTTTGTCCTCAATTGGGTTCTCGGAGGCTCCACCTAAGAGAACCGTTAAAACCTTTGAGTACACGAACCGGTGTCCCCATATTTGGGCATCACAAATAACCTCTGAGTTGTAATATGAACGCAAAAACAGGAAAGTCAAAATTACTTTTCTTATCATAAAAAGGTATATTTTATTTTAATATTTAAAACTTTTCCTTCATGCCGTAGTGGCGCTGCAAGCGCAAGACGCTTTTCGCAAACGTAAAACCCTATTCTAAAAGTCTTTACTTTTGCATCCTCCAACGCTAACGCTGGTAAAGCTCTTTGGGGCCCCAAGCTTTGGGGCCCCTATTCTAAACTCTCTAACAACGCCGAAGCGTCTGAAACGAGCCGACCGGGAGATAAGGCCGTGCGCAAAAGCATGTGTCTGTGACCTCGCAACGAGGATCGACACGTTTTAAAGAATAGATGCAGTCTTGTGTGGAGAGGCGCTTCGAGAGTCTAATCCAAGCAGCAATTAATTGGGAGATCGGCAACTTCACTGGCGACTAAACAGACCTCGAAGCACCTCTGACATATACGTATGAGTACTTCTGTCGTCTTTCACGAGGCCAATGGGAAAACTGCCGCTTGGGTTATGGAGGTAATCTGTAAAACTTCCTTTGCATAAGTGAAATTATGAGCGCGCTAAACGACAATTAGCCGCCTGACAGAAAGGCTTTACCGGGAGAATGTTTTCCTTAGTCCTCAACTATTCACGGCAAAAGCTGTTTTGCGTGTGACAACAAACGGAAACATAACTAATCCAGTTGGAAGCTGAACATCTCTTATCACGAAATTCAACATGGAGAACCTGCATGAATGACAACATAAGATGTCTGCTCTTGTGCTGCCCGAAAATGTGACCCGTCAGGCGAAGAGAGGGATTTGTCAGAACTTACGAGGTGAACAGTTTTATAGCAAATTGTTCGATCATAAAATGAAAGAATGTGTACTTTTCTGCTTTAAAAGAGCACCAGAATTCCCTGCGGCTTATTGTTTGTATGAATTACAAAAGTGGCCAGCTTAGCTTAACCTGCCATTGCTTCAATCTCATCGGCTGTTCGATGTCGCTCATTTCTTTAACGTGTCCGTATTTCTGTTTTTTTTTTTCATCTGTCAGACTGCGTTCATAGGGTCACTGATCAGCGAAAGCCAGTGTTGGCGGTCCCACTGCGGCAATGGAGCTAATGAATTCCCGTCTCGGGGAAAATCAATTCTCCCTATTTTCATCTGTGTTTTCTTCATGAAGACTTGACCGCTCCCTTGCACCCCAAGAGTGCCGGCATTATTTGTTTTTCTTCCGTCGTAGTGGCGAAGAATAAACCTGCGGTCTTAATTCCGTCGCCGAACAATGTAGGGGGAGTCAGAAGTCGGTGCTCTGACTGATAAGGTTTAACGAGAAATGACCACGAAAGAAAAAATAATAATAAAGAAGGAACAAGATAATATAAAAGCGCATTTGGCAGATGATTGAGCCGCTTGCAGCCCCTCCCTCGTAAGCGTGCAGCCATTCACGCGTGCGTAAGTTTGCAGGATTATGATATCGACGCTTCTGCTCTTTTACGCGGAGGCGTGTACCTACTCTCGCGTAGGCTTAGTCAGCGAATTGGCTGGGATTCTCCTTGCAATAAACGTCGTCTGTTACTCGTTTTCACTAATGAATTGTGTCGTTGAGCTTGCGCTTCAGTGTATTGCAGGCTGTGCGCCCACAACGCAGGCAGAAAAAGGCGTGTCTCCGGGCTCACCGTCCATTTCGCTCTTTAGTACTTGTATGGTGGCTAGATGGGTAGGTGTTCCGTCAGCCGGCTGTGATGCGAAGTTCAACACTTCCCCGCTTCATGACGACAAGCGTGACCCTGCGGTCAGAAGCCTGTCACAAGCAGCCCGCGTCGTGTGCTGCTGAGGCCGTATTACACTCGAAATGCCGTATTTATCACCATATTTGAAGTGGAAACAGCCTTCACAGTTGCAAAAGGATGGATAGGTGGGCCAGTTGGTGATGCATTATTATACAAAGTTAGAACGCTATAAACACACAATATGTAGAAAAAGAAACACACACCACAAGCGCTCAAGAGCGGGTTGATGTGTGTTGCTTCTCTACGTCCTGTGTGTTCATAGCACTCTTAAGTTTTTATAATATATCTTCACAGTTACAGCATAGACAGTTAGTGATTTCTCAATACAGCGGAGCCATGTCATTTGCGAAGGTAACATACTTGCCTTGTACTTCAGCTGCTCGTTTCTCGGTTTGAGAGTAAAAAATGTAGAGCTCTTAACGCTGTTTTTTATTCAGTAGATACATTAAAATTAAGTCTACGAGAAGGAGCACAAATTCTGCACGGACGAAATAGCCCTTCATCAGTTGTAAAGGGAGAGCTAGAGTTGAGAATTGCTTTATGAATCAGTATGTAGGTGCTGTATGCAAACGTAGTATGCGCAAGAGAGTGTTCTTATACCACGAAATGAGTAATGAAAGTGACTTGGTTTGAATGAATGTAATATGCAATCGAAGAAATATTAATTCGCACAAATAAACTCTCTGGTTTTATTTCTTTGCTCGTATAGGTGCTATTATAAACGAGATGTATGGTAATTTGTACAGAGCTTTACACGTTTGCAATATAAATCAGCAACCTTTTCTGCCAATAGAAATAAACGCGTTTTCTGAGGAAAAAAACTGCAAATGATTTCTCACCTATTTCGATGATCTATGATTAACTGTATGACATATGATGAGATTAGCAGCTTGTAGCAAGCAAAATAATAGTTTGGACACTTGATGGAATAGTTTGGACACTTGATGGACGTGTATGTATATTTGAATGTAATAGTGTAATTCTTAGGCTGCGAGAGTAAACCAGCAACGCGCCAAGGCGTTCCAACAAACTATAGCCTTAAATGAAACACGGCACTGCATCACAGCGCCCACAATACATGTAGCTTAGTGTAAGGTGCTTTTTTTTTCTTTTCTGGAGTACGCCCGGTAGCCAAGTTCTTGCTTGTCACAAGGAAGTGCAAGCGAGCAATAGATTACCTTGATGATGCTGTTCGAAAGTTCAAGTTTACGCTGCTCACAAGAGAACAGTCCAGAAGGCTTGAGTTGGAAAAGGGAAGAAAAATCTGCCAGCTGCACTGTACTCAGCTGATGGTTTCTTGTGAGTCCAGCCGCTGCACTTGAAGCTGAATTTTGTTTTGCTGTGGAGCTGTTGATACTTGCCGTCGTACTTGCCAAAACGTCTTCATGCTTCTCATACAGAATCATTTTGTCGACCGTCCTACAACAGTTTCACTTCCTCATTTGTGTGCCCACATGTTGAACACGCGTTATTTCCGTTCGCATTCTATTTGCTTGAAGCGGATGTGCAAGTTTAGCTCACTGTCTCTGCAGGATTATTTTAGCGATCGGCTCATCGTCAAAGTCTTGCCTGTTCTTCTTGTGGACATTTTTTTCAGCTGGAGCGTGGGGTTGCGTCGAAGGAACAGTGTCCCCCATTACCCGCAGATGCATCTTCGGAATCTGCACGATACGCACAATGAAATGCTAAATGCTCGCCCAATGGGCGCTCGCGCACCACTAATGCGGTTGAAACATTTTCTCAGCACGGTGATATGCAAGCTCACGCCTCTCTGAAAGTTCTGGGTCTCGTGGCGTCAAAATCATTGGTATTTCAGCCCATTACTTACATGTTTTAGCCGAACTTACGATTTGACGTAAGGTAAGTGGAGCTCCTCCGGCTATTTCTATTCTGTACAGGAACACTTTCACTCTGTTTCAAAGTCTAAACAGCTTCGTATTCGCGGACATTACCCACAGTATTTACCTCGCTCCTTGAACTTCGACGTAACTCGGAGAACTATGGCGACTGCGAGCGCAGCGCATCGTGCCGTCAGCGTGGGGACAGAGAGTATAAATGACAGCTTTTTAAGATTACTCATTGCAGCAAGAAAAATCACACTTTTATGCACTCTCTCAATATAATTTAACAAGTTTTTTTCAGGTTTTACTGTAAAAATGAATTATCTTAAATATAACAGGCGCGCAATAACAACAGAACGACAGAAAGCTGAGCTAGTTGGTAAGGATTCATTATGCAAAAAAAGGTGAGGCGGTAAGTGTTGTCCACTGCTCTTCTCTTGTGTCCTGTCTGCATGCCTCACCTTTTCTTGCATAATAACAGACTCAGCAGCAACCGACGCGCGCTTCGCGACAGATCTGTGGCCGCAGCATCACTCCTGCTGCCCTGTCGCGCAGAAGCAGTCAACTACGCCGGTCGGCACACCTATCCTATTACTATCAGCACACCTATTACCATCCAGCACACACATCCAACCAGTACTATCAGTACTTGTGTTCTATGTACAAGCGCTACGCTTGTGCATGGCAGACGAGTACTAGCATGCGTCAAGGAAGACGTGCCATGGGCCCAAGTTCACCCCTCTGTGGGTACAAAAAATTTATTTATTTATTTAATAATTTATTTATTTATTTATGCTTAAACTCAGGAGCTATGAATATTGCCATAGTAGAGCGCTCGAATCGGTTTAATTTTTGCCATGACAAGATCTTTGTGATGCACCCAATGCTTTGTTCACGACCATTGTCACATTCTCACCACAATGAGGCGGGAACCTGAGAGTAAGTATCCTCGTGCAGCAGCAAACTAATGTTATTCAATAAAAATCTAATGCAATACAAATGACATTAAATCTCCCCGTGGGACAGGGGTATAAAACGCACGACATTCTCATCCGTCCCTACGGCACCATAGCTACACTGAGGCACCGTGGAAGGTCACTGATAAATCGTTCCTACAGTCCAAATACAACCACCTCGATGTTGCCAAACACTTTGTCGTGGCCGTCGCTTTATTAATGATTGCACCGAGTAAACTTGTTTCAAGAAAGTATTTCATCGTTTTTCAAGCTACTAGCTCTATGTTAGCTGTATTAAATTAGGATATTGTTGCGTCTTCATGAAGAGGTTTTGATGAGCCAGCTTTTTCCCAACTTCTGCACACCGCACCCCGCTTAAAAGAAGTTCAGCTTTCTTCGATGTCTAAAAGAACAGTGCGGTAGCACTTTCCTCCTTTCATGGGCTTAATCCTGAAACCTTGAACATAATAAGGATTCTACAAGGTCACCTTACCAGAGGTACTTTATCCAGGACAGAGAGAAACAGAGGGGGGGGGATAAAATTTCGAAAAAATACAGGGAGCTATAAAAGTGTGGTTTGCTACCTTGCACGATTGAAACAGTGTTTGTAAGCATGCCTAATATCTAATTAGCGTCTGGGCCAGCAGGGGATAGTGAACGGTGAAATCATGTCTGTTTAGTTAAAATAATCAATTAGGATATATACAGGATGTTTCGCGTAACTTGAGCCAAACATTAAAAATAGGCAAATGCTACGTAGCTAAACCAAACCAAGGTAATGTTCGCCGTCGCTTGGAGATACTCAGATTATTTTTTTGCATTCCACCTAATTACTTAAGTATCCTAAGTAGCATGTAGGCCAACTGTAAAGGGCAAATTGTGAGCGAGAACACGGCTCTTGTAGGGTGATAATGCCACGCTGGTTGTATTACAGAAACAAAATGGAGCCGAAGTCATGGAACTGTGCGGATATTCGACAGCACGTCAGTCGTGAGAAGAGTGAATAAGACCCGCTTGTGCAGCATTGGCAAGGAGAGAACAGACACTCGTTGTCATTGACATTGAACAAAACGATACGACACACTAAAATGACAGAACTGAAGTTCCCAGGGACTATCAGTTTTTGTATTGAATTATCAAAGCTCTAGCTGTCAAAGATGCTGTCCAAAAGACGCCACCACATCACTGATGCCATCTTGTAGTGATGCCCATAAAACGCCTGTAAACAAACCTGCAAGCATACCGCGATACTTAAGTTGTACAAGCACAACATTGCTTTTTAACCCACCATACTTGTTGTTCTGCAACCACACACAGCAGCCATCAAATGCAGGTTCGTTTGGCTATTCATGCCTGATGAATGCTCTCTAATCAGCCTTATTTGGCAAAGTTGCGATGCACTATCAATCCAAAAAGTCTGACTTAACCATACTACTCACCAAATGCATAGCAAAATTTTTCGACTTGCTTGAAGCAACCAAAACTTCAAATATTCCCAGTTTGAATTATTGCCAGTCGAACTGTATTCTAATCTTAAACACCTCACACATAACAGGCATTGACTATGTTCAGTAGACTTCAGGCTCACCTCATTGTGGAGGGCCCTCGGTTTGATTTCACATGTCTGCAACTCCTACATTGCAGGAAAGCCACAATTTGCCGGGCTTTGGCTGAAGTTCCTACTACATGTTCGTCACTACATGTAATAAATTTGATATTATCTTAATGTAAAGCATTGGCTCTGGGGCCCCCAAAATTGGCACAGAAGCTTGCATCACCTCACAGCAGAGTTCATAACAGTTGTTGCTGCTGCTGAGTTTTCACCATGCAAAACTTTCCAAGCCTTACATTTGTTCTGGCATGGCTAAGAATAGCATTGTGTGCCTGCATCAAATACAGGCACCTTTACAACTGGTAAATTGTTCACAAACTAGTTTTCATAACTTTTAACGACACTATAGCACAAAGAGCAAAAGTAGCAAGCACACCAATGGCTTGTGCGATCAAGAAACTTGCATTGCAATGTAGCAGCTTTACAGGCTTGACCTGCTGTTTCTGAGTGATGGTCAGCTAAGCACTGCTACTTGTGAAATCTTTGAGCCCGCCTGTGAGACTACTAAGAGCTCTTGTAAACCACAAGTAAACGGGTAGGAATCAAACACAGAATTAACATTACAAACGAAAAAAAGCATGGATAATATTTGTCAAAGTTTGACTTGGAAATTCTCAGATACCTGGTGCTGACATTCTGTACTGCACATTTGTCGGCAATAGGATTGCCCTTTTAAAGCTAAGTTCACGATGGCAAACAAATGCCTAGAAAAATAATAAGCAATGTCCGACCATAGGCTTGGCAAACCCTTAGTATCAGAATGTTCATAGCTCCTCGGTCCACAGCCACCTCGGTTCTCCACAAGAAAAGTAGAAAGTTGCCTATCAAGAAAGGGGTCTGGCAAGGAGACACAAGCTCTCCGATGCTGCATGGTTGGAAGAAGTATCCAAGCTATTAAACTGGCAAGGCTTAGGATTGAGTATCAACGGCGAATATATCAGCAACTTTTGGTTTGCTGATGGCATTGTCCTGTTCAGCAACACTGGGGAGGAATTACAACAAATGATTGAGGACCTTTAGGGAGGAGGTGTAAGAGTGGGGTTGGAGATTAATATACAGAACACAAAGATAATGTTCAATAGCCTGGTAAGGAAACAAGAGTTCAGGATCGCCAGTCAGCCTCTAGAGTCTATAAGGAGATCGTTTACCTAGGTCAACTAATCACAGGGAACCCGGATTATGAGAAGGAAATTCATAGAAGAATAAAAATAGGTTGGATCGCATACGGAAGACATTGTCAGCCCCGTACTGCAAGCTTACCATTATCACTGAAAAGAAAGGCGTACATTCACTGCATTCTACTGGCGCTAACATATGCTAACATATGGGGCAGGAACTTGAAGGTTCACAAATTAGCTCGAGAACAACTTAAGGAGCGCGCAAACAGCGATGTAACGAAAAATGTTAGGCGTACTATTAAAATGCAGGAAGAGAGCGGCGTGGATCAGAGAGCAAACGGGGATATCCGATATTCTGTTTTATATAAAGCGAAAAAAAATGGATCTAGTTAGGTCATTTAATGTGTAGGTTGGATAACCGGTGGACCATTAGAGTTACACAATGGGTGCCAAGAGAAGGGAAACACAGTCGAGGACGGCAGAAAAGTAGGTAGGGTGGTTAAAATAGGAAATTTTCAGGCGCAAGTCGGCATAAGTTGGCGAAGGAGAGGAATAATTGGAGATCACAGGGAGAGACCCTCGTCCTGCAGTGAACATAATATTAGGCTGAGGAAGATGAATTACATATTAGTCCTTATTACTTGATCAAATTCAGAATTATTATAATTAGACGAAAAGTGTAAACTATAAAATTGTAGAGCGACATGAAAAACTTCCGATACAGCTTTGTGTTGCTGAATATGTGCTACACAAAAGTGTGTATCCGAACGTGAAAGAAGGCCGAGAATGCACGCTAAATTGCCGTGCCACTGCCCGCTCTAGGCAATGTGCGTGTACCGCAGGCTTGCTTCGTGCTCGCGAAAACACTTTTATGCAGCACGCATTGAGCAACAGAGAGCTGTATCGGGAGTTTTTCATGTTATTCAACAATATTCTATTTGACACTTTTAATCTAATTATAATAATAGAGAACAACCTTCGCCTTTATCGGATGTATACAGGCTTCGTTTGGTGTCTTATCTCAAGAAACAATTACGTTCTACGACATTTTATGAGATAAGTTTACCTTTATGTGCTTCGGCTCTGCGTTCGTGCTAATTACTGTCAAACTAGTGGCATAAGAAAATAACTTCCACTATATGGAGGCACCTTACATGAGAAATCAGTGTTTTCATTTTGATTATTTCCGTCATGGTCACCCATGATCATATCACTGTAATACCAGTAAACTATGAAAGCTTCGTTGCATAAGAGCTGTTTCAGAACACTTACATCGGCAGCAAATCTGGCAACAATCTGGCTTAAATTGCAACATGCCTTTTGCGATAAACCACCATGCCTCTGTTCTGCCCAAAGTTTCACAACAAAGTTCACAAGATATATTGCAAAATGTCGGTACTTTCGCAATGTTCTTGACGTGGGCACTTATTAAGCCTTAGCGTAGCTGTTACTTCAAAGTTAGCTGAAGTTGTGCGGGACATGTGAGGTTCTTGATGACAGGGGCAAATAAATTTGCCAGAGAGTCAGGTTTCAGTGGCTTGTCAACCATTATTCTTTCCTTAATACATGGCCCTGACTTTACAGAAATTAAGCGACGTGACAATATGAAAAAAAAAAGAAACAGAACTCTGCAAGGCACTTTCTTTTGTTGGGCATTGAATTCGCTGAACCGCACCGCTGGCCATTTACCCTCTTTTTGAACGTCACAGGCGAGGCTTCACAATAAATGCCATATGTCACCCTGAAACATTCTGTTATATTACGTATTGGTTTTTCCGAAGAGATTGAACTAGAAAGTATCTCGAGTACTCAGTTTCTCTCTGCCGTACAGGAAGAAGTAAATAAATGAAAACATTGATAGTGAAGATTTCATAATAAACTAAGGTTACAATGATAGAGTTCAATCAACATCTAACTTCTGTCCATGTGGCTACGCAAACTTATAAATGAAATGTCATTTTAAAGCTCAGAAAAGGAAACAGATGCAACTCACAATATAAACTTGAATGCGGTTTCAGATATCATCAGTGGCATTCAGCCGTCCTCTAAGTAGATGAAGTAGATATGCGTATATTTAGAAGCTCGACGAAAAAAACCCAATTAAGCTAGTTGTATTATTGTCCGTTTTAAGCAAAACGTTTTTAGACGAAATGGTCAGTCACTGCAAGAACTGCAACAACCTCGAATCGGTGGGCTTCCGAGGAGTGGCATGTGAGTAGCTGGCTCGGCTGGCTGTATTCAGTACTGGCGTTTACGTTATCGCGGACACTGACAGTGTGCACTTTTCCATTATGATGCACTTCTCACAATTGATTGCAAAATTATATTTTTTTTATTCTAAAATGGTATACATGTTACTTGAGGGATCAATATGGCGACGCGTCCGTTCTATCGTTTGCAGTGCTTCCTTCATTGATGGAAACTTTATGTTGCTCCACATCGACTATCCGAGCTAATGCAGCAATTGCAGTAGCGCATCGAGAGCCTTCATGTCGAAACAACGAGTGATCCTGAAAATGCATTACTAGTAAAGTGTCGAACCGAAACGTTTTTCGTTCTCGTTTACGTCCCAGATCAGCGAAAACGGTTTACATTTAGTTAAACTAACAATTTTGTTTAAAATATAACAGTTTAAACCAGTTTGAACTGGGTTATATTCTCTCGAATAACCTAAAAATAAATGCAGGGAAGCGGCATAGATTTACCTTGTAGGAAGACTAGAGTTGCACGGAAATCCCATGGAAAATAACGAGAGGGGTTGCGCGTGCTGCGTTTCGTGCCGCTAGCACTTAAATCATATTGCGGAAAAGCACCTAAAGAAGAATTACTTGATTTCAAGCGCACCCACTTCAGTTTACATACTAGAGCGACAAAATTTATAGTCAGGATCACTTAGTCACTTCAGCAAGTACATATGTATGTTGTCCACCACCGGGAACTATATGACGTTCACCAATATGAAACGCTCACGAAGGAGAAGAAAAGGGAGGACGGAAAGGTGTGGCAGTCAATCAGACGTGCGTCCGGTTTGCTACCATGCGCGAGGGGAAGGAGGCTAAGGGATGAAAAAAAAAAGAAAGGAAAAAGAAAGAAGAAGTAATATCTATGCGAACACATGCGATTTCCATCACTCCACGCCTTCGATTGGTGACTGAGGCCAGTGCGTTTTAGGAACCAAATAACCGCGTCGCTTTGTAAGCGGGTGATACTTGGGGCCATGGTCCAAGAATCTTTGTCTGTGAAAATGGTCTGTTATCTAATTGGTTTAACATACTCAGAAGAATGTCGCGTTCGATGCCCCCCCCCCCAACGATAACAAAAACACACCACATTTTCGAACGTCTCTTCACAGTTTCTGAAATGTCAGACACCCATCTGTGTCTGGTGCAAACGCTCATGAGCTTATGACTAATGTGCCTGCTTCCCGACGCGCCATGTTTTGGATGGCACTAATGGTGCTGTCATTTTGAAAATGGCAAAGGATGTTATGGTTTGTGCAGAGCTTACAAAAACAAGGAAAAACAGAAGAAATGCTAAGGACATGTGCTGGCTAGCTCAGTTTTCAATTCTGATGAAGCAGCAAGGTTAACTCACGTGTGCAGGCAATGCAAGAATGAAAACCTTCACAGAAAGTCGGGAACCTTAACTGAAAACGTTATTTTTTTTTCTTTCATTCCAGAATAGAAATGATTGTAACATTCTGCTTCTGTTTCGCTTCGCACACCAATCACATGTCTTTTTTCTGCTACGGTTCGATACCCTATTACAGTGGCTCATTGCCAGTTTCAGGATTGCATGCTTTGTAATGTATCCTCCATTATCAAAAAGCGACGGCAAAATTTTGTATTCACACAAAAGTATACTATCTGCAGCCGCCTCAACAAGCTAAGCATTTAAAACCAAAAGAGACAGAGTAGACACCAGAAGGCTGAAAATTGAATTTTCAACAGCCCTAATACAATACTGCGACAAATGGACTTGCCTTAAGCGTCGATCCTGGTAAGTTCTCATGTCGATACGTTGATTGTACGCTCCGGCCACTCTTGGTCGCCCACTATGGAAGGGCTGTAACATGACATTTGTGCTACCTCCCATCAGCCAGCGCTGTAGTGTGAGTTTCTTGCACAGGGCAGGACTGTAGAGGAGCCGGTAAGGCGTCTGTAGTGGATCTCTTGCGAAGCGCCTGCTCACTATGATTTATGTTGTGTTGTGACCGTGACAACGTAGTGCGCATATTGTTTGCCTTTGCTGAGCATGTGATCAAGAGGCGTCGGCCACTTTCATTGCCAATTAGGACAAGCAATCATGCCTAAATGGCGCTGTGGGTAATAGGACAAATATTTTTTTTTATAAACTGAGAGATCTTATTGAGCACTGAGGGTTGAGGGAGAGTGCAACTCAATTTTTCAGGTCATTTGAGCCCTGCTTCGTGCTTTAAACGACGAGGATTGAAACTGTGTCATTGATCACCGCGCTTTATATCTTGCGCTCCCTCCCTCAATTTCATCGTTATCCCTTAAGTCCAGCTCGATCCCTTGTTCCTTTTCCGCTATCGCAGCTGGCTATAGGAACACGCCTCCAAGCCGAACGTTGTGCCCATATATTCGCGTAGCCTACTCGTAAATTTGGGAACACGATGATCTGGGATTCTAATAAAGAAGGGATGGGGCTGACTAAGCGCGGTTCGGTTTCCATTCGTTTTTTTATCTTTAATATGCACGAGGGCGCTGCGACTTTTTCGTTTATATCTAGACCTTAAACTGAACGCAGAGAAATCCGAAATTATGATTTTTATTGAAGAGACGAGAAAATTACTAGGAGTCAATTCAACAGCAAGTTATATGATCAAGCAATATTGTCAAAGTGAGAGACATATATGAATGAGATTTGGACGCTAAGGAGGTTAACTGGAACATAAACACTCAGTTTGCTACCCTGTCCTGGGAAGTGGTCAAGTTGTAGACAGAACGATTAAAAAGCAATGTACATGCAGAGAAAAAGAAAAAGAAAGAAAGAAACACGCACACACGCACGCACGCACGCACACGTACACACACACGTGAAAGAACGCGGGAGTGTCAGAGTCATCAAATTAAGTACGTTATTTGACCGGAGGAACTTTTGTAGCGCCTGATATCACACGAATCGAGCGACATTACACGCCTATTTCCGACGTCTACTTCTTTAATCTATTTCCTGCATATCCTTCTATAACACTCCAGCAGCTTCATCAGCGTGTTGGTTGCCTGTATTTCCACAGTTAGTTGGACGGCACAGAAAAGTGACGTCGCCTCCTTTGTCTGCTAGCCGATAATACAGCTGTCTTAGTTTCAGCACTGCTTATTCTTGGGATCGACGCCGTACACTCTTAAACAAGTGTACGCCCTTTGGTTTGTATATTTGCCACACAACGATAATCATCATCTGTCTTCCTTGCGTTTCCTTTCTTGAAAACGCTGCACTCGTTATTTTCCGGCCGAGAATGTTTTGTCACGCTGATAACGCGCATGCCGTTCGGGACTTGGAAGTACCGGGCTCGCAGCGTTAAAGAAACGAAATGCGCACAACACAACTGACAATTATTGTTGTGTGGCAACATACGACTCAAAGGGCGCAATTTTGCTTAAGAGTGGATAGCGTGGTAGCAGACATTGCAGGGCTGCCATAGAATCGGTAAATGCCGAACTTTCGTTACCTTCCAACGATGGCGAGATCTTCGATTTTTAGCACAGGATCGCATTTGCGAACGTTAGCGCTGGTACCATTAGTCCTTTTTAAATTCCTCGCTCCGCCTCATATTTATTGTATGAAATGCTAGTGGTGCTTTTTCATAAATCATGCGAAGTACACTGCTATGCGCGGAATTACTGCTACGCGGTAGCCAAAGTTGTCCAGTGAGAAGATTTAAACCGATTGCTGACGGCTTTTGTGGGGAAGGTCGTAGCTCTTGCGAATATGCCCACAGTTGTCGAGCCACCAGTGTAAATCTGAAGATGGTCCTTGTATGTCTCGGGCAGCATGAAAAGAGATAGTTGCTTGAGAGCGTGAGACGATAATCCTGCTTTTGTCCATATACCTGGTACTGAAAGTCGAACTTATGGTCCATCCAAATACCAAGGAGGTGCGAGCAGTCTCTCGGCAGTCGTATAATCTGTAGGAAGACAGTCGCGCTAAGTCGATATTTCCTTACAAAAAGAAGTACAGGGCCGGTCTTCTGGCAGCGAGGTGGGGTGGTGGGCAGGTGCGCGGGAAGGTGACTGACGCCGCGGGCTCTGAGCGCTTCCAAATTAATGCGAACGGTGACTGGGTAATCTTGAGCAACTACAATGGTCTGCACTGTTTGTCTACTTATCGTCACAAGGTTAAAGACAACACGTCTGCGAAACTATCACGTGCGATCGTAAGAAGCAGGGAATGAAAATGTTAAGTTGGAAAAGGTCTGTTATATTTGGGTCCCCTCTCGTAGAGGCATTTATGGCTACAATCACACACAGGAATTCTGGACATTTGTTCAGTTTCCTCTTTTTTTTTGCCACCACGCGGCGTATTCACCTGAAAGACTTAAAATTCGCGCCATGACGTATGCCATGACGCATGCCATAACACACAACTAAAGAAAACAAAATAAAAAGAAGCATACCCTAAGCCTATTGCTTCACCTCGGTACTTAAAAACGAGCGCGACTGGCAATGAATCGACGATATTGTTAGACCCTTGGCCAGACAGCTAGTCGGCCTTCCGGATGAGGTGTGTGGCCGAGATAAATATTTCCGCGAGGCTTCCGGTCTTCTTTTATTATTGATTGTTTTTCTTATTATTTGTGCACCTCTGTGCCCGGGTGCTCGCGTATAGTCAATCTTATGTTTCGCGGGTTTCCTATAGAACCAGCGTGATTCATCAAGAGAAAGCTTTAGCTTGGGCCTATCTCCGAGGCCAGCTGTTCAAATACATGTAATATGCGAGGATGCTTTTTTGAGAAAACCGCTCGACCGATTTGAATTACAATTTTCGAATTTAAAATGGAACGTTAAATCACAGGGATTGCAGCAAACAGAATTTTAATTTAGGCCTTGGGATTTTTTACAATAGCCGGCAATCGGTAAATCAGAAAATTTGACCGCCATTCCACTACTATGAAGAGGAGTGCAAGCGAAACTTCTGTTGGCTCGTTTAATGATTGTGTTGTAATGTGTATAAGTTTAGTGTATCCTTATTTATTTATTACTACAGCGTGTGATGAACTGTGCGGCTTTTGTTTAAGTATAGAAGCATCACAACCAACACTGGTAACTTGTTTTCGTTTCCATTCATTGTTTCATATTGCACGGTATTGACACTGCAAGCGAGCATGATGACTTTGTCATCACTATGGCACACCGGTAGAGGTTGCATCATCCGTATGTTACACATGTCATTAGCAAAGGTTAGTTTACGTTTGGCATCGGCTTGGCGCTCCCTCAGCTCGGCATCCACGCCTTTTCGCTGTCGTAACGCCTCGGCTTCGCGCTCCCTCCCGGCGAGGTCGGCACATCGGCGACGAGCTCTTTCTCGAGCGAGTTCTCGGCGGCGTTCATCAAACTCCGCCTGTTCTTCGGCCGAACACATGGCGCGCGGCCGACCAATCACAGCTCCGATAGTTTTCTGACGCGAGAAACTCTAGTTCCTCTCACGTCACCTAGACACACGAATCTTATTGGCGGAGAGAAGGACGTCAGTAGTGCGTCGGCTCAGCAGGATTCTCTGTTCAGCGGGTTTATTGCTTGTTTTTCTTCTTTTCTTATATAGCAATCCCTGCAACTGAGCAGTTCTGAGAGCAGCTGTTTTTTTTTAGCGTTACACCGCAGGCGCAGGCTAGCGTACAAAGCTTCGCTTGAAAAAAAGAGAAATCGGATGTTTACAAATCCGTAACTTAACATCAAAAACAAATATCGTATTCCTAATAATTGTATCCGTTAGAACATCTAAATCGGACAAATTTGACATATGAAATTATGACTTATGTGAATTTGTTACAATGTTTCAAAATGTTTTGCAATTGTCATATTCAGAAGTCAGTGGTATATTTAAGTGGGGTGTATGATATATCCCGTTTGTCCTCCTTAGATGAAATATTGGGTGTAGTTTACAATATTGCCATATCGTTTTAGTTACTGGGGCATGGAGTTGCATACTACAAGTATTATTTTTTTAATTTTGTCATTTTTAAAAATTTGTTTAAGAAAGGTGCCAGCTAAATAAAAAATTCGCCTTCTGAAATCACTATACTTTAACTATTTTTTCTGGGTTCTACATAACTCAATAATTTCGGTGCAATGGTTGTCAAAAGAAAGGATTGCTGATTTCCCATGTAGGAGCTCAAGCTTCGCCTTAGGTTCGATTTATAATGATATATTTGTTGAGGATATGTTTGTAAAACAGCTTAGGAAGGAAGGAGAGCACAGAAAGGAAGAAGGTACGGATGTTCATAAGAATGGCGTCTGGTTGGCTAAATATCAATAAATGCTTACTTCTCGAATTTTATAACAGTTAGAATAAACAATGTAGTGGATGCTGATGCTGTGCGCACCATAAGCTTACAAAGCATTACGCTACAAGGTGTCTTAGAAACGTCCTGATCTTCTCTAATTATTCCTAATATACGGCTGAAAAAATATCTACATATAACTTGACAATCTAGAAAAGGCAGAAGCTGGCAATGAACAGATGATCGCAGCTGGCAGCGGTCTGGCAGCTGGAAGCTCTTGTCACATTCGTGATACGTTGATTTAAAGTCCACATTTCCTATCTAACCATAAATAACAGCGATATAGGCGAGGCGAGTTACGGTAGCTCGTGGGTTTCGACTAACGACGCTCTACACGCAGCACTTGCGTCTTTTGCATGGTTGTGAACCGGAGTGAATGGCAGGAGGGTAACATGCCTGACTGCCTCGGAGGGAGAGAATCCGTCGAAAGCCATCTCATGGTGGACGTCGACGTCAATGCGATTGCCATCGAAGCTATGTGTAGCGACAGACCATTTTATTACCACCGAAACGCGTCATGTATGAAATGTGCCTAGCTCCTCTCTCACACTTCTTTGTGCACGCCAAAGCCAAGACGTCCGCGTGTGTGAATGTATCTTCAGGGAAGGTTGTCGGAGTATTTATGGAGCGAGTTAGGTTTTCGCCAACACCACACAAGGTTAAGTGTTTTTTAGCCATTGAAGAACAGCACATGCCCACGAAGACGTGCCCAGTGACCCAAGTTGGCGTCGAGCAGCTTCATTGAAGAGTGGCACATGTCTTTTTGTACATATACAGTGACACAAGTTAACGTCAGAGGTTCATTCAAGTTCAGCACACACCCAGTTTCACGGTGTTGCCATTTGCCAAGTTGGTATCAAAAAGATTCATTGAACAGCAGCAAATACCCAGCGACCCAAGTCGTTCCGACAGCTGGTTTAGAGCCCTGTTTCTTCAGCACAGCAGCTAGATGCGCTACCCATTCCACCGTGAACTACCCAGTACCCAGGTTGACAGGAAAAGAGTTAGATACATAGATAGCTGGCAGCCGCTGGAAAGTGCGTTAAGTACCCTAATGTCACGTTCACACTTTGGCATTCGGCGTCTACTGCGATCGAAATCTGCTACCACAGAAATGCCGCATTGTTCCCATTACTCTCCCATCGCGCCGCCGTAACCGTGGCCGGAGCGCGATATTTCACTACTAGCGTCATCTGGTGCCTACGCACCAAATGACACTCGCGTTGGGGTATGTCGCATGTCCGCGCACACCTCACGCTTTCTCCGCTCGCGTCGAGTTCGCGTGTTTTTGTTTTTGCTGTTGCTGTCGTTGTTGCTTTTCGAATCGTGAACACAAACCTCTAGGAAGAAAATGCGATACTTCTGGGCCCCATGGCAGGCACATTTTTGCCTATGCATCACGAGCAGTAGAGGTATTTTGGAAACAAGAGATGACATTTAGCGGCGGTGGTGGGTCCGCAGTGCTGTACTTGCGCTCTCATTGGCACACCGCGAGGGATTTTGGCGGTAGCGGCGCTGAAAATTGGTCTGGAACCGATCGGCGGGGAAAGATTTTGCGCCGCTCTTGACGCTGGATTCCTCTGTGTGAACGTGCCCTAACAACGCTAGTGTCATTTAAATATACCAGAGCAAATACTCGAAACATGATGGGGCATGTGTATGCTATAACAAAGGTCCAGAAGCCATTAACATATCGTAATGGAATTCCGAATCACCAAGCAAGAACTGTAGGGAACGCCCACCTTCCAGAAGCGCCGAATTTCAAAGGGGATGGAAGCATTAACAGGTCCACAGTCGAGATAAGCAAATGACGTATACAGCATTTGTGGAAGAAGAAAGCAGGGAAGAGATTGACAGATCCAGAGTGGTTAGGTAACTGTGCAATATAGAGATAAAGATTTAATGAAGAGAGAAAAGATCAAGAAGCTACAGACAGAAGGACAGGTTACTATGCATGTATACATTACGTGATTCGCTTAAGTAGGCTAAGCTACTAATTGTCGCCACCTTGTCTCGAAGGGGATACCTATGGAACTCATGATCATCATTATCACCCCCAACGTCGCAGACAAAGGTCACTAGGGATGCGAAGGAAGTGTGACGATGTCGCAAACGACCATGAACCCTGTGTCTTAAGCACCGAGCTTTGCCTAGCTGAAGACGTTCACGCTTCTGGAATCCATCGCTAACACGTCCGATCATATGCACAACCTGCACACATTGACATTTTCAGATTTAAGACTCTTTTGCCTCGTGATAAGCGCTCGGAGGTGTCAGAGCGTATGCTTATCGCGTCCATCCAATTTCGCTTCCACCGCTTCCTAAGTGGTGTCAACTTTGGGAACTTCAGCGTGAGGTACCTATGCCCTGTAAGGATGAACGCCGAATAAAAACCGCGTCAATTTTTGTAAACACAATCTCTTTGTCTGAAAATTTTTATTGGCACGATGTAATAGGAGAGGTTCGCAGCTTTATGTGACACCGGCTAGTCTTCTTTGCTTGGCAAAGAAAAATGCTATCACAATATGCCTCACAAATGTATCACAAAATACTGTCAATCAGCACGAACATAAAGTTATGCGCATGAGTCCGGGAACCTTATTTATTTATTTATTTATTTTATTGTTTGTTTGTTTGTTTGTTTGTTTGTTTGTTTGTTAGTCTGTTTGTTGGTTTGTTTATACTGCAGCCTTAATGAGCCTATTACAGGAGTGGGATCAACAACAAACATAAAAACATTTACAAAAACCTTGCGTCAATTTTTTTCGTGGTAGTGAACGGATGTTGCCCGGTGATGAATTGCAGACTTGAATTGGTGATGGAAAAAAGCTGTATTTAAAGGAATCAGTGCGGTCAATAAAGGTTAAAATATTTTGAGCGTGGTGGCTCCTCGTAGATGAGGGTATGTAAAAAGTGAAATAGTTATCTAGAGAGGGGAGACGAGGAGAATTGATTAACGTTTGAAGGGATTCTAGGCATTGAAGTTTGCGACGCTCTGCAAGAGGAGTGAAACCAAGTAGGGAAAGAGAGTTGGACGGCGACAAGTCTTTGTCATATCTCCTAAAAGCAAAACGCACTGCCTTTCTTTTTTTTCTTTTGCACTGATTCCTTTTTTTTTTTGACATCACAGTGTCTGTATGGATTCCATTCAACGCAGCCATATTCGAGGACGGGGCGACTGAGGGTTTTATATGTTAAAAGAGTAGTTTCTTGAGAAGCAAGACGCAGCGTACGATGCAAGTAATCTAGTCTTTTAAGGGTTTTGTTATAGGTGACATCAATGTGTTTCGACTATGACAAATCAAAAATAATGTACAGCGCGAAGGACAGGGACTGCGAGAGACGACATACACAGCGCTGTGTATGTCGTCTCTCGCAGTCCTTGTCCTTCGCACTGTACATTATTTTTGATCTTGAAT
This sequence comes from Dermacentor variabilis, assembly GCF_050947875.1. Classification (NCBI taxonomy): domain Eukaryota; kingdom Metazoa; phylum Arthropoda; class Arachnida; order Ixodida; family Ixodidae; genus Dermacentor; species Dermacentor variabilis. The sequence continues at coordinate 182,515,927 of NC_134573.1, read as the reverse complement.
TACCAACTAGCCCAAGCAACCACCCTAGTTCCTGACAAATCATGTGTTAGTAGGGCACCTAAATATTTGAACTCGAACCCTCTATTTTAAATAATATTATTAAAGGCATATGCAAAAAACGAAGGGCACGAGCGTCGTGTAAAGGAGATGGAGACAGTTTCGGAAAAGGTGACATTCATTTGTCATGCTTTGGACCAGTTACATAAGTCAGAGAAGGAATTGTTAAGACAATATGATCAGTTGGAGACTTAATTTTATGATATAAACCGCAAGCGTCGGTAAATACGAAGTAAGGATAGTAGTTTTATCGACCATTAAACTTATAAACATTCGCTTACTAACTAAATTAACAATGATATAATTTGTAATCGTGACTCAACTATGACGTACAATGAAACAGACACAAGCCGACAGCGTTGTCTTTGTCTGTTTACTTTTTCTGCGTCCTTGTTCAGTTGCGCTTGCACATTTTATCATGGATTCAAACCAAGTAGCCCATCAACGTGTTTTGACTAAATTAATCGGGGGGGGGGGGGGTATTCTGTAAGAGTCCACCTAGTGGACTGTCCATTTCGGCCGCTGCTGATTGGCTAGGGCCGCTCGTCTCCTCCTCTCTCGTACAGCTGCGTCGAATAAGCAGCGGCCCAAATGGATAGTCCACTAGGTGGACTCTTACAGAATACACCCCCCCCCCCCCCCCTAGCACAGTGTCAGGCGCGTACAGGTAAACATGAACACATCTCGCTCGATGACAGCGGAAACTGTGAAAACGCTGGAGTTAGGAATCGTGGCCGCAGCCGCGAGCCAATTGACCACCTAGCACCTGTCGCTTCAACGCGAACGAAACGTCGAAATCACAGCGCATACCAAGCTACCGGCGCTTCGCGCACTCTGCAAACAACGCAGATCGCTTTGAAGATGAAGCCCGCTTGGGCGCGCAATTTCCTTTCAAGACGAACGAGCGCCAGCAACGCGTCCCTATTGTTGCGTACTCCAGGGTAGCGTACCGTACTGCTGCCGAGAAGTAGCGACGCCTGCCTATCGAAGCTCGACCGACATTACTTATTGGGTAGCGTGGCGTTGTCGGCGGGCTGCAGGCATCCGGTAGACCATGGCGACCGAGCAAGGGCGAGACGATTTGCTAGTGCGAAACTTGCACTGTTTATTCAAAGGTAGTTGAAAGAAAATAAGAAGAGCATGAAGTATGAAGTATAAATTATATCACAAGTACATTTCGGAGCCCCTTAAATAGGCTCTCTACAAGTGTGGGCGGGATCTTGCTTCCGTCGATGACACGTGACAGGCACAGAGAGAGGGCCCCTCCTCCTGCATTACCGAGCACGGGTAGGAGAAGTCGATCCTCTTTTCGACGAATCCGGGGAGGAGGTCGGGTGAATGACCTCTTCGGCGCCGTGGGGTCCGGCCAAGTAGAAGGTAGGGGGATGACGTATCGCCCGTGGTGTCCGACCAAGTAGAGGGTAGGGGGATGACGTATCGCCCGTGGTGTCCGACGCCAACCCTAACACTATACGGCGTCCGCCAAAGGCGTCTACTACGGCGTCCGCGAATCGCGTGGCTAATGCGGTAGGAGAGGCCGCGGTTGTCGCCACTCTGTACGGAGCGGCGGGCGAAGAGGACATCGAGGCATCCTAACAGCTATAGAGTTTCTCACTATAATATAGTGAGAATCTATGCTACCAGCCGCCGGAGAAGAACGCCCCTCCTCCCTAGCATGACCCCCTTGCCTCGCGGACCACAGGAGAGGGTACGCATCTGGAGTTCCTCATCTGGAGTTCCTCATCATCTGGAGCGGAGTTCCTCGCTCGGGCACGCGAGATTGAACCGCATTCGCCGGCTCACCCTCACATACCTTCACTCATACGGAAGCTCAAGGAGACGACGATGGCGACGTGACGCCAACGATGAGGACAGAAATGCCCCGGGAGTGTCCATATAATGGATATCGCAAAAAAGGCGTACTGTAACTGAGGTGTGTAGGGGAACGTCATTAATCTAAAACAGGAATAAAAGAGAAAACAGTACTGAGCCTTGGGGAACCCCTGATGAAACAGGCATTAAGGGTGGTTTAGCAGAGTTGAAACGTACATATTGTGAGCGCTGGGAAAGGAAGCCCGATATCCAGCCAACCAAAGATGCATGTTTTAGCATAGCGAACAGCTTGTGCATAAGTTTAATTAGACAGTGTCGAAGGCCTTTGCAAAGTCTATAAAAATAGCACCAATCTGGTCACCTATGTCTAAAGAGCTGCTGATGTCGGGAACGAATTCTGTTGGTTGTATTATAGTGCTTAGGCCAGGTCTAAAATTATGCCGGAAAGCGCATAAAATTTTGTTAGTTTCAAGAAATTCCAACATATGCTTAAAGAGAATTTGTTCAAATACTTTACATGAGTGTGCTGTAAAGGAGCTGAGCTTATAGTTTAATAACAATTGAACGTTACCAGGCTTAAATAATTGGGGAATTGAAGCAAGTTTCCACTAGGGAGGAAGGGTGGTGGTTGAGAAAGATTTTCTAAAGGTAATCGTTAAATATCTTCTGCACTAAAAAAGAGTATCGAACGAGAAAAACATTCGGGGTACAGTCAGGACCACACAACTTCTTGGTGTCTGAGTTTAGGATTAAGTTAAGTGCACCCTTAGGAGACAGTGATACATCGTCGATTGGAAGGTATGGTTCAGAATCAAAAACAGGGATTACTGAGTTATCAGTCGTAAAGACAGAGCGGGAGTAGGTGTTAAAATAAGAAGCTATTGTCTGCATATCAAAAACTGCAAGATTGTCAATTATCAACGTGTCCGAAGATGACCCAGGTGGTAGGATAGCTTTCCAAAATTTACGGGGATTAGTCTTCATCAATTTCGGCAAGGTTACCTTGTAATACAATTCTTTTGCAGCAACCATTTTAGAACAAAGTCCCTTTATAGCGCTATGGAACTGCATAAATTTCGTTGAGTAGCCAGAGCATTTTGATCGAGGTAATTTGGCCACACGACGTGATAAATGAAAAAGGTCTCTAGTCATCCAAGCAATTTCACTGTTTTTTTTTTGTTTTTAAAGGAATGAAAAGGTTGATACATTTACTGACCAGATCTTTGAAGAAACTTGTCAAGGTATTAGTATCACTAGCGGAACTTATTAGTTCAAACTCAACAAAAGAATCGCATAGGGCGTTTGTTATTGCCAAATCATGAGCGCGGTTAAAGTCAGGAAATGTGCAGTAGATATAGCGGGACTTGGGGACGATGCCTGGAACTACAATTAACACAGCATTGTGTTCAGTTATTCCATCAATAACATTGCATTCATAACCGGCTTGTCGTCCTTAGCGTCTTTGTTGGCTTCTCATGATGTGGTTAATAAAAATCGGGCCCCTCGGTTAGCACCCTTTTTTTATCGTTCATTACATAACGAGGGTCTCGAATCTAGCAACGTTGATGCCTCAGGTAGCATGTGTAGGCATATTGACCAGTTGCCTTCACTCAGAAAGATCACCTATTCGTGACGCCTGCGGCAGAAAGAATGTTCCACATCCGCCGCCCAGTTTTGAGATTGGTGGCGCTGGCTAACACGCCCAAGGTTAGTTGTGGCAGTAAAACATAAATACCCAAGTTGATAGGGAAACGGTGCCGCGGTAGGTCACTTGGTTAGAGCATCGCACGCGTAATGCGATGACGTGGCATCCTTTCCCACCTGCGGCAAGTTGTTTCTTCATCCACTTTCATTTCCATTAATTTATCACTTCTTTAGTTCAATTAGTACGTACAAGTAATTTTCCCTATGTTCTCCTTGGCGTCTTTGTTTGTTGGCTTCTCATGATGGGATTAATAAAAATTGGGCCCATCGGTTAACCCCCTTTCTTCTCGTTCAAGCTCCGACTTGAATCACATATGTCAGAGGACACTAAAATGTAACACAAATCTAAGATATTGGTATTTACAAGAAAACTTTTTTGTTTTCTCTGAAACTCCATTGTTGGGCAGGGGCCAAGTATTTTTTCTTCGTGAATAGTTGTCAATATAATCGCACTAAATCTACTCCCAGTGTTCACCATGCAGTTTTGTGCCTAGATTATTTGGGGAAGAGATGCTATACATCTTCGTCTGCGGGGCCTCAAGTGCACTGCAAACCCATAATCGCAATAGAGTAGCTTAAAACATGCTTTTCTCAAACCCTCTATCAGCATACCTGTACAACCTGTGCCTTACGCTCCCGCACCACTTTCTCTTCACTTTTTCTCTTCTCCTACCATTTTGACAGGTAACACATCTTCTTTAGCGTACGCGTTACCGGATCGAACTGTTACTGACAACTATGGGTTTAACCCGATGGGATGTCCTGGAACGTACTGGTCAATACGCGCTCTATCGAGAAACCTGACGGAGTCTCGCAATTGCGTATGCCGCTTTCTAGAAACAAACTTGTCGACCATCAAATTTCCTTTTCTTACTCCCCTTTCTTGCCTCTCTTTCCCCTCCTGTTCTTTTTTTGACATCTGCAGAACACGAAAAACGAGGGGTCATATTTCCTTGATTCGCTGTATACAAATGTGTCCCGACAGACGAAAATAAAACGGTCCGCGGCAATATCTAAAGTTTCTGTGAAACACAATTGCCGATAAAAGGGCGTACATGAGAACGCAAACACGAAGGAAAACAATAATCATGACGACACGGGCTCGTCGTGATTGGTTTCTTTTGTGTCCCTGATTTCGTGCGTGCCCTTTCATCAGCGGGCACCGACTAGGCCAAGAGCAAGTTCTATAGTTTCTCTGACATTTGTACTCTCTTGCACAAATGTCACGAACGGTCAGGATTCGAACAATCCTCATTGGTCTTGTCGCAGCGATGGTTGCCTGGTGAGCTCGGTTCAACAGTGCCACATTTAAAGCGATGGTGGTTTTTCGTGTCGCCCCCCCCCCCCTTTAGGGCTGCTGGCTGCGGCCTTGCATAATTGACCCGTCCTGAAAATAGTACTAACCGAGGCGGTCCGATGCGACCACGGGCATTGTACTCTCAGCACAAATGCGAACGGCAACACAAACAAAATGCGACTGAAGCTTGTACAGACTGCGAGGGAGACAGGCTTGCTTGCTTGCTTGCTTGCTTGAAAGCCTTTATTGAAAACAAAAAAAAGAGGTAGAGCCCTTAAGCGGCTCCGCAATGGGTAGATTCTTTATTCCGGGACTCCATTGGTACGAGCCGCCAACTTAGCCCTCCAAACCAAGGCCTTTTGGGCCTGAAGGTCCGAGCAACCGAGCAGCGCCGCCTCCCACTCCTCTCGGGTTGGGTTAGGGTTGAAGGAAAGAGCTGAATTGAGCTGATAAGCCCAAAGCATGTGGTAGATGTCAGCCACCTCCCCACAGTATTGGCACTTGCCAGGGTATAGGAACAATCGAAATGTTTCAACATTGCCTCGCATAATAAAGTGTTCGTGAAAAGTCGTATCAATATGCAATCGTTAGCCTTGCCAAGCCCCTTTTCAGGAATTGGGTATCGGCGATGCCTATCTTTGTAATAGGTCGTGATAACTTTGAATGTCAGAAGATAGCTGCCGCCTTCGGATTTCAGGTGTTCATGGTCTAACTGGGACGCCTGGTGGATGAGTGCTCGGGCCACCGTGTTCGCGGCTTCATTCCCTGCTAGTCCCTGGTGGCTCGGAGTCCAGACTAGGCAACGGGGGGTAGGATCAATTCCTCCGTTGCTAGTTCTGCAATATTCGTTCCGCTAGCAAGGTGACCCAACCAGCTTCATAATTTCGACAAGCCCTACGTGAGTCGGTTATCGGAAGTAGCGCCGAGCGGCGCACAAACGTGTTGGATAATTAGAACGGGTAAACGCGAAGCGTAGACTGGCCGCGATGACCACCTGTGTAACCACGTTTCTCCTAAGGACGCGAAGAGAAGCAGCGACGATAATCAGTGAAGAATGGCACGGAATGCAAATTCACTCTTGAGCAGGAAGCCAGTCGGCATCGATACGCGGTGATGAGACAGCAGCAGACAGGGATCGCGTCCTTTACGGGTGCAAGTAAGCACGTGGAGAAACACTCAGTGCAGGATGAGTTCGATTATATGTGTAGTGTGTGCGATAGACTCTGGGTTTTGTAGGACGTTTCTGCAGTGTTAGAGCGCCATGAAATTGCGTAGAGTGAAGTGTTTGACAGTGAGAACGTGTCCAATTTCGTTGTTTAGTTTATACTTGCAAGTGGTCGCTAACTGAGAATAGCGCTCTCGCTAGCACCAAAAAAAGCTACGTTTACACTGATTTCATCGTGCACTGCATCTTGTAGAATAAAATAAATATATGTATTGGAGGAATGATTGGATGAATGAATTGTTCGTTACTACAAAAGAAAAAAAAAACGGTCCCAGTCATAGGCCTCGTAACCATTCTAACGCTGGCTGCGCATTGTTACATTCTATGTCAAAGTCGATATATGTCAGAGTGCTGAAGTCTTTCCACATCAGCCTTACATAACTTCAAGCCTTGTTGAAAGTTCCATTCAAGAGGAACAGGATAAGTTTGCCGCCTTCCCCTTTTACGTCTTGATAAGGATTAAGCACAGCTGATGTTCAAGTAATTATCAGTCAAATTATTTATAAATTTCGCATTACCTTCTTGCTTCGTGGGCGTTACGTGGTCGTGTGTTTGCGTGAGGTTCATTTAATTCTTTGCTTGGATGAAAAAAAAAACGCGTTGCTGAGCTCGCTGCTCTTCCGATTTCAACGCTGTCGTGAAGATTGGTAGGATTCTAATGCGCTAATATTTAAGAACCTAGCATGCACGGTGGTTTCGCCACGCGTCCGTCGCAAATAAATTACTAAAATGAAAAGATAAACTTCTGATTGAACGTCAGTACGGCGTGTGTCATTAAAATGGAATTCTCATAAACATTTCGCAACGTAGTTTCAGAAGTTTCAAAAGAACTGCCGACAATGGCTTAACGTAGTGTAAGCTCTTGCAACAACATTTTTTTAATCGATCGCTGAGTTATCAAACAGGCTAATTATACCAGCAGTCTCAGCGCTTCAAGTTCAACTTGATGTTGCAGAATAACACACGAAGGTAGGCTACGTGTACTGCTACATGCATTAACTGGCAAGCCTTGTTTGGCAAGTCTTTCGTGAGACAGAATTCAGTTCCTGATAAATATGCTCGTGAAATATGTGCAATTGTTTGTTTAGATTGGTCTCAGCAGCTTGTTAGAGGCTTACCGTTTTTTGAAGTATTGTTTTTAGCCCCGATCAAGCACCACAACATATAGGATTCCGGGAAGGATACTCTAACCGGCTCCAAACTAAATTACTGAGTACAAATTGTACAGTGATCAGTGTACAGTATATAATGTGATCTGTGATAATTTTCTAATAATAGCAAAATTTTTACCACTGAGAAAGATAATTAAAAGCTTGTTACAATTCTGCACTTCCGGAGTTCCACCCCGGAGCGCTATCACGGAATCGTTCGCCCTACATTCACAAGTCTTACCAAAGGGTTTAGTGGAGTTTTCGCAACCGTGAAAGAGCCATAGTTTGGGGATGTCGTTGGGATAACGCGCAAAGTTTGTGTTTTCTTATGCCAAGCCACAGGTGCACCGGTTTGTTTGCGCTGCCATGGCTTTTAAGTGATTCCGTTGAAATCATTCTTGATGCAGGTCGTTGAAATATGCGTTTAATTTTTTTACAGTGTAACATCGAGAAATTGAGTAGCCGAGTTACTCTTCACCTTAGTCTCTCCACAGCACACCATGTATAACAGAACAGAGCATTAATAGCAAGTCGCGCAACTGTCTTTATTTATTGAGTTATTTTTTTGGTGAACCGCGTGAAACTCCAGTCGCTCTTACGTCGTTGCGTTCCATACTTTTAGAAAGTGCTACTTAGCATCGATGCTATTCTGGGTATTACGTGGTTGTTATACACGTTACCCGCATCCTCCCAACAGAGACCTATGTCTATACTTAAGCAGAAGGCCGCGTCCCAACGTCAAGCCTGATGGACTTGTTATATGCTGAACAATGAGCTATAGTTAGTTTTATTTCCGAAAATTTGTTGATCTGCGTTGAAAATTGTGACACACGAACTTGAAAGGGAAAAAGCAAAAAAAAATACGGAGGTGCCATTTTATTGACTCTTTTTGTATATAGCTCGTACTTTCGACCTTTACTCTTTGCCCTCCAGCGAAAGAGAAATATGGTGTTGGGAAAAGCAGAAAAATAAAGCGATAGAGAAGCCCGTTACCTTTCCAGCGAATTTCGCAGCATCGTGGAATTCCGCCGCATGCCTGTGCCGGCATTGCCGGAGGTCACGTTTGAAGTAGACCAAGGAAGGTGAGCAAGCAAAAGGTCAGACTCCTAGAAGGCAGCGTTTGAAAGTGCCCCGAGGAAGACAGAACAGTAATGTCGACAACAAACCATGGCCGCCGCGCAGGCTTGTTTTGCACTACTTGTCGGCAACATCGTGTTCCCTTCATTCTTTTCAGCACATAACCTTCCGGCGTTTCGGAGGCCGACAGAACCTTTTTGACCCAGTTTCCTCACACATGCCGCGGACTGGCAATGAGCTTCTCATCCGCATCCTAGTGGGCGCCCCCTGAACTGCTCGAGGAGTTGATTAGCGGTGTGAGTGGGCTGTATTTACGATGACAGGCCAAACACGCTTGAAAAAGGGGCAGGGCCGATGTCTCGGTGAGCTTTCAGCACGCGCGGGAACAATTTGAATTGCTGATGGGTGATCGGCATTTCCTCCATTCTCCATACGTCGAGGAGAGGCGCGAATTATTCTGTGAAGCACTGTTTTAAATTTCTAGCAGTCAATGTGTGAAGGTTGTCCGGGCTCACACTTCTTTGTTGCCCCTTACGAGGAACGTCGTCATGAGTAGAGTGAGGCGCTCTAGCTTATACTGCAATAAGCAGCTACGAGGTCAGGATCCTGCTATCTGCGTATCGTCACACAACATCACGCTCGAACGCCTCGGCAATGAAAATAAAGAAAAATTCTCGTTGTTAATAGTTGAGTTTGAACCAAGAACCTCCCGGCTGTTATATGCACACTGTACCGGGGCTTCACTACAGCATGGCACCACCTCAAAAATAAAAATGAAAAGAAAGAATAATTTAACAAGTTACAATAAAGGTAGCATCGGGAGATCTGAAATCTATCCTGATTTGATGGAAATTAAACTTCATAAGTGCTGTTAAATGAACGATGTGCGCTACGCTTGTGGTTCGCGAACGCCATTAATCTAAGTGCGCAGAAGAGTATTAACAAATAACACGGTCTCCTATATATACGACGCTGCGCTAAAGGGTACCTCCATGCGCACTTCCCAGTCCTTCCTTTTAGCTGAAGTGCACAAACAGTATGCCTTAGTCCAAGCCGAAGTCCCCGGATAAAGGATGGGGCCGCCGCGTTCCCTGCCCTATATTGTGTTATCGTAGAATACGCCCTCGGCTGTGTTGTTCCTTGGCTCTTGAACTGACGTTCCAATGAGTTTAAATTAATCTATGTTGCAGATGACGGGAACCGCTCCTTGGTAGTTAAGTGGCCAGCTTGCAGACTGCGCCGTAGCGTTCAAGCGAACAACAGTCTTCAGCATTGCTTCTGTACACATTTAGTTGGTCGTATGACTGGGTTTGATTGATCATGTGAATGGGGTGCACGGCTTTAAAGCTGCTTAACGCAGGAATTGGATCGGAGTCGCAGAGTTTGCATGAGTGCTTTTTGTTTCTTAACACAGTGCGAGTTTCGCGCAGTACCACTGACGCATTCAAGTCGTGTCTGCATCCCCATCCACATCTGCACTTATAGTATTCCTTGGAATTTATTTATTTAGATTGCTCGATTAAAGAAAGTTTGACAGTTTGCCCATGATTCCGGCATCGCTTCGAGCTTCAAATAGTGGCCTCTGTAATTGTGCGTTGTATGATGCAAGATGACGGGATCACCTAAAGACAACAAATGTATACAGACACGCTTCGCATTGCAGTCAGAAATCTGCGGAATAATGGAAATATCTCATCCTCTCAAGTTAGACCAGCGCAGAAGAAGCAATGTCTAAACAGGTTGTGATGTGATTATCACGGTCCCATCCCATCATCAGCCATCACGGTCCCATCAGTGTGTGTGTGTGTGTGTGTGTGTGTGTGTGTGTGTGTGTGTGTGTGTGTGTGTGTGTGTGTGTGTGTGTGTGTGTGTGTGTGTGTGTTTCGATTTAGGTGCAAGTCAAAGCTTGAAATATGTCGGTTGGACGGAGATTAGATGAGACGGAGATATGATGCTAACCGAGGACCCTGAATACAGATATCCGTTGCTCTACTTCAAATCCCCGGCAGGGGAGAGTGCATTTATCTGACTGTCAATGAAATCGCAGAAAGAGTGCTTGCAGCCCCAACCAAGCACTCATAACAATAAATTATTTTTGGGTGCGTTCAATGCAGCAAGTGTCTTTGTGCTGGCTAGTTTTCTTCTGTACCGAGCAGTACTCGCGCGATGTGGCCAAGGTTGGCATAGATTGTACCTCTGTCCCGCGGTGAACGTGCCAGATATATATATATATATAAACGAGAAGAAAGGGGGTTAACTGTAGGGCACGATTTTTATTAGTCATATAATAAGAAGCCAACAGTCATTGACACCAAGAACAACATAGGGGAAATGACTTGTGCTTAATAAACGTAATAAAGAAACGATAAATTAATGGAAACTAAAGTGGATGCAAAAACAGCTTGCCGCAGGTGGGAAGCGAACCCGCAGCCTACGCATTTCGCGGGCGATGTTCTACCAATTGAGCTACCGCGGCGCTATTTCCCCATCCACTTTCTTGGGTATTTATGTGTCGTAGCAGAACCCTGGGAGTGTTAGCCAGCGCCACCACTCACAGACCTTGGCGGTGGACGCGGAACGTCCTTTTTGCCGCAAGCTTCACGAGAACGTGATCTTTTTTTGGTGAAGGCAACTGGTCAATAAACCCCCACATGCTACCTGAAGGCATCAATGTTGCCGGATTCGAGACCCTCGTTATGTACTAGCACTCTCAGTGTTCTACTAGGACATATAAATACTCAAGAAAGTGGATGGGGAAACAGCGCCGTGGTAGCTCAATTGGTAGAGCATTCCACGCGAAATGCGAATGTTATGGGTTCCGTTCTCACCTGCGGCAAGTTGTTTTTTCATCCACTTTGATTTCCATTAATTCATCGCTTTTTTATTTCATTTATTAAGCACAAGTAAGTTCCGCTATGTTGTCATTGGTGTCAGTGTTTGTTGGCTTCTTATGATATGACTCTATATGTATATATTCAACAGCGTTGACATAGCCCTGAAAGGTATCTCTTAATCTGAGGAATATATAGATTGAAAAACATGCGGGCATTGTAGCACATGTTGGTCCCTTATTCAGACGCCGTAGTTATACCAATAATGCTACGCAACTTCTAGTTATAACTTTCTCAAATATTTTTTTCCATTGAAAAGATTGCAAAACAAGGACTGAGACAGTGCACAAGAATTAAAAGCATAAATAAATGCACTATACGCCTGCTTCGCATACCTCACAACTGCAACAGAAATTTCAGCAAAGTAGGCCCCAAGAGGCATCTGGTACGAATGCAACGGTACCAAAACTACTGCCTACTCCCTGTAGGATTGTCTTGTGGCTTTTAAATGTCCTCAAACCAAGAATGAATTTTTGTCGCGCGCAGGGTGTAACGTGCAACCGAAGGGAGCCGGGAAACTTCCGCTTTTAGAGAGTAGTGTCGAGGGAATCGGCTGTAATCGATTTCTTGCGAAGAGAACACAATCGGGTCGCATGCTGTTTCTCTGCATGCCGATGGCAATAAAACTGCTGCTGACATTGAGGCGAGCACTTCTGTTATAGTTTCGTGCCGCGCAATCAGGTGTGCAGGTTAGTGCGCTTCCTTGTCCGTCTCAATGAATGCCTGTGTTTCGGGCGCGTCCTGTAACGAAGGCACACCGCCCACTGGTGGGATAAGAAACATTGCTGCAGCTTCCTGCTGAAGTGCGGCAGGTTAATGGAAGCGAATGCATTGCTTAGCCTAAGATTGTCCTCAGGAGTTACGGCTGTTAGGCCTCCCTTGCAACGGTGGACATACTGTTCGTTTGTTTTTTCGGTGTGCAGCGTGCTTCGGAACTTTGGTGGGCGTAGATGTATTTCCTTATGCTAACCGATTAGCTGCCTACACGTCTGTATTCTCTGTATATGCCAGGCTTGGTTTAAAGACCAACGCAAGGGAAAACCGAAAACGCAGTTTGCTTTCTACACATACGTAGTGGTTACCTGTTTCCATTTATTCTAGTACCAAGTAAATAAGATGCCCTAGACACATGTTTCATCTGCTCGGAACAGCCGCTTTGTATGAGCTGCTTTAACGGCTTTTCTTTGGTTTGGATGCACCGTTCATGCATGGGAGTGTATTTTTTCCCATGATGGCCACATGATAAGAACGAGAAGAAATACGACTAGAAGGAAAGCAAGATAGGAAGACGATGGTGGTCATAATAAAAACGATATTTTTGCGTGTATTGGTGGCATTAATAAAACGTGAAGCTCTACAATATTATGAAGCACCGTAGCTGTAGGAAAGAGAGCCCACTTCTAGCCTACATCAGCAGTATTTGAACGCTGGCCGTGCAGCGACTTGCAGCGCTCACGACGATCGATTACAAACGTGCCCCTACTTGGTCCGCGAAAATAGCTTGACCATACCGCAACTATGAGTCACCCCAGTAAAGGCTGCACTTGCTTGCTCGAAATGTACATCATAGATATAAGCGATGGCAGCAAGTCATTGCTTGATGGTTCTGATAACACTAGGTTCATGACACTTTGCATTATTTATATCCATTCGTCGTTCCTCGTCATTAATTTCCATGGCGACGGCTGTCGAAATGCCATATCTGGTTGCGCCGAAGTAGCCGGCACTGGGCACGTGGAAGTGAGAAAGTGCCTGAGAGACATACAGGCTAAGTGGCAAATTGGTTGATTAATTTGTAATTTTTCGCTTATATTATTAAATTGGGGGTTCTACCTTTCAACCTTGGCTATGGAACTTCCTCCTCTATTTTAGACCATGTGCATAACTAAAAAAATAAACCAAGTTGCACTCCAGCATACCATGCGAAGCAGTGATGCCATAGCTAAAAAAATATACTTGGTGCATCTTGCACTGTTTCGTATTTCACAATTCGAAATAAACATTCGCAGTTGTGCGTGAATAATCTGCTTTGCAGAAGAAAAGAAGAAATCTTTTTTACAATTGCTATTGCTATAATTCATCCAATTCTTGCCCAATCCCACGTAGTAGTACTAGACATTCAGTTATTCAACAACAACGGCGACGACACTAGTCCATGTCCATCGTCATTTGATGAGGTGGCGCAACCCAGTGATGGATAAGTGTAGAGACATGACTTCTTTTGTTCCTTCACTTGTCCATCCCGCGTTTCACTACTCTCTACTCTTTAAGGTGAAGCTTTCTTTGCCTAGTCCAGCAGGATTTTTGTGGCCGTTGCTCAGTTAGGCAACCTTTCTCGGCAGGTTATTTCTGGTTATATATATATATATATATATATATATATATATATATATATATATATATATATATATATATATATATTGGGGCCCAGTTTTTATTAGTCATATCACAGGAAGCTGTTGCGTACTCCAAGGTAGCGTATCGTATTGCTGCCGAGTTGTAGCGGCGCCTGCCTATCGAAGTTCGACCGACGTTACTTATTGGGTAGCGTGGCGTTGTCGGCGGGCTGCAGGCATCCGGTAGACCATGGCGACCAAGGAAGGGCGAGGCGATTTCTAGTGCGAAACTTGCACGGTTTATTCAAAGGTTGATGAAAGATGAAGAGAAGAGAAGGAAGTGATTAAAATTCATTTCGGAGCCCCTTAAATAGGCCCTCTACAATCGCGGAAAGGATCTTGCTTCCGTCGACGTCACGTGACCGGCACAGAAAGAGGGCCCCTCCTCCTCTGGTTATACCGAGCCTGCTGCAAGGAAGAGGCCGTTCCGCCTCCTGAAATTGTAGACGCTTGTCCGCCTCTTTTGCGCGTTGCCGGTTCGTGGAAGTTCTCCTGTAGACTTTGGCCGTTCGAGGAAAGGGTCCCTCTAAAGTCGCACACACACACACACAAAAAAAAAGAAAAGAAAAAGAGGCCTGTAAACACTGCGGGGCTTCCGCCAGACCGCAGACACTCGAAATGGTCATGGCGAATTAGGAAGTCACGCTTCATTTCAACGAGGCAAGGTGTATGAAGGTCAGATGAGAGAAATTCCTTTATGCACGTGGTGCGCGACGCCAACCGTAGCAGGAGCAGTCACGCCTCATTTCGACGACGCATGGTGAGAGAAGATCGGGTTAAATCCCTTTCTGCGTGGGGTGCCAGGCGCCAACCATAACAGAGCCATCAAACACTGACACCAAGGACAATATAAGGGAAATTACTTCGGATTAATAAATGAAATAAAGAAACGATAAATAATGGAAATCAAAGTGGATGAAAAAACAACTTGCCGGGGAATGATCCCACAACTTTCGCATTTTGCGAAAGATGTCCTACATCCGCCGCCAAGGTCTGTGGGTGGTGGCGCTGGCTAACACTCCCTGGATTCTACTAGGAAACATGAATACCCAAGAAAGTGGGCGGGGAAACGGCGCCGCGGTAGCTCAATACGCCTCTTTCATGGCGCAACGGCGCATGCGCCCTGCCCTAGCGGATTATTCGCGAAACGTTTCGGACGGGTCGAGCATGTGGCCGCGCGCCGGGAAGTCCCCCGAAGAAAAAAAAGCGCTCGGACGCACGCTGCTGCAAGCACTCGTGCCGTGTACGGCATTTAAACTCTACTGGTATATAGCTCGACGTCGTGCGGCGCCGAAAGCGTGCGTAGCGTAAGACCGCAAATCCCCTTTAAAAGAGAAAGCGGCCAGGGCATCGTCCGGACTGCACCGTGATCCTGGTAGTTGCCGCCTTTCATGCATGGCTCCATATTTAACTAAAGACCCGTGCATTACACTTTGGCGACACTTAAGTACATCACGTTGCTGACGTCTTTTTGCAGCGTCGGTCCTCACTTGCTGGTGGTGGCAGCGCGTTTCTGCGGCCCTATAACGTAAAACTATTCCAATATGTTTCTATTCCAATTTCCTGACGTCAACTTTGCGTAACCACCGACGCAAGCACCGGGCGGTCACCCACACGGTTGTCTGAACAGACCAATCAAACGCTCTCCTCGTTCATAGGAGGTTACTTTTGTTTACTTGAAAAACGAATAACATTGCCTACACTGAGCGGCTTGTCGTATCTAATTGACTGACAAGAGGCGAGGAGAACGCTCAAGTGGAGAGGGATTCACTGGGGCAGAGCCAGTGCACTGAAAATCGATAACCGGATGAAGAGGGTGGGGCCGGCGTCTGCGATTGGTCGGCTTTCCCTTACTTAGCTTGTGGTGGCTGGTCGAAAATCGCGACGGCATGCAACGGAAACTTAAGAATGACGCTAAAACTGTCCCTCAACAAAGAAGAGTTGGCAGAATGAGGTAGTAAACGTGCCAAAAGTGCTTGAAAACGTTACACGATCACGCAAGAAGTTTTATTATACGCAAATACACCCATGCTCTCCGGCAGGTGCGAGCAGCCAGCGTCTCAGCGATCGGCGGCAGCCATCTTTTATTCCTTTCGGAACGGGGCAGCCTGCGTCTATTCCGAAAGAAATTCAGTTTTGTTCGGCATATTAATGCATCCTTATCGCGTACACGTCACTTTGACGGGGTGAGTTCCTGCGGTTTTGTGACGTCGCGTTACAAGCACGTCACGTCGCGTGAAGTGGGTGCAGCCCGAAAACTTTTTACCAATAACCGAGGGCTAATGGCGAAAAGGGGTTGAATCAGAAATAACTGTTTTTTTTTTCTGTCAAATCATGCATAATCAGTGTGTACACATCATATCAGATGGGGAGGTATTGCGGTTTTCGTGACGTCGCTTGACAGACAGGTGAAGTGGGGGGTGGTGGAAAAAAGTTTTTGACCAATCGCGGGGGGCTGATAGCAGAATTGAAATAGAAAAGTTTGGAATAGTTTTACGTTATGGCGCCCCTGACTAGATGTACTCGTAGGGCGCGGCAACACTGGGTCGATACGAGACCGACAAGACGCTCACTCCAATGATTGACCGACTATTCTGCGTCACTGAAACCTTTTTATCATACCAGGTCGACAACGACGAAACCGACGAGCGCAAGTTGTACTGTGGCAGGCTTTTATGTCGAAGGCACCGGCAAAATCAGCGTGCCGACCATCGTTCGACCGAACCCCGTGCGATCGGCCGTCGAACCGACAGCACAATAGCGACAGCGTCTTCGCTTGTATATATAGTTAGTCGTACTCAAAATGAGTTATACACGCCTGCCAAGTTTAAATGCACAAGCTTTAGCCCTCTCAAGCCGTGCCCACGAAGCTTGAGCCAATGTCGATCCTGTTCAGCGAAGGTTAACCTGACGCCGTCGAGTTCATGAAATCGCTACCGGTGGACCTGAACTGAAATGTAAGTAGTTAGGTCGAACGAAACTGCTTTTATAGTTCAATTGTGGCCTTAGAGATTTGAAATCAGCTACACTTCACTTCGCACGGCGCGTACAAAATAAGCTGTAAGCGGCGACACAGCGCTGTGCCAACGTCTGTACGTCACCATACCTGTAGGCTGTCGGCCGCATTCGCTACGTATATAGGTGGGCCTGTACGTGTTGCTTTGCCGTCACATTTCTCAATTTCAGAGATGCACTGTTTACCTCTGCGTCAAGCGGCAAACAAGAAACGGTGTATTCATTACACAGCAGCATAAACAACCGCCTCGCTCATTTATACCAACGCTGAGCGAGCGATGGCATCCGCGCGTTTTCGTGAGAGAACAACATGGCCTACAAATGAGCCCTTATCCGAGCACAGTTTTCTCTACTAATGCCCTATGTCACGCTAAAACTGTAATTATGATGGAGTTAAAGAAAAGCGAGAATGAGTTAACAGCCCGTAATATTTGTATCTTGATCACAGTGGCCGTTGTTTAAATGGTGCGGCCGCTCATATTGACTCGTCTCAGGGTGTAACTACATGGCACATATGCGCAGATATGCACGTTTTGCTACATTATGACACTATTTCAAATCAGCGATGGACCTTTTGCACAATATTTGACGTTAACAACGACCTGCGGCTGTAGATGTCGATGTAATTCGACGCAGAAGGCTGCGCTCGAAGACTTTTTGAATATGCGAAACGTCTAAATAATGTGTAAAAAGAATACAAACAGTGATGTCCAAGTGCAGAAATCAGTGACACATTCCAAGGCAGCCGTGTCGCCAAATGGAACTCAGCCTGCCTTTATCGGCCGCACCGTCTGCAGAACAGCGCACTCAGACCTGCTCACCAAGTAGTCATAGAGTGCTACACGGCTTCAGGAACGGCGTGCTGTCCCGAAGAAGCCATTAATAATGATTCGCGATCAACGAAACGCGCAACTGACGCGCACTCAACGTGGGCGCAGGCTGTTACGACTTAGATGTGGTCCCGTAGCGCTCGTCACCCGTTTCGTGCCAGAGCGTTGGTAGCGAAGACTCCGAGTCAGGCGTCGGTGAGAATAACGAAAGGGATTTTATACACTATATACAGGTCATTATACAGGACAAGATCGGATCGGCACGGGGGCCGAGAGCTAACAGCAAACGCGACTGTTCCCGCTCGGCGACGTCCGTTGAGACTCCAACGCGTGACACATCTCACTCCACTCGAGAGCGGCACTCGGCTCCCGTTGGGTCGGTGGATCCGGTTTTCCAGGTGGCGACGTCGGGGCTTATAAAGCCCCGAGAAAGCATTGTCACTCAAACGGCCCAATACAAAGCCAGCACTCGACGGTCGTCCGAGAGGTCCAACCAGCGACCGCGCTGGCCACCCGATTCAAAGTTGCCGCGCGCGGTGACCTCCGGGCAAAAGGAGATACGGCGCCGGGCTGTCTAGCACTTTGTTGCACGTTTGGACATGTCGCTTGCCGATGCTTCTCCTCAGGACGCCGCTGCCTGACGGTCAGCATCTTGACTTGTCAAGGGAGAATTAGGGCGCTGTGCCTTTCGGCGCAGCCCCGGGTTTGTCCAAAGGGCGCTCGCAGGATAAAGTCTGCATCTTGTAGATTCGGAATCCGGGCTGATGGTAATGGCACAACAGCATCCCCGCCATCAGATAAGGCGCCGGGAAGACAAGCTGCCTCCACGTGGCTCGGATGCCAGGCGCGCATGTTCGTCAGGCTCGTCCAAGTTCACGTCCAGTGTCTGGACGCCAGGTAACTTCACGTGCCCAGGCCCCACTCGCCAGGACAGGAACTCTGCTCACCGCGTTGTCGCCAAGGCACCTCGACCAGCTCCGCTCAGGTCGTTCCGAAGCCCTTGCTTCTCGCCACTGGTCATGGTTGGTCGTTCTGCAGCTTGCAAAACCGACCGACAAAAGCCAACACCCAACACGAGCAAGTGCCCTCTGTCTCCCATCAAACACCAGACAAGGTCATAATCCAAATCAACCCAACTAAATTGCTATCCCCCCTTTTTGCTCCCGCTGCAACAAGAGGCAGGTGTACGATCTGGTACACAAGGCTCAAACAACCATGTTTCAAATTAACAACACACCAAAATATCAGGAACAACTAATAATCAGCAATAATAATGACAAATAGAATGGTCCCCTTGAAATCACTTGGACCGAAAACGTACTACTGAGGAAGCAAATGAAGTCATTCATTTTTTCCCGATCTCCCTGTGAAGAGGACAAGACGTCGCGAAGCAAGAGAAGGTAAGTAACGAGTAGGCCACTGAAAGAAGCGAGGCCTAGAATGCACGACTTAGAGCATCTGCGTTCGCGTTCAACCTTCCCTTCTTATAACGGACAACGAGGTTGTGCTGCTGGAGGGTCATGCTCCATCTCAGCAAACGGCCGCTTTTAGAGAACATGCTACTTAACCAAGTTAGATGGCAATGGTCTGTTTCCACAATAAACTTAGAACCGGAGACATAACAAGCCAGCTTCTGAACGGCCCACACAACGTAGGCGCACTCTTTCTCAGAGGTACTGTATGCCTCTTCTCTACAACTTAGTTTGCGACTTAAATACAAAATTGGTCGTTCATGAGCACTAGCATCTTCTTGGCATAGCACCGCTCGCATGCCGCAATCACTCGCGTCGCATTGAATGATGAAACCTTTCGAAAAGTCTGGTGCCGTCAGAACCGGCTTATGGCTCAATGCTCGCTTCAGCATTTGGAACGCATTTTCTTTCTTTGAGTCCCACGTCACCTTAACGGGCTCCGACTTCCGAAGCTCGTCGGTTAGCGGGCTGGCATGGTCAGAGTAGTCTCTCACATAGTGTTGGTAATATCCAGCTAAACCTAAAAAGGCCCGTATATCCGTCTTCGTGGTTGGCCGGGGATAGTTCAAAATCGCGGCTACCTTGATGTCGGACGGTCTACGCCGGCCGCGCCCCACCACATGGCCCAAATAAGTCACTTCACCGCAACCTAGGTGACATTCAGCTGGTTTCACAGTAAGACCTGTCTCTTTCAACCGGCTGAACACGACTCGCAAGTGCTCCAGATGTGATTCCCAAGTGTCCGAAAATATGGCAACATCATCGAGGTACGGCAATGCGAACTGGCCTAAACCATGAAGCACTCTGTCCATCAGGCTAGAGAAACAATACGACGCGTTTTCGAGGCCGAAGCTCAACATGAGTGGGCGGAATGTTCCAAGCGGCGAAACGAAGGCGGCATAGCGGCTAGCCCGTTCCGTAAGGGGTACTTGCCAATAGCCTCGCACGAGGCCTAGGGTAGATATATAATTTGACTTCGACACTGTCTCTACCCTTTCTTCCAGGTTCGGTGTCGGATATGTCTGATCTCGGGTTATCGCATTCAGACGCCGATAATCGACACATGGCCTCGGATTTTTTCCTGGGGCCTGGACTAGTATCAAGGGCGACGTGTGGTTGCTCTCACTTGGTACTATAACCCCCAAGTCACGCATGCGCTGAATCTCCTCAGCCATTATTTTTTTCTGCACGGGCGAACAACGGTACGGTTTACTGCGGATCGGTTGCTGAGAGGTTAACTCGGTGTCGTGCTCTAGGACCGTTGTTCTTTCGGGACGGTTCGAAAAAACCTCCCTAAACTCAGAAACGATTCCCTTTAAATCCTCCTTTTGGGTGGCACTTGGACGCGCTTCCAACGTCAGCTGTTCCACCATTTGCTCTAAACCATATACCTTCATATCAGCCGTCGTGAGGATTTCGGCCACTTCCTCATCGTCAGCATTTATCGTCATGCTTATAATCGCGTGACGCTGAATGTAGGGTTTCATCAAGTTGCTGTGGTAAATATTGTTGGGCTGTCTCCCTAATTTAACTTCGTAGTTGGTATCGGAAAGCTTAGTTACAACCTTTGTGGGCCCCTCCCAATGAACCTCGAGCTTGTTTTTTTTCGATGGTCGCAGCAACATCACTTGGCTACCTTCTTCGAAGGTGCGTTTTTTTTTTTGCTGACTTGTCGTAGTATTCCTTTGACAAGGTCTTCGCCGCCTTCATGTGGCTCTCTACAATATCTTTGGTTTTCCCGAGCCTCTGGAGGAGGTCGAGGACGTACGAGACTACATTTGGGTCGTCGTCACTGCCTTCCCAAGACTCTCGCAGCATGCGCAACGCAGTTCTTAGGCTCCGGCCATATACAAGCTCCGCGGGGATAAAGTCGGTGCTCTCATGGGGAGCCGATCTCAAGGCGAACATAGCGGCGGGAATGCAGGCCTCCCAGTCACAGTGACGCTCAAAGCACAGGGCTCTCAATATTCGCTTCAGCACCGAGTGCATCCGCTCTACTGGGTTAGATTGCGGGTGATGGATGGAACTGTGCACTACTTCAATGCCGCATCTTTCCAAAAAAGTAGAAGTTAGGCAGCTGGTGAAGACGCTGCCATTATCGCACTGAATCTCGGAAGGGAAACCGACGCGTGCGAACATTGAGAGCAGAGCGTCCACGACCTGGGAGGAATTTAGATCCTTAAGAGGTACTGCCTCGGGGAACTTGGTCGCGACACACAGGGCGGTCAGAACATACCTACAACCGTTCGTTGATTCTGGCAGAGGGCCTACAATATCGATTACTAGTCGCCGAAAAGGTTTGGATATGACTGGCACCAACTTCATCGGTGCCTTCCACTTGTCAGTGGATTTGCCGATTCTCTGGCAGGTGTCGCAAGAGCGCACGAATTGTTCGACATCCTTCCAACAATACGGCCAATAAAACTCCTGAGCCATTCTGGCCTTGGTCTTTTTTAAGCCAAGATGCCCTGCCCACGCATTTTCGTGCGTGAGTTCCAATAACTGTCGTCGATATTTTCGAGGAATCAGAAGCTCCTCATATTTGCGACACTGCTTATCCGTGTAGCGGCGGTACAATGAGCCAGATTCCTCGTAAAATGAAACCCTCTTTTTTTTCACTCCCACTTTGACGCTCTTCATCAGATCGGCTATTGAACAGTCTTCCTTTTGCTCGCGAATCAGAGTTTCTCTTTCAACTGCAGCCAACTCCTGCCAGCTGGCGGAAACCGGAGCGAGTGTGGAGCCTGCGTCGCCTAACTGCGGCGTCGTGTCCATATCGCGGCTAGCACTGGACGCGTCACTCCCAGTCACTTCCAGAACATGCTCGACCAGGCCAGCCTCCGAGCTCTGCTTCTCCCGTGCCTGCTCGCCACTCAAGTTACCTTGATCAGTCCGTGTGCCGCACCGCTGTTCGCTCACCGACTCAAAGCCAAGTTCCCTCGACAGCTGGCGCGCTTTGGATCGCGTGAGGGCCATGTACGCCACGTCGACAAAGAATGATTTGCCCTGATCCTTCAGCAGCTGCTCCGAGCTATTTGAGAAGAGGTAGGGAAAGTGCTCCCGGAGGGCGGCAGACACAGCGGCTTCTGTGTTAAGTTTCCCAAACTCTCCTTCAATGATAACCGTTGCGATCGGTAAACAGACACTCTCCTCCTCGGCCACTTGCCGTATCCAAGCGCACTCTGCCGTAAAATAATTCGAGGAGACGAAAGACGGGTGGACAACGTCCATAGTTGCTGCAGAGTTCCGAAGTGCTCGGCACTTCTTGCCGTTTACCTTAATTTCCCGCATATATGGCTCCAATAGTCATATGTTTTTGTTAGTTTCCTGTATTGTTGCAAAAGCAATTTTCTCTGGGCAGCTCGCAGCAATGTGCCCTAGCTTTTTGCAATTGTAGCAAGTTAACGGCTTCCGTTTTTCAAAAGAACATGTCGTATCGTTTCGCTGCTTGGGACCATCGTTAGCATTCTGAGATGCATTCTGTCCTTCTCTTACAGTTTCTTTGGTAAGGGACTCGTCTTTCCGAAACTCGCGACGCGTGATTTGCTTCCGTTCGTCGGGCTTCCCGGAAAACCCATCTCTCCTATCTGCCTTTTCTACGCGCACTGCCTTGCTGTGCAAGCTGCGGCGGGTGTAATACTGTTCCGCTAACTCTTCTGCCTTGTTTAGCCTAACCTCCTTTAGCCTATCTTGCAGCCAGAGCCTGACATCCTCATCACTGCACCGGTAGAACTGCTCCAACGCGATGCATTCGACGATTTTGTCGCGGTCGTCGTAAACCTCTTCGCCCTTCAGCCATTCCACAAGCTCGGCTTTTAGACGAAACGCGAAGTCAACATTCGACTCCCTGCCCTTTTTTGCATACCGGAACCTCTGCCGGAAAGCTTCGGGCGAGAATTTGTACTTCCGCAGTAGCGCTTCCTTCACATCACTGCAGCTCCCAAACGCCTCTTTCGATAAGCGAGTTATTACGTCTGATGCCTCCCCAGGAAGCAAGGCTAACAGATTCTGTGCCCAGAGGGATCGCTCAATGCTATTCCGCTCGCACACGTGCTCAAATTTGACGAGGTATTTGGCCATATCCTCTCCGACGACAAAGGGTGGAAGTTGATCGCGTATTCTTGGAACGTTAGAAGTGAGACTAGGCGCCAGCGCGCTATTTCGGGTCTCCAACTCTTTCATTTTAAGCTCGTGCTCACGACTCTCTCTCCTTTCCTCCTTTTCCTCCTCGCGACGTTCCTTTTCTCTCCTTTCCTCCCTTTCCCGACTTTCATTGATATCCGCCCAGGCCTCTTCGGCTTCCTCAGCCGTTACGTCCTCAGTCCTCATGACCTCAAGGATCGCATTCTTTCTTTTGGTTGAGCCCAACTTAATGCCCAACTCCTCACACTTTTGGAGAAGTTCCTTGACCTTGTACTTCTCCATCGTTCACACTATCCCCCTGCTGTTTACCCTTTTTGAATACACCTGCCGTACGCTACTATAACGCTACTAGTAAGACATCCGCAAGTATTTCACACACTCCCCTGTTTACCTCCTCAGCATCCCCTGGTTTTCAAAACACTCTCACAAGGCTTGAAACACACAAGGCTAACACAACCGGCGAAAGCCCTGGGACCCTTCCAACACGTTTTCAACGGCGTGCGGCAGAGGGAAGCACAGGAAAATGAAAGAGGCGGATTGGTAGAGACCCGAACACGAAATGCGAAGGTTGTGGCATCGTTTCCCACCTGCCACAATTTGTTTTTTCATCCACTTTGATTTCCAATATTTATCGTTTCTTTATTTCATTTATTAATCAGAAGTAATGTCCCCTATGTTGTCCTTGTTGTTAGTGTTTGTCGGCTTCTTGTGATATATATATATATATATATATATATATATATATATATATATATATATATATATATATATATATATATATATATATATATATATATATATATTAGCACCCGCCTTTGCTAACGTCGCATGCTGACCGAGACATTAGTGCTAGTGAGCGGACCTCTCTTCCGCCTAATCAAACAATATGTGGCAACATAAGCCCTGAGCGTATAATGTAGCCTCAGAGGTATCTCTAAAGCACACAAACCTCTTAAGGGAATAGTGCGTTATATTAAACGGTTTATTTGATTTTTTTTAGTTTGGGGTACACCATTTTGAAGAATAGTGTATGTGCCACGGCTTGCTCCCGGTTTATATAACACTGAATCTTGAGCAATAGTTTAGGGCCAGTGAGCGCACCTATTCTATACTTCTTGAAAAAAAAGAAACACCTGTATGTGTAATGTCGGTGTATCATAAATTGAGCCGTGTCTGGGACTTTCCGAACTACAGCTCAAACCACAGTCGGAAGCGATGACCTACGTCACCACACCACCCGCACCTTGCCTCACGCAACGTCCGAAGAAAACAGACCACTGGTTACCGCTCTGTCATCGCTATTAAGACACTTGCACACAATGAATTGCGTTAGATAGTCCAACGTGTGCGTTGGCTCCACGTAATTTGTAGTTATTTAAAAGATGATCAAATAGCGTAACAATTCACATTACGACAATTTTGGTGTCTCAGAAAAGCCGCCCAGATGCACTTATCCTTTTCTTTTTGTTAGTGCTAAGTTTGTTTGTTCCTGTTGTTTAGAATATGTTCCTGCTGCTATGTTCCTATTTCTGCCACCAGTCCAGTGGTTCGGCCTCGAATGTCCGCTCTTAACTGACTGGTTTCGCCAAACTGACTTAAGCACCAGTATATTTTATTTTCTTCATTTCTCCCGTGTCACGCAATCCTCTGGGAACAATGCTTCCGCAGCATCCCAGTAATCAGTCGGTCCCACGTGTTAACCGGTGCTGGCTGTCACATACAAGTTAGCAGTTCGAATCCGACACAAAATTTAACATAATAGTTCTGCAAAAAGCCGCAAGGAGGAGAGAAGTAATTAATAAAGTGAAAATCAGATATCCCCACCCGTTCGTAGCAACTGCTACAAAGGAAACCCATATGGGTTCCTCGAAAGAAAAGCCTCGCAGTTAAAGAAAAGTTCGCCCTGCCGTCTGCTAGACGCCTGGTTAGTTCAGATGGTAGAGCGGCTGCCCCGGAAAGGCCGTGGTCCCGCGTTAGAGTCCCGGACCAGGACGAGTTTTTCTTCAACTGCGAGGCATTTCTTTCGAGAATTCCGTATGGGTTTCCTTTGTAGCAATTGCTACGAACTGGTGGATGTCTGATTTTCCCTTTATTAACCACACAAAATTTACTTTGGCTCACCCATGAGTGAACGCATTCACGTGCAGTTCAGCATAGTTATCACGTAATAAATATTACCACATAAGATCGATGATGTCAAAAAATGAAAAAGAAACTTGAATGAAAAGAAAGACAAGCTAACTGGGGACGGCAAATGGACGTGGGAGGCCTAGACGTGTTGAACTGAATGAAACAACCTCGAAACTTGAAGGAGAGGGAGACAAGCTTTAGTGATAAGATTTTAATGCTTGGTGTAACTGTTCTGTCTATTATATCTGTATTTCACATTCCTTGACGTTAAAACTGAATATCAAAAGGCTTCTAATAAAGAGGTTATATAAGCTATAACCTGTTAGTGAAGGCAGACGTACAGAACACGCACTCAATGTAGCGCTCGCTTGCTTTTCGATAATATGAGCCCCTAGCAACCAGCTTAAATGTCTGTTGTTATTACGATGTTCTTCTTACAGTGTTCCTGCGGTATATGCTGGTTATGGAGCGCAGGGCGCATAAACAGTGAAGCACAGCTGGGAAGGAAGGGCGCCGGGTGTACGCGACCGCCTTCGATGCTGCCGCGCTGTGGCCTTTTCAGCGATTCTGACGGAACTCTCGCTGACGCGGCCGCCGGTGCACTTCCCCGCACCAAGCATGCGATTAAATATTCACGGGCACTTCTGTCCGTGGGTGCGCATAAGCAAACCTGACTGCATCTCACTGCGAGCGGGTCTATGCGATTTACTGATCCGGTGAACAGCGTTTTATCCGTGGCGGAAGTGGTTTTACAGAGAAGCTGCTTATGCGGACACTGTGCCGTCGCTGCCGGAGTTCGCTGTCATCATCAGCGACGGTTGGAGCGTCGTCGTCTTCTCTCGCAGCTGGCTCGTTGGCGGCCCTCGGCGCTACCGCGCGGACGCGCTCGTGCCAGTGCTCCCGCGTTCGTCGTTGCGGTCATCTTCTTCCACACTGGATCCGTTGCCGCTGGTCATTCCAGCGTAGAAATTCGCTTTCTTCGGTCGTCGTAATGGGGAAGCCGCGTTTACGGGCGTATGAGCCATTGCTTAAGGGGGTAGGAGCCATTCGTTGTCCTATACGTGACGGACAGATTCAATTTTGAAGCAATTTCATTTTCCACTATTGCAAGCGGCATTACTGGGCGGATGCTGCTAACCACGCTACCCAGAAAACTCGAGACATCAAACTGAAGCGACAACGGCGGACTGCGGGCACACCGCCACAGACGTCGTTCACTCAGTCGCAGCCGAACGTATGTGTAACCTCATTAGGATACACAAGACGTCAATCGCCGAACTAATCCAACCAATCATCAAAACGATTGCAGCGCCCGCATCTTCAGTGGTGGGCCTTGCGCCCTATGTACGGAGCTTTGCATTAGTGGTTCCGCACCTTCCATCCCAGCTACCACTATGGGAAGACTACGAGTAGTTCGTACTCCTGAGGAAGAAGCTGCCTGCTGCTAAAGTGAAAATGAGGTGAAATAATGGTGAAAAAAAATATTTACGATATATACTCCTTGCGAAGTTTGACTTGCATGGTGTAACAATCGATGTAACTAACCCCGGTTCGCCGTTCGATGATCGTCACGGACTGGCAGGGGCGGTGATTTTTTGTAAATGAGGAACGGTTGCTTTCACTTTGCTAGAATAAATGTGGTAGTCCTGTGGTCTGCTTCTGAAGTGCACTGCGGTGTTACAGGACTTTCCTATCATTTGATCCAGCATGTCATCATCGACAGTTGCACGCGCTTTAATGATACAGGACGTCTGCTATGAAAAGGAAACATTATACTAATATATTATTCCATACTGGCGAACCCTCCTTGCAGGAAAGGCGAAGGGAAGAAGCAAAGACAAAATGTGTGATTATGGTTAGCCAAATGTTGTCTCCGAATGGTGGATCACGTTAGCCGAGCACTCTTGCGTTATAATCGAATGTACAGTAGCGGCTGTACCCACGCCTTATGTGCATTCATATGGACGAACTGCAGCACTTAGAACTGTTGGAAAGGTGCTCTCGCGAAAGTTTGCGCCATGCTTCCGAAACCAACGATTATTAGTTGATGTCGCATATAATGCAAGTCAATTCAACTGTCGTCGAAAATTCGTTAGCTTAGGACGGCCAGTGGTCAAAATTAATTGAGCACACGCCTGATGTAAATGAATTGTGGGGTTTTACGTGCCAAAACCACGATATGATTATGAGGCACGCCGTAGTGGGGGATTCCGGATTAATTTTGACCACCAGCGATCTTTGGCGCGCCCACCAATGCACGAGACACGAGCGTTTTTGCATATCGCCCCCATCGAGATTCGGCTGCCGCAACCGGCATTCGGTCCCGCGACCTTGCGCTTAGCAGCGCAACACCACAGCCGCTAAGCCACCGTGGCGGGTCACCTAAGGTTAAACAAACAAACATATAACTGACGTTTCGTGGCCGTTAAGCCGCCCCTTTTCATAACGGCTCCGAAACGCGCCTTCTAATGTACGGAAACTAGCATATCTTACTTATGTTCGCCCACAGCTAGAATAAGCTTCATCCACATGGTCACCATATCAAAATGATCTAATACGTACGTTGGAAGCCCTTCAGTATAGGGCAGCCAGATTCACCTCTGGCATACGACTATCATTCGAGCATTATCCGAATAAAACAAAACCTTGCGTTTCAGTCATTAGAAGATCGCCTTGTCATTGCTCTTTTATGTCTGTTTCACAGGTACATTTATAGTAATAACTTTCACTGTTTGCCGCTTCATGCTCCTCTGCGCACATCTCGTCGCATTCACAACGCACTTAGTTTCATGCACATTCATGGTCAAAAGCAGGCACTTAACTCATCACCTCTACCAAGAGCTATTGCACATTAGAACAATCTCCCGGATTACATTGAATCCATCTTCAATCGTGAAACATTCCGTGATAACCTGAATTCGTTGCGTATTAATATTGTATAACGATGTTGCATGTTGCTATTTTTGTGATGTAATTACTGTTGCCTCGCTTACTCAATGCCCTTCAGTAGGCCTGTAAGGTGATGTGAATGAATGAATGAATGAATGAATGAATGAATGAATGAATGAATGAATGAATGAATGAATGAATGTGTTTGCTCCTTTCAACCTTGGGCGAGTGCTCGTTTTATGTCGACAATCATACAAGCCATGCATAAAGTATATGCGCAACGCACATGGGTCAGCGGTTGGCGCTTCTGGTACACGTACTAACGGTGACAGTCCGTCACTGGTTTGAATCACGCTACCGGGGAATCATTGACGAAGCTGCATGTCGCACTTGTTCGTTAAGCGATGACGTAATGCGGAGTGTACCTCAATCCAATGGACAACACTTAATTATACTACGATCGCACGAAGTTGGGCATATTTTCTTGAGTGCCTCGTTCGACATTGTCGAGCCTTGTGATAGCTGAAGAAAACATAAAACCTGTAAGTGTAATGTCGTTCAAGTAATACTCGCGCAGGAAACCTGTCGTGATGATATCCCACTGGCCGTAACAGCATGACAGTTATCTACGGCGAAACAAGCGTGTCCCCCAAAATCTCCACAAATGCGGCTGAAGCACCGGACCGCAGCACCTCAGCCGATGCAGCTTCGAGTGTTGGGAAAAAACGGACGGGACGATTAAATGGCAAAAAAAATCATCGAAGAAACCAGAAGCAGAGGAAGCACTTCTCGCAGAATACGGGAAGTGGGGCGTCAGAGTTGGGTAGCTATATGGAGAGTAATGCAGTAGTTTGGCTTATCTGGCGTCACTCTGGTGATGATGCTGCTACCTTCCCCGATCAAAATTCAAAAGCTTACCCACGCTGGAATAAGTACCCATCCTGGATCCCCCTTAGGAGGGACGACCATGTCACCATGGATTTTTGAGAGACCTTTACGCCATCCTAATATGGATGCGGTCCTCAGTCGGCCTTGTCGGCTTCTGTTCTGCTAGTGCTGTGGAACTTACAAATTGTAGGCAGGCAAATGGAATTACTGGTCTGATTATAAGTTGCCACAGTTGGTGAACAACAGATGTTTGCGGAACATTTAGAGCTACGGCAAGGGCTCGGAAAGGATGGCTCTGGGTAACAAGGATCAGTAAAAGATAGGACAACTGACCATATTCTAGGAACTGGATTAAAATAGACAACGAAACGCAGTATTCTCGCCATCGTCTCGTATATAATTTCTGTAAGCGTCTGCGCGAAGTTGATTTAACTTTCTGTGCCATCTTGTAGTCATCCAGTTTTCCTGTGCGATTCCTGTGTACATTCTGCTCGTCTTCTGATTGCTCTTAGACAATCGTATTTCCCGTTAAGTGCAACGTATTTATCTGAGAGAATGACTTGCTTTGTGCAAGACTCACACAGTATATCTGCAAAATGTTGAAAATTTAGTTTTTCGCCGAATCAGTTATTCAAACAGCGATGAAAATTTTGTCAACTGGTATACTTTGAGTAGCGCCGGGTTCCTTCACTCCGTATGACACGGTGCTTTACCAGGATCAGGAAATGATCACTGCCGTGCGTTTCTGTGTTCGTTGACTATTCAACGCATCACGAAGGTCACGTGATTATAGCGTAAGATCTATACAGCTGGAGTAACGGAACCCGCGCAAAAAGGTTGGAGAGCTGTTATTTAACACGGTCAAATTACATTTTTCTGCTGCTTACACGATAACACTTCCGAGGGAATCATTATGTTCACTGCCCTAGACGACGTTATCTGAAGTCCCCACAAACCAGCATATATGAGTTAGCGATATCAAACACATTCACCAAGCTGTCAAGAGGCATTTTGCTAGAACCTTCTACATAAAGACTTATCGCAGTGACGCATGTATTTCTAGCAGATATCTTGCATGCTACGAACGCCGGTATGCTGAATCGCTTGACTATAAATAGAACGGTAGGTCTTTTCACATGCATAGCATCGATCTGCTATTTCCAGCAATGCACGATGATTAGATATCGCATAGCTTATATCATAAGAAGCCAACAAACACTGACACCAAGGCAACATAGGGGAAATTACTTTTGCCTAATAAATGAAATAAAGAAACGGTAAATTAATGGAAGTGAAAGTGGATGAAAAAGCAACTTGGCGCAGGTGGGGAACGATCCCACAACCTTCTCATTACGCGTGCGATGCTGTGATAGGAGCAGATAGCTGAAGAGCTGCCTGGGATGGTAGCTCGGATGACTGATGTGGTTGGGGCGAATGCTGAGGTAGTCGCTCAGAAGTTAGATGAGGTCGCTGTGCCGATGTTCGTCGCTCAGAATTTAGATGAAGTGGCTGTGTCGATGGCAGAGGTCGTTGCTGAGAAGGTCGGCGATTTTGACGCGATGCCTGGGCAAGATGGGCAGTATTCTCTGAAGATGAATCGTGTCGCTCGCTGTCGGAACGTTGTTGAACTGATTGCTTCAGAGCTGCAGAATAGTTCAGGTTGTCCGCTTGCTCCTGCTCTTTGCCGGGAGTTGGAGGCGCATGCCTTACGGTATCAAGGTTGGGGGGGGGGGGGTGCATTATGTGGAGGCAGTCTTCCGTATATCAACTTGTATTTATGTAGCTTTGATGCAGCTCTGTTCTGAGAGCACCTGGAGCAGGACGCTGTATGGTTTCCGCCACAGTTGGTACATTTCGGCTGACACACAGTCTTGCACTCTGAGTGTTTGTGGCCTTCTGGACATATCGTGCGGCGACGTGGACTCCGGCAGTTCTTCGCTAAATGTCAAAATATCTGGCAGTTGTAGCATCTCAGTGCAGGACCAAGGTATTCTTCCACAGGGTGACTCACGAAACCCAAGTGAACTCTTTGCGACATTCGTTTGTCTTCTATGAAACAAAGAATAGCGGTTCTCAGAGGGTGTGTTTCTATCGCTCTGTCTTTTTCGCGATTGCAACGTGCTTGACGACGGGCAGATGTCATGCTGAAATCCTTCAGGAAATGAAGTAGTTGTTCTTCCTTGTAGTGAATTGGGACATCATGTATCTTGCCAACATTTTTTGTATAAGATGCTGGAATGAATGACTTGACTCCCAAACCAGCAACTTCACTCATCGACAGTAGATGTCTTGCAGAAGAGATGGAACATTGACAAAGAAACATTCATCTCTATTCATGCGGAATGACTGCACCCTGTCGCTCGTTTTCCTTTGGGAGTTGCAACCTTCCTGTAAGGATTAAAAATTAACTAGAATTCTCTCAGGCCGCTTCTTTTTATAGGCTACCAAAGAGAATAGTGTATCGTCACACTCTATGTCTTTTCGCTTAGCTCATATGTGGATGTCCTATCTTCGTCAACCCGTAGTTTCTTGGCTTCAACTTCGCATGTCACAGCCACATTCACTGAAGGTGCGCTGTAACGTACTGCAGCGTTGAAAACTAGCGACGTCGGCTCATCAATCGTATGTTGTGGCGCTTCCGAATGCGGGGCCGATTCTGTGGCACTCATGCGCCTCAGTACGCGCTGTCGCACATATGGCTCGCGCCGATGTTCTTTGCTGCCTACCGCTGTGTTAGACAGAGATGCGTTGTAGAGCGCAGCAAATCCACACGATAATGTGCGTGATCTTTAACTCATAGGTAACCAAAAGGACGTCTGTTTCTCCCCCGCCATCACCAGAACAAGCGAAAGAGGCAAAAAAGCCATTCATTCACTCATTCATTGAGCGATTTTTTTTCTTGAGATGCAACAAATCTTATTCCAATACGTTTGATGGCGACATAGTGGGTAAATGTGCGTACCACATGCGATAAAAATGGTATGAACTAATCATTCTTCATCCGCGGGCACTTGAAGCAGTTCATGCAGAGCATGCATCTTTTCCCGTTGAGTTTACCGTCATGATACTTTTTTTTTATATCAGATGTAGAAACTTATGAACAAAGATTATGGGGTTTTACGTGCAAAAACCATTTTCTGATTATGAGTCACGCCGTAGTGGGAGACTCCGGAAATTTCGACCACCTGGGGTTCTTTAACGTGCACCTAAATCTAAGTACACGAGTGTTTTCGCATTTCGCCCCCATCGAAATGCGGCCGCCGTAGCCGCGATTCGATCCCGCGACCTCGTGCTCAGCAGTCTAACACCATAGCCACTGAGCAACCACGGCGGGTAGAAACATATGAAGGTAGGCTACGTTTGAGCCGGCCATATAAAAGATCCCAAGATTGTTACTTATGCAATGCAAAACAAAGGAGAGCAAGAAGAAATACTAACACTACTCCTCCATACGCTGTTTGAGAGGCCGAAAATGCCGAATATTAAGCGAATATTGTTTTGAAATTGCCAAATATCTACCATCATTTAATCGAAATACAGACAATGACTGTGATAGCGAAAGTTAGCTGATTCGATATTCCCGTTTTAAACAACGAATACCCCACCCCGCATACTACCATTTCGTGGTATAGGCATAGAGTAACATAGTAAACGTAAAGAGTGGACACTCCCATAGGCGCCTGCGGCCGACTTTGGCTCTCAGCGCACCTAGCGCAATCGGCCAAACGCACCAGCCTCCAAGATGGTCGCGCACGCCGCTGAATCTCGGAGGCCGTAATTGCAGTTTCGATCATTATTTTTTTTTGGTGACCCATAACGTTGTTTAAATCGAGTGATTTCATGCAGGCGCTTGTGTCGCTGTTTATATGTTGTGACGACGAGCACGTAAATCTGTTTCGCTTCATGTTAGTTTCATTTAAATTCATATTTGCTGTTTAAAGCTGTAACTTAGCGCAACAATCATGCCAACTGTTGAGGAAGTATAACTTTATCGCTTATGATATTGTACGTCTAGCAACTCACGCCAAAAGGTGCCATCTTCCTTAAATATAAATCAACTTGCTGAGCACTCAAGAACACGAAAATAGCAGACAACAATTTATTACAGCAAGATTGTAAGAGGCAGATACATGAAAACGGGAAGAAACAGCGAAATGCAAGTAATACGGGTGTCACATGCGATCACATGTGATTAAATGCGATCAAGCCCAATCCGATTTGAATTTCTCGGTCGCGATTGGTTCTTTTGAGCAAGCTGCGCGATGCAGTCAATAGCAGTCGAGAATTTCGATCCGGATCGGACTTGATCGCGATCGAAGGTGGTCGTGCCCCACCGGTATAATGAAGAATAGTCGGAAATTAATGGCGTGATAGCAATAACTTTCCGCAAGCAAAACACATAGAAGACGCGTTGCAACAATGCACATAATGAAAAAAGAACTGCACATACACGCCAGCAATTAATTTACTCAAAATGGGATTGCCTTAGAAAAAAAAATATATGACGTTTTTTTTTGTACTTCTGTGAAGGAGGGTGAATTATGGTAGCAAAATTGTGTGAATGGTTGCGTGCCGAAATAAAATGACTGGAAAAATAATTGAGCACGCACCAACATCCTCATATTAAATGTGTAAGCCAGTGTGTCCATCATTAAACGACTGCAATTAAGCACTTTGTGTTGGGGGTGTTCCCCTGCTGTCTTCGAAGCCTTGCAATCGTCTTCTGATACTTGGAATTTTGCGTTTGAGTATGCATGATGTCCTTTGACTGTAGAGTGTATTTTGAGGAAATGGTGGAGATTCCTGCAACACGTAAAATGACAGATAAAAGGTAAGCAATACCGGAGGCTTCAAAGCTACTGAATGTAGACGCTACGTTCCTTCGTATAAGCAGTACTGGAGCCTGCAAAGCTTTATAATGGAGATGCTGCGTTCCTTCAGGTAATGCGTATTTTTTTTCGTTAAGGAAGCACTCTTATAAATGCTAAGAAACAAGTAACTTTCCACGGTAACGACTCCATACACAATTAATACATGAAAACACGTATCTTCAGCCCAATGCAGAACAGCTAACGCTCCAGCGCATATAACCTGCTACAGAGGTTGAGAGTGAGCGCATTATTGCTATACAGCAAATATTGCACGTGCACCGCTTTAGAAATAGCTACATTTCTTTTGCAAAAGTAGAGCACCGTACTTTTTCAGCAGTCGCTACGCGTAACATAAAGCTCTCTACGCCGAATGGCATGTGTTCATAGGCCGCATTTCTTAACGAACCGTTTAATTTTTTTTTTTAACTTGGTCATTGTATCGAACGTGCCTTGCAGCTCGGTCGCTGCCGTGTCGCTGTTATCGCTAGGATCACCGCTCATTGCTGCTGTTTTGATCGCACCGCTGGTACGATCTGTTGGGAACTCGGCGCTGACGCCCGTGGTTGTACCTGGGTCGCAAGCCCCAAGGGTAGCGTTGGCCTGGCGGCCTGGGGTACAACTGGAAGCATCCGAAGGTCCCGGCAAAGCATGAGTCGACTGGTAACAACGAAACAACTTGTTTATTTTGACATCGCAAAGAGTTGGCGGTCAGGTTGACCGAAGTAGAGAGACGGGAGAGCACTTTACTCAACAGAAGAAATCGGAGCCCTCCTTTTTGCGTCCGGGGGCAGCTGTTTTTATACTCTCGCAGTTGAGGGCAAGAAGGAACCCCTCAAAAGACGAGCACGTGAATGTACAATGGGCTAATGGTGACGCACACTGTCGTAGCGCTGCCGTAGCACCATGTCGAGCACGATCTCGTAGCACCCTGTCGTAGCGCTGCCGTAGCACCATGTCGAGCACGATCTCGTAGCACCCTGTCGTAGCGCTGCCGTAGCACCATGTCGAGCACGATCTCGTAGCACCCTGTCGTAGCGCTGCCGGTCGGGCACAATGACTGTAAATGAGAGGGTGATCCTTTGCGGTCGCATCGCCGCAGTCGCGCCTGGAAACACCTGGCGATGAGCGTTGCGGCGACGACGATCGGGCCAAAATGTCTGCCGCCCCGCCGCAGTCGCGCCGGCAAAACCACGTGTCGCAGGCGAAACGCAACAGACCGCCCCGCCGGGGGAAGGAGATCCCGATGGACAGGGGACTGCATCCGCTGTCCGGAGGGATGTCGCTCGATGATGCTCATAACCGAAGTCGGGCGTCCCTCGACGTTTCTTGAGCGCAGCGCACAGAGAAGGCCTCGTTCTCTCGTTCAGGTTCGCACGGGACACTGCAAAGTGACTTCGGGAGAGTTCACATTTTTGTTCTCGTTCCCGGCAAGCGTTAGAACTACGCTGAAACTCAACTGCTCAGTCAGCAAGCACGGCACAACCCTCACTAAGCCCTGCCAGGCTCTTTCCCCTTTTTATACCACTGCCTAGTTCCTTACAGTAGTCTAGCATCACTCAGAACGCGTCCACAAATTGAAAAATTGCACTAGAAAGCATATCATCACTTTGAAACACTAAACAAAAGCAATATGTTAAAAAAAAATCCTGCCTCAGGAAGAAAAACATCAGTAACAAACAATTTTGAGGCTGATTCCTACGTTAGGGGCTTCGACTTAAGCCATCGGCGTTACCGTTGAGACTCCCCTTTTTGTAACGCACCTCAAAGGAATATTGTTGTAAAGCGAGGCTCCAGCGCAGGAGGCGGCCATTTTTGGGAGAGATGGTCTGCAGCCATTGGAGAGGGCAGTGATCCGTCTCAATGATAAACCTCGAGCCGGCTAGATAGCATGACAATTTCTGAACGGCCCACACGAGACACGCACACTCTTTCTCGGTGGCGCTATACGCCTGCTCACGACTGGTCAGCTTACGACTAGCATACAGGACGGGGTGTTCTACTTCTCCATTTTCCCGTTGGCACAGTACAACGCCCATGCCTCGCTCACTAGCATCGCACTGAACAACTAACCCTTTTGTATAGTCTGGCGATCGTAGCACAGGCTGGCTTGTTAGGGCACTCTTTAGGGCGCTAAAAGCTCTTTCCTTTGTCTCGTCCCAGACGACTGTTTGAGGCTCTGTTTTTCTTAGAGCATCCGTCAGGGGAGCCGCGATATCAGAGTACCTGGGAATGTACCTCTGATAGTAGCCGGCGACACCTAAGAACGACCGAATATCGGTCTTCGTGCGCGGTTGCGGAAAGTCTCGCACAGCGGCCACTTTTATCTCAGAGGGGCGGCGACGACCCTGACCAATCACGTGACCGAGGTAGACAACCTCGGCCTGTGCTAACTGGCACTTAGGAGCCTTTACTGTCAAGCCCGCTTCGCGCAGGCGGGTTAGCACTGCCCGCAAGTGTGCCATATGCTCAGACCAGGATGCGGAGAATATCGCTACGTCGTCTAGATACGGTAAAGCGAATTCTTGCTGTCCCCGCAACACTTTATCCATGAGGCTTGAAAAACAGTATGGCGCGTTCTTCAAACCAAAACTCAACACTTTAGGACGGAATGTTCCCATTGGTGAAATGAACGCCGCATACCTACTAGCCTCTTCTGTAAGTGGAACCTGCCGATAACCCCTGACAAGATCTAATGTGGAAATAAACTGAGCGCTACTAACTTTCTCAAGGCGCTCCTCGATGTTAGGGATCGGATAAATTTGATCCTTAGTGATGGAATTAAGCCTGCGGTAGTCGACGCAAGGACGAGGTTCCTTGCCCGGTACCTCAACTAAAATCAAAGGGGAGGTATAATCACTCTCACCTGCCTCAATAACACCGAGCTGTAGCATTTTCTTTACCTCAGCCTCCATAATATCGCTCTGGCGGGGTGACACCCGATACGCCTTGGATCGTACTGGCTCTGTGGAGGTAAGTTCTATATCATGAGTAAGTACAGAAGTCCTACCAGGCCTCTCAGAGAACAGACCTTGAAACTCTTGTAATAGCTGGTGTAGTTCGGTTTTCTGCTCGGGCGACAGCGGTGCTTTACTGATAAGGTCACTAATGACTTGACCGGTGTCTTCCCTGTTCGTCACTGAGCCTAGTCCCGGAAGCTCGACCGGAAGCTCTTCAGGAACGTTTACCATCATGCACACCACTGCTTCCCTTTGTCTATAAGGTTTGAGCAGATTACAGTGGTAAACTTGCTGTGCTTTCCGCTTTCCTGGCAGACTTACCACGTAGTTAACGTCCGACAGTTTCTGAACAATTCGTGCTGGGCCCTCCCACTGCACGTCTAGTTTGTTGTTTAGCGATGTGCGCAATATCATGACCTCATCGCCAACCTCAAAACGACGGGCCCTGGCTGTCCGATCATAATAAACCTTGGCCCTCTGCTGGGCCTTTGTCATTGCTTCACCTGACAACTCCTGTGCCCTTCTTAAGCGTTCGAGGAGCTTAAGCACGTACTCCACCACGACTGGGTCGTCGCCCCTACCTTCCCATGATTCTCGAAGCATGCGAAGCGGAGACCGAAGCGAGCGACCGTACACCAGTTCAGCTGGCGAAAACCCCGTAGCCGCATGCGGCGCGGTTCTTAACGCAAACATCA
Source organism: Dermacentor variabilis (assembly GCF_050947875.1). Taxonomy (NCBI): domain Eukaryota; kingdom Metazoa; phylum Arthropoda; class Arachnida; order Ixodida; family Ixodidae; genus Dermacentor; species Dermacentor variabilis. Next base: position 182,478,406 of record NC_134573.1, on the reverse strand, counting down.
CCCCAGGCAGACACAGCTCCCAGTCAGTTTGATGTTCAAAACACAAGGCTCTCAACACGCGCTTCATGACGGAGTGGAGCTTCTCAACGGAATTCGACTGTGGGTGGTACACTGAGCTGTGTAGCAGCTTTACCCCACACCTTTCGAGAAAAGTTGTCGTCAAAGCGCTAGTAAACACTGTGCCCTGATCTGATTGAATTTCTGCAGGAAAACCAACTCGCGCAAATATGGACAGTAGTGCATTAACTATCTCAACTGAGCTGAGTTCTTTAAGCGGCACTGCTTCAGGGAACTTTGTCGCTGGGCAGATCACAGTCAAAATGTGTCTGTACCCCGTGGCTGTTACCGGCAGAGGTCCCACAGTATCAATAACGAGCCGTCTAAAAGGCTCCGTAATGATAGGTACCAATTTCAACGGCGCCCTCGATTTGTCCCCTGGTTTGCCCACCCGCTGACAAGTGTCACATGTCCTCACGAAATGGTCTGCGTCCCGAAAACACCCTGGCCAATAGTACTCTTGCAAGAGACGGTCCTTAGTTTTCTTAACTCCAAGGTGTCCGGACCACGAACCCCCGTGTGACAAGCGCAACAGATCCTGACGATAGCATTGAGGCACGATCAGCTGATCGAACTCCACTCCTCTGCGGTCTAGATACTTCCGGTACAGGACTCCACCTCTTTCCACAAAACGCGCAGTTTTCCTGGCGATACCTTCTTTGACATTGCAGCGCACGTTTTCCAGGCTGCCATCCTTTTTTTGCTCGGCTATCAAAGCCGTCCGGCTGACTTTTAGCAACCTATCAAGTCCGTCTGACGTAGGCGCGATGAGCAAATCAGTAGATAGCTCTTCTAACTTTCCCGCGTCGGGCGTTTTCTCTCCAGTATCTGGCGCCTTTAACGTTACAGACTCAAGTTTATTCAGTTCGGGCGTGCTCGGAATATCAGCTTGCTGCGCCTCTGACCCTTTTTCGTTGTTTGATAACGTCGGCCCCGCAACTACCGCCTTTGCAGCGAGCTCCCGAACCTTCGACCTGGTTAAGGCCTGAACACTAGCTTCACCAAACAAAAGCCCCTTCTCGCGCAGGAGGTGATCGGACCTGTTTGAAAATAGGTACGGGTACTGGGGGGGCAGCATAGATGACACTGCCGCCTCCGTCTCAAGCGCTCCGAAAGGTCCTTCAATAAGCACTTTTGCTACCGGCAGACACACGCTATGAGCTTCCACGGCTTGCTTGATCCATGCGCACTCGCCCGTGAACATATGGGGTTCTACGTAAGACGGGTGAACTACATCCATCGTAGCTGCGGAATCGCGAAGCACACGGCACTCTTTCCCGTTCACGAGGAGGTCTCGCATGTAAGGCTCGAGAAGCTTCATGTTCTCGTCAGTGCTGCCTATTGAAAAAAACACAACTTTTGGTGTCGTTTCCGGACACTGCGCCGAAAAGTGACCCGGCTTCTGGCACGTATAACAAACGCGCGCTCGCCTCATCTCGAACCGCTTTCTGCGTTTGGCTGCCGCCGTCTCTTTACGTTTGGTCGGACTGCTTTCACTCGCATCCTCACTACGCGTGTCCCCCTTTAATCTCATGGGCGTGAATTTCGGCCTCTCAAACTTCGAGCCAAATTCACCCTTTTGACCGTCTTTAGCTCCGCGAGCTCGACGCGTCACAAACTCCTCGGCTAGCTCAGCGGCTTTAGCCACCGTACAAACGTCTGGCCTATCCAAGACCCAGTATCGCACGTTCTCCGGTAACCGACTATAAAACTGTTCTAGCCCGAAACACTGCAGAACTTTATCGTGGTCACCAAACGCTTTCTCTTCTTTGAGCCACTCCTGCATGTTCGACATAAGCCTATACGCAAACTCTGTATATGACTCACTTCTGCCTTTCTCATTTTCCCGAAACTTCCGACGGAACGCCTCCGCAGACAGCCGGTACTTTTTTAGCAGACTCGATTTTACTTTGTCGAAATCCTCTGCTTCCTCTCTATCCAAGCGAGCGACTACGTCGGCCGCCTCGCCGGGTAACAAAGTGAGCAAGCGCTGTGGCCACGTTTCCCGAGAGAACCCCTGCTTCTCGCACGTTCGCTCAAAGTTAACCAGGAACAAACCAATGTCCTCTCCAAGCTTAAACGGCCGCATCAGGTCAGTCATTTTGAACAATACTCGTTCTCCTGCACCGTGTGCCTGACTTCCATTACGAGCGCGTTCCATCTCTACCTCGAGACGCTTCATTTCCAAAGCGTGTTCGCGCTCTTCTTTTTCTTTCTGTTCTTTAAGTTCGCGCTCCTGTCTCTCTTTTTGCTCTTTAAGTTCGCGCTCCTGTTTCTCTTTTTGCTCTTTAAGTTCGCGCTCCTGTCTTTTTGACCTCTCCTCAATAGTCTCAAGGCATTCCGACAGCTCGTCATCCTCAGCCTCTAACTCAAGAATAGCCTTTAGCAGTTCAGGTTTTCTTAGTTTGTCTGAGACATCCAGACCCAACTCTCTTGCAAGCTCCAACAATCTCGGTTTGCGCAACGACTTCAAATCCATGGCTGCTCTGAATGCTGCTTTCTCTACTGCTTACTATTGTCTTGCCGCAAACTAACCCGGCAGCAACGACAACCACAATTACCAGCTCTGTTTCTGACACTAACAAAAAGCCTGGCAAAGCTCAGAAGAAGAAAGTCCCGCACTCACCAAACCTCGCAGCCAAGAGTCCAGCGCAGTCGTTCCGCTGCAGGCAACCAGTCATCACACAGGGCTCGTTGCACTGCTCCCGGATCGTCGATGAGCTGCTCAGCATACAGTCAACTGCATCTCTTCGCTGCTGGCCTCCGTTGTCGCGATCTCACCGCTGGCAGACAGTTATTTGAAGTCGGAGGCGATCTCACCGCTGCCAACCAGATGTTTGGATCGCACCGCTTGTACGATCTGTTGGGAACTCGGCGCTGACGCCCGTGGTTGTACCTGGGTCGCAAGCCCCAAGGGTAGCGTTGGCCTGGCGGCCTGGGGTACAACTGGAAGCATCCGAAGGTCCCGGCAAAGCATGAGTCGACTGGTAACAACGAAACAACTTGTTTATTTTGACATCGCAAAGAGTTGGCGGTCAGGTTGACCGAAGTAGAGAGACGGGAGAGCACTTTACTCAACAGAAGAAATCGGAGCCCTCCTTTTTGCGTCCGGAGGCAGCTGTTTTTATACTCTCGCAGTTGAGGGCAAGAAGGAACCCCTCAAAAGACGAGCACGTGAATGTACAATGGGCTAATGGTGACGCACACTGTCGTAGCGCTGCCGTAGCACCATGTCGAGCACGATCTCGTAGCACCCTGTCGTAGCGCTGCCGTAGCACCATGTCGAGCACGATCTCGTAGCACCCTGTCGTAGCGCTGCCGTAGCACCATGTCGAGCACGATCTCGTAGCACCCTGTCGTAGCGCTGCCGGTCGGGCACAATGACTGTAAATGAGAGGGTGATCCTTTGCGGTCGCATCGCCGCAGTCGCGCCTGGAAACACCTGGCGATGAGCGTTGCGGCGACGACGATCGGGCCAAAATGTCTGCCGCCCCGCCGCAGTCGCGCCGGCAAAACCACGTGTCGCAGGCGAAACGCAACACTGCGCATAAAACAAAAAGAATGCGAAATGAAAGTCAGCGTAGCAAATCGGCAGCAACTCTTCGTGGCTGCAAGGCCGCCGTCACTCGTTCATGCGGCTAACAGTGACATCTCGAAATGCGAAGAGAATAAGTCGTTAAAAACGCCCAAAAGAACTTGCTCTGGCCTTACCATGAAACGGCGACGAAGCAGACGCTGGCAGAAGAACCCAACAACGATGCTCACATGCATTTTACAGAAAGAGTCCGGCGGCACGGTCTAACTAGGCTTCGCACGTGTTGGGCCGTGCCCAGTGGTCGTGCCGCCTGTCAATCTGCTAGCTGCAGCCGCAGCCGCATTTTTCTTCGTGTGCTCTGGCACCTAGCGGAATCGGCGAAGCTCCATAGCTCGGCCGCGAAACGGCTCGAGCGTTCGCTCTTGTCGTTTACTGTTGCTCTATGGTATAGGTATAGACTTACCGTTGCTCCCGCAACAGATTTTAAGCATGCAGTGCTTTTAGCCCCCGTTGTCGGCGACCTTCTAGTGACCTTCAGCCAAAAGCTAGAGCAGTTGTCCGGGCACTGAAACGAGAACATCCGGGCAACTTGCCAAACAAAGTGAGATCTCCCTGCCCTTTGTACAGGACCGCATTACATACGCTAGTTACTACCAAACAAGTTACAAAAATATTGCTTGCAAGTTTTTACTAATGCTTGTTCACAATATCACCCAAGCTGTACCTTCTGGTACGCTGAAGTTTTATTTGTAATTTCTAATAGCGGACGTTTAAAATGCAGATACAGGGCACCGTACACTTCAATTCTGGAAAATTGAATTTGCGGCGGATCTACTGCGATCGCCTCGCTGCTGTGTGGCGCGGCGCAGCACACGTCTGAAAGAGCTGATTTGCCTTCATGGAGGAAGGTAGACGTTGGCAAAGGGCATTACGTCACGCAGCCACCCTTGGCAAGCGAACGCTCCGTGAAGCCAGCCCTTTGCTCAGTGGCGGCCCAACACGTGACCTCTTGCGTCGAGAAGAAGGCTCGCGTGCAGGTAGCTCGAAAATAGAGCACGCTTCCCCGCTCGACCTGAGCGGCCGCGGTGTTGGCCATTCGCGAGATCCCGCTGCACCATGGCTGACCGGCATAAATAAACCGTGGCTACGGCGGCTACCTCTTCGCGCCGCCTCCAAAAAATTGGTGAGCCCGAGGACCAAGCCCAGCCATGCCAGTATCAACCCACAAGATGTTTGTTCGCGCCTCCTTCAGGCGCTTTTCTTCTTCTAGCTGGGCAGCGTCCATATGGACTATTGCACAGTAAGGCGTGGGGCGGTGTGGTGTGGTGTGTCGTTGCGAACGCGCACTACTCCCATTTTAAGATTCTGGCTAACATCATCTCCAACAACTCTGTTTTGACGGTTGTCATTTCAGGCTTGCATCTACTTTCGATTACGGGAGAGCCAGATTCTTTTTCTCCTGCTCTCTGTTGTTTTGTCATAGGAATCCGGAGATGAACGTAAAACATTAGCACACATTTTACTGCTACGTCGTGCAGCCAGAACGGAAGTACAAGTGCAAATGGCCAGAAGAGAAACATACCAGCGTTATAAAGGCTCGTTCACACTAGGCCGACCTGACACCGATTTCGGTCTGTCGACTGTCGGCGACAGCGTTTTTTGCCTTCGTGTTGGCGCCTCTGTCACACTGTACCGACGCCAAGCTCTCTGCCGACCGTCGGCAGATTGTCGGCGTCGGTACAACGTGGCGGAGGCGCCGACACGAAGGAAAAAAAGAATATGCAGACCTCACGCACGGTGAGAATCGATGTAAGCGAAGCTTTGTCTGCTGTTTACGTTCATTGAGGTTATTTGGCGGTGGTACTGACGGCAAACGACGGTTGTGACATGCTGTGAAATGTTACCTTGCCTGCTCTACTTGTGTCTCTTGTTGTTGCTCCTCTCTGCGCTTTATGTGAGCCTCCGTTTCCTCGGCACTAAGTGCACGCTTCGGCGCCATCTAGGTTGTAGCGTTGTAACTCCCAAAACTGCCTTCTCTCTCTTCCCTCTCTAACAATCTCCCCACCGCCTCCTTCTACTGTCGTTGCTGTTGCGGGTGAGCACGGAGCCAAGAGCGGCAGCTCCTTCGCTGCTTTTATGGGAACGACGCCTAATTTTGTGCCATGTAACGAAATGGAACTGTTGACCCGAGCTTCTCGGGTCGTCTTTCCCTCGTGCCACACTCCTGTCATGAATTAACGCGACAAATTTTGTGCCATGTAATGAAGTGGAACCGTTGACCCGAGCTTCTCGGGTCGTCTTTCCCTCGTGCCACACTCCTGTCATGTATTAACGCCACAGCATTAAGGGCCCGGTGTCGTAGAAAATCCGGTGTTGGCGCTGGGGGTCACTTGGCGAATAATCATTCTGAAGCACAACCACGCAGGCCCTCCACATGGCTCATATCTTGTCTTACATTCTCTACGAAGTTATTCCTAGGAATTTTGAGAATAAACAAATGTCATGAAACAAAACACCAACAGCGCATGCCTTTTGTTTTTGTGGCATGGCAACGTCTAAGCCAGTTCCCGAAGCAGCCGGTATTAGCGGCCTGCAAGACCACAGTAGTAGCAGCAGTAGCAGCGGGAAAGTCGAACAGGCAAAGAAAGCTTCCCTTTAAAATGCTGTCGGCGACAGCTGGCAGACCGAAATCGGTGTCGGGTCAGCCTAGTGTGAGGGAGACTTAAACAATCGCGGTCAAGCTTCCAGGTGTCAACAGCACATGGCGCTATCACATACATGACATATCTGTATTCTTTCTTTCTTGCTTGCTTTTTGTTTGGTTGTTGGGCTGGTTGCGTGAACGTGCACGAACGTTTATACAGGCAAAAGCGTGTGGCAAGTCCATTGTGTACGTCTTGTGGCTACTACGAGACACTTCAGCACCTTATATTTGAGTGTCGCGCTTTCAGTGCGCAGCGCATGTCGCTAGTGAGAAACTATCATGTCCTTGGCCTGCGACACTCGAGGAATGTTTATACACCAGTGGTTGTGTATCTAAACGTGATCAGGCCCATCGCACCCTACTAACCTTTCTAGAGTTAACTTAGCTTCACGTTTGTAGCGTGAACGTTCAACATTCTGTAGTAGCGTGACCTTCAGTGACCGGCCCTACTGTGTGTGATCAGTACTGTGCCCTAACGCTTCTTCTTTCGAAGATGGGAGGTGGCGCGTTCAAACACCTTGTAGTGTATATTGTCACGTGGTGGTGACGTTGAAGAACACAGCAGCAATACTGTGAAAGACAAAACTAACTTTTATTGGGCGAACCTGTGCCCACAGAAACAGGCTACACTTATAGCACAACGATAGCGGCGAACACGGTCGGCGATCGTCGAAAATCTGATCAGCGGGTCAAGTGCGTCGGCTTTTAAACAGCAGTCGTCGAACGTTCCAGACTAATCGCTGGGACCCGCGTGTCTTCCACAAAGTTCTACAGCATTCGCATCACGCGATGAAATCAGATACCACAAGGTTCGGCGCTAACAGACAGCGGATAGAAGCATTGATAACATTTCAGAAACTTCCTATACATGCAGGCGCGTCCTGCGCTGTGCGATAGCATTTGTTAAGCGGTGAAACATGGTCACCTGGGAAAGATCAACATCTACACGTGTCAATATTGTGAACCGACTACCGGTGAAACGATGATTGCGTGCAGCAGTATTTGGCGTCTCATCGTGGAGAGCACAATTAGCTGCATAGCGAACTAGCCATGGATGTGGTTGATAATTGTGGAGGCTGTTCGACGCGGCGTCACTTTAATTCTGGCTGCAGAGTCGAAACTCGGCAGAACAACGTGTGTAGTGTGCTGTGTTGTACTTTAGTCTTTAGATTTGTCCTGTTGCTCTTCCTTTCCTCTTTCCTCCCCTCCTTACTATCTTCCATTTCTGTGTTGCTGTCACCTTCCTTCAGAAGAGTAGGAGGCGTTGTGCCCCTTCCGGTGGCAGTTGCCAGCCTGCTCCTCGCTTTCTCTTTCCTGTTAATTGTGTATATGTATATATGTGTTCAAAATAAATAATAATATTAATAATTTTGTTTCTTTCTTTCTTTCTCTCTTTACGCCCTCCAGAGGGGCATTTGTGCCGATGAAATAAATACGTACATGGCTTTCTGATATGTGGTGCCCAACCAAGGCCGATGACCCAACCACGAGCAGTGATGTGTGTGCGTTTGCGCTCGCGCGCAACGAATGTGACTTCTCAGCTGCGGGGCACGTGAAGAGAAAGTTACGCTTAACGAAGAAAGAGTTTCCCTCAGCCACTACACTGTACGTACTGAGCAGGAGAACTACGTAGTGAACTACAACGCGTTGTCCTCACGTTTTCTTTGAAAGGGCACTGGTGCAGACTGGACCGAGCGTTGCTGTCGTTGTTGGTAAATAATTTGCCGCACGCCGTGTGGTTGTCGCTAAGAATAAACTAAACAGCTGGGCTTAGTAAATTTCTTGAGAAATTGGCCATAATTTTGCGACGTTGCGACCTCCTGTCTTTATAAATGTAAACAGAGGAAGAGGTCTAACTTCCAATATTTCTACATTAAAAAAATAAAAAAATAATTATTCAGCTCGGCGACCATTCAACCACATTTCCCGAGGTTTTATTGCATTTTAGAAAAGGCTGTTGAGAACTGATATTTGATTGCGTTTTACGGTATCTGTTATTGTGTGTCTAGCAATTGCAGAGAGACGTGGTACTGTAGCGAGGTAATGAACCTCTTTAAAGACAACTTGGGTAACGGTGTATGTGCCATTGGACATATACGCGAACTTCGCCGCGGCACCGCCAGAAGGCGCAGCGTGTCTAGTGGGACGCGCCAGAGAAGACCCCGGCACGCCTCATACATGACTCGTTTCGGCTATTTGCATACTTAGTGAGTCTACTTAGATCAGTTATGTTCCAATTTTCTTAAATATGTTTTCGATGAAAGCATGAAAGGGATGTGCGCATATCGTGACCAATTTGCTTCCTGTTTGGTGAAGACCTTGTTTTGCCAGTATCTTCCGTCGTTGCAGCGGAATGAAAAGCTGAGCAAAGTTTACCAAAAAAAAAAATAAGCGAGGAAAGAAATGTCCAGGCAACCTCGTATTGTCGTCGCCGGTCGACAAGTGTCCCGAAATAACTGGGCCATGCACTGTGTGCTCGGTGCTTTCATCGTATCTTCTGCACGACGCATACGTTTTTGCGATCAATGTAGTTTTGTTTATTTGTTCTCCTCTGCATTTTTATGTATTCGCCGGCCGCCGATGGTGCGCCATTTGCGCTTGCCAAGAGTCCTGTATGTCGTCTTCCGTTCAGTGTTCGCTGAAACCTTCAGACAGTAGTTGCGTATAGACCCATCGAAAAACATGCCGAGAGCCTCAGTGCCACTTATTTTTTGCGTCTCACTATGTCTCTGTTGCATAAATAATCTCTATTGTGACTGCTCTCCTATTGGGAATCGGGCACGCTCGCATGCATTAGTACCTGTCTATGCGTTATCTGTACTAGTTCGTACACGCGTACACACACGCTCTTTCGTTCTTCTGTGGGCTCACATGTGCCCACGTATGCAACATGTATCGGTCTGTGCGTCTGAAATGCATCGCATGCGCAACAGACAGTCGTCGCAGATGTGTCCTATAAGCTGAGAAAAAACTGTGTGGACGATCGAGAGAAAATGTGAGAGCGGGCTACGTATTCATAAACACTTTTGTAAGCACGTACACTCGCACGTCCAAAAAATTTGATTAGTGTCAGCCGTTGGCTAGCATGACTGGTAAACCAATATGGTTAGACCAACAGACGGTCCTTTTGAAACCAATATGGGACATGGATATACAATTTTTTCTAACAGCGCCAGACTTAAGTAAACCCTTACGTCAGATCGATGAATGGCGACATAGATACCTTTATTGCGGTAGCAGTTATATGGACAACCCAAGCGAATTTTCCCCGTCGGCGTTGGCATCGCCGCGAGGTTCTGTATCTATCTATCTATCTATCTATCTATCTATCTATCTATATCTATCTATCTATCTATATATATATATATATATATATATATATATATATATATATATATAGGTATATGTATTCTATATGCCACACCTTGCTGCATGACATGCGGTATATGCGGGTTATATTGTCACACCATTCTATCGCTAAGGCTGCTGATACCAGGTCTTACATTCGTGGCAAAATTTTTCCTCCGAATTTCGAAAATGGCAGCCCACAAACGAATGTCATGAAACAAAACACCGACAGTGCATTCATTTTATTTAAAATTTTCTCAGACTGAAGTGTTATGAGCGCGAAACCATAACAAAACTCAAATATGAAAATTATGTAATCTTATATGCGCGGCTGTGGACTACCTCCGGGACCGGCTCGGGAAAGTAGTTTGAAACATATCCGATACGGAAAAATGGAAGTAAAGTCGCTAACAAGGACGTTGACCTTAATTAACAAACATAAACCAAATTGTCCGATGACAGGATTCAAACAGGGGACCCCTAGCACAACAGCTCATTTTCATTTAGCTTACGTTTGCTTTAATTCATACTACCACTGCATGCTACAAATCTTCAACTTCGTGTAATACCTTAAGATATTACTATCGCATTCATTGCTACGCCGTTATGACAAAAGCGTTATATTTTTTATGCATCCGTGGCGCCATTGTCCCGTGCTTGGAGGGATAGTTGCTTTCTGTAGCATCTTGACTTGGGCTCTCCCCATGCTGTCTTCAAAGGATCAGGCGCTGTGCACTCAAGAAGCAGGCACCCATGGCCGAGCATTCATGTCGGCCCCTTGCGTATTCAGTGACGCCGGCGCCAGGATCTCAAATTTAAGGCTTGTAGAAAGACGAACTGCTATAGCGGCGCGTAAATATTGAACATTATACGACATTTTATGTACTCTAATGTTATGCATGCTGAGCGCCATAGCAAGAACACGACTATTAGTTTGATCTAATAGCAATAGTATAGCTTCCGAGGAGGACCTAAGCAAGATAGTATAGGCATCGTAAATTTGCAGCCTTGCTAAATCTCTGTTCGGAATGATGGCTTGACCTTGACCTTGACCTTTTCAATCAATTGTTCAATGCCATCGCTTATCCTTCTCAAGAGGTCCTCTCCTTGTATCACCTAAATGTACGCAGTTTGAAGCATAAGGTCGAAGAAATTGAAGCTGAATTAGAGGAACTAAAGCGTGGTTTTGATGTCATCGGTTTCACGGAAACCTGGTACAGCTCTGATGCAGAAGTTGTGAAGATTCCATGCTACAATCACATTTCTATGTTCCGGCATGGTAAGCGCGGAGGCGGTATATCTCTATATATACGTACACGAACGTTTGCCCTATGACGTTCTTACAAGCTCATGTGCTGTAAATGAAAACTTTGAAGTTGTTAGCTTACTGCATCGCGCCATTACTTTACTTTTAGTATACCGCCCCCCTCATGGTAATCTTGATGCATTCTTTGATTTCTCTGATAGTTTCCTTAATTTAGCTAATCGAAATAGGTGGCGTATATTTGGTGATATGAACGTCGATTTGCTTAAGAAAAACCCGACGCAGACTAAAGTACTTGAATTTATGTTCTTACATGGTTGCCAAAATGTTATCGACCTACCTACCAGAATAAGCCAGCAAGCAGAAACACTCATTGATCACTGTTTTACAAATTTTTCCCCACGTACAGTTACCGCAGGTGTCTTTTCATCAGCCATAAGCGATCATATCAACTATCATATCAAATAAGCAACACTGTGTCAAACCTAAGTACAAGCGACGAATAGTGAATGATGATACAATTGCCTATTTTTGTTAACTTATGGCTGAAACTTCTTGGACAGAAGTATATCTGGAAAATGATCCGTCCGTAGCGTACGATATGTTTTTAGAAAAGGTACAACACAATTACAACCTTGCATTTCCTATGGTTGCCGTCCATAAGCACAAAACAGCTAAGAAAGACTGGATTACGCCGGTTCTTCTCAAACGCATTCGATATAAAAACTCGTTATTTGTTCATTTTTTAGAAACGAGAGACCCAACCGATTTCGAAGAATTTAAGAAATTCAGAAACAAATTAAATCTGGATCTAAAAAAGGCGAAAACTGGCTATTACGAAAAGAAATTTGCTTCAATAGTGGACAAACCCAAACAAGTTTGGAGCGTTGTAAATGGCATGATATCAAATGGGAAACCTTGTCTACCTTCCGAGCTACTGATTCATGGATTAAATTGATGGATGTATTGATGGATTGATGATGATTGAGAAATGTCGTGTGACCTGGACAAATTGTTCACTGATGTGACGGCCTTGTATGAGCATACAAAGACTTCATAGTGGGAGTAGGCTCAATTTCACAGCCTGAGTCCTCTCCTACCACCAAGAATCTGTCGTCTCTCAGTGGTGTAATCTTCCTTCCTGTAATTGTAGTATACTTCACTGTCATTATTACTGCTTCGCCTTTCCGGTGAAACTTCCGCCTCTCTCTGCCTTCTGTTTTCTTTTTCTTTGAGTTTGAGTACAGGTTCCCCCGCGCATTACTGCTTTTGATTCTGATTTCGAATGGATCCAGTTTGGCCTCGTTTCGGTTACTTAGTGAATTAATTATACAGGGTCCCGCAACTATCATGCACCAAGACGTAAAAAATCAGCATTTGCGTTACTCGAAGAAAACCTGGTGCATATTGTTTCCAGTACAGTGGAGTAGCCGCCAGTATTTCTTTCATTCCTGAAATTTAATTCGACAATTGCAATTAATTGTCTAATTCGACGAGTACTCTCCTAATTATCAGTGTCAATTAGGCATTTCTAGGCACCCCCAGGCATCCCCACATGACATCTAACTGCTGTGTTTTCAGCGACGTAATGGCGTGCAATTTTTTCCGACTGGCAAACAAAGCTTCGGAAATATGAAAAATACCATGTGAGTGCGCTCCCACCCGCATGGTAAAATAGCGTACGCAAATAAGCTGATTGAAAGCCAATGCATTGCCTGTCGCAAACCCAAATAGACAGTGAATCCCCTTGATAATGGTACGGAAGTAGCACCAACAGCAGGTTTCGCGGCTTTGCAGTTATTCCTTCCTCTCTACGTCCCGCCTATTATCCGTCTCTGAAAAGCCGACTGATCAGATTGGCAACAAACGCCCCTTGATAACGCAGACGAAGCGCCGCTCTTACCACGCACGAAACGCGAAAAGCAATGCAATAAGCATAGCAGCTTTCAAAAGCTCAGCTTTGATCGCACCGCATCGATAGAGTGCGCGCGCAGCTACATTTTGCACCAGAAGCTTGCTTCGGACCAAAGCTAAATTGAAGTGAAGGTTTTAGTTTGCATGAGAGTGTATACGTGCTGCAAAAACAGGTTCATGCCATCAACTAAAAGCGAAATATACAGACCGGGAAGCGACCCACGTGCAGAAAGAAGGCCAAACCGATCCGTTCAATAAAGTAAATAACCACTTCCAAATGAGCCGAATTGGCAATCGGGGCGCCTGCACAAATAATAAACAACCAAATGCATCGGATTTCAATGTGCCCTTATTGTCTATTAATTCTTAAGCGCCGTTGAACACAAGCTGCTGCCTATAGGACGTGTTCTAATAGGCCTCCTTCCGCAACTACGCGTACTGAGTCCGCTTTATCACATATTCAGTGGTCTTCTTGATGATGAACGCTTGAATTCTACGGCAGACGAATGTTATCCTTGTCTTGAGCTAACCTGATATCCGTCTCGATCATGTAAGCGCGATCTGTCATAACTCCTATGTAAGAAATTGAGTGGAGAGGGGTCAGGTGACCTAGCCGGATAATTTACAGGTCCGTGCCTTCCGATATATTGTTCATGAAGAATCGCATATAGTCAGTTTCGTGCTCAACTGCTCCTGTGTGCTGGTGCTCCTTCTTGCTGATACTAGAGAAGTGAAAGACCTCCCAGCGGGACTTCGCTGAGAAACCCATCCGCCACTTCTTCAAGGATTTCGTCCACGTAACGCTGTCCAGTCAGTATGTGATCGAAGAAGATGGGACTGATTAGCACCGGCGTAATTTCCGCATCCCACATTGAACGACCACTGGTACTGGTGCCGAGTGTGCTTTCCCGAGTGTGGATTGGAGTCGCTCCAATAGTGTGCATTTTGCAAACTTACCTGGCCGTTTCTGTGAAAATTGGTTTCATCTGTGCACATGATGTTGCTCAGAAAGTCCGGTGACTCATCGGCTTTTGTGAGGACGCTATCCGAAAAATCTAGACGATTATACAGGTCCCTATTTTTCAAGCATTCATGCTGGTTAAGACGGTACGGGTGAAAGGATGTCGTTTAGAATCCTCCAAATGGATGACTTAGAAATTGGTACCTGGCCGGTGACGTCCCCGCATGCTAGCATGAGGGTTTGAGGCCATAAATGCTAGAACATCCGTGCGTGATTAGGGCCGCGGACCAAATTGTCGACTCTCTCTGTGGACCAGATCGCCAGCGCAATATTTATTTATTTATTTATTTATTTATTCATATACCCTAAGGGCCCATTCGGGCATTACATAGGGGGGGGGGGGAGCCAGTTACAATTGGAAACGTGTAGAAAAAGAACATTGGTAAGATACAGTGACAGTGACATAATTATATACAGAAAGAATAACATACGCAAGTAGGCACTCAACACAGAAATAATCACACATTTAGGAAAACCTTCAACTTCTTAACAAAAATATCATGGTTAATGGCAGATACAATGTCCCTCGGTAGTCTATTCCAATGATATATTGCCAAAAGTAATGGTGAATGACGGTACAGATTAGTGCGAGCAAAAAGAGGTTGCACTTTAAATGGGTGATCAAAACGCTGAAAAATAGTATGAGCTGCATTGATGTAAGATTCGCGGAACGGGGATCTACTATGATAAAGCGCGTGAAAATGTGATAACAATGTTATTAGTCGGCGGTTTTGAAGAGAGGGCAATGAAAGTGATTCCTTGATGTCCGTAACACTGTAGTTTCGCGAGTATTTTTTTGTGATATATCTTGCTGCTTTATTTTGTAATGCTTCGAGCTGATCGATCAGATAGGTCTGATGCGGATTCCAAATAATGGATGCGTACTCTACCTTGGAACGAACAAGCGTAGTGTATGCCAATAACTTAGTAGCAGAGTTCGCCAAGTATAAGTTGCGTTTAATGAAGCCGAGTGTTTTGGATGCCTTACTGGTTATGGTATTAATGTGCTCGTTCCAAGATAAATCAGAGGATAAATGAACTCCGAGATATTTAAATATGGATACTTTCTCAACAGGGATTCCCTGAATCGTGTAATAGCTTAATTCTGGATTATGTGTTCTCGTGAACGTCATGGCCTTAGTTTTAGAAACGTTAATTTCCATTTGCCACTGGCAACACCAAAATGCGAGTTTGTCGAGGTCTACCTGTAATGAGTTCTTGTCTTCCGCGTTACTCATTTGTCTGTAGATGATACAGTCGTCTGCGAATAACCTTATGGTAGAAGATAAAGTGTTTCCTATGTCGTTAATATAGATCAGAAATAATATTGGACCCAGGACCGAACCCTGCGGTACACCGGATTTTACATGCGAAAGTGAAGATGAGTACCCATTCACGTAGACTGATTGACTTCGGTTGGTTAAAAAATTAGCTATCCAAATTGTAATCCTACTGTTTATGTTAAGATTCGTTAGCTTCATTAATAAGCGGATGTGCGGAACTTTGTCAAATGCTTTTGCAAAATCAATAAATATCGCATCTATTTTTAGTCCACCGTGAACGGCTTCGTGGAGGTCAGTTACCAATTCGAATAGTTGGGTTTCACAGGAACGACCACGAAGGAAACCATGCTGATTGCTAGCGAAGAAATTGTGATCTGATAGAAATTTCATGACATTGGATGACATGATGTGCTCTAGTAATTTACAACAGATGCTTGTTAATGATATGGGCCTGTAGTTTGAGACTAAGGAGGGATCACCAGACTTAAAAATGGGGAGGGATCACACGGGCACACCTCCAGGCGTCAGGCACGCATCCTGTATTAATTGACTGTTGAAATATAGCAACCAAGATACGTGATATAGCTGGTTTTGTAAGTTTTAGCAATTTTGCACAAATGTAATCTGGTCCGGGTGCCGAATTGACTGGTAGACGATCTATAGCAGCTTCTACACCTTCGCGAGTGATTATGAGGTCATTCATTGAAGTATTTAGGCTGATAAAGTTCAGATCTGGTGGCACTGGTTCTTCCGATGTGAAAACCGAACAGAAAAAAGTGTTTAATTCTTCCGCAAAATCGGACTGCAGAAGAGGCTCACCATCTTTCGTTATCGACACAAGGGAGGATGATGATGGTTTCGGATTTACTACTTCCCAAAATTTTTTACAGTTGTTTTTTAACATTTGTGATAAGTCGTAGTTGTAAAATTTTTCCTTCGCTGCTTCAATTTCTGCTTTGCAAAGTCTCGCCTGTTCGAGATAGCGTTCCCAGTCGTCGGCAGAGGTCGAAAGCTTTGCCCTTGAATACATTCTTTTCTTCTTATTAATGCACCGCTTGACATGTGTTGTAAACCACGTGTTTTTGTTTGAAGATTTGATAGTAATTCTTGGAATATATCTTTCCTTCAATTCAGTGAGCGTCCTTTGAAAGATCTGCCAATTTTCGTTTGTATCACGCTCGGAAAAGGTCAATAAAAACTGCGTAGAAAATGTTAGTAGGTCGTTATTTAGTCCGCGTACATCCCCTCTGTTGTAATCGTATATGGTTTTCTTTGCATTACGAGGTTTTTCATATTTTATGGTGTACTCGCAGTGGATAACATTGTGGTCACTCATGCAGTCAAGGAAGCGTACATACATACTTTGTGGATCTGTAGTCAGTACAAGATCTAGAACTGAATCACCACGTGTGGGACTTGATACCATTTGGCTCAAATTAAACAAAGAAAGAACATCAAGAAACTGCCTACATTCATGCCTTCTTGCGCCCTCGACAGGTTTGCATGTCGGCCAGTCAATTCCGGGATAGTTAAAGTCACCTGCAAGTATTATTTCTGATGATGGATAGTTGCTTTGAATAATGCTTAAAGAATCATGAAGGCATTCAACAAAGTCAGCTGAAGAACTGGGTGGCCGATAGCAAACCCCGATAACGCAAGTTACAGACGGCGATAAACGGAGTGCGATCCACAATATTTCCAGGACGAAAAAAGTGTCGACAAGATGCGCACTGAACTTCTTATTTACAGCAATTATGACGCCACCGCCTCGAGATGTGCTTCTGTCTTTTCTAAACAAGGAAAAACTATTCGAAAGCAATAGTTCGCTGTCAGCTACATCAGAGCAAAGCCAAGTTTCGGTACCAAGGACTATGTCCGCGGAACAGCATTCAATAAAGGCTTGCAGATGATCTTGCTTGTTTAACAGACTTCGGAAATTTGATACTATGAATGACAAGGTGTTATTCGGATGGGTTCTATCAGGTTCATTCGTTTGTTCTACGTGTCTGGTTGTCTGGGAGAACTACCACCTTATTGGTCGAGGAATCAAACGTATAGTGCTTATTGGCAAGAATTAGTTTATCAAAAACTAGCTTGAATTTTTCGTTGGGTTGGCGGTTAGTCCTAGCAAAATCGCGGAGTTTATTTCTGATCTGCCGCAAGCGCGGTGAAAAGTCTTCTTCTACCCATACTCGAGCAGATGCAACGTCCTTAAGCTTGAATGCATTCCTTAGGATATTGTTTTTATCCTTAAAGTTCAAAAACTTAACTATTATGGGGCGATTATATCCCGGCTTTTCCTGTCCCAGTCTGTGAGCCCTTTCAATACCACTAGGCTGAATGTCGAATGTATTCGTTATAAACTCTGTAATTAATTTTTCCGTGTCATTCCACTTCTCAGTTCTTTCCTCGGGAATGCCCTTGAATATAAGGTTGTTCCGCCGCATTCGGTTGTTCAGATCATCCACGGCAAGATTGGCTTGTTCAATTTGTTTAAGTTCAATGGTTCGAACCTGATCCCGAGTTTCCTGCACAAGCATCCCCACTGTGGATACATCTTTGTGAACGCTGTCAACTGTTTCTAGGCGCTGTTCAATTTGTGACAACCGTCTTTTGACATCTGTAATATTCGACTGGATGTCCTTGAGTTTGACGCACATGTCTTTCTGAGATTTTTCATTAGCCGCAGAAAGTTCTTTGAGAAAATTCATAATTTGATCTACCTTGTCAGGACCTGGGTTTGTTTCGACGTCCCCTGCACAGATGATCAGGTGCGCGACACAGAACAAAACTACGAACAATTGTACCCCAGCCTTCGATGTCCGACACACCGATGCTGGCCGTAGCCACACGGGTGAGCACGATTTAGTGACACTACTAAGCGCGACGAAACAGCCGATCCTGGCGCGGTAGGTACATAGATCAATGCCCATCTCTGTTCAAAAAAATTTTACACAACTTCAATTGGGGTTTGCAGCCAAATAGGGATCACGAAATGCGCCAAAGCGCCGCAGACTCACCTACAACGAGCGAAAGCAACAGTTTTAGCGCTGTGAAACTGGCTGCAAATCCCGTTTGACGTTTGTCGCTGAGGCTTCTTATACTTGGCTTGAGGGCGCTGCGGTGCGTGCCGGTGTCACCTGCGCGGGATAGCACGACGATGGCTCCCACGACGCAAGGTGATATGAGTCCAGGACACGAGGCAGCAGCTTTTGTGCTCGATGGGTGGCAGTCGGCCGGTGCTTGCGCAATCAGCCGATTGTAGCAGCGACTGACGGGCGTCTCACAGGGTCACACGCAGGTTCCTCACCTACAACGAGCGAAAGCAACAGTTTTAGCGCTGTGAAACTGGCTGCAAATCCCGTTTCACGTTTGTCGCTGAGGCTTCTTATACTTGGCTTGAGGGCGCTGCGGTGCGTGCCGGTATCACCTGCGCGGGATAGCACGACGATGGCTCCCACGACGCAAGGTGATATGAGTCCAGGACACGAGGCAGCAGCTTTTGTGCTCGATGGGTGGCAGTCAGCCGGTGCTTGCGCAATCAGCCGATTGTAGCAGCGACTGACGGGCGTCTCACAGGGTCACACGCAGGTTCCTCACCTACAACGAGCGAAGTCCATATATGTCCATAAAATTGCCCGTTCGACTCAACGGCAGCAAATCGTGGCGCGAGCAAATGTGGGCTTTTGTGCAGGTCGTCATTCGGTGCACGTGAACAATGTCATGGGTCATGCCCACTCTGAACAAATGACTTGGGCCATTGTGTTATTACGCCGTAACACCAACGCATCATCTTTACCACGCTGAGTCAATACCTAAAAATGATTGGAGCACCGAAGGCTCAAGGCAAAGTCTATAACAGCATTTCTAATGCACCGCATACATCACTGGCAGGTAGCGTTCACTAGTAATTTGTTTAGCACCAGGACTGGCCGTGATTTGCACTTGAGAACAATCTAGCGTAAGAGTATTTTGTGATTATGGACCCGGAATGTTGTTTACTCTTGCAGTCCCGTTTAATGCAAGCGTACATTATCGCGGTTGCAGTCACTACCTGCCGGCGCGGGCCACGCAAGGACTGCGGGTTTGTTGACGTGACTGCTGATGGCGAGAGAGAACCGGTGGCAAGCACGCGATAAGAACCGGCCGAGCGCTATTGTAGCCATTGGTTCCGCCTGTTCCAGCAGCCCCGAAAAAGGATGGTGCATTCCAACTTACGCCGTGCCTGCCATCTACAAGAGCCTACATCCAGGAAACAAATGTCAGTGGAATGGACATCTCCCTTTCTTAAGTACGTCATGGCCATGACGTCATGGCCGTGTGCAAAGCGAAGAGCGAGACGTGTGTAAAAAGATGGTTGGAGAAACATTTCTCTCGCGCCCTGACCTCTGCTGTGATGATTTGTCCGAATACATAAGTCCGCTGCCAGAAGATGCGTGGCAGCGGTGCTTCGAGAAGCTCTTCGCCTATGGTAAGCAGCAACGTGATCCTTTCTTCGTAGGCGGCCGGAAAAATCAATTAAAGTGCTGGCGGAGCGAGCAATTTATCGACATATATGGTAACCTCATCCACACGTCTGTAATCAAATCGTACCGCTCGCTTAAAGCGTGCGACCTTGCCATTGCCATGGCGCACAACCTTTACTTAACGCGTACGGCCATGCCAGATATCTACGTCGCTACTCTTCGCGTGCGCCATGGGCTGTTACACAATTGCTTAATGGAACACTAATGCAGAGACAAGATGTGACAGCACAGATGTCGCGCAGTAGCCCCAAAAAGCAACCATGACAGCCAGCGTTGTCAACCCTAACCGTGAAGAGGTGGGTGGTCTCAATGACGGTCCGCACTGCCAACGCCCTCGAGGTGGAGTAGACAGCCATCGTCTTGGCCATCACCTCTGGTCTAACCAATGAGCACGTTACAATTATTACTGACTCCCAGGTAGCCTGCCGTAGCTACTCGAGAAGTAGAATATCTTACGTCGCCCAACGACTCCTCAAACAAGCTTCCCAATTCCTGGACGTTGAAGTAGTATGGATTCCAGGACACGAGCCCCTCCGTGGAAATCTTCTTGCGCACGCTGTAGCCCGAGCTCATGCCTCCTAGGCGCCACAAGATAGGGATACGGCCGCATTTGCGGAGCGCGTATCTCTATATTACAACGCGATACTACAACACCACAGGTTGAACAGGCGACAACAGCCACCTCCATACAAGGCGCCCTCACGCGAAGACACCGTAGCATGACGACAATTACAAACCAACACATACCCCCCTTTAAGCACACCGCATTCAATACACCCTACACTGTACCGTACAAATGTATCCTCTGCAACGACTACGCCTCCCTATATGACACCACATGGACATGCCCCAACATAAAGGCAGCCCCGCAAATACCCAACGCCACACCCGAATTGTAAGAGGCCGTGCTGACTAGCTCGGACCCTCGCTACCAGCGGCAACTGGTGCGGCAGGCCCTGGAGTCAGCCACAGCCGTGGGAGCCTTAGACTGAGGGCACTTCCCCGCACAATCAGAAAGACGCCTTCTGGTCTTTCTTTTTCAGGAAATTTTTCCTCTTCCTCCTTCTTTCTTTGGGAATCCATGCTATCACAATAAATCATAGGCAAAAGTTCGCCTGATTGGAGTGTTCAGAAACATTGCAAATTAAATATCAGATTTAAAGTCCCAATAACACAGTCTGTCCGCCTTGAGCGGGCGAGAATAATTCGGGGAACATTTTTGTTCATTATGACTACATGAAAGAAACAGGCAATAAAACCAAGGAAAAAACAGGGGAATTTAATGGCTATTTTTAAATTGAAAGGGGGCGTTAGGACAACCTAACGCCAGTGGGAGTTGAACACTCGTCTCTGGCAACACGTGTATGGCGCTTTACCATTACATTGCCATGGCGCTCGTCTCCCGTGTGCAAAATTAGTCCTAGTAATGTTATCCAGCGCCACTCATGCCATGGCACAGTTTCCTGTTCGTACTAATTCTTTTTTCTTGAAAAGTACACGCTGCTCAGTTCAAGTCCATGTTGCAGTCCCCGATGATTGGTGAATAGTGCCTTAATTTCACTGCTTGTTTATTCATTTCCTTGAAGTTTAATATTCAGACTTCCATCTGTGATGTTATTGGGGCCGGATCACTCCAGAAAGAGGCAGAAGCAGCACGCAGAAGCACAAACACACATCAGACTTGTATTGACGCACATGACTTAGATAACGGCACACACACGCGGCAGTTCCCCAAAAGACCTCAGACGATATGCGGCTATATATATGTATCTGTCAATTATAATCACCTACAGTTCAGGCGGAAGCGCGTGTCGCTGTGTCGGAGGCCTCGTGGAACCGAATTGGCCAGCGGGGTCGGACAGCAGTGTCGGACGGCCGGGGTCGGACAGCCGTGTCGGACGGCCGGGTCGGACCGCCTCGCGGGGCTCAGGTGGCCCTGCGCAACAGTCGATATACGGGAGCCTCCGTGTGCCCGGTTTCCCACCGGCGGGGTTCGCGCTCGGGAGCCCACGGCCGCAGTCACCGGGTCGCGTCCACAGCTGGCGGGGTAGCCCTGTGGCCGCTCATCCAAACGCTCGATCGCCCCGGTTCAGGCCCGCCAGCCCTCCTGGACCAGCTGCCCAGCGGAAGAGCTGGGCGAGGTAACCTCCCAGTGGGCGACAGTGTTGACTCGGGTGTGGCGTATTGGCGCGGGCGGCGGTAGTTCTTATGTGGTCTGGCCCAGCGAGGAAGCTGTTTTCCGTCGAACGCCGAACCCCGCGCACTGCTCACACCACGGGCCACACTCTCTCGCGCCACGCTTTTTAACGCGACAGCGTTAAGGAGCTCGGGTCACAGAAAAGCCGGTGTCATCGGCGTCGTTGGCCGTGAGCGATAAATCCCGGCAGGCACTTCATGAATAAAAGACAACTTGCAAAAAGCTGGGTGGGAATCGAACCAGTGTCTCCGGAGTGTGAGACGCTACCACTCAGCCACGAGTTTGATGCTTCAAAGCGGTACAAAAGTGCCTCTAGTGAATGCGGTGTTGCCTTAGAAACGAGCCGTAGAAAGTTATACTGGGGTGTATATCAGTAATTATGAACATGTAACTTACAGAAGTTGCAGTTAGACGAGTAGCGAAGTGCGTTTCCGCTACATTTCTTCTGCGCTTTCCGCACACGCAGAGCCATCTTGCGGCAAGCACAGAAGGCCCCCTCCTCTCAATGTACGGCGCTGCCCCGACAGGTGGCGCGCCACGCGCGCATTGGGGCTGTGCGGGGACCGGTGCGAGGCGCGTCGCGGCCCGGACTGCCTCTCCCCTGACGACGCTTCGCCTTGCACCCTCACGGGTTGCAGAATCAAGCGTCCTTCCTTTCTTTAGACCACTATCTGTCTATCTCTCTTACCGTGCCGATCGCGACGTTTGGTTGGCGTGCATCGTTTCCCCCTCCGAGACACCGAGTTCTTTGGTTCGTTCCGCTGGCTCAGGCGCACGTTTCGTTGCCGCGCCGAACGCTGCGTTGCTCGACGCTCACCGCGTCCGATGCGGAGCGCCTCGTAAGTGATCGCTGCGCCGTAGCCCATTGTCTTACACCCCTTGGCGGGTCGACGGCAACGCTGTCGCGTTTCACTCTTTAAGGTGAAGCTTAAGCTTCCACCAATTTTTGAGGCGCCACTGCCGACGCTCCCAAATTAGTGTCGATGATGATCATGGCTATCTTGCGGATATTTGCAAAGAGTCGCTGTCCTCTTCGCCACCGCACGGCGCACTGTCTTCATATGTTTATACTTTCCACTCCCACGTACCACATATTATCACACCATCTTCATTTCCCGATTTCGAAGGTTCCTTGTTTGTACGATACTGTCGTGTATCCGACGGACACCAAAATAATTCAGCAAGATCGATCATTCACCACGGCGCCAGCTTTCGCCCGCTTTGAATCTCCCTTCTGATTCGTGTTCTCACTGTATTGTGACCAAGATAGCACTCACCGGCATTTTGATTGGTGTGCAATTGAAAGTACCAGCTCATCATCATCATCATCATCAGCCTGGTTACGCCCACTGCAGGGCAAAGGCCTCTCCCATACTTCTCCAACAACCCCGGTCATGTACTAATTGTGGCCATGCCGTCCCTGCATACTTCTTAATCTCATCCGCCCACCTAACTTTCTGCCGCCCCCTGCTACGCTTCCCTTCCCTTGGGATCCAGTCCGTAACCCTTAATGACCATCGGTTATCTTCCCTCCTCATTACATGTCCGGCCCATGCCCATTTCTTTTTCTTGATTTCAACTAAGATGTCATTAACTCGCGTTTGTTCCCTCACCCAATCTGCTCTTTTCTTATCCCTTAACGTTACACCTATCATTCTTCTTTCCATAGCTCGTTGTGTGGTCCTCAATTTGAGTAGAACCCTTTTCGTAAGCCTCCAGGTTTCTGCCCCGTAGGTGAGTACTGGTAAGACACAGCTATTATATACTTTTCTCTTGAGGGATAACGGCAACCTGCTGTTCATGAGGCGCCATCAAGGGGCAGCAGTTTGGCGCGTGTGGCCCTTGCCTATCTTTGTTTCCCTTTTAACGCGATAGCGTTAAGGAGCTCGTGTCGCAGAAAAGCAGGTGTCGTCGGCGTCAGTGTCGGCGTCGGCGTCCGCGGCGTTGGCCGTGAGCGATAAATCACGGCAGGCACTTCATAAATAAAAAGCAACTTCCAAGATGGGCTGGGTGGGAATCGAACCAGGGTCTCCGGAGTGTGAGACGGAGACGTTACCACTGAGCCACGAGTTCTTTTTGTTTTCTTTTTTTCCAGACAATCAACAGATACATCAATACACATTGCTCCCACCATCTGACAATATTCACTTTCCCACCGCTGCGCTTGAAGCTTGCAGTTGAGATTACAAAACTTTCATTTTGGCAAGGGCATCCATCAATGACAACAGATCATCGTCATACGCTAACTTCTTAAACACTTCCCGTAGTTTACTGATATTTTCAGCAAAATATGAGTTTATTGTTCTCACATTTATATCACAATTCCTTACAGCCATGCGGTTTCTCCAGATAAGGTGAAGGCCGAAAAGAAAGAACATGTCATAAGGTGTACTGTCTTGCACTGTGGATAGATAACGGATACCATGCGCTGTTGACGGCAATTCTTCTTTAATAGTTCTTTGCATAATATCCCAAAAGAAGACCGCACTCCAACAGTCCAGAAAAACGTGTTCTATAGTTTCAGGTTTCTTGCAAATCAAACAGTTAGTCCCCCATGGTAAATATTCCCCTCTTTCCAGAAGAGGGTTACAGCGCCGAAAAAACACAACACACAGCAAGCGAGACGGGACAGGCGCCTGTCCCGTCTCGCTTGCTGTGTGTTGTGTTTTTTCGGCGCTGTAACCCTCTTCTGGAAACATGCACCAACTAGCCCCCCAACAAGTATTACTCATTCCCCTCTTTCCTCTAGCCATGTTTTTACAGGCAAAGTATTAGTATGTAGTTTAAAAAAGAATGTTTTCACTTGTGAGTGACGCGATGGGGCTTGGCCAGTTGGTGTGGGCTGCTACAGATGGCGCAACGTGACCTGCGCAACAAGTAGCCGCACCGACATCGTCACCTACCTAGTCCTGCTTCCGTTTCCGGGAGCCTCGCTTGTTTTCGCTGTTTGCCCGCGACGGGCGTCAGTCAAGCCATTGCCGCTGGTGTGATCAGTCGGTGTGTTCAATGTAACCTTAACCCGCATTAAACCGTTACCCTACTATGCGAGTCTTCCTGCGTTCAGCCCAAGCCTCACATCTGGCGCAGTCGACCCCGAACCTCTGCCAAGCCATTCAGCCACGGCAGCGCAAGAACGACGGTCAGTACGCCTCTTCAGCCGCATTCGGCATTGTAGTCGCGCCCTCACGCCGCCGAAGACTCACGCCTGAAGATACTTCAGCCATTTTACCGCTCGTCTCTGTTCACTCTGCATCAGAAGAAAAGCACGGCCGTTAGATGAGTACTGCCGTGAATGTTCACAACTAGCCCGGAACTAACTTGAATCCCGCGCACAACCTGTGGCTTAGCGCTCACTCGCCTAGTCTCCCGTGCGCCCAGCCTCGCTTTGCGGTGCATCATGCCAGGAATTATTTGGGAGGAGCTTGACTCAACGACCATGTCGCGGCTCGGAGTCGACCTTATCCGCGATGAATTGGCCCGGCGCGAGTTAGAGAGCACCGGCTCTAAAGAAGAGCTCATTCAGCGCCTCGAAGCTGACATTCACCAACGTCGCGAGGCAACGCCACGGTCAAGCGTGGAGAGGGCGTTTACCGCCGGCAACTCAGGTTTGACCCTTGATACCGCGACGCTCGAAAGTCTGGCACTTCTACTTCAGCAGATGCCACGCCCCTCGACTACAGTTACCACTCTGCCAGACCTATCGTCATCGATTGCTTACTTCGATCAGTCTCCAGCACAAAATGTTAATGTCTGGCTCAATGACGTCCGCCGGGTACAGCAGCTTGCCGCATGGGACGACGCCACCACCCGTCTCATTGCCGCAAGTAAACTGAAAGGCACAGCTCGTAATTGGCACCTCGCTTTTGGAAATCACCATTCAACTTGGGAAACATGGAGCGCCGCCCTGAGGGAAACATTTTCATCGGAGCTGACCCTCATCGAATGGCAGGAACGCGTCATAAAGATCAGACAGGGCCCAGGCGAGAGCCTACAAGAGTACGCTTACGCAAAGCTGCGTGTAGTTGAAAGCTGCCCCGTCACCCTTACCGACGCCCAGAAGATTGATTACCTCCTACAAGGTCTTCAAGAACCACATGTCATTGCTGCCATCGCGGCTAATAGGCCGTTAACAGTGCGTGACTTCATGTCCACGTGCACAAGCCTAGACAAGTGCACTCAACGTGCCCATGACAGGGCAAGCGTAAAGCAACCGCTGCTTCCACAGAAGCCACCCCCTCGTTCATCTCAAAGTGGCAATTCAGGACGTCAGCAATATAACTTCCAGCCACCAGCTACGCCAACAGCTACAACAGCCCAGCCAAGACAGCGCATTTCCGAGTTGCCCAAGGAACAACAGGAACGAAGATACGAAGCCATTTCTGCACAGTATGGGGCCCCAGCATTCCGGAGCGGCCAAGACATCGCACAAGCAACTTGTTACAAGTGCAAAGAGTTAGGGCATTTGGCGTCGGCATGTCCCTCGCGTAGCAACAGGGCACCACCGTCAACCATCCCTGATGCCCAACAGCCACGGGCCTTTCACAGTATGCCTGAAAAACTTGAAGGCTCCCAACATCAATGTCCATTTTTCACGGCGGCTATTGCAGGAGTCGGAGAACATGAAGCATATCCGGACTCTGGCTCGAACGTGACATTGATTTCTAAAGCCATCCTACCTTCCGCAATGATCTTGCCATGGACTAATTTCCCTCTTGCCGTCGTTGGAGGTGGTACAGCGCTACCAGTTGGGTCCGCCCTCCTTAAGATAACTATTGGCCCTATCACTGGTGTGGTTGAGGCAGCAGTTTTGGAGAACAACGTCCTACCCCTTATTCTGGGTGAAGACTGGTTTTTGGCAGCGCGAGCCCGCTTGATCTTCCAGCCACCAGAGCCCACTCAGCTACAACATCCAGCCACGGGTGTAATGATTCTAGCCACTCAGCGTCTGGTCCCGCGAATGGCCAATGCCGTCATTTTAGCCCGCTCAAAACTTTTTGCACCGGCAGAAGCAACGTTACAAGACTGTCTACAACGAGAACCCTTACCTTCGCCAGAAGAGCCTCCCTGGCAAGTTCTGGCGGCGAAGACAGTGCCGCTGGAAAGCAGCGCTGCCACACAAGTCTGCACTACGGTGCCTGTGACCATCCACCCCGAACTTCCACCAGCCAGCCTAGGCAGCCAGCTCTCGCCTGAACAGCAGTCTGTCATTGCTGACATACTGGCCAAGAACAATGCCGTCTTTTCTCGGCATGAAGATGACATTGGTCACTTTACTGACACTCAACATCGCATTGATTTGCTGCCCAATACCGTGCCGTACAGCCGCAGCCCTTACAGATATACGCTAGAAGACAGGCAGTTCCTCGAAAGGCAAATTAAAAAGCTTCTTGCTCAAAATATCATCCTCCCTGCATCTGGCCCGTGGGCATTCCCAGTCGTTGTGGTGTCTCGCAGTGGAAAGAAACGCTTGTGTGTGAATTACATTCCACTTAATGAACGTACGATCAAGGTTGTGCACCCCCTACCTCTGGTGGATGACATCATTCAGGACATCGCTGGCTGCGCCCACTTCGCCACAATGGACATTAAGTGCGCCTACTGGCAAGTCAGCCTGAGACCCCAGGACTATGAGAAAACCGCATTCATCACCCACCACGGAACTTACATGTGGACCCGAATGCCATTCGGATTAAAGAATGCACCGTCCACATTTCAGCGAGCCATGCAACTGGTATTCCAAGACCTTCAGCCTCGCCCGGATAAAAGCGGCATACGAGTATACCTCGATGACATCCTTATCTATGCAGAGTCATTCGCCACATTCGCAGACTTGATGGAAGAGGCCCTCCAGTTGCTGCATACCAGTGGACTTAAGGCCTCACTTGAGAAATGTTCCTTCGGTCTCGCTTGCATCAAATTTCTTGGGTTCATCATTTCAAGCGAAGGCCATCGCCCGGATCCAGAAAGAGCAGCTGCCATGTACCGTATCGCAACTCCCCGAAACCAAAAGGAAGTCCTTTCCTGGATACAGACAGCCAGCTTTTACCGTCGATTCATCAAGGGCTTCGCTAAAGTGGTAGCCCCTCTTCAAGCCCTTGTCAAGTCGTCCACATTTCTGTGGTCCCCAGAATGCGAAAGTGCCTTCCAAGCTATTCGCTTAGCCCTTACAAAGCCACCGCTACTTGCTCATTTCAATCAATATGCAGCAACAACAGTAACCACTGATGCTTCTGGTGAAGCCATAGGAGCAGTGTTGTCACAATTTCAGGATGGCAAAGAACGTGTTATTGCCTATGCTAGCCGATCCCTGACGCTAGACGAACGCAAGCTTCACAGTAACGTGTGGGAAGGCATCGCAGTACATTGGGCAATAACAGTGAAATTTCGTCAGTATCTAATCGGAATCAAGTTCGTCCTAGTTACAGATAACTGGACTGTTGCTTGCTTGACGAAGTGTGTGAAACCATCTCGCAGATTTACTTCCATGCTCATGGACTTGGTTGAATTTGACTTCTCGGTCAGACATTTGCCTGGACGGCAGAATGTTGTAGCTGACCATTTGTCTAGACTTTCGTGTGCAGTCACACACTCCGCTCAAGCGCTGGTTACCGCTCAAGAAAAAGACCCCGAATGCAGTGCAATTCTTCAAAGCCTTGCTAATGGAGATGCCCCGGCCGAGTTCAACCTAATCGACAACGTGCTATACCATCGGACACCTTCAGGAACATATGCTGTTGTAGCGCCATCGTCATTGCGTCCCGCCATTCTCCAGGCACTACATGATGGTGCAGGTCACTTCGACGTCAAGCGGACTTTACACAAAGTGCAAGACCGCTACTGGTGGCCAGGTATGGAAAAGACAGTCAAGAGCTACGTGTCATCCTGCCAATGCTGCCAGCAGTATAACCGTCCAACCTCAAGAAGTGTTGGTTTTCTTGGCAAAATGCCAACTTCAGATGTTCCATTCTCGAGCATTGCTATCGACCACATAACTATGCCTCCCAGCAACTCATCACGGTACATACTGAATGTGATTGATTTTGCAACTCGCTTTATTGCTCCAGGAGCCGTTCCGTCAACCTCGGCACGCGAAGTTATTCAGACTTTGCATAAAGTATTTTATTGCTATGGTGCACCTGACCACTGTCTCTCAGACCATGGGTCGGCCTTTGAGTCGACAGAGTTCAAGCGGTTCATGCATTTACATAACGTTGAGCTGCACTATTCAACAGCCTACCGACCTGAAGGGAATGGCCTCGTTGAACGAAGCAATGGAACATTACTTACAGTATTACGGAAAATATGTGCTTTGGAACCTTTATCATGGCCTGCAAAGCTCCATGAAGCAGCCTTTGCGGTTAACACTTCGGTGAATTCGAGCACCAGCTTTTCGCCATTCCAGTTACTCTTCAGCTACGTGCCTAAGGTTCCTCTCCAGCAACAACGGTCGCTCCAACAAACCGGCCTTGTTGAGCGCGTCCTTGATGTAACAGCGCAACGTTCAGAGGCATCTGCCAATTCAGAAGCAGCTCAAGCCACCCGCAAACGCCACTATGATAGTACCCATCGCTCTCATAGCTTCACAGTAGGTGACCTAGTATGGATCAAACGTCAAGCGCCAGCGCCCCACGAGAAAATGGCACCGCGCTTTAGAGGGCTCTACCGTCTCACTGAGCAGTTGACTGCATCCACATTCAAGGCTTTGCGTGTGTCAGGAATGACAGCTCGCCTGCTTAACCAGCCAAGAACTGTGCATGTTTCGCAAATTAAGTTGTATGTGCCTCCGTCATCTCATGTGGCACACCTTTAGTCCAGCCTTGAAGGGGAAACATCCGCCACTACAGTCCCTGATGACGAAACTGCCATCCACCAAACACAGCCTCAGCGCCAACAGCGTGTGCGCCACCTTCCCCGTCACTTGCGAGACTTCGTGCTTGAGTGACTATATGGACGCCAAGTTAGACCAAGGGACTTGGTCATCCGGACGGGGGTGGAATGTGAGTGACGCGATGGGGCTTGGCCAGTTGGTGTGGGCTGCTACAGATGGCGCAACGTGACCTGCGCAACAAGTAGCCGCACCGACATCGTCACCTACCTAGTCCTGCTTCCGTTTCCGGGAGCCTCGCTTGTTTTCGCTGTTTGCCCGCGACGGGCGTCAGTCAAGCCATTGCCGCTGGTGTGATCAGTCGGTGTGTTCAATGTAACCTTAACCCGCATTAAACCGTTACCCTACTATGCGAGTCTTCCTGCGTGATAAGGTGAAGGCCGAAAAGAAAGAACATGTCATAAGGTGTACTGTCTTGCACTGTGGATAGATAACGGATACCATGCGCTGTTGACGGCAATTCTTTTTTAATAGTTCTTTGCATAATATCCCAAAAGAAGACCGCACTCCAACAGTCCAGAAAAACGTGTTCTATAGTTTCAGGTTTCTTGCAAATCAAACAGTTAGTCCCCCATGGTAAATATTCCCCTCTTTCCTCTAGCCATGTTTTTACAGGCAAAGTATTAGTATGTAGTTTAAAAAAGAATGTTTTCACTCCCCCTGGTACAATCATTCGTTTCACACGTTTTAGGACATCTTTCCCTTGGCCTTCGCGGTACATTGATCGATATAATGGTTCTGGGAACATAATATCTATTAAATCCGAGCTTATCCGCTTACGACTGACTGTAGCCAAATATTCTATGGAAAAGTGGTGGTTTAAAAATCTAAATGCTACGACCACCTCACGTAAAAATTTACTCGTTGCGTAACACCCACCCTCCCTCATCGAGACAACAAAGTTAGGTAAGACATTGCTCAATCGGACTTGAATAACTGTTCGCAAGAAAGGATTTGTCGTGTCCCGTAAAAACAAATATCTAGAAATCAGTTGCTTTAAGTATAAATTTGGTAATGACAAGCCCCCCTGACCCAACTTGCGAAACAAGTTGTTCCTTCTTGTTCTTTCATATTCAGACTGCCACACAAAAACAGCAAATACTCTATGGAATTTTTTGAAGTTGAATCGGGAACAGCTCAGGACTTGCATGAGATACCACAGCTTGCTCACCAAGAAGATTCTGCAGATAGCCGCACGTGCAAATATAGAGAGGTCACGTCCGGCCCACTTATCAGTTTGAGCTTTTAATTCCTGCACTTTGCCATTCCATAAGTCGTTAGTGTCTCGATGTGTGCCTAATGGTACACCAAGATAAATCCCAGGCGTGAGCTTCCACTGCATACCTTCAAAAACACGCGGCGTTGTTTGCCCCCGGCCGTGCCACAAGCCGACACACTTATTCAGGTTTATATTGCTGTCCGCTGAGCCACGAGTTCGATGCATCAAAACGGTACAAAAGCGCCTCTAGTGAACGCGGTGTTGCCTTAGAAACGAGCTGTTTCTAAGGCTCAGGCGTGCGTCGCTTGCTCAGGTGCACATTTCGTTGTCGCGCCGAACGCTGCGTTGCTCGAAGCTCACCGCGTCCCATGCGGGGCGCGTAGTCGCTGCGCCGTAGCCCATTGTCTTACACCCCTTGGCGGGTCGACGGGAACGCTGTCGCGTTCCACTCTTGAAGGCGAATCTTAAGCGTCCTCCAATTTTTTTACATGGATGATATACACTACCATACGTGGCAGAACTGCACTCAAGATCATGGCCTGCCAGCGTCTTAGCGCCCGTTTACAGAATCTCTTGCCAGGCGGTTAGTGCTAAAGAGCTCAGGCGTTCGTGCCTTATAGACGTAGCCTTTAGTGAGTGGGTACATTGTGCACTCGAGTGTGGAACTTGAAGGTTGCACGCTCGCAGCGTCTGAACTTGGATAACTTTACCGACTGCCAAGGTAAAATCAGTTTCGTATTGAAACCAACATCTTTCCTGTATGGGAACTTGTAGGTATGCGGTCACTGCGGACTGCACATAGTGTTATGTACATTTTGAAACGAATAGCTTTCTCCGCTTCTTTCGCCCGTTTTCAGGTTAGCGATCGGCGGTTGGTGGTCGGAGACGCACCGGTGAAAAGGGCGTGTGCGTAACCCAGTTGCGGGTCGCGTTCGTCGCCCAACACCAACTTCATAGCTCTTTGAGATGGAAAAGGTTTCGTTCGTTCGTTCCTTCGTTCGTTCCTTCGTTCCTTCCTTCCTTCCTTCCTTCCTTCCTTCCTTCCTTCCTTCCTTCCTTCCTTCGTTCGTTCGTTCGTTCGGTCGGTCGGTCGGTCTGGCTAGTAGCTTACATTGACAATTATCGTCGATGCTTGCTGCACAATTATTTCCCTATATCACTGCGTGCTCTTTAATCAATTTGCGCAATGTAGCGGACCAGCCGCACCTACTGCGTAGCACGATCCAAAGCATGTGCCAGCCACTAAACAGGCCTACGGTCCGCCGGGCCCATCATGGCTGCCATGGCAATGCTGTGCATCAAATAAACTTTAGCTTACCTGTACCTTCGACAAGAGATGTTTATATCCTGTTTATATCCGTTTACAGCTGCGACGGTGTTGTCACTGCAGTGACGCAGTCGTGCAATGTCGGATTGAATCGGCAGAAAGAGATGTGTGCCGTGCCTTTGTTGGCAGAACCAATGTCGCCATTTTCGGGTAGCTTGAAGTTTCTACGTTGGAAGGGTTTTGTGAACGCATGAAGGAACCCGAAATTTTCTCTGACGACATTGGGAAGCATGCACGCACTGAAAGTTAAGTGAAATCTTTAAGTTAAATGAAACTTTTCCGACCGCCAAGGTAAAATCAGTTTCGTATTGAAACCAACATATTTCCTGTATGGGAACTTGTAGGTATGCGGTCACTGCGGACTGCGCATAGTGTTATGTGCATTTTAAAACGAATAGCTTTCTCCGCTTCTTTCGCCTGTTTTCAGGTTGGCGATCGGCGGCTGGTGGTCGGAGACGCACCGGTGAAAAGGGCGTGTGCTCTCGCGTAACCCAGTTGCGGGTCGCGTTCGTCGCCCAACGCCAACTTCATAGTTCTTTGAGACGGACGTGGTATTTAGCACCCCACATGATGCGTCTGAAGGTTTAAATGTGGTAATGAAGCGCCAGCAAGAAAAGGTCTCGTTCGTTCGTTCGTTCGTTCGTTCGTTCGTTCTTTCGTTCGTTCGTTTTCGTTCGTTCGTTCGTCCGTCCGTTCGTCCGTCCGTCCGTCCGTCCGTCCGTCCGTCCGTCCGTCCGTCTCTGCAACATGCCAATTATGTATGGCCGCCGAGTATGAAAGGTGGCAGAGAACAAAAGCATGTATAATGCGGATCATATTGTCTTCCTTGATTCCCCGGTGCCTGTTGGCGATCCTTCGGATGAGGCTGAGAGTACTCTCCGTCTTGGCGGTGATCTTTCTGAGTGCGATTCTAGTGCATCCGTTAGACTCGGTATACATCCCCAATATTCAGAGCGAGTCCACTCTGGGCACCGCGGACCCGTCTCAAGTGAAAAGCCGTATTTCGCTTTCGGACGCGGATTTCCAATTACGATGGCCGCTGCCTCTGGGTCTTTTCTTGTAGACAAGTAGTTGAGATTTGGATGGAGAACATTTGAGCCCAGTGGGGCGGAGGAAGCGCTCGGTCGCATCGATGGCGCTCTGTATGACGGCCTCAACTTGGCCTTCGCTCCCGCCGACGCACCAGATGGTGACGTCATCTGCATAGATGGTATGGTTGATTCCTTGAATCTTCGCGAGCTCCTTGGAAAGCCCGATCATTGTGATGTTAAGTAATGTTGGGGAGATGACTGAGCGCTGAGGCGTGCCGCGTGAACCGAGGGTGATCTCTTGCGAGAGGTATCCTTGGATCTTGATCTTGGCAGTTCTCTGGATAAGGAAGGATCGGACGAAGTCGTAGGCCCTCTTCCCGAGCCCGAGGCCGGCAATAGACTGGAGAATGCATTCGTGCGAGATATTGTCGAAGGCCTTCTGCAGATCTAATCCAAGGATGTCTCTGGTATCTTCCGTGCCCCGGTCGATGATCTCATGTTTTATCAGCTTCATGGCGTCCAATGTCGAGAGGCCGGCTCTGAAACCAATCATATTGTGGGTGTACATGTCATTGGTCTCGATGTGCACCTTGAGCCGGTTGAGCAGGGCATGCTCTGCGCCTTACCGACACAGGGCGTCAAGGAAGTGGGTCTTAAGTGGTGCTTTACCGGGTTTGGGGATGAGTACCGCGCAGGCCGTCTTCCATTGTGTGGTAACCTGTCCACTGCGTCAGACTTCATTAATCCTTCCAGTGAGCAAGTCGATCAACTCATCATCGAGATTCCTGAGCAAGTGATTAACGCTTTTGTGGGCTAAGAATATTTATTTAGCGAAGGTTCTGCCAGTGTGAAAAGTTGAAATCTTTTGAGGCAGAATGCAAGGTTTTTCATGTGCTTCTACATGTGCTTCTTCACTATGTGCCTAATAAAGCAAGGCTGTCCTACACCCCCCCTCCTCCCCGACCGCCTTCCCTCCCCCTCCCTTCCCAGTTTTCTGTGGTGGGACAATCGCGGAGACAATGCAATCATCATCATCATCATCGTCATCATCATCAGCCTGGCTACGCCCACTGCAGGGCAAAGGCCTCTCCCATACTTCTCCAACAACCTCTGGCGTGTACTAATTGTGGCCATGTTGTCCCTGAGAACTTCTTAATCTCATCCGCCCACCTAACTTTCTGCCGTCCCCTGCTATGCTTCCCTTCCCTTGGAATCCAGTCCGTAACCCTTAATGACCATCGGTTATCTTCCCTCCTCATTAAATGTCCTGCCCATGCCCATTTCTTTTTCTTGATTTCAACTATGATGACATTTACTTGCATTTGTTCCCTCACACAATCTGCTCTTTTCTTATCCCTTAACGTTACACCCATCGTTCTTCTTTCTATAGCCCGTTGCGTCGTCCTCAATTTAAGTAGAACCCTTTTCGTAAGCCTCCAGGTTTCTGCCCTGTACGTGAGTACTGGTAAGACACAGCTGCTATACACTTTTCTCTTGAGGGATAATGGCAGCCTGCTGTTCATGATCTCAGAATGTCTGCCAAACGCATCCCAGCCTATTCTTATTCTTCTGATTATTTCAGTCTCGTGATCCAGATCCGCAGTCACTACCTAGCTGTCCTAAGTAGATGTATTCCCTTACCACTTCCAGTGCATCACTACCTATCGTAAACTGCTGCTCTCTTCCGAGACTGTTAAACATTACTTTAGTTTTCTGCAGATTAATTTTTAGAGCCACCCTTCTGCTTTGCCACTCCAGGTCAGTGAGCATGCATTGCAATTGGTTCCCTGAGTTACTAACCAAGGCAATATCATCAGCGAATCGCAAGTTACTAAGGTATTCTCCATTAACTCTTATCCCCAATTCTTCCCACTCCAGGTCTCTGAATACCTCCTGTAAACACGCTGTGAATAGCATTGGAGAGATCGAATCTCCCTGCCTGACGCCTTTCTTTATTGGGATTTTGTTGCTTTCTTTATGGAGGACTACGGTGGCTGTGAAGCCGCTATAGACATCTTTCAGTATTTTTACATATGGCTCGTCTACCCCCTGATTCCGTAATGCTTCCATGACTGCTGAGGTTTAGATACAGTGTAACCCATAAAGGATACGGGTAAACTGCACCAAGGGCCATATAAGGTAAAAGTATTCAAGTATGCTTTTATTCCAAACTCCTGACGTCAAATTTGCGCAACCGCCGACGCAAGCATCGGGCGGTGACCCGCGGGGTTGTCTAAACAGACCAATCAAATGCTCTCCTCATTTTTAGCAGGCCACTTTTGTTTGCTTTAAAGAAGAATATTGTCTATACTGAGCGGCTTATCTTAAGTAATTGGCTGATAATAGGCGAGGAGCACGCTCAAGAGAAAAGGGATTCGATGGGGCGCAGCCAGTGCACCGAAAATTGATAACCAGATGAAGAGGGTGGTGGCTGCGTCTGCGATTGGTCCGTTTTCCCGTGCTCAGCTTGCGGTGGCTGGTTGAAAATCGCGGTGGCATGCAACTCAAATTTAATAATGCCGCTAAAAAGGATCCTCAACAAAGAAAAGTTGGCTGAGCGAGGTTGCATACGTGCCGAAAGTGCTCGCAAACTTTACACGTCCACGCAAAAAGTTTTATTGTACGCAAATAAACCCATGCTCTCCGCCAGCTGCGAGCAGCCAGTGCCTGAGCGATCGGCGGCAGCCATTTTTTATTTCTTTCGTAACGAGGCAGGCTGCGGCTATTCAGAGAAAATTTCAGTTTTGTTCGACATATTAATGCATATTTAACATGTAGACGTCACTTTGACGCGGTGAATTTTTGCGATTTTGTGACGTCGCGTGACAGGCAGGCAAAGTGGGGGTGGCCCAAAAAGTTATTATCGCGGAGGACTGATTGCAGAATTGGAATAGAAAAGTTTGAAATGGCTTTACGTTATAGCACCTCAATACCGCAAACGCTGTAATCAAAACTACACCGATGCCGGAGACTTAGTAACATAAAGCTTGGTCGATCCCAAAGATGACGTAGCCAAAGCTGGACCCATACCGGCGACAGTGTCATAGAAAATTGCGACCAGCCCGGATGTAGAGTAATCAAATCAAACAGGGACGACTTCGGAGTCTGTGCAGTGAAAGGTTTTCCTGAAGTTAGCACTTACAAATACCTTGGCGTTTACATCTCCGAGTACCTTTCATATAGAACAAACGACCAATACTGCTAATGGTCCCCTTGTTTACATAAAGCACAACCTTTCCGCCACCCTTACTATCCTAAAGCTATCTTTATATAGAGCACTTGCTTGTTCGGAACCCCGATATGCGTTCTCCGTCTGGGACCTAGGTGAAAATGTCACAGGACCAAGTCGGTGCTCCCCCTAAGAAAAGCAGCCACAAGTCGGTACTCGTACCTTTGCAAGGCCGTCTCCAGAACTTATGTGCAAAGTACATTCAGGAAATAAAAAAAGATGATTTTTCTGCGTGCTGCTGGACATACAATCCGGTTTTAACTTTTTTCTATGAAATGACAAAAGTGTTCACGCAACTTTCCGTGAATCTCCCATCCGCCCACCCTTCTGACGATAAACGTTAGTTAATTTATTTAGATATATTCCTGTTGCTTGAGAAGGCCGCCCGCGCCTTATCGGATCTTTTTCGGTGACTTGTAGATTGCTATCCCATCATCGGCAATTCAGCTCTCGCTAATGTTGTGACTGCCAAGCTGTTTGTTGTAGGGCACAACTTTGTCCAATAAAGATTTGCGAACTTATTATTCGCTCCCAGGCTGCTACCCGACTTTCCTCTTCGGCAGGTACACAGAATAAAAAAGTACTCAAATCTTTCCTCATGCAGCCTTCTCACAAGAAGGAAGACCCTGATGGCCTGGACCACGGGTATCCGGGTATTGTTGATGAAGATAGTTGCACAACGGAGCCAGCTGTGGAAGACGACGACGACGACGAATGCACAAGCAGTGGCGCTAGCGCGTTTCGCCGGTTGGTGCCGAGAATTTTCAACTGTCCTCTTTCAAAAAGTTGTAAAAAACATTTTTTTCTTCAAGAACATCTGACCTTACCCTTGTGCTTTGGACCCCTTTAATCCCACGTAGGTCAAGTGTAGTTCAAGGGCGCGTTACACGTTCCCAAGCCCACAGGGGTATTTGCCATTGAGCTTGGACCCTTTCTGCACTATCAACAGGATCGGTCCACATGATAGTTTGTTTTTTGAACATCTTGGACACATCTTTTTTCAGATCCTAGCAATAGACAGCTTCGCTGTAAAAGGGAAAGCGAACAATGCTCTTCTGGACCAAACCACGACATACGCAACATAATTCGTCAGAGACACCGAATTGATTAATGCTTGATAAATTTTGCCTATAGTTAACCTATAGCCTCACCTGCCACAACACCGCAGCCGACTTGCAGACTGGCCGATGACGCTGAGATTTGAAGCCAGTGACTGAAACGGTGATTTGGTCCACGAGAACCATTTGAACAGTAGCGTGAACGT